>NW_016107333.1:3546067-3599943 GCF_001604975.1 Cebus imitator | reverse complement strand
TTCCCACCCCCCACCGTCCCTCCCCTATTTCCCCCCAACTGACCCCAGTGTGTAGTGCTCCCCTCCCTGTGTCCATGTGTTCTCACTGTTCAACACCATCATTCTCAGCAAACTGACAGAAGAGCAGAAGATCAAACACCGCATGTTCTCACTCATAGGCGGGTGTTGAACAGTGAGAAACTGTTCTTAATGAAACATACCAGATGGGCGGGGTGACCACGTAATTTATTGGCCAAACCAGAACACTTTGGAGAGCTGCTAACAATGATGTGGGCATTGTTGGCATTAACCAGGACTGGCCAGGACAAGCGAGGATGTCTGGTCACTCTGCCGGCCAGTCATTGCCTACCTCCAAGTACTGGATGCACCACTGTCAGTCGCTCAGGCATCAGCCACATTCTGGGGGCAGGTATATTTCTGAGAACTCCTCAAGTCATGGGACACCCCTAGGGGGGTTTGAGTCTACATGTAGGACATTCTTTGAAATGAGACTGCTGAGTTTGCATCCTAGTTCTACCACTTAAGGGCTGTACGAGCTCAGACCCTCCTAATCCCTCTGACCCCGAGTTTCCTGATCTATAGAACCAATTGACCCCCATAGAACTGTTGGGGGGCTAAAATGAGAAAACGTAGGTAAATGACCCACAATGCAGGCACAGCGTATATGCTCAGTAAATAAGAGGTCAGTATTCTTTTGTGTTAGTTTAACATTATTAATTAACTATGCTGAAAAAGGCAGACCTCCAGCTCTCAGATGTGGTCCGGCCCTGGGGTTATTCACAGTGTTGGGGGAATGAAGCCCAGGTGAAGGGAGTGAGCGCTGGGCGTGAAGGACACACGGAGGGTTGTGGGGTTCAGAGATGTAGGAGAGGCTTGGGTAGGGGCATCAGGGTGGGCTTCCTGGAGAAGGTGGCCTCTGGGCAGGGTCATAGTCATGTCAAGATTAAGGTCATAAGAAACACCTGTTTTTAAAGAGCTTATCCTGCTCCCTTTTCTCAGTAGAACTGCAAAATAAAAGTTCGCTGAAGTTCAGCTTTTTATCTTCATGACATCTTCAATGGTCTCTTTGAGATGTCAAATGTCAAAGTCTTGCCCCCGAAAAATTCATTGAGTTCACATTAAATCTGCTTATTATTTCCAGGCAAGGAACAGAAGCCCTAGAGCTTGCTCAAGCATGAATGGAGGATGGAAGAGGAGGCCTAGGGGCAGGGTGGTGACCAGGGGAACCCTAGAGAGCAGGGCAGCCTGACCTGCTGGTGGATGGAAGGGTCTGAGCCCAGAGCCAGGGCCGTTGCTGCCTCGGGGCCTCTTCCGCCTGGCTCTGGGCCTGGGGGCTTTAGTTCTTCCTCAGTGGGGACTACCTTTCTGTTTTCTGCCGGCATAGCTGGACACAGCGGCCCTCCACACACGCTCCCTCCAGACCCACCGAGCATCTGATTCCCAAAGCCAAATCCCAGAAAAAAACAAAAAAGCATCTTATTGGTTAGCTTGAGTCATGTGTCTACCGCCTCGACCAATCAGCCTACGACCAGGGGCTGGTGGCACGGCAGAAACAGAACTGATGGCTGGAGGTTGTTGGACGTTCACTGTGGACAGGTAATACTTTGACATGTAAAAAAGGGAGAAGGCTTTTCCTGGAGGAGGGCACACAGCATGGGCAAAGGCTTTGTGGTGGGGAATCGGGTGCTTAGTGTGGAGAACACTGAGTGGCTGATTCCTATTAGCCTTCCTGTGGCCGCTTGAAGGGCGACTCCCTCAGCCACATCCCTGTCCCTGTGCCTGGAGCTACACACGTGGCCCAGAGAGGGCAGTCTGGTGAATCAGCAGCAGAACCTGAACTCAAACCCCTGCTTCCTTTTCCCAGCCCGGGCTTCAGTGTCTAAGGCGTAGGCGGGAGTCGGGGGAGAGGAACAGGGAGAATGAAATCAAGAAATAACAGGCTTCACAGGAGCGGTAATGACATTTTAACTTGAAAATTGCAGGGAGATGGGGGCTGCGGGGGTGTATGCAAATTTCATGCAGATGAGATGCAAATGAGCCTGCCTGCTCTTGCCTGGCACACCTGGATGTGGCTCAGTGACAAATCCTAATGGGCACTGCGTGGCTGTGTGATTGATTAGCAAGGCCAGCTGGGATGACAACTGCACTCCTCTCCTGGGAGTTGGGGGAGAGGTGAGACTGTTTCTAGGCAGACCTGAATGCCCTCTGATGAGGGAGCCTGAGGCATGGCTCTATCTAATTCAAGGATAACACATTTGGGGCACATCTACTGCTTATATCCCTACCGGCACCCATGGCAGACATCATTAATCAACCATAGAATTCTTTCTAACCAGGTGCTGTAGGCAGCCCCTACTAATCGAAAAGATTTGGCATTCATCCATTCATTCATTTATCTGACAAATTTTGTTAAATTTCTTCCCTGTGCCAAGCATACACTGAACAGGTAGACTCCATTTCTGCTCTCATGAAACTCACATTTTAGTAGGAGATATAAGCATTAAAAAAAGTATTGCAAAATGGCACGCTGTGAAGGAGAAATACCCGGTTTTTAACAAAAGAGGATTTTGACCGCTTCGGAGTGGTCAGGAAATTTTGAACCTCTTGCTAGTATCTGAAGGATAAGGAGGGCTTAGCTAGTTGAAAAGGTTGAGGCCCTGAGATGAGAAAGAGCTCGTAGCAGACACTGTCAATGCTACACTCAGATACCCTCTGATCACTTCTTGTTGCTGTGCTTCCCTCCTCTGGCGTGTGTGTGTGTTTTAAACAGCTTATATTGAGATATAGCCCACCTACCATGCAATTCACCCATTTCAAGTGTACAATTCAACGGTTGTAGTATATGCACAGATGTGTGTAACCATCATCACAGCCAATTTTGGAACATTTTTATCATCTCAAAAAGAAATCCTGTACCCTGGAGGGATCACTGCCATATCCTCCCACCTCCCCTATCCCCAGCCCTAAGCCACCACTAATTTACTTTCTCTATATATAGATTTACCTATTCTGGACATTTCTATAAATGGAGACATATAATATGTAGTGTCACATAACTACACACTCTTTTCATTTAGCATAATGTTTATAAAGTCATCTATATTATTATATGTATCAGCACTTCTTTCCTTTAAACACTTTTTTTTATTGTGGTAAAACATTTATCTTTTTTTTCTTTTTGAGATGGAGTCTCACTCTGTCACTTGGGCTAGAGTGTAGTGGCGCGATCTCGGCTCGCTGCAATCTCTGCCTCCCAGGTTCAAATGATTCTCCTGCCTCAGCCTCCCAAGTAGCTGGGATTACAGGCACCTGCCACTACACCCAGCTAATTTTTTTTTTTTTTTTTTTACTTTTTAGTAGAGACAGGATTTCACCATGTTGGCCAGGCTGGTCTTGAACTCCTGACCTTGTGATCCGCCTGCCTCGGCCTCCCAAAGTGCTGGGATTACAGGTTTGAGCCACTGCGCCCTGCCATGTTTACCATTTCAGTGACATTGATTACATTTGCAATGTATACCCATCACCACTATCTCTTTTCAAAACTTTTCATCACTCCAAAGAGAAGCTCTCTACCCATTAGGCAATAACTCCCCATTCCCACCTCCTCTCAGCCACTGGTAACCTCTAATCTACTTTATGTCTCTATGAATTTGCCTATTCTAGATATTTCATATAATGGACTCATACAATATTGGTCATTTTGTGTCTGGCATATTTCACCTAACATAATCTTTTCAGGGCACATCCATGTTGTAATGTGTATCAGAACTTCATTTTTTATGTGGCAGAATAATATTCCATTGCATGTGTTTGCGTGTGTGTGTGTGTGTATCTATATATAGTGTGTATGTTATATATACATTATATGTAACAATATGATTATACAAAACAAATCTGATTATATGTGTATTTTTGTTTATTCATTCATCTGTTATTGGAGACTTGGGTTATTTCCATCTTTGAGCTATTGTGAATGATACTGCAATAAACATTGGCATACAAATAACTCTTTGAGTTTCTGTTTTCAAATCTTTTGGGTATATAACTAGGAATGGAATTGCTGGGTCATTCTATGTTTAACTTTTTGAGGAACTTCCAAACTGTTTTACACAGGAGGTACACCGTTTTACATTCCCACTAACAATGTATAAGGGTTTTCATATCTTCATGTCCTTACCAACATTTGTTATTTTCTGCATTTAAAAAACTATAGCCATCCTAGTAGCTATGAGATGGTATCTCACTGTGATTTTGGTTTGAACTTCCCTAATGACTAGTGATGTATGTTTTCATGTGCTTCGTGGCCATCTATGCGTCTTCTTTGGAGAAATATCTATCCAAGTTCTTTACCTATTTGTTAATTGGGTTGTATTTTTTTGTTGTTGTGGTTGTAGAAATTCTTTACATATTCTGGATATTAAACTCTTATCAAATATACAATTTGCAAACATTTTCTCCCATTCTATATATCTTTTCACTTTCTTGATAATTTCCTTTGATGCACTAAACATTCTAATTTTGATGAAGTCTAGTTTACCCATTTTTACTTACATTGATTGTACTTTTGGTGTCATATCTAAGTATCTATTGGCAAATCCAAACTCATTAAGATTTACCCCCATGTTTTTCTCTATGAGTTTTATCGTTTTAGCTCTTATATTTAGGTTGTTGATCTATTTTTAGTTAATTTTTATATATGGTGTGAAGCAGGGGACCAACTTTATTCTTTTACATTTGGAAATCCAGTTGTCTCGGCATAATTTGTTGAAGAGACTATTCTTTCTTCATTGAATGGACTTGGGACCCATGTCAAAAGTCAACTGGCCATAGATGTATGGGATTATTTTGGGTTTCAAAATTCTATTCCTTTGTCCATAAATTTATCCTTATGGTAGTATCACACTGCTTTGATTACTATACCTTTGCAATAAGTTTTGAAATGGAAAACTCTGAGTCTTCCAACTTTGGCCTTCTTTTCCAAGCCGTTTTGGTCATTTGGGCCCTATTGCAATCTGTTTTAAATTTGAGAATTGCCTTGTTATTTCTGGACAAAAAAACAGTTGGAATTTTGATAGGATTACACTGAACCCATATATTGCTTTGGTGGTATTGACATCTTAACAATCCTATCCATGAATATGGTGTGTCTTTCCATTTATTTAAGTCTTCTTTAATTTCTTTTAGTAATGTTTTGTAGGTTTCAGTGTATAAATCTTTCATCTCCTTGGTTAAATTTATCACTGTGTATTTTATTCTTTTAGTGCTGTTGTAAATGAAATGGCTTTTTAAATTTCCCTTTTAAATTGTTTGTTGCTGGTATATAAAAACACAGCTGATTTTTGTGTGTTGATCTTGTAACCTGCAATTTTGCTGAATTTATTAGCTGTAGTAGCTTTCATGTGGAATCTTTAGGATTTTTGAGATATAAAATAATGAGATCTGATCTTTGAAATATACAAATAGTTTTACTTGCACTTTTCCATGTGGATACATTTTTTCCTCTTTTTCTTGTCTAATTGTGCTGTCTAGAACTTACAGTAAAATACTGAATAGCAGTGCTGCAAGTGGGCATTCTTGTCTTGCTCCTAACTTCAGAGATAAAGCTTTTAGTCTTTCACCATTGAGTTTGATGTTGGTTGTGAGTTTTTCATAAATGCCTTTTATCATGTTGAGTAAGTACACTTTTATTCCTATTTTTCTGAGTGTTTCTTTTATCATGAAAAGCTATTGGATTTTGTTAAATGCCTTTTCTGCATCAATTGAGATGGTCATGTGGTTTATTTTCCTCCATTCAATTATTTTGGCATATTACATTGATTGATTTTCTTTTATGTTTAGCTATCTTTGCACTTCTAGAATAAGCCCCACTTAGTCATGCTGTATAATCCTTTTAAGATGCTGTCACGTTTGGTTTGCTAGCATTTTGTTGAGGATTTTTGCATTTATATTCATAAGGTATATTTATAAGGTTAGTAATTTTCTTTGTGATGTCTGTATTTGGCTTTGATATCAGGATAAGAGTGGCTTCATAGAATAAGTGAAGTAACTTCATTCCTTTTTAATGGCTAAATAATATTCCATTATGTGTATATACCATATTTTAAAAATGATTAATAGCTGATCAACATTTGGGTTGTCTCTCCCTTTTGACTACCAGGAATAATTCTCAAAAAGCATTCATGTATACGTTTTTGTGTGGATATGTTTTCATTTCTCTTGGGATTTCCTAGGAATGGAATTATTTGGTCATATGATAACTTGATGTTTAACAGTTTGAGGAATTGGCAAATTGCTTGCCAAAACAGTTGCACCACTTTACATTGCCACCAGCAGTGTATGAGGGTTCTGATTCCTCCACATCTTCACCAACACTTGTTATATGTCTTTTCATCATAGCCATCTTTGTGGATGTGAAACAGTGTCTTCTTGTGGTTTTGATTTGCATTTCCCTGATGACCAGCCATGCTGAACATCTCATCATGTGCTTACTGGCCATCTGTACATCTTCTTTGGAGAAAAGCCTATTCAGATCCTTTGTTCATTTTTAAATTTATTATTAGTAGTGTTATTATTTAGTTGTGAGAGCTTTTTACATATTATTGATACAGAATATTATCTTTTATGGGCCCATGCTTAAAACTCTCTTCCAAGTTCTGCCCTGGAGCTACCAGACCCTGCTTTGTGCCACATGACTCTACAGAAAGCCTGAAGCGCCTTGGAGGTGTAAAATATCCTCCAGAGTTCCCCCAGGCAGTCACGCAGAGGCTGGGACTTGGTCTGAAATTGCACCTTGGCTTCCCTCCCTTCCCTATTCTGCTTTCCTTCCTGGTTTCTTTTGTGATCGCCTCTTCAATGAATCACCTGTACCTGAATCCTCACCACTGGGTCCACTTCTGGGAAACTTGACCTAAGAAAGAACTTGGAATGGCTGAGGAACTGAAAGCAAGTTAGTGCTTCTGGAACTCAGAAGACATGGAGATTGAGATGAAGCTGAAGTGGAGGGCAGAGGCTGACGACACAGGGTTGTAGATCACAGGAAGGTTGGGTTTTTATCTGGAGAGCTGTGGGGTGCTACTGTTCAAGGCTAAGCAGGGCGGTCATTATTTTACATTTTGAAAGACCCCTCTAGTTTCTGGGTGGATAACAGATGAAGGGGATCCAAGTGACTGCAGGAAGACCATTGAGGACCTTGTTATGGTTGTCTGGGGCTAGAGACTGGAGGCTGGGATGAGGGTGAGGAGGTTGGAGGGAGAGAGAAGTAGAAGATAACAGATCAGGAGAGCGGATTTATGGGTTAAGGGGAGGTTCGAGGACAACTCGCAAGTTTCCAGCCTGGGTGCCTGGATGGACGGTCAGTGCACAGAGAGGGAAGCAGGACTGGGAGGGCAGATCAGCGGTTCCATGTACAAAACACCACCAATTTTCCTTCCCTGGTCTGACCGAATGCCTCCATTTCACAGATGGGGAAAGGAGGTCCTAAGGAAGTGCATGGTTACCCAGAGTTCCCCAGCATGCCTCAGACAGAGGGGAATGGGGTCCCCAGAGTCCTGCTGCCTATCCAGAGCACTTACCCTGCAGGGGGCTCTGGCTGTGGCCTCAGAGAGCTATTTTCAGCTGGAGTTTGGGACCAGGCAAATTTGTCCTGGGCTGGAAGCCAATTCACAACCCCTGGAGAGCAGAACATCTCTGCTTTATGAGGTCAGACTATATTCTGACCCCAGCCAGCCACCCTGTCTGGGTCTAGAGTGGGAAACAAGAGGGCACAGTGGTGTGAGGGGCCTACCTCAGAGTGGCTGACCTAACACAGGTTCATCCGCAATCGTGGGGTTGGCATCGATTCAAAACCAGGTCCATACCCTGCACCTTCCCCTTCTCGGCCCCTTTCCTGGCTGTGTGACTTTGGGCAACTCATTGCCCCTCTCCAGGCCTTAGTCTTCCAATCTGTAAAATGGGGACATCTCAGGGTATGACTTCTGTGACCTAAAGGGTTGTAGTAGTAAATATCAGCTGAGAAATAGACGGACAAAAAAGTGCTTTGTGAACTGTAAAGTGCCTAGACTTCCATTTGGGCTCAGTCCTATCTCTGCCCCGCATACTGCCCAGCAGTGAAAAGTCTTTTCAGATCTTTGTTCCTTCACAAGATGGCTGCTCCTCTGGAAAGGAAGAAGGCTTGGTGCGGAATGCAAGGATCCAGAGATCTTATTTTTCTGACCCAGCAGGCTTGACAAGGACAGATGGGAAAACTGAGGGGCACCCATCTACTCAGAGCCACTAGGCTGTTAAGCCTGGATTCAAAAGCAGGGCTCTGCAAGATGAGAAAGAGCCTCATCCATCCAATCCCTCCATTGGAAAGTTGGATAAACTGAGCATCAGAGAGAGGAAGCAACCTGCCCGGGGTGACCAGGCCATCAGCAGCAGGGCAGAGTGGCACCTAAGGTGCCAGACTTCCAGGCTATGACCCTCCTTCCCCTTGCCTGCCAGTGTTCCCATTACAGTGGGATGTTCACAGTCACATCACTGGCTGACTTGGGGTTCCTTGAAAGCCCATCTTCTTCCATCAGAGCAGACCTCAAACTTTGTTGAGAAATCCCAAGGAGAGGCACTGGCCACTGCCTCTTCAGAGCAGCCTCTCAGAGGCCGAGGCTTTGCTGATTCAAAGCTATGTCGTCACTTGTAGGGAGTCTCTGGGGGAGGCCATGCCATGCCCCTACTGTGGGCAGGTTTGGGCAAAGCCAATAAACTAGGCCCAGGTCAAGTCCAGCTCTGCTCCTCACTGTGGCACTGGGCAAGGTACCTCCAAACCTGTCTGAGTTTCAGTTTCCTCCTCAGTAAAATGGGGTGGAGTCAGTCCTCATGGTGCTGTAAAGCTTTTAAAGGAGTTAGCTCAAGCTAGGCACAAAGAAAATGCAAAAGAAATGTTAGCTGTTATTATGCGTTATTCTTATATTTTGTTACTCATTATGATATTTCATTTCTGCATTCCCTTCTCCCGCAGGGGACGCTGTGAGGGGAGAGATTGTTGGGGTACAGTTCTTTCTGCAGACAGAGGAATGTACCAGGTAACCTTGGGGACTCCTCCCACCAAGGATTCTTAGACTACCCATGCCCCCTTTGCTCCCCTTCCTTCCAGCAGTAGCTGTGGTCTCTCACAAGTCAGCTTCCATCCTGGCACCCCAGGTTCCCTGGCTCCCTGCCTGTGGTCCCCACTGGCTGGATGCTGTTGCTATGGCAACAGCATTTTTAAGCACCTTCAGCCCTCTCTGAGGTGACAGGCATGGATGGAGATGGGCTGATCCAATGCCTCATGCATCCTTGGGCCTGTCTGGATGGAAGGCAGGGAGTGGAATGCAAGAATCACACCTGGCTGTGGGTGGGGGCGGCTCAGGCCCCAGCCCTGGGTGTTCCCGAAGTGCAACCCCATCCCGCTGAGTCACAAAGGAGGAGCCCTTGGCTACAAATGCAGATTCCAGCCACCTGCCAGCCCCAAGAGTGCTGTAATGTCTGGGGTAGTGTTCCCTAGGAAGAGGCCTTTTGATGGGCTCTGCTCCTGGCTCCGGGCAGGCCCTAGACCACACCTGCAGAAATCTTGAGTCTTGGAAGATTCCTGAAGCCATTTTAGGTACTCAGTGTGAGACTCTTGGCTGGGACAACTCCTGAGAAGCCCTATTTGTCCCCCTCTGCCTGTCCCAGGCCTGCCTCTCTGCCCTTCACAGCCTCATTGTGGGGACATGTGCCCCCAGCCTCTTCCTGGAGCCAGGAAAAGTCAGGGCTAGGTGACCAAGAGGCCACTTCAGTAATGCAGCCTGCTGCAGAGATGGGCAAACACTTTCAGCTTAATGACACTCCAGAGAGATGCTGTCAGGGTCCACTCTGGGCAGTGTGAAGGTTGGGGCTTCTGGATGCTCCATCTAAGATCCAACAGATGGGCCCCTTCCCACGGTCTGCAATCATTGGGACCCAGCCACCCACAGAACCCCAATGGCACTGGGCCACAGAGGCTGTGCCTCTTTAGGTGGCCATTGGACAGGGAGGGGGACAGAAGACACAGTCCAGGGAGGCTTGGTGGAGAGGTGAGAAAGGCAAGGGATTCTCTATGGAGGACAAGGACAGGATTCCATGGGGTTCCTTGAACTTGGGAATGAAGGCCCATGCCTGGTGAAGGAGCCTCGTGAGACAGGGAGCACAGAAGACAGGCCCTGCCCTTCTGAGCACAAGAACCGGCCCCCGGCTCCACGAGGCGACTCTCTTTGCCCAGGCCAGTGGAGCTAGCTGTGCCTGCCGTCTACGAGTGCCAGTTCCTGAGGGCTGGCAGATAAATGCCTCGGGTGCCTCACCCCTCGGGGGGTGCGCCAGGACTCCATGCTGTCTTTCGGAGATGTCCAGCAAGATCCAGGTGAGGCACAGCGGTCATACCTGTAATCCCAGCACTGTGGGAGGCTGAATCCAGAGGGTCGCTTGAGCTTGAGACCAGCCTGCCGGGGCAACATAGCAAGGCCCCATCTCTACAAAAAACAAATAAACAGCTGAGCATGGGGGTGCGTGCCCGTAGTCCACCTACTCAGGAGGCTGAGGCGGGAGAATTGGTTGAACCCAGGAATTTGAGGCCATGATTGTACCTCTGCACGTCAGCCTGGACACCACAGTGAGACCCTGTCTCTGGGGAAAAAAAAAAAAAAGCAATTTCAGCACTTTGGCAGGCCAAGGCAGGAGGACCACTTGAGTCCAGGAGTTTGAGACCAGCCTGGGCAGTGTAGTGAGGCCTCACTTCTAAAAATAAAATAAAATGAATTTTTAAAAATGATTAAAAAAGAAAAAATTTACTTGACAATGTAGCTTCATTCTTTACTCCCTTCGCAGACTTACCTCCAACGACCCCAGCAGCGGTTCCTGGATCAGCACCGAACGTACTGATCCTACTGAACCACTCCTGAGTCTCCCCAAGGATTCTGTATGAGGGCAACGCTGGCCTTCGTGCCCGAGGGAAGAGCTGTGTGTTTCTGAGTTGCAGGTGGGCGTCTGCCTGCCTTTGAGGGAGACTCTGGAGGGGTCTGTGCCCACAGGTCTTTCCATGGCAATGAGAGCCTGGAGGGATGGAGCCAATCACACACGTTATTGCACCCCAGTTCTGATGCCCACTCTTGCTATTCTGCATGGGCGAGGATCGGGTCTTCTGGGGGTTTTCTGGAGCCAGGGGCAGGTCAACAGTTCTCATCCTCCCAGCAGAGGCAGAATAGGGTAAAACTGGAGCTCCACGGCAGCGTCTCAATGGGACTAACCAGAGCTCCCGGCTACCCCTCTGGCTGGGCCCCATCCCAGTGCCCCTGGAGGCTGGTGCCACTGAAGGGGAGGGTCTCAGCTAGAGGGAGGCAGGGGGACTTGTCTGGGGTCAGTCCTCAAGGGATGTCTGTGAGTCTGTCCCTTCTGAGGAGAAGCTGCCCTCAGTGGGGTGAGGGAGCTGGCTCTGCCCGGGGGACTGCTGCCAGAAGGTGGTGGCAAGCAAAGGCTCGCGGGCAGGGTCAGGGAGCTCACGTGTGCCTTTGCCATCTTCAGCCTCTGCAGCTTGGCCAGCTTCCTGGGGTGGAGTACCTGCCTGGAAAGTTCTGTTCTGTTCCCCTCTGGGGGCCCCAGGAGGCCAATGGGACTTTGGCAAATGGTCCATGCCCAGTGAGTCTAATGGGGGAAGGTCCCACCTCGCCTTGGAAGTGACCTCTCCACTCAGACCCTGGCCCTTGGCTGCTGCCCCTCTTCGTTCTGGGCGCGCTGAGTGAGCAGTGGGAGGCTCTGGGCATGAGCAGTGGGTCAGTGCCTTCTCCAGGAGCATCCGGATCTCCTCATGCCTTAGCTGGGCCTCTTCCCACAGCTCCTGGCCCAGGCCCACCTGGCTCAGGGAAGCCACCTGCAACCCCACCGTCGCCAGCTTCTCAGCAGGGAACTCAGATGCCAGTCGCTGCAGGTAGCGGTGGAGGCGGCGCTGGTCCCCGGGACTGACCCTTGAGTCCTTGTCCAGCCTGAGCTGGGTCATGAGGTCCTGACAGTCCATGTGGAACCAGGTCATCTGGGGGGACAAGAAGAGAGGGAGGTGGGGGCTTAGGCTGGGAGTGGGACTGTGGGGGACTGAATTAATAAGTGCCCGATGTCAGGGTCCCACTCAGCTTGGCCATGATCTTCACTGACCACGATGACCTTGGTTTCCCTCTCTTCCTGGAGTGCACACACCTGCCATCTGGAAACAGCCCCCAAGCACCCTTAGGATCATCAGATACCTTCTTTTTTGTTTTTTGTTTTTCTTTTGAGATGGAGTCTCATGCCATCACCCAGGCTGGAGTGCAGTGGTGCAATCTCGGCTCACTGCAACCTCCACCTCCCAGGTTCAAGTAATTCTTCTGTCTCAGCCTCCTGAGTAGCTGGGACTACAGGTGTATGCAACCACACCTGGCTAATTTTTGTATTTTTAATAGAGATGGGGTTTCACCTTGTTGGTGAGGCTGGTCTCGAACTCCTGACCTCAGGTGATCTGCCTGCCTCAGCCTCCCAAAGTGCAGGGATTACAGGCTTGAGCCACCATGGCTGACCCATCAGACACCTTCTAATAGACCTATGCGACAGCAGGGACTTAGCTCTCTCTGGGGCTCAGTTTCTTCTTCTGTAAAATGGGAGTTGCACTAGATGATCATGAAAAGCCTCTTGAGAGGTGAAACTCCTATCTGTGGTGGTATTAACCCCTGCGAGTTTTGTGAGGGAGAAGTCTGGCTAATGTTTATCGAGCACAACCTGTTTGCCAGGTTCTGTGTGTCTCATGTAGGATCACACTGAACTGCAGTATCAGCCCGTTTCACAGAGAAGAAAACTGAGGCTCAGAGACATGAACTCACTTGCCCTAGATCACACAGCAAGTCAGGGAGGAGCTGGGATTCCATCTCAGATCTGTCCTCCAAGAGCCTCCACGGGCACAGGCAGGGGTGTGCCCTCACCGTCACACCATGAGACTGTGAGCCATGCCAGGCCCACAGGCCCCCTCACTGCAGGCGAGCCTCTGCCCCATTTTGTGATTCTGTCTGTCCCCGCTTCCCCCTACAAAATGTCTGCAGACTGCAAAGAAGCCAACACTTTCACAGCAGCTCGTGAAAAACATAATCTTTCTCTCCATTGATTTAGAACCCGACAGCGAGCTGTTAGGCTGTAGGGATTGGAGAACCATTTTCTCCGAAGAGACCATCTTTCCACGGATTAAAGGAACTTGTCTTTAGATAAATGGCTTCATATTCGTGCAAGCACACGGAGCTCATGGCTGGGAAAGAGCTCCATAAATCTCCGTTAGTGGCACCACTGTGTTATTATTATTTAGGACCCATGCTGCGGCTCACGCGTGCCCACCAGGGGCGGAGGCTGGTGCTGGGCTGTCCCATCGTCTGTCTGTTCAGGACTTGACCTTCCAGGCTAAGCTGGACAGTGATGGACAGCACCTCAGAAAGGCTCTTGCCCAACCCCTTATGGAACAGATTGAAATTCAGGGCCAGAGAGAAAACAGGGCCAGCCCAGATGAAACAGCAAGAGTTGGACTCAAAGCTGAGGTTCCACCTCCCCTGTATGACTTCCGGGCCCAGCACAGACACCACCTCTGCACGGGCCATCCCCAGACTTCCAACTCTCCTGACTCCCTGCAGAGCCTCCCTGAGCCCCTGTGGGCCAAGCCTGTGCCGGGCACAGCGGATAGAGCCAGGACCGACTTGGACCCAGTCTCTGCCTTGGGAGCTTGCCTCGCAGGCACCGTGCAAGAGACAGGCGCATGACGAGCACCAGGACAGCTTCAGATCAAAGTGAGCACCCAGAAGTGATGGAACGGGGTGACAACAGAGAACAGGAGCGCGCGGTCAGGAAGGGCCTCTGCAAGGGGGGATGTGTGAGCTGAGAGCGGAAGAAAGAAGAAACCAGCCGGTCAAGGGGAAGAGTGTTCCGGGCTGAGGGAACAGCACATGCAAAGGCCTCAGAGCTGGAGCATGTTTGGTTGATGCGGGAAGGCCACTGGGGCTGAAATTGGCTGAAATCAGTGGGCAAGGCAAAGAAGCTTCCAGATGTCTGGAACCCTGGAGGCACTCCTCCTCCTAATGATAATATTGATGTTAATAATAATTCTGAATTTGAACAAAGCCCTGTGCCAAGGGTTACTTCCATTGAAATCTCTCACTACCTGGCAAGGCTGGCAGTAGAGCCAGATGGTCTGGGTTTGCATCTCTGCCCACTCAGATAGCTGTGTGACCCTGTGTGAGTGATCTGACCTCTCTGTTTCCTTATGTGGAAATGGGCATAATAGTAGTACCTGCCTCATAGGATGGGGTGACAATAAAACGATATGTGAAATGGCTAGAACGGGGCCTGGCTCCTCATAGGAACTACACGGCCATTAACTGTGGTCTCAGCAAGGAGCTGAGGCCTAGAGCGGGGAACACTGCACCTGAGGTCACAGAGCTCACGCAAGGACACACAGCCCCAGACTCCAAGGCTCAGAATCTGCCTGTGTTGTGCTCTTAACTGTACACAGCTGGAACTGGGGGAGCCCTTTGCTGCCACCACCGACATCTACCTCGCTTGCCTGCTGTCCCAGGAAGACAGAGAGCACCCTGTCCTTCAGCGCCCCAGGCGTGAGGTGACCGAGGTCCCTCCTGCTGCTCTCGGAAGCAGCCTGTGATTGCTGTGGCCTGCATGCCAGGCTGGACTGACAGCTGGGAGGCTGGGGTCAGCTCTTTCTCATACTCTGTCCTTGGTGGCCAGGGGCAGCCGAGGGCACCGGGCCTGGGCCAGCCATGGGGGTCCCCGTCCCTGCTGGACCACACTCTCCCAGGCTGCTCCTTTGTCCCCATAGACCTCAGTTTTCCCATCAAAAAAATAAAGAGAGATTTGGCTACATGAATTTAGGATGGGCGGCAGCTCCTAAATCAAATCCTGCTTCACCACTGCCCTCTTTGGGCAGTTTTCTCATCTGTAAAATGGGAACAAGATTGGTGCCTGCCATCAAAGAGGTATGGTGAGAATGAAGTCCGCTCACAGGAGGGTCTGGCGTGATGAACATGCTCACGGATGTGCGCTGCCCCCACCACAACCCCTCATCAGCAATCCTGCTTGAAGAAGGGAATCTGCCATCATTCCCTCTCTCTTTGGGAAGCACGTAAGGCATGTCACAGGCACCATGGACACACCTACGTTCAAATCTCACCTCCTCCCCTTCCCAGTGATTTTCTTCTGTTAGAAGACTAGGGAATGAATTACGAAGAGCTTCAGACTGTGTCTAGGTATCCCTGTCCCCACCATACCCCCAGCCAGGGGATCGGGGTGTCTGTGCAGGTGGGCAGGGGGCTGTGTCTAGGTGTCCCTGTCCCCACCATACCCCCAGCCAGGGGATCAGGGTGTCTGTGCAGGGGCGCCATGGGGCTCACCCTCTTGTAGAAGCGGTGCAGGTAGAGCAGCGTCTCGAGGTCCGTGCGTTGCCGCTCAGCCGCCATATAGAAGTGGGTCAGCTTAGCCTGGAAGGCCCGCTGGGTGGAGGCAAAGGCTGCCAGCTCTGGGAGCTCTGCTCCTCCTGCCTCCCCGGCTCCTCCAGCTGTGGCTCCCAGCTGAGCCGCCTGCTTTGACAGCTCCAGGCCTCGGCGGTACTGGGCCTGAGAAGGGAGGGGACCGGGCGTGCACTCAGCTCCGGCCCTGGCTGGGGCCTCCCTCAGAGGTTGGCAACCTCCAGCGTCCCTGCTGCCGAGCCAGGAGACTTTCTGAGCTTCAGTTTCCTGATCTGTAAAAGGGGGACCCTAATAGCACCCGCCTCACGGGGCTTAGCTGCTGGTGAGGATTTAACAAGAGCAGTTATCGGCCAGGCACGGTGGCTCACACCTGTAATCCCAGCACTTTGGGAGGCCGAGGCTGGTGGATCACAAGGTCAGGAGTTCGAGACCAGCTAACCAACATGGTGAAACTCCATCTCTACTAAAAATACAAAAGTTAGTTGGGTGTGGTGGCAGGGGCCTATAATCCAGCTACTTGGGAAGCTGAGGCAGGAGAATTGCTTGAACCTGGGAGATAGAGGTTGCAGTGAGCAGAGATTGTACCACTGTCCTCCAGCCTTGGCGACAGAGCGAGATTCCATCTCAAAAAAAAAAAAAGAAAAAAAGAAAAAAAAAAAAGCAGTAATCATGCGTCTGGAAGTCTCCAGGCCCTCGCCATGGTAGTTCACTTTGCCTAGCCAGGCTCTGCTGAGACGTCCCTCTGAAAAACTTCTCTGACTCCAAAGGCTCCTGCTCTGAGTCCCTACGTTCTCCCTTTCACATTTGCCCTTTCTGTGCGTGTTTCCCTGTTTGTCCCCGCCCCTGCCCCTGCTCCCCACTGGCCTGGGAATTCCTGAGCACTGATACGGGGCTGAATCACTGTGGCCCAGAGCTTGTTACATCACATCATGTTGACGCAGCTTCCCTACCCCCCACTCCTGGCTCTGTGAGGCTGAGTTATTAGGTTTAGGGTAAGGCCCTGGAAACTGCATTTTAAGAAACCCTTTGGGGGACTGGGAATATTGTCCGGCTTGGCCATCTGGCAAGGATCCTAGAAGAAATAACATCTCAGCTGAACTCTGCGATATGAGCTGGTTCCCTCACTGTCTCTGCAACTTTTCCTGCTCTTCCCACCTCCACAGCTTGGCCCCGGCAGTGCCGCCCCCTCTAATGCCCTCTCCACATGCTGCAGTCCCGCTCCTCCATTGCCTGGCACGCACTGCAGCCTGGAGGAAGAAGTTCTCAAACTCTGCGTGGGCTTTCTCCACTGTCTTCAAACTTCCATCCTTGGGGGTCAGCGTTTGCAGGCACCTGCCTCCTTCCTGCTCCATCCAGTCGCTGACCTGGGGCAGGAGAGGCAGATCTGGACATGAGGGGCTGCTAGGAGACCTCCCTTGTCCAGCTCCCGACATCCTGGGAGGCCGAGGTCTTCTGTCCTCACACATTCAGTGGCTAGGCCTGTGACCACTGGCTTGGACCGAAACCCTCCCAATTCTGGGCATGGGAAGGAATGACCTGGGGAGGGGAATGTGTGGTCATGTTCTTCGCAGTGGGACCCAAGAGGGTATCTGGCCTGGCCAACGCCTGCATAGTGGCCCCTCAGTGCACACTGTTGTCTGAATGAAGTCACCGGGTGGTGAATATCAGGCTACTCTAACCAATCAGTGGTGCTAATCATAAAAGAGGTGGCCTCGGGGGTGAGGAGTCCCTGTTTGTGTGTGTGCGCACGCACGCCTGCAAACAGTGCCGGAGAAAAGGCTGCAGGCTGCAGAGGGCAGTTTATGGGACCACTGGGAACTCACCGTGTGAACCTGGCAAGCCACTCCTCCTTTCGGGGCCTCAGTTTACTCAGTGGTAAAATGGGGTAGACATGAAGACTCAGTGAAAGACAGAGGGTATAAAATGGCCCTCGACGCCCTGTGTGGAAGTTCTGTTCTTATCCTGGGGTATCTTAAAGAGCCCATTCACTCACGATCTTCACAGACCCAATGTAGCAGGTACTAACACTATCCCCATTCAGCAAATGAAGACACTGAGGCACTGAAGAGCGAAACATCTTGTCCAGGGAGGGCCACACCACGAGCAAGTGCTCAGCCAGGAATGGGCCAGGGCTGTCTGATACAGGGACACGCCGTGCCCCACGGCTCCCGGCAGAAAGGAGTGTATTGGTTCTTGGCACCGGCAGTCAGGTGAAGCCATGCCAGGTGCGGGTTCCAGAATCAGACCCCAGATATGCAACCACAGGCAGGTCTCCCAGCCTCAGTTTCCTCATCTGTGCAGTGGGTGAAATCCTAGCACCTTCCCCACATCACCAGTAAGAGATGAAGTTGGAAAGCAACGATGTTCACAACAGCTCTGGCCCAGGGCTTGGCAGGGAGTTGGTGCTCAATAAGTGCAGCTCTTGAAGTTAGGTCTTCACCCACTGAGCACTTATGGAGCACCATGTCATGTGGCATGCCCCAAGGATGCCTGCCTGGTGTCCTTTCTCCAGAGCAAAGTGTCTGGCTGGGGCTGGGCCTGGAGTCGGGGCTCTCCTGTGCAATGCGGCCAGGCAGAACCCCCATGCCCCAAGCCAGCCTCCCCTTTCACCTGGTGAATGGTGGCTTCCAGGTGGCCCAGGCGGATGCGGAGCTCCAGCTTCCCCAGGAGGCTGTTGGATGCGGTGACCAGAACGTGAAGCTGCTCGTCCACAAGGCTGTATAGGGCAGTGGCTGCAGCCAGACGGCTCCTGGGAGGCGGGTGGAGGTGAGAAAAGGCCCGTGCTGCCCTCTTCACCCCGCTGTACTCCCACCCCACACAAGCCTGCCCCCCCATCTCTGTGGCCCCAGCCTGGGTTTCCAGCTAACTTGCTGTGTGACCGTGGGCAGGTCCCTACACCTCTCTGGGCCTCAGCCTCGGCCCTCCATGGGACTAGGAGGACAAGAAGACACAGTAGGAAGTGAAATGACCCTCTCCCCTTCCCCAGGAGGGTATGAAGCTGGCCAGACAGATCTGGGTTCAAAGCCCAGCTCTGCTGCCTTCTGGTAGGAGGCTCTGCACAAATTTCTCAACCTTTCTGTGTCTCTGTTTTTTCTTTTGCGAGGTGGAGATAATCACAGAACCCACTTCATAGTATGGTTGTAAGGACTGAATAATTTAACGACCTGGCTCTCAACCCTAGCTGTACATTAGAATCTGCCCTGGAAGGTTTAACACATCTCAATGCCATGGGCCAGTGAAGTCGGACTCTGAGTTGAGCCAAGACACTGATGCTTTCTTTCCTTTTTTTATGTTTTTTCTTTTCTTTCTTTCTTTCTTTCCTTCTTTCTTTCTTTTTCTTCCGTCTCTCTCTCTTCCTCTCTTTCTCTGATGGAGTCTCACTCTGTTGCCCGGGTTGCAGTGCAGTGGCACAATCTCTGCTCACTGCAGTCTCAGCCTCCCGGATCCTAGCAACTCTCCTGCCTCAGCCTCCCGGGTAGCTGGGATTACAGGCACATGCCACCACACCTGGCTAATTTTTGTACTTTTAGCGGAGATGGGGTTTCACCATGTTGGCCAGGCTGGTCTTGAACTCCTGACCTCAAGTGGTCCACCTGCCTCGGCCTCCCAAAGCACTACAGGATTACAGGCGTGAACCACTGCGCCCGGCAGAGGCACTGATAGACCTCAGGTGGTTCCAGGGCAGCCAGGGCAGAGAACCAGCATTCCTGCATGCACAACACTTAACACAGCGCCCAGCGCACGATGTTTGTCAAGTCAGTGCTATTTCTATTGCCATGGTGGGAAGTTGCTGCAACACACCCACTGGCCCTGCCTCCATTTCACAGATGGGGAAAACTAACGTCAAGGGAGGGGAACCGACTCGCAGGTGGCGGTCTGAGTTGGAACCCCACCCACGGCTGTTTGTGCACATATTTTTAAAAAGTGCTCAGAGCCACAAGTTACTAAGGAAGAAGTGTGGATGGGATTTCAGGTATGGGGATACTTGCGTGAAGGGAGGAATCTCAAACCCTGCCCTGCCCTCCTCTGCTCTAGAGGCTCTGCCTTCAGAGGGAAAATGGAAGAGAAGATGGAAGAAAAGCTTGCCTTCCCGGAGGGCACCTCGCTCTGCCTCAGCCTCCCCACCTGACTGCAGCTCCCCACAGGTCGCCACCCTTCCAGGGAAGAGCTGTGGGCCCAGGGTGCATGAACGGGATAGAAAATCTCTGCACGCCTGGAGAGGGAGGGATGGAAACGCCCAGAGCAGCAGGGACCCGCCGCAGAAACACCCAGAGCAGCACGTGTGGGACCACAGTGCCCCCTGGTGGAGTTGCTGGCAGCCGCGGGTCTATGTGGTGTGGGGTGGACAGGAGGGGCCTGGGCCCGGCAGGTGAAGGTGGAACAGGATGAGAAAGACAGTGCGAGCCCCCACCAGGCACCGGGGGGCAGGGGGATGACCCCACACCCACTGCTGCTTGTGCGTCCATCTGTGTGAGCCTGCTCTCAAGTCTAGTGCAGCTCTGGGTGGTGTGTTCAAGATTCTGGGACCAGACCGCCTGGATTCAAGTCCGGGCCCCACCACATCCCAGCTGTGTGACCCTGGACTAGTCACTTACCCTCTCTGAGCCTCAGGTTCCTCCACTGCAAAATAAGGATAATACTTGCAGCTACTTTAGGAGTGAATTAAACGAGTTGGTATTTGTAAAGCCCTGAGAAAAATGCTGGACACATACAAAGGGTTATTTAGGTCTTGGTTCCATAAACAAAATGTTCTTAAAAGCTCACAAAGCCGGGTGCAATGGTTCGTGCCTGTAATCCCAGCACTTTGGGAGACCAAGGTGGGTGGATCACCTGAGGTCAGGAGTTTGAGACCAGCCTGGCCAATGTGGTGAAACCTTGTCTCTACAAAAAATACAAAAATTGGCTGGGTGTGGTGGCAGGCGCCTGTAATCCCAGCTACTAGAGAGGCTGAGGCAGGAGAATCGCTTGACCTGGGAGGCAGAGGTAGCAGCGAGCTGAGATCGTGCCACTGCACTCCAGCCTGGGAAATAGAGTAAGACTCCGCCTCAAAAAAAAAAAAAAAAAAAAAAAAGGCTCATGCGAACTTTGCCCTTGACTTTGAATATAAGTAGCTGTGTACTAAGAGGGAGAAAATATTTGCAATTGCTGACCAATTTAATGACTGACTTTTCCCTATCCCCAAAATTGAAGAAAGCTGGGACTTTCTAGGAATGTCTGTAATTCATTCTGGCTCTGAGACCCCTGAGATGCCATGAGGTTCTCAAAGGTGTGTTTGAGCACCCTACTGGGGAAGGCAGGGCCAGGCAGGGGTTAAATACTCAGATGACCTGGCTTCAAATCCCTGACTGCGTAGCTGCTATTTCCCTTGGCTGAGCCTCAGTTACCCATCAGACAAATGGACAATGTGGACCTCACAGAGTTCTTGCCAGAAATAAATGAGACGCCCTTGCAGGGCTTCAGCCTGGTGTTCGGGTCAGAGAAAGCACTTGGTCCAAAAGGGTGACCAGAAATGGGTAGGTGACATCAACCGATGCCCATCCCAGGCTCAAGATGGCTGGGGCTGAAGGAGGGGAAGCGGAGAAGGGACAAAGAAATTGCTGGGGCTCAGGGTGGGTTCCTCTGACCAGGCCTCAGCCTGGGATATAAGCCCTGCAGCTACTGCAAAACTGGGTACCCTTAGGGCTCAGCTATGTGTCCCCTAGATGGGGTGGCCCCAGCTCCAAGCTCCTGGGCCAGAAACAGGATGGGGTGGAGGAGGAAAGACCTGGATGTCTGTACCTGACATCAGGGCTGAAGTCCAGCCTGCTGGCATCACGCTGCAGCCTGGCCAGGGTGGCTCCACCTTCCCGCTGGAGGCCCAGTAGGCCCGGGTCCCTCAGCACAGCCTCCATCAGCTCCTTGGACTTGCTCAGGCACCTGGTGGCCTCCTGCCAGCATAGGGAGGTGCCCTGAGACCCCATCCCCACTCTCCCTCTGCAACCTTCCAAGGCTCCCCACACCCAGACCAAGTCCAACTCCCAGTTTGGCATTCAAGGTCCTCCAGAAAGTCTGTAGTTTCTATCTTAAAAACATCCCCTCTAGTCACGCCCCCTCTCATCACCATGGCAACCTCACTGGTCCACCCTCCAGCAAGCATCTCTTGCTGGGACGCCCATTCCAGCCTCTTCACTCATCTTCCTGCTGCCCTCCGACTCCCCCCACAGTCTGTTCTCCAGATGAACAGATCTCAAAGTGAAAATCTGGTGACTCCTGGTTTAAAACTCTCCAGTGACTTTCCTGCAGGCTTAGAATCTAATCCCAACCCAACTCTTCCTTGATCCAGCCCCTGCTGCATCTAGAAGCTCCCCCCGTGCTTCTCTGCCACTCATTCCGCTCCACACTGGGCTCCTTGCTACTCCTGAACACCCAGGTATAATCCCACCCCAGGGCCTTTGCATGCGTTTGCTCCCTGCCTGGAGCACAGGCCCCCACAAAGGCAGGCTCCTTCTCAAACTTCAAGCCTCAACTTAGAAGCCAGCTCTTCAGAGAGGCCTCCTCCTTCCCCATTATTCCCAGTCTTACTTCCACAGGACTTGACACAATTTGGAATGACATACCCATTTATTTGCTTTTTTTTTTTTTTTTTTTTTTTTTGAGACAGAGTCTCGCTCTATCACCCAGGCTGGAGTACAGTGTCACAATCCCAGCTCACTGCAACCTCCGTCTTCCGGGTTCAAGCAATTCTCAGCCTCCCAAGTAGCTGGGACTATAGACACCCACCACCACACCTGGCTAATTTTTGTATTTTTGTAGATTCGGGATTTCACCATATTGGTCATATTGGTCAGGCTGGTCTCGAACTCCTGACCTTAGGTGATCTGCCCATCTTGGCCTCCCAAAGTGCTGGGATTACAGGCGTGAGCCACCAAGCCGGGCCTTGTTTGCTTTTTAAACTACCACCTCTGCCACTGCACCAGGAACCTTGAGAGGGCAAAAGTCAGTTTGCCCCAGGCTGATCTCCGTGGTAGGGCACAAAGTGGGTGCCCCCCAAATATCAGTCAAGCGAATGATGAAAAACAGGGACAATAATGGCCTCCCCCTCGTCCCCAGGCTGTCCCCTTCTTGAAGCCCTTGGTCCACGGAGTCTGGGGTATGGTTTGCTTCCCTGCCCACTGTGCTCCAGGCTCACCTGCATCCCCCCAGGGGGGTCAGCCTTCTCGAATTCCTCTATGGAAGCTTGTAGCAGGGAAGAGGCCTGGTGGAGCTCGGCAAGGAAAGGGTCCAGCTTCTGCAGGATAGAGGACCAGAGTGGGGGTGTCAGCCCAGGGTGGGCCGGAGGATGGCTCTTCCACCCCAGGAGTGCACAGGGGAGGTGGGAGGCAGTGGTTCTCAAACTTTAGATGCATCAGAAGCATCTGGAGAGCTGGTTAAAACACAGACTTCTGGGCCAGGTACGGTGGCTCATGCCGGTAATCCCAGCAATTTGCGAGGCCAAGGCAGGTGGATCACCCGAGCTTAGGAGTTCTCAACCAGTCTGGGCAACACAGTGAAACCTCATCTCTATTAAAATACAAAAAAATTATCCAGGCATGGTGGCGTGCACCTGTAGTCTCAGGTACTCGGGAGGCTGAGGCAGGAGAATTGCTTGAACCCGGGAGGCGGAGGTTGCAGTGAGTTGAGATCGCGCCACTGCACTCCAGCCTGGGTGAAAGAGCAAGAGTCCATCTCAAAAGAAAAACAAACAAACAAACAAACAAAAAAACGGACTTTTGGGCCCTGCCTCTGAGTTTCTGCTTCTCCTCTGGGCCGGGGGGCGGGGCCTGGTAGAATGTGCATTTCTAACATGTTTCCAGGTGTTGCTGATGCTGACGGCCTGGGGGACCACAATTTGAGAACCACTGGTATTGAGTATGAGTGAGGGAAAAGAAAGGAGACAGGCCTGAGCAATTCCCAGGCCGGTGGGGATGCCATGGGGTAAGGGAAGGAAGGGGGCAGAGTTAGGGGAGCATTCTCAGCTGAGTCCCAATTCAGCCCAGCTCCTTCACTTACAAGCTGTGAGACCTTGGGCAAGTTACTTAACCTCTCTGTCTCTGCTTCCTGCTCTAAAATGGAGATCACAGTAGTTCCTGCCTTCTATGGTTGTGTGAGGATTAAGCCCAGTAATATATGCCAGGCACTTAGAACAGAGCCCAGCCCAGACTGCGTTTATTGCCATTCTCAGTTTTATGTAGTGGACCTATAGGTAAGATTTCATTTCAAGGAAAGGGTTTAAAGCTACAGTACAGTTCAAAAACCAGTGGATTCATTGGAGGTTTCTGGAAGGGGAAGCTAGGAGGCTGGGGGACAAGCAGAAAAGGAGATTGTCCAGTATGTATCTTTTTGTACCATTTGAAGTTTGAATGTACTTATTGCCTATTCAAAAACAGTTTTTAAAAGATACCCAGGCAAAAAGGAAATAAGCCACCGTGTTAGGCTGTTAGTCTACACCAGTGGTTCTCAACACAGGGCGGCTTTGCCCCCGAGGACATTCGGCAGTGTCAGGGGACATTTTTTGATTGTCATAATTTGTGGGGTGCAAAGAATGAGTAGAGCGGGGGATGGGGCCAAGCATGCCGCACTGTTTGTATTTTTAGATATGGGGTTTTGCCATGTTGGCCCGGCCGGTCTCAACAAAACAGAATTGCTCAGCCCCAAACGTGAACAGGTTAAGGTTGAGGAGCCCTGGTTTAGAGAGAACCCTGGGGGGGCATTAATGGGCATGGGTTTCGGTGTGGTTTGAGCCTACTTTGTTTATGTTTTTGGTTTTTTTTTTTTTTTGTGAGATGAAATCTTGCTCTGTGGCCCAGGCTGCAGTGCAGTGGTGCGATCATGGCTCACTGCGATCTCCACCTCCCAGGTTCAAGCAATTCTCATCCCTCAGCCTCCTGAGTAGCTGGGACTACAGGCATGTACCACCACGCCTGGCTAATTTTTTCTTTTTTGTATTTTTAGTAAATATGTGGTTTTACCATGTTGGCCAGGCTGGTCTCAAACTCTTGACCTCATGTGATCCACCCACCTCTGTCTCCCAAAGTGCTGGGATTACAGATGTGAGCCACAGTACCCAGCCCTCTATATTTATTTTCAGTTAATATAGATATACCTCTCATGTGCCAGACACTCCTCTAAACTCTTTACCCATATTAACTAAATTAATCCTCATAAAAACCTCATAAGGAGGTACTATTATTACCCCCTATTTAACTGATGAGGAAACGAAGGTGCAGAGAAGGTAAGTAACTTATCCACGATCACACAGCACGGCTGGGATTGTAACGCAGGCAGCCCGGCCTCAGAGCCTGACCTCTTAATCATTCTACTCTGTACCTCCATTGTAAACATTTGTTGAGTGACTATTTTTTAGTGCAGTAGAGTTGATGGATCCATGGGACAGAAGACTGAAGAGAGGAAGAGAAGGAGAGGGGCCGAGGCTAAAGGCCGTGATGGCAAACACCTGGAAGAACTGCACCCACTCGCTGTGGCAATAGGGGAAAGGGCCTCCCAGGGCTTCGGGCAGCTGGCTGGGGTCCACGTGGTGGCTGAGGGCCTTTAATGAGGTCAGCACCTCCACCTGCAGACCAAAGAATCAGGAGAACCAGGGACTCAGTGTGAGGACAGTCATTTTAGAAGGTCCTGCCCAGATCCCCACCCCAGCACTAGTTCATCTCCCACAAGCAAGGTTGACTCCAGCTTTAAAAGCTGCTTTGTGGGCAACCCATCTTCTCTGGAAACTCAAACAAATCAAAATTCGGAACCAGAGCCTGGTTAAGGAATGGCAAATAAACAGCACTCATACTGCCTTCTCAACTAGCCTGTGCCCAAGGCAGACATCATTAATCAATCACAGCACTTGTTCCCTCTGAGCTTGGCTCTTTCCCAGCACAACTCTCCAGGCAATCACACAAACTGATTGAAGTTGGCCCTTACGATGAAACTTCTTTGTAATCCTTGCACAGTTCCCTGATGAGCCACCAAGAGCTGCTTCCTTCTTGGGGCTGGTGAGAAAAGTCACTAAATCCCAACAGTGTCCCCTAAGACATGGAAGAAAAACTAGGTGACTGCTTCTCCCAGGCAGGGAAATTTGGGTTTATGCTGGGAATAGCTCCAGATACCTAGGCTTGGGATTTGGCGGATTCTGTGGGTTTTTTTGGACCCGCCTGATATTCTTGCTACTCAAAGTGCAGTCCTAGGACATGCTGGAAATTCAGAGTCCCAGGGCCCATCCAGAATTACTCAATCAAAATCTGCACAGTGACGTACATCCCCAAGAGATCAGTAAGCACACTGAAGTTGGAAAAGCACATCTCCAGCCTACAATGTGCCTCTTCACTAACCATGAGGAAGGAGACTTAAAATCACATCCCAAAGCGGGATGGAGTACTGACTGCCCATACTCATTACTGTGGTGTGTGGCACTAATTAAAGGGAGCTGCAGGCTCGTTCCTGCAAAGTCCCACTTCAGCTCCACATCTGTATTAATTAGGGTGAGAAATACAGGAAGAGCAGGTCTGACCGCAGTGTGCAAAAGGCACCGGAGTCAGGAGACTCCAGCCCTGCGGCTAGTTTGCTTTGTGGCCTTAGGCTTCAGTTTCCCCCTCTGAAAAGAAAGGGAGGAGGGATGGACCAGATGAAGTTTTTCAAATAGTTTTCATCCATGTGCAACTCTCGATCATGTGGTGGCACCCGCCAGGGGTTGCTAGGACTGCCAGAGAGAGGTCATTCTGTGACTGATTTCACAATGCCTGCTATGGAGCGATACTGGGGAGTGGTAGCACTCACCCCTCATATTTATTGCCCTACGCTAGATTATTCCAAGGCCTCTTCTATCTCATGAATTCTGCAGCTCTTCCTCTCCTTAACCCCAGCTCCCCTCGAGCCCAACAACTCCCCTCCTCAACCGCCCACCCTGCGTCCCCCTCACCTGGATGTCAAGCAATGTCTGCAGCTGGAGAGCCACCTCCTTCTCCCCCAGGAAGAGAACAGCTCGGATGGAGGCTGGGACCTGAGCCTGTCAAAGAGAACCACTGCAGAGCTGCTTCTCCCAAACCTTCAGGGAGCCTCACACACTGATTTCCTCCTCCATCCCCTGTAAGATGCAGGCAGATGAGCCCTAAGGACAGGGTGGGGTCCCCCCATGACTGGGATCTTTGTGTGTTATGTTTGGATCAGGAATCGTTGGATGGATGTCATGAGGGCAAAAGGTTCAAGCTGTGTTGCAAACCTTTCTAGATGACCCGCCCCTCCGGGCCTCTTTTTGTCCATCTACAAATCGAAGGAGGTCCAACCATAAGGTAAACAGATGCAGGACCTCCATGGACTCTGCTGCCCACCATGGCTGGAGAGGAATCTCTTCTCTCCTCCCTTCTCAGCTCATGAGGTTTATGTGATCGAAGTCTGAGCCAGTCAGTGTGTTGCATTCACCCCCAGGCCACACGGTTGGGTGTGCAGGGACTCCTAAACCAAACGTAACTGAGACACAAAGACACTTTTGCTGACATCTCTGGGAAAATAATCTCTCACTTTTTCCTAATGGATTTAAAGGAGAGACCAGGTGAAGTCAGAGCTGCTGGGAGCCTTTCTGCCACCAAGGGGCATAGGGTGGTTATGTGAGAATGGCATTCTCCCAAGAGAATGGGGCCAGAAATGGAGAGAGAGAAACCAGGTTCTAGTGACAATATCTGAGATCCTGGATCAAGCCATACTTGAAGCTGGACTTGGCTCCTGGACTGTCCAGTGACATGAACCAATGAGCTCCAAGCTTGTCAGGGCTGAGTTTTCTGTTGGCTGCGGTAAAAGTCCCTGCCTGAGAGTCCTGGTCCCAGCCCTAAGCACCCCCAGGCACTGTGAATGTCAGGAGGCGCCTGGTGGCTCCCAGGACTTACTAGGCTAAGGCTCTCCACCTCCCACTCACCTGAGTGGCCTGCAGGGCACTGACCAGACCAGGCTGTGGGGGCTGTTTCCTGGCATCAATCAGGACCACCAGCCCCTTGGCTTTATCTTCAGGCCTGTGGGTGGTAAACAGAATAGGCAGTCTTGCTGGATGGCCTAGTGGAAAGTGAGAGAATCTGGCTGCTAGAAGCTTTGATTTATTGGTAAACTCTTCATTCTACAAGAACAAGTTCCAATGCCCCTTCCAGGAAGCCCTCCATGGTTCTTCTCCAGGCAAAGCCCTTTGCCTTCTCTTTGGTGCTCCTGCAATACCTCAGGCAGCCCTAGTTTATAGCCCTGCTATTCCTAATTCTAGCAACTAACCCAGGTACAATGGGTGAGTCACTTGGGACTCACACACTCTTTTTGTGTAGGCAGAATCCTTATTTTGTTCATGAATACAACTCCCTTCAAAAAGCCATGTTCCCCCAGGGCCTGGCTTCTGATTGGTTGAGGCAACAGTAGTGACCCAATTCCTCTGGCCAGTGATTGGTTTAGATGGGGGAGGGTCATGTGACATTTCTGGCCAATGAGATGTGAGGAGAAGTTTTCTGTGGAAAGGGGCTTCTGGGAAAGACATTCTGTCCTTTAAAAAGTTCTTACAAAGAGTTATGAGGCAGAGACATAGAATGATACATTTCCTTAACAGACAAAACATTTTGACGGGAGTATCTGTTGATTGCAGCCAAAACGCCCTTGCAGGTTCAGTCAAATTGCAATGAGCTTACAGTGGGCCACTTTTCAGTGACTATCTTAGGATTTTCCAAACTCTCCCAATTGTCAAGACTTGTTAAAATACTGATTACTCACCTCACTGCTCCCCTATCCCCACCCCTGTAGCCATCTGGACAGTGGGTACAGGGTAGGCCAGGGAATCTGTGTGGTTCCAAGCACTCTCTGCCAGTCTGATGATCAGGCAGGACTGAAAAATAGCCCCCAACTGCCGTCAAGCCTTATAACCCAGTCAGTGCACAGATAACACTCGAGGTGGCCCAGTGGGAGGATGGAGCTGTGGTGCTGCCATCATTACCTTGTGGGCTGGGCAAGCTGTTTCATCCCCCTGAGTCAATTTAATCATGATAGTACCAGCCTTATGGGCTGTGGTGAGGACTGATGAATTCATTCGTGTAAAGCACTCAGTGGCTGCACAGAGTAAATGGGATGTGAATATTAGCTATGATTATCCTAGAAGGGGAAACGGAGGCACAGAAAGGCCCAGTGGCAGACAGCGAGAGGAGACTCTGGGAGGTGATTTTAACACTCTGACTTTATGTCCTCGCCTCCCTCTGGTGATGCCCATGCTGGACAGTGATTTTTTCCAGACCTGTCTCTGCCACCAACCTGGAGGCCCGTAGAAGCCAGGGCCCTATGTGAGGAGCCTCTGTCCCTAGCACCATGTGGCATGAAGCCAGGCCCAGAGCAGGGGCCCAGCCAATGTTCACTCAGAGCACAAGTGGAGAAAACCAGCCCAGCACACAAGCACCTAGTACGCACTGCACGCCACAGTTTACACCCTCACGCCCCCGCATCCCTGCCACTTGTGCCCAGTTTGGTCCTTAGAGCCCTCTTGGTCGTGCCCTTTATTCAGGCAAGCTTTAGGGCAGGGGCATTATTTTCCCATGGTTGCATAGCAAGTTGGTGGGATCCCAGAGCTCTGTTTACCATACTAGTCACTTTTTTTGTTTGAGACAGAGTCTCGCTCTGTCACCCAGACTGGAGTGCAGTGACGTGATCTCAGCTCACCGCAACCTCCACCTCCTAGGTTCAAGCAGTTCTCCTGCCTCAGCCTCCTGATTAGCTGGGATCACAGACACGCACCACCACGCCCGACTAATTTTTGTATTTTTAGTAGAGACGGGGTTTCACCATCTTGGCCAGGCTGGTCTTGAACTCTGACCTTGTGATCCACCTGCTTTGGCCTCCCAAAGTGCTGGGATTACAGGCATGAGCCACCGCGCCTGGCTGCTGGTCACTTTATAGCACAGAAAAGGGGGTCCCATCTCCCACTCAGTCCAGAAAAGCATTCCACCTTGGACAAGAAAAAAAATTGTCACTGGCCAGCAGGTGGCAGTGATGGCTCCAGTGGGATGGGATGCATGAAGAAGGTTCCAGAGGGTTCCATCACCTTCCACCACTTACCCTCAGAAGCAGACCTTTAGGTTGGGTTGGGGATTATTAGCTAGTCCTGAGCAGCATCCGCTCTAAGACTGCCCTGGTTGGAGGCTGAGTCCCAGAGGAAAAGAGGGTGCTTCTTTCCCAGCCAATCTATTACGTCTGAATGGTGGTGGGGGTAGGTGTATTAGGAGGAGCGTGAGAAATCAGCCTGAGTCCACTCATCATTCACTCATTTACTCACCCACTCATTCTTTCACCCTCTCATTTATTCATTTACTCATTCACCCTTTCCTTTGTTTATTCAAATATTTATAATTCAGTTGACAGCTCAATTATCACTTCCTCAGGGAAGCCTTCCCTGATTTTCCAATTGAAATTAACATCCCCTATTATTCTCACTCTACAACAGTGGTTCTCAAAAGTGTGGTCCCAGGCCCAGCACTGCTATCCTGGTGATAACAGTATCACCAGGAAATTTGTTAGAAATGCAGATTTTCAGGCCCCACCCACCCCTCATCTACTGAATCAGAAAATCTGGGGGATGGGCCCCTGCAATCTGTTTTAACAGTCTACTGGGTGATTCTAATGCACGCTCAGATTTGAAAACCTGCTGGGCGTGGTGGCTCATGCCTGTAATCCCAGCACTTTGGGAGGTAGAGGTGGGCAGATCACCTGAGGTCAGGAGTTTGAGGCCAGCTTGACCAACAGGGAGAAACCCCATCTCTACTACAAATACAAAATTAGCTAGGCGTGGTGGCGCATGCCTATAATCCCAGTTATTTGGGAGGCTGAGGCAGAAGTATCACTTGAACTCAGGAGGCAGAGGTTGCAGTGAGCTGAGATTGTGCCATTGCGCTCCAGCCTGAGCAACAAGAGCGAAACTCTGTCTCAAAAAAAAAAAAAAAAATTGAAAACCACTGATCTATAGACATCCCTCTTGTCTTCATCACACTGTGCTCCTGAAAGTTTCTTGGCCATGGCTTGTTTCTTGCACCCTGTCCGCCTCTCCCACCAGCCTGGCAACCGCCCGACGGCAGGGACTGAGCCTGTCTTGTTTCTCCAGCGTCTGTCTGAGGACGGGCTCTGTGAACAGAGACTGGATGGAAGGACATGGACTCTCCACTCCACTCAGTGCCTAATCCAGGGCTCTGGGCCCAGAGGGCTAAGGTGGGGATGGAGCCATCGGGGTGGCCCAGACGCTTACCTGGGGATGGCGCACAGGTAGGAGAGTAGCTTGGTGACCTCTGAAGCTGTGCACCATGGCGCCTCCCAGTCTCCCTCTGTAGTTGACACCAGAAGCAGGGGCCGCCCGGCCCTGTCCCGGCCACCTGGAGGAGAGAGGGTGCACGTGGGCAGTGAAAACTTTGGTGGGGCCCTCTAGGGAACCTCTCCTGTGGCCTTCAGACCTTTGCCCATAATGGCTCCTTTGCCCGGAACACCCTATCTCCTTTTCCTTCTGTGAACTCCGAACTTCTACTCATCCTTCGAGACCCAGCTCAAACGCCGCTTCCTGAGGAAAGTCTTCCCGGAATGTCTTCTGTGCAGAGTACTCTCTCGGTATAGGGTACCCGGGCAGGCAAAGCTCCTGGCACGAGCTCTGGGGTCACACAGAAAGGGGTCAGGTCTCCACTCTGCACTGACTCACTGTGTGTCTGTGGGCAAGTGGGTGCACCTCTGAGCTTAACAGATGGGGATCTGTTAAGGGGGGGGAATAATCCGCTGAGCTTATTAGGTTATTTCGAGGATGGAATCAGTGCCTGAGCTGCACTTCACACACAGCAAGAGCTCAAGTCGGTGGGATCCCAGACTGAGCTGCTCAATCACTGGTTGTCACAGTGATCACTGTCTCTGTTCTCGTCTCCAGTCCACGGGGTGGTGAGTGTCCCGTGGCCACCAGCTCACTATTTCTTCTTGCAGACTTTCAACCCTGCGTTCCCGACAGGCTATTTCCTGTTCCAGAAATCTGGGCCTGTGCCTCACTCTCCCCACAGGGGTCATGAGGCTGAGGCACCAGGGGCCAGCACAGCCCATCCTCACGGGGGTGGCGGAGAGGGGAGGGCGGGGAAGGACAGCAGCGGGGGAAGAGGCCCAGGCCTTGGGAAACCACGCCCGTCCCGCAGCCTGGACTCAGAGCCCTGCACTTCAGCCACCTCACTCCGGGCTGCCCTGCAATGACCACCAGCCGCTCCACGTGGGCACCACCCTCTACAGTGTGCAGAACCCTTCACGGTTCATGAGGCCTTGGACAAACCTGACCACCTTCACGAGTGCTGCCTCACAGGGGTCCAACCACCTGGAACATTCTTTCACATATGTCTTAGAATCTGACATAATATTTAAAATTAAAAATATATATATTTGTGGGTATATAAATATATATATGTATATATCAATGTTATATCCTGTTAATATTATGGATTTGATCGGTTTCCCAATCCCACTGACAAATTTCAAAAGGCATTTTGTTGGGGTTGAGAGGAGAGACTTGAATAGGAACTGGAAATCGATTAGTCTGAGGTCATTCTTTTTAATTTTGTTAGGGGGCCGGGGGCAGTGTCTCATGCCTGTAATCCCAGTACTTTGGGAGAACAAGGCAGGAGGATGGCTTGAGCTCAGGAGCTCGAGACCAGCCTGGGCAACATAGCAAGACCTTGTCTTTACTAAAAATAAAAAAATAATTAGCCAGAAGTGGTGATGTGTGCCTGTAGTCCCAGCTGCTCAGGAGGCTGAGGCGAGGTGAGATAATCGCTTGAGCCGGGGAGGTTCAGGCTGCAAGAGCCATAATTGTGCCGCTGCACTCCAGCCTGGGTGACAGAGTGAGACCTTGTCTCAAAAAAAAAAATTTTTTTTTAATCAAGTGCACTAATAGTACTGTGATTATCAGGGAACACATGAAGTGTTTAGGGGATAGAATATGAAGATTTATAGTATTTTCATAAATACTTCAGAAAAAATAGATGAAGATGACAAAATGTTAAGATTTATTAAATCTAGGCAATGGGTACATGGGTATTCATGATACTATTCTGTCTACTTTTCCATAGGTTGAAATTTTTCATAATATAAAAGTCAAAAAGAGGCCGGGTGTGGTGGCTCATGCCTGTAATCTCAGCAGTTTGGGAGGCTGAGGCCAGTGGATCACCTGAGGTTGGGAGTTCAAGACCAGCCTGGCCAAGATGGTGAAACCTCATCTCTACTAAAAATACAAAAATTAGACGGGCCTGGTGTCGCATGCCTGTAATCCCAGCTACTGGGGGGCTGAGGCAGGAGGATTGCTTGAGCCTGGGAGGCAGAAGTTGCAATGAGCCAAGATTGTGCCACTACAGTCCAGCTTGGGTGACAGAGCAAGACTGTCTAAAAACAAAACCAAAAAAAAAAGGTGAAGTCATTAAACCATGAGAAAATTGCACAACTTGTGAAGGTAGAGATGGTGAAGGTCTCTCCAAAATCCTATCGCAGCTGTTGGGTCCCTTGGGTCAGGAAATGCTGCATCATGCACCTGGGCCCATTTTGCTGATGAGGAAACTGGGGTGGGGAAGCAGCTTCCCAGTCCCCCATGGGCCCAGGTCCCCAAAGTCTCCACAAGGGTAGAGACCATGTCTGATTCACCCCCTGAATCAGGAGTGATGGTGAACCTTTGTCTGCTGTAAACCTGAGGCCTGGAGCTCAACTGCAGTTCTGACGGTGCTACACTCCCTTGCTCTATAACCTTCTATGGCTCCTTAAGGCCTTGAGGAGAAACTGCAAGCCTTTGGATCTGGCACTGAAGTGTCCTGGGCTCTGCACACTCTTCCACCCTCATTTCATAAACTAGGTGTTGGGGCGGAGCTGTGTCCCATCCCCCTCCAAATTTATACGTGGAGGTCTTAACCCCCAGTACATCAGCATGTGGAAATAGGGTGTTTAAATAGGTAATTCAGTTAAAATAAGATTACTGGGGGCCCTACTAGAATATGACCAGTGTCCTTAGAAGAAGACATTTGGACACAGAGGGAAGACCCCATGAAGACACAGGGAGAAGATGGGCATTTGCAAGCCAAGGAAAGAGGACAGAAGGAACAAACCCTACCAACGCCTTGATCTTGGACTTCCAGCCTCCAGACCTATGAGGTAACTAATCTCCATTGCTTAAGCCACCCATGTTCTGGCAGTCCTGGGAAACTAATATACTACGTCTCCCCTTGCCACCAACAACAGATGACAACACCCAGCTTTGTTCACCCTATTCCTTTTGCCAGGTATGCCCTACTGTCCTATCTCCATCTGGTGAAATCCCCTCATCTTTCAAAGACTAGCCAAGATGCCACCTCCTCCAGGAAGACCTCCTTACTGCCTTCCCTCTTTAGAAGCCTTTCCCCAACCCCAGGTTCCCAAAGCAAATGTAGGCCTCGGTGAGATCCTGCAAGTCTGAGAGCCTCTTATGGGTGTGCACTGGCTCAAACTCATTGCTCTATCCCCATGCTCAGTGCAAGGCTGGGTAATCAATGTCTGATGGATGCATGAAGGAACGGAGGGTTGGAGCAACACCTCTCAAACTTCATTGGCCTAGGGATCTTGCTGGAATGCAAATGCTGGTTCAGCAGGCCTGAGATCCTGCCTCTCCCTGGCTCCAAAGTCAGTCTGATGTAGGCGGTCCCCAGACCACACTGTGAGCAGCAAAGGGCTCACACACTCAGGACATTCCATACCGGGACACGATGGTCATGCGATTATGTGTCTGGTTCACATGTCTGGTTCCCCACGCTGCCTGGAACAGGGCCCTGCACACACCCAGTGCCAGCTGTGGTGTGATTACAGCAAGGGGCAGTTATCCACCTGATTTGTCTTCAGCTGGGCCAAGGGGACCCCTTTGCCCCAAACATCATCCCTCACCTAATGGCTGGCGCTGAAATACCATCATTGGCATCTCAGAATCTTGGCTTGAAGCTGTGCCGTTCACAGATATCATGAGCCTCAGGTGAAAATAAGGGTGGGAAGTTGGGTGGTGGGTAAGTCGGGGTTACCAAAAGTTGCTGAAAAATGTGTTGCGCCTGTCAGCAGCGTGAGTCACTCCAAGTCTGGGGAGGGAGGAATGGTAAATAACTGAATTTGCAAGCAACTAAAAGCATTTTTCATATTGAAACAAATGTGAATGTATTCTAGTTATGGATATTTAAAATGCATAGAAATTTTAAAGACAAAAAGGATTTCAAAGATCTCTGTGGAGCAACTGAGCACTCAGGGTGAGCTCTCAATCCCAGGGGCTCTGTTCATTCACTTCCGCATTAGAGATTTTCCAGTGAAAAGACAGAGAAGCTTTCTCCTAAGGCTTCGTGCCTGTGGCCGCTAATGCCCAGAACCTTGATTATGTTTCCTTACATGGCAAAAAAGACATTGCAGATGTGATGAAGGGCAGGACCTTGAGGTGGCGAGATTAGCTTGGATCTTTCGATCTAATCATAGGAATCCTTAAAAGCAGAGAACTTTTCCTGGCTTTGGTAGGAGCAAGGTGCCAAGATAAATGGAGGGTGAGGGAGATGCAACATTGCTGGCTTTGAGGCTGGAGGAAGGGGCCACAAGCCAAGGAAAGTAGTGGTCTCTAGAAGCTGGAAAAGGCAAATAATTAAGCCCTGCAGACACTTGAATTCAGCCCAGCGAGATCCATGTTGGGCTTCTAAGGTACAGAGCTATTAGAGAATACATTTGTGTTGTTTCACGTCACTAAGTTTGCAATAACTTGTTATGGCCACAATGGGAAACAAATACAGTGTCTATTAAACAAGCCCTATCCCTAGCATGGGAACAGACATTCACACCTGCGTGTTGATCAGCTTCTTTCCTGAGAACAGATCTTCATGGGAATTTTATGGAGAACAGGGCTGGCCTGGGGCAGATCTTGATCTTGGAGCACAGACTCTGGGGACTGTTTGTGCTACAAGGAAACTCCAGCAGAGGCTGGGGTGGATGCAGAGACACCGACAAGGAGATCACTGCAGCAGGCAAGAGACCACATTGGTTTGGACTTGGGTAGGGTGAAGCCAACAGATTCTGAATACAGTTGACAGTTAACAAATTGAGGATGAAGTCGTCATCTTTGACTGCCATGTGGAAAGGTGGGAAGGTTGGGAAGAGTGAGGTGTGGGGATGTGAAATCAGGAGCCCATATTTGGACATGCTAAGTTAGAGACGCCTCTGAGGCCTCCACACAGAGACATCGAGTAGTAAACAGCTGGATGGATAAGACTGGAGTTCATGGCCAGGGCCCCGGCTGGAAAAATCAGTGTGGGGGTTGTCAGTATGCAGAGAGCATTCACAGCAAATATTCCACCTCCTGAACAAGATCTCTTAGGAAGTGAGTGTAGATGGAGAGGAGAAGGGGACCAAGGACTGGGCTTTGGGGGCCCTTCAGGATTTACAGGTCTTGGAGATGAGAAGACAGGAAAGGAGGCTGCAAAAGTGTGGCCAGTGAGGTGGGGGGAAGATCAAATGGCAAGTGAAGGAAGACTTTCAAGAGGAGGAAGTGGCTGTCGTGCTAAATGCCGCAAAAGTGTCAAGGGTGATGGGGACTGAGAATTGACCCCTGGGTCTAGAAACATGGAAGCCACTGACGACCTTGACAAGACCCTATCTCAGTGGTGAGTGGGGAAGGGATTCTGATTAGAGTGAGTGGAATAGAGAAGGTGTGGAGACAGGGGACACAGACAGCTCCTCCGTGATGTAAAAGGGCGAGGGCGGTAACATGGGGGCTTAGAATGGCTCATGTCAAGCTGGGCAATATTGCAGCATGTTCTCATGCTGATGGAAATGGCCCAGAGCCAAAGACCCCCAGGAGGTCAGTGGTCAGGAATCGAACACAATTAGCTTGCACAATTGTGTGAACTTTTCCAGTTTTGTTCAGCTCGAGGGTACGCGTGGAAAGTTGAACCTCATGGAGGTTGGGATTTCTCCATGTAAGCGTGAAGATCGAAGAGAAAAGCAAGTGAGTGAGAGTGTTTGAAAGGAAGTGATTACAATGGTGACTCTGGACTCTAAGCTACAAGAAAGGGATGTGAGGATGTGACAGAGGGTGGAGGAGACATGATGGGGAAGGGATGTGATGGAGGGTGGGGAAACATGATGATGGGGAAGGGATGTGGTGGAGGGTTGGAAGACATGATGATGGGAAGGGATGTGGTGGAGGGTGGGGAGACATGATGATGGGAAGGGATGTGGTGGAGGGTGGGGAGACATGATGATGGGAAGGGATGTGGTGGAGGGTGGGAGACATGATGATGGGAAAGCGGAGTCAAAAGCGGTTGAGCCAATAGGTTCAAGGTCTTGGGAGTCCTAAAGATGATTAAACTTGGGGCCGTGGGTGAGCTGGAAAGAGAAGTGTAATGAAGGAGTGGGAGCCTTAACATGAAAACCAGGCAGGGAGCAGTGGGTTATGGAGGATGTCACGGGAGTAATGTGGCAAATGAGGACAAGATCATTAGAGAAGAGGACAAAAAACGGAGCAGAAGGAGCATGCGTGCGGACATTGCTCATTCAGCAGCAAGTGCTTTCTGCACATGTACTAACATGTACTGCGTATCAGGCATGTGGGGGTTAACAGAGCATGTTGCAACCCCCAAGAATTACAAGAGTAACTGCGGAAAGAGTGACAGTCAACCAGGTCCTATCTCCCTGTTCTCCTCCTCTTGAGGAGGTCCAGAGAGGGCAAGTGACTTATCCAAGGGCACACAGGGAAGTGATGAGAGAGTTAGAACTAAAATGAAGGTCTCCTTCCTCCCACAGCAGAGTCTTCCATGGACAAAATCTAAGCCCTTGGCACATGGCGGCCTTAAGAGGATCGTGAGATCCTTTGTGTACAATTAATGTGGGGACAAACAGCAGGAGCTTCAGCAAAGATGACCAGGAAAAAGACAGATAAGGTCCCCCAGGAGCTGCAAAAAGACAGGGCAGTGCCCAAAGTCCTGCAAAGAGGTAGAAGTCTGTGAAATAAAATGGTATTTCAGGACAGTCAGTCTCCTGAAAGCACTGGTTCTCTTGCCTCCAGATCTTTGCATATGCTGTTCCCTCCATCTGGAACACTGTTCCCAGCCCTTTGCCTGGATAATTCCTATTCATATTATAGGACTGGACTTTCCGTTACTTCCTCCAGGAAGTCTTCCTTGACCTCTCCTACCACAAGCTTGGGCCAGAGGACTCATGCGTGCTCCCACAGATCCCTGTCCTTCCCCACGGACACATTTTGTTTACACTGCGTTGCAATAATCTGTTGACTATTCCCTACCAATAGAATACAGGCTTCCTGAGAGCAGAAAACACATCCGACTCGTTCCCTTATGAATCCCCAGTGCTAAACCCAGGACCCAGTAAATATCTGTTACAACAATGAGGAAATATTAAACAGGAGTGATAAGACCTTCTGCATTGGATGCTACTACCCCAAACCCAGATCCTCGGCAGTCAGAGAACCCATCCCAGAGTCTGGAAGCATCAGCTGTCAATGGCTCACAGATGCCCCCTCTCTGAAGAAGCGCCCTGGGCTGAACTGGACCACTGGCTCCCCCGTCCCACCCATTCCAGGGTCAGCTCACAGTTCCTGCAGTTCATTAATGACGGACAGACCCGGGATCAGCCCACAGTTAGTGACTGACAGACAAGGCTTACAAAAGGCCAGTCCCCTGCGCCTTGAGCTAGAGCCAACTCTGTGGGGCGGGTCATGCCCCAGCGCTCTCCTGTGGGTCAGCCCACAGCCTTGCTTGGCTTCTTCCCTATCCTGAACCTCTCTCCTCCTTAGAGCCCCCTCCAATAAGTCACTTTTCCAAAAACCTCTGTCTCAGGCTCTGCTTCTGGGGACCCCAATATCCACTTTGGCTGCCTCAGTGATGGATGGACAAGTAGACGAATGGACAGACAGATAGATGTGTGGACGGACACCAACAAATTGCTTTCATCTATTCCAGCTGTCCCATGGGAAAGATGAGGAAACTGAGGCCCAGGGAGGCTTGGCTAGAACCTGGGCCTCCAGAGCTTTCCCTGCCTCCCTCCACCCACCAGCAGCTGAGGATGCTCTGGGGCCCCGGCTCCCTCCCCACCACCTTCTGTTTTAATCCCCTGGAACCTGGCAGGCATGCTATCCTGGAGCGGAAAACCTTGACACCCAGAGCCCCAATCCTGGGCTCAGGCCCTGGGGGCTCCTCCTCCAGGGTGGGGCCTCTTTCTGGGGAGCCTGCAGGAGCTTCTGGGAAAGCAGCCTTTTCCTCCGTCGGTGGGTGGGAGGCAGTGGCTGGGCCAGATGTTTTGGTCTGAGTTGTTCCGGCTGGGAAAAAGCAACAACAAGGAAAAGGATGTCAAGCAGAAGACCGGCTTTCTGGGCGAAATGTCTTCTCTTCTTCGGCTTACAGACGCTTACAACTAGAGATCTCTCCCCTGGGCCAGGCATTGCACCAAGCCCCCACTTCTAGCGTTACCCCTCCCCACACCTCACTTTTTTTCTTTAGAGACAGGGTCTCACTCTGTTGCCCAGGCTGGAATGCAGTGGCACGAACAGAGCTCACTGCAGCTTTGAATGCCTGGACTCAAAAGATCCTCCCACCTCAGGCTCCCGAGTGCTGGGACTACAGGCATGCACCACCACACCCAGCTTTTCCTTTTTTTTTCTTCCCTCTCCTCTCTTCCCTCCTCCCCCCTTCCTTCCTTCCTTTCCTCCTTCCTTCCTTCCTTCCTTCCCCTCCTTCCTTCCTTCCTTTCCTCCTTCCCTCCTTCCTTCTTTCCTTCCTTTCCTCCTTCCCTCCTTCCTTCTTTCCTTCCCTCCTTCCTTCTTTCCTTGCTTTTCTTCCTTCTTTCTTTTCCTTCTTTCTTGTAGTAGAGATTAAATGTTCCTATGTTTCCCAGGCTGGTCTCAAATTCCTGGCCCCAAGCCACTCAAATTCTCCCGCCTCAGCCACCCAAAGTGCTGGGATTACAGAATAAGCCACCACACCTGGCTTCTGGTGTCCCTTTGAACCCTCAAAATAACACTGCAAAATAGGTGACATTCCCATTGCAGAGATAGGGAGGCCTGGACTCAGGGAAGTTCAGTACTTGGCCAACATCGCACAGCCAGTGTGTGGCAAAGGTGGGGTGTGAACTCAGCAGTTGTAACACGGTCACAGTACCTTGCTCAATTCCAGACATATGAGACCTCAAGCCCATGAATACTAAATGCCACACTGTATACTAAACCCCTGAAGCTGAGCCAGCCCAGGTGGTCTCTGTCACTTACAACCAGAACCTCCTGAAATGTAATCTCAACCAGACAATAACCCCTTTGTATAGCTGAGCATGTGGTCATCTTACCTTTCCCCAAAGATTTGGCTCTGTTGGGTTTAGGGGAGTAGAGGGAACACAGAACTTTCCAGGGCCCATCATGCTGGAGTGAGGCTTTCTCTGGGGTCACAGAGGGTTGCCTCTGCCCTTTCAAGAAGGAGAATTTGAGCCCAGGCATGGGGGATTCAGGGGAGGAAGTGTCTCTGCTAGGACAGGGCATGGGCTTTGGAAGTCTCTCATTTCTCTGTTTGGTCTTCACCTCCATCTTTGTTTCAGAGGCTGGAGCTGCAGGAGAAGCTGGGGACAAGCGGGGAGAAGAAGCCTGTCTTGGTCCGGGCCTGAGCTGCACCATGCTCTCTGGGTTTCCTGGAGGTCCCTGTATCTTGGAGGCATCTGGCTCTTGTGAGACACCTGCCCCAAGGCCAGAAGCAAAGTCCAGTGGGTCCTCAAGGACATTCACGTAGGACCCTTGGGGCAGCCCTTCTGAGTCGTGGGTGGGTACTTTGTGATTGACCTTTCTCTTCAAGCCCAAAATGCAGGGCTCCTCCTCTGAGTTTTCTGGCTTTGTGCAAGCCCGTTTTCCCAAGGAAGGTCCTTCATTGGCCTCTGAGACAGGCAGTATCTTTTGAGATAAAGAAGTTTCCTTAGTTCCAGATATCTCCTCTAGTGCCTCAGAAGCACACCCACTGGATGTGCCCACCTCCCTACTGGGAGACTCTCCTCTGCTCTCTTGGGAAAAGCCTAGGAGAGCCACGTAGTCTCCCTCTAAGTTCTGGGTGACCACCTCATCCATCCTGAAGGCCACCTCCCCAGGCCTGGCTTGCTCCACCTTGATGAGTCCTGGATACTTGCTCCCATATATCCTGCCCTCACCCTTGGCCAAACTCTGGGCAAGAAGCACCTGGTTGTCTGGGGAGCTGGCCTGGTGCAACTCATGAGGGCTGCTCACATCCAGTGCCTCAAATGGAAGGGACCCCCAGGCTGGGCAGAGGGTATTCACTACTTGGGGTCTGTCATCCACAAACTCTGGGCTGGTTATCTTGGTCCAAGGCACAGGTGTAATCCCATTTTCTGATGCTACCAAGCAGTTTTGTAGAGGATTTCCCTCAAAGTCGCTGTTGATGGCCTCCAGCCATTCTTGGGTGAAAAGTATAGGGTAGGCTGGCTCAGGAACAGGCTTCTTGTCCACCGTGCGGAGGTCTAGGGAGAGGCATTTGATCATGATGCAGACGGACTGCTCCTCCTGGGGCTCCACTTGGAGGTAGAAGTCACCCTGGCGCAATAAGAGAGGGTTGAGGGGTGCCAAGTGGACCACCACTTCATCCCTCAGACAGAGCGGCCAGCCCTCGTGTAAGAAGAGGCAGTGTGAGTAGGGGGCCTGTGGAGAGAAGAGGACGGCATCAGAGAACCTGGCCCTGAAAGGCTCCACCCTTGGGTCTGCTCCTTTCCCTCTCCCATGTGGAATCTGGAACAGATCAGGGACTAGGATGAGGCAGCATTTAAGAGGCACTCACTGTCAAGGTTGTGTAAAGGTTGCCTCTCCTGCCCCACCCTAATCCTGGCCCTGACCTTGGAAATAGTTGCTAGCCTACTGACCCAAGTGAGAAAGCTCAGAGCACCATGCACTAGTTAGTAATTGGCTTTCCCAAGTGGTCCCCTGGCTTGGCTCATGCTCTCTTCCTCTCCCCGTGTATCCAGAACATTTCCTCACCCAGCTCAAGCTTTAGCTCACCATTTTAAAGCCAAGGAGACATGGTTTAGACAAAGGTCTACCTCGCTAATTCGTGCAAATTGCTTAACTTCTTTGAAACCCAATTTCCCTACCTGCAAATAGGGTAATAATACATGTCAGTATTACTGGGTTGGTATGAGGATTAAGTGAGATTATACAGGTGGGCCTTGATTTATGATGGGGTTACATCCTGGTAAATCCACCATAAGTTGAAGATATCATAGGTCAAAAATGCATTTAATGTACCTAATCTACAGAACATCATAGTTTATTTAGACTAGCGTATCTTAAGTGTGCACAGAATGCTTACATAAGCCTACAGTTAGCCAAAAATCATCTAACACAATGCCTATTTTATAATAAAGTGTTGAATACCTTATGTAATTCAGACAGTGTACTGAGGGTGAAGTACAAACAGTGTTGAATGAGAAGTCAGGGACTCTGATCCTGCCACTAACTTACCAGATGACCATCTACTTTTTCCTGACCCAAAGGTTATTCTGGGCCTGAATGTTTATTACTTATTTGTTTATTGTTTGTTTGTGTACTTATTTCTCATTAATGGATAACAACATGAAGGTTTATTTGTTAATTATTTCTTTCCCATTAATGGATAACAACATAAGGTGAAGCAAAACTTAAAATTTTTTTTTTTCCTTTTGGAGATAGAGTTTTGCTCTTATTGCCCAGGCTGGAGTGCAATGGCGTGATCTCAGCTCACTGAAACCTCCACCTCCTGGATTCAAGCGATTCTCCTGCCTGAGCCTCCCGAGTAGCTGGGATTACAGGCATGCAGCACCATGTCCGACTAATTTGGTATTTTTAGTAAAGATGGGATTTCTTCATGTTGGTCATTTAGGCTGGTCTCAAACTCCCGACCTCAGGTGATCTGCCCACCTCAGCCTCCCAAAGTGCTGGGATTACAGGCATGAGTCACCACGCCCAGCCAAAAAAAAAATATTTTTGACAGGAGTTGCCAGCAATTCCCTATATAGGTGGGCACAGCTGGTCATTCTGCAACAGGCTGTGACCCAAGTGCTCTCTCTCAGTTGAGCCTCTCTACTGGGCCGCACAGGACCAGTGTTCAACAGTGACACCATGTGGCAACAACGGAAACATCCGCTTCACTGGGCTGACAACAGGTCTTTCTTTAACTAGCTTTTGGAAAAGTCTGAGTTCTGTGGATTGTAAGTCCCAGTCAATCTTACATAATTTGGATGAGTGTGTGGGAGATGTGCAGAGAGTGACACTGAACTTCTGCTAACTAAGCAGGTGTTTCCTGGAATTACTGACTGGGGAAATGGTGAGATCTGACCACAGTTTTCTCTCACGTTGATAAACCCATTTATACCAGTTATATTGTAGATTGGGCTGACTCAGAGAAGCTTAATAGCCGTAAGCCTTCATGAGTCTGTAGGTTTCTCCACCCTTTTCACTTAGCCCTCTTGGGTTTGTAGCATGCCTTCTTTCTCACCTTCTCATTGAAGGAGAAAAAATCAGCCCAGCCATTTTTTTGCAAACAACAAAGCACCATAGTGATGCTGGCTTTGGTCATTTCATTTGACTTTCACAGTAACTCAGTGGTGTAGGCAGTTCAGTCATTATTGTTCTTATTTTACAGATGACGTGACTGAGGCTCAGCGTGGTGAAATATTTTGCTCACAGCCACACCGCTGATAAGCAGCAGGGACTTGGATAAGGCCTTCACATTTGAAGTCAGCTGTATCTGTCCCCAAGCCCCACCAGACTTTGTGTGAATGTGGCTACCTCTGGGTGACGGTGGCTGGAGGGGCAGACTTTGAGGCTGTCATGTTCCTATTTCAGATGGAGAAACAAGGAAGTGGGATGGCGATAGCCAATAGCTCCTGGGCACTTGCTGCATGCCAGAGTCTGCCCTAAGCCACAGTGTGTCAATTCTATGTGTTAGGTGCTGTGTTGTTAACATTTCTGCTTGACACTTAAGGAAACTGAAACTCAGAGGGGTGACATGGATCTCCCAAGTTTACAGTGATGAGCTTGGATTTGAACCTGGGGCATCTGACCCCAGAAGCCATCCTGTTAATTCCACATGACTTCCCCTGCTCCGAGGTGACACATATTTACCTGTCATGACAATTAGATTAAACTCACCTACAAGGAACAATAAAGATGTGAAAGGTTGTGACCTTGAGGAAGGGGCCAGTGCAAACGAAGTTTAAATGGCCAAATAAGGGAAGTGGGCAATAATCCCAGCACTTTGGGAGGCCGAGGTGGGCGGATCACCTGAGGTCGGGAGTTTGAGACCAGCCTAACTGACCAACATGAAGAAACTTCGTCTCTACTAAAAATACAAAATTAGCCAGACATGGTGGTGCATGCCTGTAATCCCAGCTACTCAGGAGGCTGAGGCAGGAGAATCGCTTGAACTCAGGAGGCGGAGGTTGCAGTGAGCCAAGATCACACCATTGCACTCCAGCCTGGGCAACAAGAGCAAAACTCTGTCTCCAAAAGGAAAAGAAAATTATTTCAGGGAGAAGAAATAAGGATGGGGGAGCATCTACATGAAACAGTGTCATGGGGAAGTGGCTGCAAATGTTTCCATGAGAAGCCCCCTTCTTCTCCAATATCAGTTCCCCTGTATTGAACTAATTCTATGAGCCAGGCTCTGTGCTAAGCATGTAAAATAGATTATCTCACTTTCCTTCTGGTTCCTAACACTGGACTTTTAGCTGCCACATTCAATTTATTTCTACCACTGAAATGATGCACACAGTCCCTCCCTTCCTTGCTGCTTCTGATGAGCTGTGTCCCCGGCAGGAAGTGAGCAACTCAGGACAAGCTGATGGGACCTTAGGCTGATGACAACTCAGGACAGGCTGATGGGACCTTAGGCTGATGACAACTCAGGACAGGCTGATGGGACCTCTTTGTGATTCTTGAGGCCGGGGTACCAAGAGGGTGGGCATTAATAACAGAGCAGGGAACAGTCGGGAAAGCTCAGAAGGGAATGGCAAGTTCCTGCAGTGGTCATTGGAAGGCTCATATCCAATCTCTCATCCTTTTCTGAAAACAACTCCACCCTCTGACCGTAGAGGTAGACACGTGACTCAAGCTTGGCCAATCTTGGCACCCCGCTTCTCTTGCCACAGTGATTGGTCCAGGAGTGGACATATGACCCAAGCCTGGCCAATCAGGACCCTTTCTTGAGATTTTTTTCTATGTGTAGTGGATGGGAAAGAGTTTATTTTCCTCTCCTAGAGCTTCCCTGGGCTCCAGCCTTGTGGGAACACTTAGCCTGAAAGAATGATGCCAACAAGCAGCGAGAAGCAGAGACTTGGGACAGAAAGGGTCTCCAAAGGGTTTGATCGGTGGATCAGCTGGGGCCTGAGGCCTGATCCACCATTTCCTGGGCTGAGTAAGGACTCTCATTTGCAGCCAATGAGTCTGCTTAAAACAATTTTCCCTCCACTCTGCCTTGGCAGAGACCTCCCTGAAATCTGAGTTTGAAGGGGTCACTAGGGAAGAAAGCAAGAGTCCTGATGCCTCAGGAGCTCCAGGGAAGCTCTGGGACCTTCTCTGCTGTTTCCACTGAAGCTTCCCCACTTCACCCAAGGCACCTAGCAGTGCCCACAATGTCAGGGGCATGGGAGACTCCCCAGGGCCAGGGAGCCACCAAGAATGCCTTTATTGGGGCCTTCTTCTCTGCTGGTGACACTACAATGTAATGGACTCATAGATGTCACAGGGTAAAGCCCCCTCCATCTGGGGGCTGACATCTTCCCTTGGGCAAGCAATGGTACTTGGAAAACCACTACACACCTTCAGTTCTTCCCACGAAACAAGATACATGCCAGCCCACCTCCTTCCCTACTCGCCGCCAGCCCTGTGACTTTCTGGGACAGCTTGTCCCCTGGTCCCGTTTCCCTCTCAACTTACACAGGCCGCTTCTCGCACTTGCTCACACAGGCGCTTGGCAGGAATCAGGAAATCCAGAAGGAAGCTCAGCCCATCCCCCTGGAAGTCGGAGTCCAGGAGACGAAACACCTGACCCAGGACGGTGGGTGCTGTGGCCTCAAAAGGAGGATAGAGGCCAGCCAGGGCATGCTGGATGGCTGTGTCCAGGGATGGAGGGTCCTGTAGGGGACAGGAGGAGGGAGTGGTCATCGCAACAATAATAAGGGCACAGGCCACTTCACGTGACCTTCCAGGCCCCCTATGCCTAAGGCGTCTGCTGACTCGGACCTCCTCTCCCCCCTCATCCCCCTTGCTCACCACCGCCAGCCACGCTGGTCGTCTTTCCTGTTTCTCAAACACACTAGCCACAATCTCACCTCAGGGCCTTTGCACTGGCGGTCCCTCTGCCTAGAATGCTCTTCCTCAAGACAGACACATTCCCGTACCTCTTGTAGGTCTTTGCTCAAATGACATCTGCCGATCCAAGGAGACGTGGAAGAGTTGGGGCGGGGGGTGCATTCAGGTCAGGGGCAAAGAGAAAGAGGATTTTGACATTGTCTCAATCTGACCACCTGGCTGGCCTGCGGACCTGCAGCTTGAGGCTGAGCCACGAGGGAAACCCAGCCCAGATCAGACAGCCCCAGTCCACGTGCAGATGGGAGAGTGAGAATAAGTGATTGCTGTTTTGCCACTGAGCTTTGGGGTCATTCGTCACACAGCAATAACTGATACAAGTCCACGGCTGCAGACCGTGGAGCCGGCTGCCTCCCAGTTACCACCTAGATGTGGTACAACCACCATATATCAGACCCAACCTGGCAACTTCCCAAAGCTGCTCCTCCCTAGTCCTGCTTCAGCGATGACCCCACCACCAGCCAGGCTCCCAGGCCAGAGCTCTGCTCACAGCACTGCTTCTCCTCCTGCCTCCCGACCCACAAACAGCCCTCGGCGTGTCCCCCACTCCACCTCCTCTCCACCAACAGTCACCAGCCATGTGCTCCGCTCCGTCCCCTGCTCCTGCCCTGATCCAGGCTTCACTGCCTCTTCCAGGGAGGAATTCAGAAGGCAGCTCAGCCCAGCCCCCTGGAAGTCAGAGTCCAGGAGACGAAACACTGGGCCCAGGATCCAGGATCTCCTGACTCTTCCTTGGCTGCCAAATTCTGGTCTTCCTTACCACAGCCATTTTCCACCAGGACTCCAGAGTGACCTTTCTCAAATGCAAACCTGACCTCAGCAGTCTCTGCTCCAAACCCCTCAAAGTCTCCCACTGTCTTCAGGAAGCATCAGCCTCCAGGCATCCAGCTCCCCCGAGAGCCGGCCGCTGCCCTCGGTGCCTGCCTCCCCCCAGCCTCGCCGGTCCTCTCCGTGCTTCGGCCACAGTGGCACATGCCTTTGCCCGCTCACCTCCAGGCCTCCACACGTGTGGTGCCTTCCTGCTGCAAAGCCCTTCACTCCCACCCCTCCTCAGCTGGCCAACTCCTGGTTCAAGACTCAGACAGTTCTTGAGCACCCCTCACTGCCTCAGTGAGATCAGGTGTCTGCTTTTCTAGGCAGTGCCCTCTACAGGCAGGTGTAATGGGTAGAATGACCTTCAATGATCATTCTGCCCATTACACCTAATCTCAGGGACCTGTGAAGAGGTTACCTTACAAGACAAGGGCGAGTTAAGGCTACCGATGGAATTAAGTTTGCCAATCAGCTGTCTTTAAAACAAGGCGACCATCCTGGATTAGACAAATAGGCCCAGTGTAATCGCCAGGTGGAAGAGGATGCAGACGAGGGAAGAGTCAGAGGAAATGTGACTGAGCCGGGTGCAGTGGCTTACACCTGTAATCCCAGCACTTTGGGAAGTTGAGGTGGGAGGATTGCCTGAGGCTAGGAGTTCGAGACCAGCCTGGCCAACATAGTGAGCTCCCACCTCTTTATTACATTAAAAAATAATAAATAGGCTGTGTGTTGTGGCTCATGCCTGTATCCCAGCACTTTGGGAGGCCAAGATGGGTGGATCCCTTGAGGTCAGGAGTTTGAGGCCAGCCTGGCCAACATGGCAAAACCCCATCTTTGCTAAAAATACAAAAAGTAACTGGGTGTGGTGATGCATGTCTATAGTTCCAGCTACTCAGAAGGCTGAGGCATGAGAATTGCTTGAACCTGGGAGACGGAGATTTCAATGAGCCGAGATGGCGCCACTGCACTCCAGCTTGGGCGACAGAGCAATAATAAATAAAATAAAATAATAAATAAGCGGAAATATGATGATGGGAGCAGGATCGGAGAGATGTGATGTCGCTGGCTCGGAAGATGGAGGGGGAGCCAAGGAATGCGGGCGTCTCCGAGAAGCTGGAGAAGGCAAGCAAATGAATTCTCCCCTAGAGCCTCCAGAGGAGAAACAGCCCTGCCAAGACTTTGTTTTCGGCCCAATGAGATGCATGTCAGGCCTCTGATCTTCCATTACCTGCAAGATACTACACTTGTGTCGAAAGCGTGTGAGTATTTGCTGCAGTGGCACCAGGAGGCGCGCACAGCGAGCACTGGCTCCGTTTCCTCTCTGGGGCCTCAGTGTCTGCACAGGATCCGGCACAAACAGGTGCTTTGTAAATTTTATGGAAGAAGGAACAACATGTCCCTCTCTGAACCACATTTTTTCTTTTCTTTTTTTTAGAATTGACATGAGAGTCTCTGTCATCCAGGCTGGAGTGCAGTGGTGCTATCTCGGCTCAATGCAGCCTCAACTTCCTGGGCTCCAGCAATCCTTCCACCTCAGCCTCCAGAGTAGCTGTGAACCATAGGCACCCGCCATCATACCTGGCTAATTTTTGTATTTTTGGTAGAGATGGGATTTCACCATGTTGCTGAGGCTGGTCTTGAACTCCTGAGCTCAAGCTATCTACCCACCTTGCCTTCCCAAAGGGCTGGGATTACAGGCGTGAGCCACCGCACCTGGCCAGAACCACAATTTTTCTGTCAAATAGACAAGTTGGACTAGGCCACAGGTTTCTACTCAGGTATGGTCTTAGGACCCATGGGTCATGAGCCTCACAGATGGCCCAGCATTCTGGTGGCCCCAGCCTGGTTGCAAGCTCCAGGTCCACCTGTTTCCCAGGGGCGTAAAGGGAGATGAGAATAAATAAGGACTCCATGCAAAGGGAGCTGACTTAGGAGGGAAAAATCATTTTAGTAAATGAGGCCCCGAGGACAGAGAAATACAATAGAAACTCTGAGGAGGAGGAGGGTGACATTTCTCAATGCCAGCAAGATTCCAATGCCAGGATGGCGGCCCCCTACGCCCCGCACTGTGTGGGCTACACAGTGCTGGGCGCAGGGGGCCGCCATCACTATTTGTAGAATGAGTGAGTGAACGAATGAGTGTCCACAGCCCATTGTGAAGGAAACAAGGTCTGGACACTGCTGTGGCAGTGAGCTCAGAGAGGATGTGGACCCGCAGGCATTTGGTGCCGAAATGACACGTACCCTGGAGGTTTTACACTGAGGTGGGGAAGGGGCCTTCAACTTGGCAGAACAGGGAAAGTCTCTTCTGGCCTGGTGTCCTCTTCTAATCCCCCTAACCCCCACCATAGTCAAACCCTGACATTTCCCGCCCCATGCAATCCTGGGGGCAGCCTCCTCCCCTGCCCTGTCCCCGTCCCTCTCCCTCCCTCCTCTCCTGGGACATCGGCTCCAGCCTCGCTGTCCAGCCTTGAGTAGGTCCCTTCCCTCTCTGGGCCTCTTTCCTTGTGTAAAGAAAGCATATTGAAGCTGGGCTAAGCTTGTTTTGTTTTGGTTTTGGAAATTTAATCATTCATGATTACTTTTATGATTTGTAGCATCTCCTCATGCCATTTATACTATTAGTGCTTAGTATTTTTCTTCAAATCCACTCACTTTTTCAAAACTTACATAATTGTGTTTTTCAGTAAGCCTCTATCATCACAGTGGTTGTGTGAGGGCAGCCAGACTGCCCGGGTTCAAACTCTGGTTGTGTGTGCTGGCAAGTCAGACTTAACTCGTTGTGCCTCAGTTTCCTCATCTGTAAAACGGAGATGGTAATTACACCCACCTTAAAGAGTTGATCAAGATTGGATGAGATAACACACATGAATTTTCTGCCCAGGGCTAGCATTTAGTAGGTGTTCACTAACAGCCATCACTACAATTTCTGTGGTCATATTATTATTATTATGTGGTTTTAAGGAGCAGAGAGTTTAATAGGCAAGAAAGAAGAAAACAGCACCCCCTTACAGAGACGGAGGGGCGATTCGAAGAAAGAGAAAACCCCTGTGCAGCGGAAAAGCAGCTGCTTATATGAGGAGGCTGGAAGAGGCGGTGTCTGATTTGCCTAGGGCTCAGGGGATTGGTTTGCCCAGGCATGTCACTCATGCAGCCCACGGAAAAAACTGGTCCTCCCACCCTAGCCTTTTAATATGCAAATGTAGCAAGCCGTGATGTTCTACACACGTGGGGATATGTGGGGATATGGGGGGGCGGCCATGTGACCAGGCACATGTGGGGGCTGGGCAAGAAGAAGAGGGTGGGAATCACCATGTTTGGTTGGATCTGTGGTCAAATGATAATCGTTATTACGTCATCACTATAAATGAAAAAAATCAATGTAAACTGGCATAAATAGAATGCAACTCCAAAAATAAACTGATGATGCATTGGATGGTTTTTATTTCATTTATAAAAATATATTTATATATATTATTTATTATATAAAGTCTATTTTATGCTTACTGTTTTATTTCTTTGAAAATAAACTACTTTTAGAAATAAGAGTAAACCATGCAAATGAATAGTGCCACTAAATTCTAGGGACATCTGGTCACCTCTTGGAGGCTAAGGGAGTCTTCTCCCTTTCTTTCTCTCAAATGCATCAGAGAGATGTTGAAGACATCTTTTCACCAGAGGAAGGCCTTCTCCTTAGGTCTGCAGCAGCTCGGAGAATTTGAAAGGGACTGCCTGTCTCACCACATGGTTCCATGTCATTTAGTTCCAGTCTGTGCCATACCTTGTGTCTAACTAGGCCTACATTCCTGGCCCCTGTACCATGCTCATGACCTTCCGGACTGACCCGGGTAACCTCGTAGGTGCAGAGGGACAAAGAAAACTATCTGCTCACAGCAGTTATACCTGGGCAGGGGAGTAGAGGTGTGTGTATATTTCTATTTCTATGTCTTTGCAATGAGCCAGTTATTGTAATCTTTTCTGTTGTTGTTGAGATGGAGCCTCACTTTGTTGCCCACAACGGAGTGTCATGGTACAATCTTGGTTTACTGCAACCTCTGCCTCCCAGGTTCAAGCAATTCTCCTGCCTCAGCCTCCTGAGGAGCTGGGATTACAGGTGTGTGCCACCACGCCTGGCTAATTTTTGTGGCTGTAGTAGAGACAGGGTTTCACCATGTTGGCCAAGCTGGTCTTGAATGCCTGACCTCAGGTGATATGCCCACCTCGGCCTCCCGAAGTGCTGGTATTACAGGCATGAGACACGGCGTTGGGCCCCATTATAATCTTAAGTATCATTTTTGTCAAGTAAAACAAACAAATAAAAAGGACACAGGTTGATGCCTTTTAAACCTATATATGAGCCCCTATAACCACTCGCCCAGATTAAGAGACTTAACTTGTTGAGCTCTATAATCCAGAAAGAGCTTCATAATCCAGAAAGAGTATTAAATTCTAGGGACATCTGGTCACCTCTTGGAGGCTAAGGGAGTCTTCTCCCTTAGAAAGAGGCCCCTTGCCAGGTATCTATGTCATAACTGTGGTCTGCATCCTAACCTAGGGAGTCAGGTAAACTCTTTTGCCCTGATGTGCCTCAGTTTCCCCTTCTGCACATACATGGGATTCTGATTCCTAGCCTACCTCTCTCAGACGGTTGTTCTAGAGACACAGAAGCTAATGGATGGAGAGGGTCTTGGTTGGAAAGTCAAAGCCATTGCCACTGCTGTCACTGTTACTCATCCTGTCAGCCCAAGCCAGGTCCCAACCTCTGTGTGAAGCATCCTTCATCCCCTGGTCCCTCCCTGTGTCCACTGCTGTCACCCCAATAATAACAACTGTCTCCAGGCGGCTACTGTGCCCTGGTCCCCTTGCATTCTCTTGCTTAGCCCACACAACGATGCCAGGGGCCAAGTAGGAAAGACCCATTTTGCAAGTCAAGAAACGGAGGCTGATCTTGCCCAAGACCACAGAGAAGAGAAAGAGCCGGGACCCAACCCAGACTGGGGCCGCCAAGTCTGCCCAGAGCTGCCCCTGTCTCCTGCCGCCGCCTCTGCCTGGGGACCACCAGCTGTGGGGACTGACGATCCCAGCTACCTGTCCTTCCCAGTTTCTAGTGGAGCCAGAAGAAACTGTTTACCTCTCACAGAGCAAGGCTCACAGACTGGGACGCCCTTGGCTTTCACAAATTGGCTCGGTTTGCCACACACTGTTACCGTTTAAGGGGCAGCCAGTGAAAAGGAAGAATGTTTCAAGTTAACAGGGCTCCCAGCTCTTCGCCAGCACCTTACCCACCACGGGCCTGAACCCCAGGAGCTCATAAGCCATCCAAGTATTGGGGGAAGCACACCGGGAAGGGGCGTCCCAGGCGACTGCAGGAAGGAACGCTAGCCATTCTCATTCTCAATCCACCCGGCAGCCCAGCCTGGGACCACAGGAACCCAAACACCAGACGTGGGCCGCTCAACGTGATTTCTGTGAAACTTAATAGACGTGTTTCCATTCCTTCCCAGCGAGCGCAGCCCGCAGCCCGGCTGGCCCTTTAACTGTTCCCAAGCAGGAGCCAGCGAGTGTGAGGCTGAAAAGGAAGAAGACAAGCCACAGCCCCCTCTCCTGCAGCCCACGGCCAGAGAAGGAGCCACCAAGGGGACAGACAGAACGAGGCCTGAGCTACTGGCCCCTATACCATGCTCATGGCCTTCCAGACTGACCTGGGGAAGCCTGTAGGTTCGGACGGACTTAGGAAACTGTCTGTTGGCACGATTATACCTAGGCAGGGGAGTAGGGGCGTGTGTATACTTCTATTCAATGCCTTTGCAACGAGCTACTATTATTATAATCTTAAGTATCACTTTTATCAAGCAAAATAAAAAAATATAAAGGGCACAGGATGATGCCTTTTTACCCATGTATGAGCCCCTGTAACCACGTACCCAGATCAAGAGACAAAAGATCTCCGCCACTCCGGAAAGGGGCCCCTTGCCAGCCAAGTCTCCCACCCCTGACTATTGGAATTTTTTTTTAAAGAAAACAATGTCATACAGAACGATCTATAGTATGAGTAAAACCACATAAGCCTAGAAAAAAGTCCAAGGAGACATTAAGTAAAGTGTGAACTGCAGATACCCCGGAGGGCTGTGTGGGGGAGGGGCCTCGTGGGGCAGCCTTTTAATTTCCTTCAGAGTTTGGATTTTCCAAACATTCTGTAACCAGCTTGCATAGCCTTTATAATCAGGAGGGGAAAAAAACAAAAGTGTGAGTGTGTGCTTAAGCCTGGTTCCCTTTGTAAATGGTCTCACCAGATGTTAGCTGGAGCTTCTGAGATGTGGACTGAGCTTTTCTTAAAGGTCCAGATTTATCCATTTACTGCCACAGGGAAAGATTCTAGTAGCACTTAGCATACGCCACCTCCTTACTTGGGAAGAGAGGCCTGAGAAGAGCCAATACGGACAGAGTCCTAAGGCTACCTTCAATCTCTGCCCTGTTCCTTGGAAAGAAAATGCTTTGGGAAGGTGAGATTCTGCCCCTGACTCGCTGGGTGACCCTGGCTTCAGTTTCCCCATCTGTAAAAGGGAGGCACGGGGTATATCTAGCTCCAAGGGCCCTTCTAGTAGGGACATTCTAGAATTCGAAGTATAATCAGGGGCCGGGTGCAGTGACTCATGCCTATAATCCCAGTGATTTGGGAGGCCGAGGCAGGAGGATCCTTTGAGGCCAGAAGTTGGAGACCAGCCTGGCCAATATAGTGACAGCCTGTCTCTATGAAAATAGAAAAACTTAGCCAGGCATGGTACATAGCTCATGGTAGTCCCAGTTACTTGAGGTGCTGAGACAGAAGGATCACTTGAGCCCAGGAGGTAGACACTACAGTAAACTATGATCACGCTACTGCACTCCAGCCTGGGCAGAGCGAGTCCCCAGCTCCAAAAAAGAAAAAGTATAATCTAGTTCAGGAAGGTTTATTGCTGGGATGGGGTTTCTAAATGGGATCAGTTAATCTTCGGTTGGTGAGAAGGTATAAAACAATCTGTCTCGGCTGGGTGTAGTGGCTCACTCATGTAATCCCAGCACTTTGGGAGGCTAAGGCAGGTGGATCGCCTGAGGTCAGGAGTTCGAGACCAGCCTGGCCAACATAGTGAAACCCTGTCTCT
>NW_016107333.1:3541359-3545901 GCF_001604975.1 Cebus imitator | reverse complement strand
AAAAAAAAAAAAAAAAAAAAATCTGTCTCCTCCATCTTCCTGCCTCAGGCTTAGGGAGAGTGTAAACCAACAGCCACAGATATAAATAAATGCTTCCAGGGGCCTGACAGGTGACATGAAGACAGATGCTGGCTGAATGCGAGAAAGCACTCACTTCCACCCTTTGGAGACAGCCTCAGCACAAGAGAAGCAATAGGGAATAGAGGGGCTTGGGGCACACACCCCTTCTCATCAGCATCAACCAAGTGTTTCTTTGGCCTAGCACTGCCGGATCTACTGATTTTTCAGTAAAACCTCCCAATTTTGAAAAAGTTGGCCAAGCCAAACACATCTGTGAGCCAGATATGACCCAGCGGGTGTCAGGTTGTGACTTCCAGTCTCAACTACCTGGGACACTCCTCCTGAACTTCTCCAGGCTGGAGATTCCAGAACTAGCACTCTGTGGCGCTGGCTGCCAGGAAGTTCTTGCTTACTTCCAACTAAAACTTCTGCTTTAAGTCCTTTTTATTTTTGTGTGGGTGGAGGTATGAGTGAGAATTGGCTCCGTATAAAAAAAACTTTCAGAAACTGGAAAAACAGCCCTGATGCAGTGAACCGAGAAGCGAGTGGGTGTCAGAAGACCCACGTTCAAGACCAGCTCTGTCTGTATCAGCTGCGTGAGCTCAACCCCTTCTCCTGCGGAGCCTCAGTTTTGTGTTTGTTCCTTTCTCTCCGTCTCCCCTTCTCCTTTGCCCTAGGCTCACCATCTGCCACCCAAACCACATCACGATCACAAGTGTAACCAGAGCTGCTTCCTACTGTCTTGTGCGTTAGCCCTGTGCTAAGCATGTTCCATTAACTATTTTCTCATCCCAATCATTCTATAAGCTGGGTATTTTTATTCCCATTTTACAAGTTAAGAAACTGAGCTTGAGGCTCTACTGCTAGTAAATGGCAGAGCTGGGGTGTGACCGTGAGCACATGACCACCAGCTGTCCTGTCTCTTTCCCCGGGCTCCCTGCCACTACGCCAGGCTCCTCTTAGCCATCATAGTGGGCTTCCTAACACACAGATCCAACTGTGACCCTCCACTGCTCCACAACCTTGGCTGGCTCCCTATTGCCTTAGCAGCTCGCTGGCCTGGTGCTGTGGCCTGTCAGTCAGCTCCCAGCTTACCTTCCCTGCTCCTTCTAAATATACTTTATGCTCTAGCCCAGGGGTTTCCAATCATCATGGGCCTCATTCATGAGGTTCTCTTGCCATGCTCACATATTCTAATTTGTTACTGGCTTAATCTTTTTTATTAATTATTATTTACTTAACGTTTGACTTTTTGTCAATTCTTTTTCAACTTAAATTTATTTTTTGGCTGGGTGTGGTGACTCATGCCTGTAATCCCAGCACTTTGGGGAGGCTGAGGCAGGAGAATCGCTTGAGCCCAGGAGTTCAAGACCAGCCTAGGCAACACAGGGAGGCCCTATCTCTACAAAAAATAAAAAATTAGCTGAGCATGGTGGCACGCACCTGTAGTCCTAGCTGCTTGAGAGGCTGAGGTGGGAGGATTGCTTGAGCCTGGGAGATAGAGGCTACAGTGAGCTATGATCATACCACTGTACTCCATCCAGGTCAGGTGATGAAGCAAGACCCTGTCTCAAAAAAGAGTATTTGTATTTATTATTATGTGTGTGTGCTGTTTAAATCACTTCCTAGTAGTCACTAAGACGAAAATCTGCAAGCTTAAAAATGTTCATCTGAGTGCCATCTACAATCTCCCCTCCTGGACTCCCTGATGGATGCCCCACCTCAGGAAGTACCACCTGGACACACATGTCTGTGTTTCTCCTTCCACTTCATCGCTCCCTGGACTCTTCTCTTTGCTCTTCAGGACACATGTGCTTCCAGGCAGAGGGATGGATTCCCACCATCCATCAGACACAGCCTAGAATTCTCTGCGGATGAACCTGCCTTCTCCATGGACTGCCAGCCCCCAAGGCAGGAACCAGGTCTTTATACAGGGCCTGGCCCACAGTCGGGAACTGGGGTGGAGGACTGCCATGCAGCAGGTACTTGGGCAATGTTGAATGAATTAAATGAATTGAACTTGGCTGGGTGTGGTGGCTCATGCCTGTAATCCCAGCACTTTGGGAGGTTGTGGTGGGAGGATCACTTGAGGTCAGGAGTTCGAGACCAGCCTGGCCAACATACTGAAACCCCATCTCTACTAAAAAGTACAAAAATTAGCTGGGCGTAGTGTCACGCACCTGTAGTCCCAGCTACTTGGGAGGCTGAGGCACGAGAATTGCTTAAACCTGGGAGGCGGAAGTTGCAGTGAGCCAAGATCGTCCCACTGCACTCCAGCCTGGTGACAGAGTGAGACTCCATCTTGAAAACAAAACAAAACAAAACAAAACAACCCTGAACTTGACCAGTTTTTCTCACAGGTGGCCCACACAACGGTTTTGGGAGGACATAGATCGAGTGAAATCAAAGCGAATTCTCTTCACGCCTCCCGATGACACCAAGGACAGCACCTTAGTCTGGGGTCACTTTATCTCGAGCACCCCTCAGACACTCATCACTCCTTTTAACAAAAAGAAAACAGTCCTCAGGCTTGAAATTGTTCACCGCCAATCTCATCCAGCCAGAACGTACTAACGCAGATTTGCCTTCATTGAGTACTTCTTTTTTTGCCACCCAGGCTGGAGTGCAGTGTCTCGATCTCGGCTTACTGCAACCTCTGGCTCCGGGGTTCAAGAGATTTTCCTGCCTCAGCCTCCCGACTAGCTGGAATTACAGGCACCTGCCATTACACCTGGCTAATTTTTTTGTATTTTTTTAGTAGAGACGGCATTTCACCATGTTGGCCAGGATGGTCTCAATCTCCTGACCTTGTGATCCACCTGCCTCAGCCTCCCAAAGTGCTGGGATTACAGGCATGAGCCACCGTGCCCAGGGTCATTGAGTACCTATTTTATAGTTTCTATTTACGACAATAGATACTGATTTTTTTCATGGTCGTGATATAAAATTTTCCATTTAAATATATTTTTCAATGTACAAAGTAAGCTGATTTAAAGAAAAATATTGAGCAAATAAAAAGTGATAAATTTTATTATTTTCTTATATATTTTATCCAGTAAGTGGATGTGTAAAAGTTGTTTCAGTCATACTAAAATTTGGGCAACGTGGGACAGGATCAACCCTGAGCCCCTTTTGCCATGACGTTCTCTGACTTCGGGGTGCCCCAAAACACTAGACAGCCATTAATCAAATGTCCCACAAAAATTACAGCTATGATAGGTTATCCTAAAGGAAAGATACATCACATGGTAGAGTGAGAGTCAGGGAAATCAGGGAAGGCTTTCCTGAAGAGGTGACATATGGGTGGAGATATACTGGGTAAATAAGAATTCATTAGGTGAAGGTAGTACTCCAAGCAGGAACAGCATGTGCAAAGACCCTGGGGCAGCAGGGATCATGAAACATAAGAGGTTCTGAAGCGAGGCTGGAGTGGCTGGAGCACAGAAGTAAAGCGAGGGAGGTAGACTGGCCACAATCCTTACTATTTAAAGACAGGCAAAGGAGGAAAATCTGCCCGGTGTTCCCAATCTGGAAAGAGTTGCTCACCCTTTGACGGGTGGCGGGGGGCAGACCACTGCCTGACCTTGATCTGAGGATCTGGGGTTCAGTGAGGGGTTTCTGGATTCCAAAACTAATAACTAGGTTACGTGCGAAACCAGGAGAGGTTTGGCAAACACCAGGTGCCGGCTGTGGCCTGGGGTGACTGTGACCGCTGACTGAAGGCTCAGAATCCAGGCTCTCCTAACTTGCACTTTCTGGTGGGGTGACCTTGGACAGCTACTTAAGTTCCCAGAGCCTGAGGTCCCCATCTCATTGGAGATAGCAGCAGGTCTAATCTTCGAGTTGGTATGAGTCACACCGACTCCTGCATGGAAATCACCTAGCACAGGACCTCGCCTGTAGGGAGAGGGGAATAACCACTGGTTTATGAGAGTATTTTCACACAGCTCCAAGAGCCCTGTCCTGCCGGTGCGTGGATGTAGGTGCCTGGTTTTGCAGTATGTCTGTGGCGTATATGCCAGTGTATGCCCACATTTTACCAGTATGGGGGAGCAGGTGAACAAGGCATGGGTGTATGAGAGGGTGTGAACGTGTGTTCAGCCGTGTGAGTCAGTGGGAGAATCCAGGTGTGGTCTGTGCGTGCGTGCGTGCGTGTGTGTGTGTGTACACCTCTATATGAAATTCTTCTGTTTGTGGACATGCATTTGTGTGAGTGAAAACCCACACAATTCAACACGGTTGGCGACAGTCATGGTGTTAAAATCTTGGGCTGTCTTCACAGTTTTTTTCCAAATCCTTATAGCTCCTGTGAATCTGCCTGGGGCTCTGCATCTGTCTGGAGCTGGGCAAAGATCCCCTGAAAACAGACTTTTCTTTCATTCCCTGTTCTCAGATACTGGCACAAATGCACTCCCGCGGCCACCACCACACACACACACACACACACAGACACAGACACACACACACACACACACACACACA
>NW_016107333.1:3537235-3541301 GCF_001604975.1 Cebus imitator | reverse complement strand
CACACACACACACACACACACAAATTCTCCCAGAATGTCCCAACTTTTTTCAAGGTTCCAGCCCCAAAAGTCCAGGTATGGGGGCACTACCCACCCAGCCAGTTTCCATGGACACACACTGTATTCAGACAAAGTGTATATCTGACTTCCATAGCAGAGTCTAAAACAGCAAAAGCATCCCAAGTTTTGGTAAACAGTTCTCTCCTTTTCACTCTGGACCCTTAACCCTCCTCGCCCTGTACCGCGGGGCTGGCCTGGGAGGGGACTTTAACCCCCACCACCACCCTCCCTGATCCAAACTCCCTGCCAGGACAATATGCATATCACAGTCAGTTCCAAAACTAACATGCAAAACCACCCACCCCAAGTCTCGTCCAAGCCTGAGGGCTGAGATTCAGGCTCAGGTCTAAGGGTCGGGGAATATTAAAGTTTCCAAGTCCAATCTTACCCCACCCATACACACACGGAGAAGCCCGGAGAGGACGCGGCCAGAGATGGGCTCCCGCCCCTGACCCCCCCAACCCTGCGGGGATGCAGGCAGGTAAGCAGAGCCCTGCCGAGGCGCTGAGGGCCGTCTCAGCATAAAAGGCCGGGCCATCTGGGCTGTTCTGTAGGGAATGTGGAGGGCTGTGCCCGCTGAAAGGGGCCAGAGCGAGGTGGTCCAGGCCCTGGCGCGTTACCATGGTGACGGGCTGCAAGCGGCAGGCGGCGCGGCTCCTCTCCCGGGCGCGGGGTCTGTGGGTCCGCGGGTCCGTCTGTCTGGGGCAGTCCCTGGCCCCAGCTAGCTCTGGAGCCAGCGGAGAGGGCAGGCCCGGGGCACCGAGCCCGGCGTCATCTCGGAGGAGCGGTCGGGGGGACAGGCAGAGAGACAGGCAGACGCAGAGACGCTGGAGACGGCGAGACACAGAAGAGAGCCGCGGGCCGCGCGGCTCCGGCCGCCAGGCGGGGCGGTAGCAGGGACGGGGCGGGGCGCGGCGGGACAGCAGCCCCTTTGTGCCCGCGCCCTCACCCCCGCCCGCGCCCCGCCCCCACCACTCCACTTCCCTCCGCCCACCCCCTCGGCAGCCAGCTGGAACCCGAGGAACCCGAGCCTGCCCCCCGAACAGTTTTCTTCCCCGCTCTTCGCTCTTCCTACTGCGCGCCCGGCCCGGACGGCCCCATTGCACAGACGGGAGAAGCGAGACCTCGAGCCGCAGCAGCCGGGTTAAGCGCCCGCGGAACTCACTGGCAGGCCTGAGTTCGAGTCTCCTCCTCCTCCACTTCCCAGCAAGTCACAGGCTCTTAAGCTTCGATTTCTTCAACTGTAAAATGGGGTGGGATGATGATGACGATGATGATGATGATTAGTACCTGTCGCTCGGATGTGGTGATGAGGAGTAAGCATCTGTCCTGGCGCTCTGAATTCTCCCACATCATGCCCCACATTATTGACGCCTAATTCAAGGCTTTGAGGTGATGATGGCTGTGTGCGAGTTCTGTTCTTAACTCAGATAATGACCTTGGCCAAGTCGGTATTTCCGACTGAGCCTCAGCTTTGGAGTGAGACTAAGAAACTAGATGACTGTTAGGGTCTGTATGTGTGTGTCCCCTCCCAAATTCATATGTCGAAACCTAATCCTCAGTATGATGGTGTTAGGAGGTGGGGCCTTTGGGAGGACAGAGCCCTCATGAATGGCATTAGTGCCTCTCTCTATATATATAGGCACTAATATATATAGGCATATATACGCACACATATATACACGCACATATATACATACATATATATACACACACACATATATATTTAAGATGGAGTCTCACTCTGTTGCCAGGCTGGAGTGCAGTAGCGCAATCTCGGCTCACTGCAACCTCCACCTCCCGGGTTCAAGCAATTCTCCTGCCTCAGCCTCCTGAGCAGCTGGGATTACAGGCGCCCACCACCGCGGACCCAATTTTTGTATTTTTAGTAGAGACGGGGTTTCGCCATGTTGGCCAGGTTGGTCTTGAACTCCTGACCTCAGGTGATCCACCCACCTCAGCCTCCCAAAGTGTTGGGATAACAGGCATAAGCCACTGTGCCTGGCCTAGTGCCTTTGTAAAAGAGGCCCCAGAAAGCTAGCTGCCTTGCCCTTCCCACCATGTGAGGACACAGCGAGAAGGGGCTGTCTATGAGCCAGATAGGCTCAGAAACATAAGGTCCAGAAAGAAAGCTCTTAAACACCAAACTTGCCTGTGCCCTGACCTAGGGTTTCCCAGCCTCCAGAACTGTGAGAAGAGAATTTCTTTTGTTTATAAGCCCCTCAGTCTAAGGTATGTTGTTATAGCAGCCCAGACTAAAACAGTGATTAAAATTATTTCTTGTTAGATGACTCAGGAATTTGTCCATTCGTTTATCAAACACTGTGCACTGAGTCAGCCTGTCTCTGCCACTAGACTGTACATTACCTGAGAGTTCCTGGCCTCAAGTAATGTACAGCCTAGCGGGGGAGACAGGCAAGGAGCAGATAAACAGGAAAAATAATGACTGCGGTAACTGCCAGGAAGGAAACAAACAAATGTTGACACTGGGAACTGTAGAGGGATCAACTTCTAGCTGGTGGTCTAGGAAGAAGGCAAAAGCATAGGGCTGAAAGGAGAGTGGAGACGGGGAGATGCGGAGAAACCAAGTTCTAAGCAGAGAGAACAGCATGTGCAAAGGCTCTGAGGCAGTATTAAGCTTACAGGAACTGGGGAGTATGTAAAGGACTGAGAAAGACGTGTGTAACTGTAAGGGTTTGAGTTCAGAACCTAAGCCTTATCCACAGCCCACCTCCTGCCTCACATAGCGTAACCAGTCTTCAAGCAGAGAAAACCTGAACTAGGGGCCATCCTATCCCAACTTTTGATTAGTTCCTTCATATCCCCGACCTTCACTTGCTCATCACTAATTTGGAACTAATAATCCCCCACGATAGTGCCATTATGCTACACAGCCCAGCAATCAAGTAAACTCTCTCTGCAGGAGACGGTCTGGATGCTTTTAACATCATGAATCCAGATGTGAATTTAGGAGAGAACAGACTTGATGTCCAGTACAGGATTCCACTGAGAGCTGGGGGATCACAGCTTGAAGGTTTTAGAGTCCCAGGTTGCCATGAGACAGAACTGGCATGACAGCCCTTGGGTTGCAGGCAACAGAAACAGGTTCTGAGTTAATTAAGCAGAAAAGAGTGGATTGGCAGTCACAGAATAAATGAGGAGGCTGGGGGCCTATCCTCTGGAAAGCACAGGAATAAGTAGGATGCTCCAGGGGTCTCACTATCAGGAAAGAGCTGGAAACGTTTGAACACATGGAATAACATTAAGACAAACAAACACAACAAAGTAGAAATGTATACATGTCAGGTACTTTTCTAAGTAGTAACAGTTCTGAAGTAGATTATATTATTGCCCTCACTTTACAGATAAAACTAAGGCACAGAGAGGGTATGTAGGCTACCCAATGTCAGATAGCTAGTACACTGTGGATTTCAGAATTGAACACAGCTATCCAATTCCATAAGTTATGTTATTAATCACTTTGCTACACTACCTGAACAAATCCCAACCATTCTCTCTGCCCTTATGTCACTTATTGCTGGACTCAGAACCCTAAAAGGTGGCCACCATGTGGTGGCATGCTCCTGTTATCCCAGATACTCAGGAGGCCAAGGTGGGAGGATCGCTTGAGCCTAGAAGTTCAAGGCTGCAGTCAGCTATGATTGCATCATTGCACTCCAGCCTGGGAGACAGAGTGAGACCCCATCTCTAAAAAAACAAATAAGCGGCCGGGTGTGGTAGCTCATGCCTGTAATCCCAGCACTTTGGGAGGCCGAGGTGGGCGAATCATGAGGTCAGAAGATTGAGACCATCCTGGTCAACATGGTGAAACCCTGTCTCTATTAAAAATGCAAAAATTAGCTGGGCGTGGTGGCATGCACCTGTAGTCTCAGCTACTCGGGAGGCTGAGGCAGAAGAATTGCTTGAACCTGGGAGGTGGAGGTTGCGGTGAGCCAAGATCGTGCCATTGCACTCCAGCCTGGGCAACAAGAGTGAAACTCCATCT
>NW_016107333.1:3525253-3537205 GCF_001604975.1 Cebus imitator | reverse complement strand
AAACAAACAAACAAACAAGCAAAATAAAGGCTTCATAGAGAGATTCTAATTAAGTCATGTGCCCAGGGCCTCACTAAGACTACACCTGCACATATGAGGAATAGTTGGTCACCCAAAAGGAAATTAAACTGCATAAGAAGGAGAAGGAATTAATATGAAATTGTCCATAAACAAGTGCAGTTACAGGCTGGGCACAGTGGCTCACCCTTGTAATCCTAGCACTTTGGGAGGCTGAGGCGGGCAGATTGCCTGAGCTCAGGAGTTTGAGACCAGCCTGGGCAACATGGCAAAACCTTGTCTCTACTAAAAATACAAAAAATTAACCAGGCATGGTGGCACAAGCCTGTAATTCCAGCTATGGGGAGGTTGAGGCAGAAGAATCACTTGAACCTGGGAGGTGGAGGTTGCAGTGAGCCGGGATCATGCCACTACACTCCAGCCTGGGTGACAGAGTGAGACTCTATCTCAAAACAACAACAACCACAAAGCTGCAATTACAGTCTACCTCTTGGGTCTCTCAACATACTTTATATCCTTGTTCACAGTAATGTCCTTCCAAAACTCCTCTCTTCTTACATGGTACAGCAATTCCACATGCAACTGACAATGTGCATGCGTACATACACACACACATACACCACACCTCTGTGGTTTGTAATCATACTGTATATGACCTCAGGAGGTTTACTTTTCTGAGCTTCAGATTCATCCTTTGTCAAAGAGAGAGAATCATATTTCCTCATGCGACTGTGGTGGAGATTAAATAAGTTAATTAATGTAAAGTGCTTTGCCCTGGGTCTGGTACATAGAATTAACATGCACCATATAAAATAGTGCTGTTATTCCAAAAAATAGAGGAGGGAATGCTTCCAAACTCATTCTATGAAGCCAGTATTACTCTAATATCAAAACCAGACAAAGACACGTCAAAAAAAGAAAACTACAGGCCAATATTTCTGATGAATATTGATGCAAAAACAATATTTCTGATGAATATTGATGCAGAATACCAGCAAACTGAATTCAACAATACATCAAAAAGATCATTCATCATGACTAAGTGGGATTTACCTCTGGGATGCAAGGATGGTTCAACACATGCAAATCAATCCATTCTTTTGATGTGTTACATCACATCACATACATCACAACAACAGAATGAAGGGCAAAAATCATATGATCATTTCAATTGATGCTGAAAATGCATTTGATAAAAGTCAGCTTCCACTCATGATGAAAAACCTCAAAAAAAACAGGTATAGAAGCAACATACCTTAACATAATAAAAGCTGTGTGTGACAGACCCACAGCTAGTATCATATAGAATGGAGAATCGCTTCTCGGCCTTTTGGCTAAGATCAAGTGTAGAATGGGGAAAAACTGAAAGCCTTTCCTCTAAGATCTGGAACACAACAAGGATGCCCACTTTTGCCACTGTTAGTACTGAAAGTCCTAGCTAGAGCAACCAGACAACAGAAATAAATAAAGGGCATCCAAATTGGAAAGGAAGAAGTCAAATTATCCTTGTTTGAAGATGATATAATCTTGTGTTTGGGAAAACCTAAAGACTACACCATGAAACTATTAGGACTGATAAACAAATTCAATAAGATTGCAGGATACAAAATCAACATATGAAAATTGGTAGCATTTCTATATGCCAAAAGTGAACAATCTGAAAAAGAAATTTTAAAAGTAATACCACTTAAAATAGCCATAAATAAAATTGAACACCTAGGAATTAATTTAACCAAAGACATAAAAGATCTCTATAATGAAAACTATAAAACACTAATGAAAGACATTGAAGAGGACACCCAAAAAAATGGAAAGATACACCCAAAGCTATATACAGATTCAGTGAAATCAATCCCCATCAAAATATCATTGACATTCTTCACAGAAATAGACAAAACAATTCTAAAATTTATGTGGAACCACAAAAGACCCAGAATAGTCAAAACTATCCTAAACAAACAAACAATTAAAAAAATGAAGTAATCACATTACCTAACTTCAAATTATACTACAGAGCTATAGTAACAAAAACAGCATGGTACTGACATGAAAACAAATACATAGAACAATGGAGCAGAATAAAGAACCCAGAAACAAATCCGCACACCTACAATAAACTCATTTTTGACAAAGGTGCCAAGAACATACACAGGGGAAAAGATAATCCAAAAAATGGTGCTGAAAAAACTGGATATCCATTTGCAGAAGAATGAAACTAGACCCCTATCTCTTGCCATATACAAAAATCAAATCAAAATGAATTAAAGACTTGAACCTAAGACTTTAAACTATGAAACCACAACAGTAAAACATTGGGGAAACTCCCCAGGACTTTAAGCTGGGCAAAAATTTCTTGAGTAATACCTGACAAGCACAGGCAACCAAAATAAAGATGGGCAAATGGGATCACAAAAAGTTGAAAAGCTCCTGTGATGCAAAGGAAACAATCACAAAGTGAAAAGACAACCTACAGAATGGGAGAAAATTTTTGTAAACTATCCATCTGACCAGGGATTAATAACCAGAATATATAAGAAACTGAGACAACTATATAGGAAAAAATCTAATAATTTGGTTTTAAAACATGCAAAAAGATTTGACTAGACATTTCTCAAAAGAAGACAGCATACAAATGGCAAACAGGTGCATGAAAAGGTGCTCAACATCATCGATCATCAGAGAAATGCAAATCAAAACTACAATGAAGTGAGTATGGTTTTATCCAAAAGACAGGCAATAACAAATGCCAGTGACTACGTGGAGAAAAAGGAATCCTCTTACACTGTTGGTGGGAATGTAAATTAGTACAACTGTGGAGAACAGTTGAGAGGTTCCTCAAAAACTAAATATAGATCTACCATATGACCCAGCAATCCCACTACTAGATCTATTCCCAAAAGAAAAGAAATCAGTATATGGAGGAAATCATCTGCATTCCCATATTTGTTTGCAATAGCCAAAGTTTGGAAGCAGCCTAAGTGTCCATCAATAGATGAGTGGATTTAAAAAAACTGTGGTACTCATACACAATGGGGAACTGCTCAGTCATAAAAAAGAATGAGATGTTATTTTTTGCAACAACATGGATGGAACTGGAGGTCAGGATGCAAAAGGAAATAAGCCAGACACGGAAAGACAAACATCACATGCTCTCACTTACTTGTGGGATCTAAAAATCAAAACAATTGAACGAATGGAGACAGAGAGTAGAAGCATGGTTGCCAAAGGTTGGGAAGGGTAGTGGCGGGGGGTGGGGATGGGGTGGGGTTGGTTAATATGTACAAAATAGAAAGAATGAATAAGACCTAGTATTTGGTAGCACAACAGGGTAACTATAGTCAATAATAATTTAATTGTGCATTTAAAAATAACTAACAGTATAATTGGATTGTTTATAACACAAAGGATAAATGCTTGAGGGGATGGATACCTCATTCTCCATGATGTGATTATTACACATTGCATGCCTGTGTCAAAACATTTGATGTGCCACATAAATATATACACCTACTATGTACCCACAAAAATTAAAACAGTGTTATGTTAGGGGCCAGTCGTTGTGAATTTACCCTCCAAATACACAGGCTTAACTGTTGAACTGGACTTGGATTATCTCTCAGGGACTTTCCAGTGGATCTTCCAAGGACTTGAAGTATTCACTACCTCCCTCTCTCCTTCTGGCAAATGAATAACTGAATCATGCTCCAATTCTACATTACGTTTTGAGAAATAACAAAATCCATCACTGGTCTTACATATATGGAGGAGTGAGAGAATGGGAAAGGGGTGTGGAAATGGGCTCAGCTACTGGTTTGCTGCACAGCTGTCCGCATGGGGCCACAGTTTCCTCAGCATAAAGTGGAGGAAATAAAAATAATCTCTCATAATCTCATAATCTCTCCTTGTGAGGCTCTTATAAGAATCCAGTGAAATAATGCATTGAAAGGTTTTAACAGTGCCTGGCATATAACAGGTTCTCAGCGAAGCTCTGCCTGTGATTTTGAGATTCCCAGGGCCAAGTGCCAGGAAACCTTACCAGGGGACAGGCTTACTTGAGGGAAGGGAGTTGCCTAATTTAAGCAAAATGTCATGGAATTCAGAATGCATTCATTCAATCATTTGATAAATATTTATTTACTCCTACTATGAGGATGCTAAATACTTGGCATGCATGCATAGATTCACTCCTCCCATGCCCATGACAGACATCACTAATCCATCACGGAATTTCTGCTGAACCTAGAAACCATCCCAGAGTCCTCTTCAACAGAAAGTGCAGGCAGTTGCTACCAATCAATACATGACATGAAGCTGATGCTTATTCACCATCTGAAGTTCACAATGTATAAGGCAATGGGGTCCAGAGGCAGAAGGCTCCAGAAGCAGAAGGCTTGGGTTTGCATTTTGCCATAGGCCTTTATGATAATGTGTAGGCACTAAGGGAGCATATCAACAACAGAGTGTGCCGCTCATATCTCCCTTCAAGAGAGTCTGTGAGCTGCAGATGCCTTCAGGATCTGCTTCAGCTTTTGAGCTAAGGCTGCCTGCTTCCTGGACAGCCTGCAGCTAAGCAACTATGAATGAGGGTTCATTATTTCTGCCAGATGTAGGATTTCTTTATGAATAATCTTTGTGCCAGAGTCCCCTGTTGGGCTGGCCAAGACCTTCTAAGAGCTACACCACAGTTTGAGGCTCTTTCTACCCAATCCTTCTTCCTTCCCCCTCTCCTTTCATAGATGTCAGACCTGCATCAATGTCCAAAGGCTCCCCTTTTCTCTCCTGCTCCCTCTCCCCATAATCCTTTGCAAGCATTACCCCCATGCATCCCTTGGCATTCTTAACTCTGTCTTTGGCATCTGTTTCTCAGAGGACACAGGTGACATCAGCACTGAGCTGCAGAAGACTGGGCTGGAAAGGAGTGATCCTTGTCTTCTTTAATGGGGAGAATAGGGGTGGCATGGAGATTATTGTGAGTGCTAGGGGCAAAGAGTGACCCAGGAGAGGGAGGCCGAAGGGTACCTCCCTCAGCATGAAATTGGCATTTCCCATTAAGGATTCTTTTTTTTTTTTTTTTTCAAAATGGAGTTTTTGCTCTTGTTGCCCAGGCTGGAGTGCAATGGTGCAATCTCAGCTCACTGTAACCTCTGCCTCCCAGGTTCAAGTGATTCTTCTGCCTTAGCTTTCTGAGTAGCTGGGATTACAGGAGCCTGACACCACTCCCAGCTAATTTTTATATATTTAGTAGAGACAATGTTTCACCATATTGGCCAGGCTGGTCTCAAACTCCTGATCACAGGTGATCCACCCGCCTCAGTGTCCCAAAGTGCTGGGATGACAGGCGTGAGCCACCCTGCCTGGCCGAGGACTCTTGATTGCAAGTGACAGAAATTCAACTGAATCTCAAAGTCAAAAGGGACTTTAAGCACCTTATAACGAAGAAGTGGTGCCGGAGCTCTGCCATCATTCTAACGGCTTCTTCCCTATGCCTAGAGAAGTTGGCTTCCAGGCCTATAAGGTCTCAAGTTGGCAATCCTAGTACAAAGACATCATCAAAATAGTAATCCCAGGGAAGACCCTGATTGGCCTTGCTTGGGTCACATGTCCATTCTTGAACCAATCACTGTGACCAAGGTAATAAAGATATTCGATTGGCTGGAATAGATTCTATGCCCACTCCTGGGTAGAAGCACATGATGATAACTCTACCAGGGCTTCATGGAGGGAGAAGCTATTCAAACAGAAGGAGGGGAATGGGAACACAAGGTAAACAACAGAAGCTTTGGTGATCATTACCCACTTCAGAAACACTGAAAAGGAACAAAACCAAAAAAAAAGAGACAGTTTCTTCTCTCAAGGACCTCCTCTTTTCACAGGGGAAAATCTGATGTGTAAATGTTTCTTGATCAGGCTTTGGGGAGGGACCTGTGGGTACATAGCTACCTCAGACACTGTCTCACCCTTTCCTAGGATGCCCACAATCTAGGTGGGAGGGATGAAATGTAAATAACCTATGGGAATAAAACCTCGTAGAGCTCCTAAAAAAGACTGAAAACTTACCTTGTTCAGCTGTCCTAATTAATGCCAGGGGGCATCACCTAGGAAGGAGTGACTCACAATGTCACACTGTCACTTGGGGGAAGGGGGTTGCCTAATTTAAGCTGGATGTCATGGGATTCAGAATGCATTCATTCAATCATTTAATAAATATTTATTTACTCCTACTATGAAGATGCTACATACTTGGCATACGTGCATATGCTCACCCCTCCCATACCCATGACAAACATCACTAACCCATTATGGAACTTTCTGCTGAATCAGGAGAACAATCTGTTATACTTCATCTGCTCCTAAGACATCCTCCTACTGGAGGAGCCTGTGATATATAAGTAGAGACCTTGAGTTCAGGTCCCTCTCTGCCCACTAACTCCCCAAGGAATCTTGGGTGTTTGTCTGAATTCTCAGAACCTCAGTTTTCCAACCTGTACAATGGAACCCATAACCTTTGCTTTGCCTCTTTCCCCTGCCTGCTGTGAGTCAACAACCCAAGCCTTTGTCAACCTCACTAGGGATGGAGGTCCTGAGATGCATTTATTGAGTGTCCACTCTGTGCCAGAGACAGAGTGCTAGATACCGGACTTATCCAGGTGAACGTGACAGACAGCCCCTGCCTTCATGAAGCTCACAGTCTAGAAAAGAGTCAGATTTTAATAATGAATGTCTCATACAAATGGTGGTAAGGTCTTAAAGGAGAGAAAAAGAGCACAAATCAATGGAACCCAATGGAGGTCCAGAGGGCTTAAGTTGAGATTCAAAGAGAAAACATAAGAAGTCGGGGAAAAGCATTACAGTCGGAGGGAACAGCATATGCAAAAGCCCTGTAGCAGGAGACTATGTTGGAGGCACAAAAGAGGCAGAATAATGGGGACAGGGACACAAGAGGAGTTGGGAGGTGTGGGCAAGGCTCTGTAGACCTGAGAGTTTGAATTTTCTTCTTAGAGCCATGAAAACCATGGGAAGGAATTAATGAGGGAGTAACATGATCAGATTAGGGTTTTTTCTTTTCCCTTCAAAAGTTTCCTACAGTGGCTGGGTGGAGGAGACAGTGGGAGGGGGCAGGGGCTGCAGGGAGACCCACCAGCAGGGGGGTTGAAATGGGGGACTGGAGAAGAGTTGGGCTCCCAGGGCAGTGGAAACCAAAAGCCAGGGCTCTAGTGGGGCTTGGGGCTGGAGACCCCAAGGCAGGGGACACTGAGGGCTGTTGGCCCCCCCTTTCCCCAGCACGTCCCTGAGCCTCTGGAGGTCCTGCACCTCTGGAGTTTCTCTTTTCCTCCCAGTCCAGCCCTTTCTTGTTATTGTGGGACAGACTCCATCGATGACTCATTCAGGACTTGGGTTTCTTGTTACAGCAGTCTCCCTTCCCTGATTACTTTGGGCTCTGCTGGGCCTGCAGGCCTCGCCCCTCATCATCTGGGGAGGAAGCCAAGAACTTTGCTGGCTGGGTGAGCTCTAAGGAAGAAGGAGCTGGGACCCTCCCGGCTTCAGGCCCCACCTACGCTTTCCTGCCTCTGGTTTTGCTCATCCTCTTTCCCCCACCAGGGACCCCTGTTCTGCAAGTCCTGCCCCTCCTTCCAGGACCATCTCCTCTGGGAAGCCCTGCCAGGTGGCAGTCTTCTCCACCCTGCTCAGTGGCACCTGTCTTTTTCCTCACCCCCCAGGAGGTCACCTTATGGTGAGTGGGGCAGGGGTGCATTGATGGAACTGTGGACACAAATATGGTAGGAACCTAGAGGAGAGAACCAATAACACCCCTAGAGATTGGGTCAGAGGAGGTTTCCCAGAGGAAGGGGCATTTATACCTGGGTTTCGAAGGAGGAGTAGAAGTTCATCGTGTGGAGAAAAAGAAAAAGGCATTCCAAGACACAGAAACTATGTGTGCAGGAGGTGATTGCAAGTTATTTCTGTAACATGCAAAAGGGGCCCAGTGCATGCAAATGTTTGTCGAGTGAATGAATGTTTGCGGGAACATTGAGAAATTTGGTGTGGCTGCATCAGAGCTTGCAAACTGCCAGTGGATAGGCCAAATCAGGCAAAGGAGTTTTTAAAAACCACAAAAATGGGATTCGTTGTCAACATCTAAAAACTGGGAGGCTTCACAGAAACTCCTAGAACTGGGCAGCAGCCTCCACCTTTATCCAGGCTCATGCTATCCAGCTCACCAGAGCCCCCACCTGGCTCACTTTGCTCATTCATGCTACTTCCTGGGCCCCGGGGACAGTTGAGTTTGCACTCCTGTCTAGGCGTCACACTATTCAGCATTCTGGACTATGAGCTATTCACAGGGCCAGGCACACAGCAGGTGTTCAATTAATCTTTGTTAGCTAAGTGGATGGATGGTGTGATTATCTTAAAATATGTCCCCAATTTCTTAACACTCTGGAGTCCCCTTCAGTGTGGGCTGAACTTAGAGACTTCCTGTAAAGAACTGAATGCAGAAGAAGTAATAGCTTGTGATTTCAGGGACTAGGTCACAAAAGACACTGTTGCTTCTGCCTGGCTGTTTCTTGGAGCGCTTGCTATGGGGACAGCCAGCTGTCATGTTGTTAGGATACTCAGACAGGCCTGTGGAAACACCCAGGCGGCAAGGAACTGAGGCTTCTTGCCTCACCCAGTGAGGCTGCTTTCAAACACCTGATCCACAGAAACTGTGTGAAACAATAAATGTTTATTGTTGTCTCAGATGCTGAGTTGTGATTTAATTTGTTGTTATGCAGCAATAGAAAACTAATATGAGTGGATGCCTGGATGCCTGGATGGAATGACATAGAGTGCACTGGGTAATTGAGGAAGTCCCATTGGGAAAGTGAGGGTCAGAGCCTGGAGAGTCAGAAGCAGTTTGTAATCCCTGGTCATCTCTAAGCTTTAGGCAGGTTACTCAGGCAGCCAGGAGAGGAGAGAGTTGGTGAGTCTTGAAGCCAAAAGGTCAACAGAGGCTGGACCACTCATCCTGAGGAGACAGGCTGTCCTGTGTCTCCAAATCCAGCTGCCTCGAGCCGCAGTCCACCCTAGTCTGTACCCTGAGGTCCTGGCTCCATCATTCCTCGGCCCCAGCTGGCCCTCAGAATTGCGGAGGAGGTCAAGACTTCAGCATTTTTCAGAAGCCAAGTCATCCTCCTCACTCAGAGTCTTCTTTGTGTGGAGGAAGCAGTTTCTCAGCTGTTGGGGGTTAAAGGCAGGGTCAGTAGCCTTCAGGAACCAGAGGAGAGTATTGAGAAGCTGGGACCCTCTGTGGAGACCCTGCTGGCCCCAAAGGCATGGTGAAGAGCCACAGCCACCAAACATTAGGTCAGCCCTAAGATCCAGTGTACTCGGGTTGTTTGAAGTGACCCAGCACATGTCCTGGGGAAACATATGTACAATGGACCTGGCACATATGAGGTTTTTTAAGTAAATCGAAACTGCACTGAAATGCCATTTTTTACCTATTACGTTGGTAAAATTTCAAAAGCTTGACAATGCATGTTAGTGAGGCTTTGAGCAAATAGAAATTCTTATAAATTGGCAATAAAGCCAGTTGGTAAGAAACCTTCTAGGAAGGAATTTGTAATATCAAACAAAACAGCATATGCATTTACTCTTTGACCCAGGATATTTACTTCTAGGATTTATCCTAAAGATGTAATTCTACAAATATGGAAAATGTGTATGCAAGGTTATTTGAGGAATTATTTATGATATGAAATGTTGAAAATGCCCAAACGCCCATCTGTAGAGAACTGGATGAATAAACTATGGTACCACGCCAGAGAATGTTATATGGCCATGAAAGCAAGAGGGAAGATCTCCATAAACCCCCACGGAGTGATTTCCAGCATATATTATTAAACAAGAAAATAAGATAAAAGCAAAATAAAGGACTAGCTATATACTATGCAAACTTTTAAGAAAATAAAAAATAAAACATCTGTTTATTTACATACGTATTTAAATAATTATGCAAAAGAAATTCAGGAAGGATAAATCAGAAACTTACTGCAAATGGTTACTCATAAGGACTTAATGGGAATCTCCAATGGAGAAGAAAGAGATGGGAGTGAGATTTCTCTGAATATATTTTTAGAGGGTTTTTGACTTTTTAACTATGCAGATATTTTACATTCTCAAAAATAAAATTAAATAAAAAGGTAAGAATGTAAACTCTAAACTTGTAAACAAAGAAAAAAGAGATGAGCTTAGCTGGATGTCAAATAATAATATAGCCACACAAAGAAAAATAAATTAAGTAAGTTTAACCACAGGAGTCTAGGTATTTAGTGTTACAATTCTAAAACTACTATCTCTGTGAATGACAGAAGAAATGAATAAATGTGCTGATGTTTTGGGACTCAGGGTTCTCACTACGGGAAAAGGAAGTCAAAATACGGAATAGAGGAAAGATTTGTGGCTGTGGCTATGAGTGTTAATTGGAGACATGGATGTGAGCAGACCAGGGAACAGCAACATATCTACGGCAATTAGCACACCCAGGGCCCAGATCTTGGCTCCTAAATGCCATTCCCCACTAAACAAAACTAGTGCCCTTAGAGAAATGGCTGATTCCAGGATTGGGCAAGGAAAGTACAAGGTGAACCTGAAGCATCTCATGTCAAAATGCAAGGAAACACTCAGTGAATGATGAGGCCAAGTCTAAAGGAGCCAACTTAAAGGGGCTCCCACTAGCCAACGTCCAGACAATTTGATCCTTGAGAGAAGAATGATGAGGTTTCTCACTGTTGGAGTGAGAGACTACTACAAACAAGCAAGGGACTAGAATGATCCATGTGACAATGGATTTGAGTTGGAGACAGCAGCTTCACAAAGATTCAGATGCAGATAAGTTGATAGATATGTGCATACAGAAATGTTTATAGATATGTGTATATACAGAAGTTCATACATATCCTTGTTCTATCAGCTGAGAGCACTTAGAAGCACCAGCATTGCGGTAGCAACAAGCACATTTAACATCCAGATTTTGGTGTCTAATTCCATTCTCCAGTAAAAGAAAACAGGGATTCCTGGAGAAATGGCTGATTCAGGCTGGACATGGTGGCTCATGCCTGTAATCACAGCACTTTGGGAGTCTGAGGGAGGCAGATTGCTTGAGCCCAGGAGTTCAGGCCAGCTGGGCCAACACAGTGAAACCCTGTCTCTACAAAAAAATACAAAAATTAGCTGGGCATGGTGGCATGTGCCTGTAGTCCCAGCTACTCAGGAGGATGAGGCGGGAGGATGGCTTGACAAGTGAGCTGAGATCACACCACTGCACTCCAGCCTGGACAACAGAGCAAGATTCTGTCAGAGAGAGAGAGAGAGAGAGAGAGGGAGGGAGAGAGGGAGGGAAGGAGGGAGGGAGGGAGAGGGAGATGGCTGATGCAAGCAAGGACTGGGGTAGAAAATGTACAATGTGCAAGATGAGTCTGCAGCATTGTACAGTGGCAGAAGGTAAGAAAGTACCTAAAAAAACAAAAAACAAAGAACCCCACAAGATGGAAGGATGTGAAAGGGACACAGAAAACAACTGAAAGAACTTCTAATAACCAAAGCTGGATGGAACAACTTGAACAAGAAAATAAAGCACACACTGATATAGATAAATGCGTACATAAATAAACAGTCACATGTCACTTAATGACAGGGGTCTGCTCTGATAAATGCATTGTTGCAGGGATCTGTTCTGATAAATGCACTGTTACAGGGATCCGCTCTGATAAACGCACTGTTACGGGGGTCCGCTCTGATAAATGCACTGTTACGGGGGTCCGCTCTGATAAATGCCCTGTTACGGGGGTCCGCTCTGATAAATGCACTGTTAGGGGGATCCGCTCTGATAAATGCCCTGTTACGGGGGTCCGCTCTGATAAACGCACTGTTACGGGGGTCCGCTCTGATAAA
>NW_016107333.1:3507953-3525022 GCF_001604975.1 Cebus imitator | reverse complement strand
GGGGTCCGCTCTGATAAACGCCCTGTTACGGGGGTCCGCTCTGATAAACGCCCTGTTACGGGGGTCCGCTCTGATAAACGCCCTGTTAGGCAGTTTTGTCATTGTTTCAACACTGGTGTACCTACACAAAGCTAGGCGGTATAGCCGGCTACACATCTAGGCTATATGACACAGCCTACTGCTCCGAGGCTACAAACCTGCACAGTGTGTTACTGTACTGAATACACACTGTAACATAATGCAGTTGTAACATAACGGTAAGTATTTGTGTATCTAAACATAGAAAAGGACCCATAAAAATACACTTACCATGAATGGAGCTTGCAAAACTGGAAGTTGCTTTGGGTGAATCAGTGAGTGAGTCGTGCGTGAATGTGAAGGCCTAGGACATGACTGTACCCTACTGCAGACACTATAAACATTGTACACTTAGACTACATTGAATTTGTAAAAATATTTTTCTTTCTTCAGTAATAAATTAACCTTAGCTGTAATTTTTTTACTTTCTAAACTTTTTAATTTTTAAAACTTTTGACTCTTTTGTGGTAACAGCTTAAAACACAAACACATTAGACAACTGTAACAAACTGTTTTTTTTCTTTATATCTTTATTCCATTAGCTTTTTTCTACTTTTAAATTTGTCTTAATTTTTAAACTTTTTTTGTTAAAAACTAAAATGCAGGGCCAGACGCAGTGGCTTGTGCCTGTAATCCCAGCACTTTGGGAGGCAGAGGCAGGAGGATAGTTTGAGGTCAGGAGTTCAAGACCAGCCTGGGCAACATAGCAAGACTCTATTAAAAAAAATTAGCTGGGCATGGTGATGCATGCCTGTAGTCTCAGCTACTTGGGAGGCTGATAAGGAGGATGGCTTCAACCCAGGAAGTCAAGACGGCAGTGAGCTAGGATCCCTCCACTGCCCTCCAGCCTGGGCCACAGAGTGAACCGTGTTGCTAAAAAATAAAAATAAAAATAAAAATAAAAATAACTAAAATGCGAACACGGGCCAGGCACAGTGGCTCATGCCTGTAATCCCAGCAAAATGGGAGGCTGAGGCAGATGGATCACCTGAGGTCAGGAGTTTGAGACCAGCCTAGCCAACATGATGAAACCCCATCTCTACTAAAAATACAAAATTTAGCCAGGCATGGTGCTGCACATCTGTAATCCCAGCTACTTAGGAGGCTGAGGCAGGAGAATCGCTTGAACCTGGGAGGCAGAGGTTGCAGTGAGCCGAGATTGCGCTACTATACTCCGCCTGGGAGACAAGAGCAAGACTCTGTCCCCCTCCCCGCAAAAAAAAAAAAAAAAGCAAACACACATATTAGCCTAGGCCTACACTGTATCAGGATCATCAATATCACTGTCTTTCACTTCTACGTCTTGTCTTACTGGAAGGTCTAGGCAATGGGAATTTCTCAGCTCCATTATAATCTTACGGGACCACCGTCATTGTTGACCGAAGAGCTATTCTGCAGCACATGACTGTAAGTGGGAGACATTAGGCAAATTTCCCATGCAGAAGAATTCCAAATCATTTATGCAGATACTTCACCCCCAAGGAGATAGAGCATAAATAAATAACTTCCACTCCTAAAATGTGGACTGCATATAGTGACTTCCTTCCAAAGCGTACAGTATGGGAAAGAGGAGAAAGAGCAACATTACTGTGGAGAAACCTGACAAACGCGACCTCGGCCAGGTGACCAAGGCCAACATCAACAGTAAGAAATTGTGCTGATGCTGTGTGCTCTTGATATGCTGTGTAAGGACGGGGCGCTTGAGATACAGGCTGCCTTAGACATTTCTATTCTGCCCCCGCCTGCTGTGCAAAGATGTCCAGAGAGGGTAACTGTCTTCTCCAAGGCCACACAGCATGCTAGGAGTGCCAAACACCTGTCTGGCCTCTTCACAGCATTGTCAGAGTTGCCACGCCTATTTCACAGAGAAGGTAAGGGGGATGCTGAGGGCTTGTACAATTTGCCCACAGCCCCTTAGGTGGTACAGCTGCAAAAATTAAAAAAAAAGTAGAGAATCTCCCCAAGCCACACACACCCCAAATAGCCACAGCTTAGCTCAGCTTCCTCCCCTCCCTGGATTCTCAGCACTGAGATGTCTCCCTCCCCAATACTCTCGCTTCCTCTCCCTCCTTTTCCACGGGGATGGCCCTTTTCCCTCTGTGGCCCCACTTCAGAACTCTGGGGCCACCCAAGGACACCCCAGACTTCTTCCTTACAGTGTGAAAAAATTGGGCAGATGCTATAGCAGTGGCTCCAGGGAGGGGGTCGCACTGCGGCCTCACCCAGCAGGTGGCTGGGAACTTAGCTCGTGATGAAAAGGCTAAACTGCCCTGCGCAGCTGTGCTTGTTTTTCTTCCCCCGTTCAGTCTGCAGCCTGATAGGGGAGGGGTAAGCAGGAGGTGGTCACTTTTCCTCCTGCCTGCGTTCCCCGATCCCAGCGAGTCCTCAGAGACTGTCCTCCGGGAACCCACACGGGCTGCTTTCACCTGGTTTCTTATAAACCAGAGTCTCAGGTCCGCAGAGTGGGAAGGGGCCTTAGAAGCCAAGAATCCAGCTGTTGGCAGATCAGAATGACCCATGGGGGTGTAATCCAGGCAGACATCTGCCTCCCTCAATAGGATTAGAGCCCCAGGGGTTAGGACCAGAATTGCAGTTTTAATAAACACAGCTAGTTAGTTAGACCCAGCTTGACTATACAGATTGAGAAAAACTGGGGCCCAGAGAGAGACAGGGACTGCTCAGTGTCACTCAGTAAGACCTATGGTTGGACCCAAGCTAACTCCATTCATTCATTCATTCATTCATTTTATTTTATTTTATTTATTTTTGAGCCAGAGTCCTGCTCTGTCTCCCAGGCTGGAGTGCAATGGCGCGATCTCAGCTCACTGTAACCTCTGCCTCCCGGGCTCAGGCAATTCTCCCGCCTCAGCCTCTCCAGCAGCTGGGATTACAGGCACCTGCCACCATACCTGGCTGATTTTTGTATTTTTAGTAGAGATAGGGTTTCACCATGTTGCCCAGGCTGGTCTCAAACTCCTGACCTGGCGATCTGCCCACCTCAGCCTCCCAAAATGCTGAGACTGCAGGCATGAGCCACGGCACACAGCTCATTCATTCATTTTATTCATACATTCCTTCACTGATTTATTTATTCATTCATAAACGAATTCACTCACCATTGAGTACTTCAGGCCCTTCGCCAAGGGTTTACCAGAACAGGAGTTTGCACACAAGATGCTTACAGTAAGCAAGCATGTAAACAACAGATCCCTCAAACGCACAATGATGAGTACTGCAACTGAGTTGTCTGAAATACCGCAGGAGCCCTGAAGGGTACTTGACCAGGCAGAGGGGCAGTGGTCAGGGAGGGATAGGGATGCCTGGAGGAGGTGATAAGTCAAGCAGAATCCTTAAGGAGCCATAGAATATATCTATGCAAATGGCCAGGCACTGTGGCTCATGCCTATGGTCTCAGTACTTAGGGAGGCTGAGGCTGAAGGTTGTTTGGGAGGCCAGAAGTTTGAAACCAGCCTGAGCAAGGAGTTGGTTGAATTTTGTTTGTTTGAGACCAGATGAGCAAGACCTCATCTCTACGGAAAATGAAAAAATTAGCTGGCATGATGGTGCACACCTAGCTACTTGGGAGGCTGAGACGGGAGGACGGCTTGACTCCAGGTGATTGAGGCTGCAGTGAGCTATGATTGTGCCGCTGCACTTCAGCCTGGGTAACAGAGTGAGACCCATGTCTGGAAAAAATATATACAAATAATTTTTTTAATTAAATGAAAATTTGAAAAACAAAGGACCCTCCAGGCAGGAGGATTAGCGTGAGCAGAGGCTTGGAGGTGAGTAAGAGTGGTGTGGGTGGGCAGCAAAAAGCAGTTCAGTGTCGCAGGAACCCAGATTTGTGCAGCAGGAAGAGACAAGAAGGTTATTACACCTGCTAAGTGCTTACTGTATGCAGGGCCCTAGTCAGGCACTGGGTTAAGGCCCCATGAGCAAATGCACACAAAGCCTCTGCCCTCATGGCTCTTCCATTCTAGGGGAAAGAGAAGAAAACTAAACCACTAAGCAAACCAAGGCATAATATTCATGAGGAGGTAAGTGCTGAGGGGGAAATAACGCAGAGGAAGGGGCTCCTATTTCCTGACAGGTGGCCAGGGACGGCCTCTTGGAGAAGACATCCTTAGTGGAGACCTGAAGGAGGCAAGGCAGGGAGTGGCGAAGCATCTGGGTAAAGCACGTTCAAGGAGGAGGGAGCAGTGAGCACAAAGGTCCTGAGGCCTGAGCAAGGTCAGGCTGGAGACAGGTTAGCAGGTTCAAAGGAGGACCTTATGTGACACGTAAGAAGCCTGTGTTGGGGCTTTGTGTTAGTCTATCCCCACACTGCCGTAAAGAAATCCCCAGCTGGGCCCAGTGACTCAGGCCTGTAATCCCAGCACTTTGGGAGGCCAAGGCGGGCAGATCACTTGAAGTCAGGAGATCGAGGCCAGTCTGGCCAATGTGGTGAAACCCTGTCTCTACTAAAAAGACAAAAATTAGCCAGGTGTCATGTCACAAGCCTGTAATCCCAGCTACTTGGGAAGCTGCGGCAGGAGAATCACTTGAACCCAGGAGGTGGAGGTTGCAGTGAGCTGAGATCATGCCACTGCACTCCAGCCTGGGTGACAGAGCAAGACTCCATTTAAAAAAAAAAAAAAAAAAAAAAAAAAACCGAGACTGGCAATTTATACAAGAAAGAAGTTAATTAACTCAGTTTCACATTGCTGGGGAGGACTCAGGAAACTTACAATCATGGCAGAAGGCAAAGGAGAAGCAGGCACCCTCTTTACGGGGCGACAGGACGAAGTGAGTGCCAAGTGAAGGGGAAGGCCCCTTGCAAAACCATCAGATGTCATGAGATTCACTCATCAGTGACTATTGAACTGGGAGATAAGGGGGCCCAGGACAGAACCCCAGAACCCAGGAAACCCCCAGGGTTTAAAGGGTGGAACCAAAGTCACAAGGGAACCAAGGAGTTGTCTAGGCCCCAGGGAGAATGAGGAGAGAGTGCCAAAGGGTGCCTCAGCGGGAGAGACAAGCAATGTTAAGGTTGTCTCGAGACTTACTAAATAAAGGATGAAACTATGTTTCTGGAATGTTGGCAGGTAGTAAACAGAGTGACACTGCTCTCAAAAGACTGATGTGGATCTATCTGCAAGGTTGGCATGTGTCTGCAGTCCCAGCTACTAGGGAGGCTGAGGTGGGAGGACCGCGTAAGCCCAGGGGTTTGATGTTACAGGGGAGCTGTGATCGCACCACTGCACTCCAGCCTGAGTGACAGAACGAGACTCCCATCTCTGAAAGAAAAAATTTTAAAAGGCCAGGTGCAGTGGCTCATACCTGTAATCCCAACACTTTGGGAGGCCAAGGCAGGCAGATCACTTGAGCCCAGGCATTCAAGACCAGCCTGTACAACATGACAAAACCCCATCTCTACAAAAAATACAAAAATTCGCTAGGTGTGGTGGCACATGCCTGTATCCCCAGCTACTCAGGAGGCTGAGGTGGGAAGATCACCTGAGCCTGGGAGGTTGAGGCTGCAGTGAGCCAAGATCACACCACTGCATTCCAGACTGAGTGATGAAACAAAACCCCACATTTCTAAAAATAAAAATTAAAAGAGGTCAGGTGCAGTGGCTCATGCCTGTAATCCCAGTACTTTGGGAGGCCAAGGCAGGCAGATAGCTTGAGCCCAGGAGTTTAAGACCAGCCTGGGCAACATGACAAAACCCCATCTCTACAAAAAATGCAAAAATTAGCCAGGTGTGGTGGTGCATGCCTGTAGTCCCAGCTACTGGGGAGGCTGAGGTGTGAAGATCACCTGAGCCTGGGCGGTCGAGGCTGCAGGGCACCAGGATCATACCACTGCACTCTAACCCGGGTGACAGAGCAAGACCCTGTCTCAAAAAATTAAATAATTAAAAGAAAGGTTATATTTGTTTCCTATTGCTAGGTACCAAATGACTCTGAAGCCAAGTGGCTTAAAGCGGCAAAGAACAGTTTCTGTGGTCCAGGAGTGGCTTAGCTGGGTGGCTTTGCCCACAGCCTCTCATGAGGTTGCAGTTGAAATGCTGCTGGCCAGGGCTGCTGTCATCTGAAGGCTCAACCAGGGCTGACAGATCTTCCAAGATGGCTCACTCACACGGCTGATGAGCTGGTGCTGGCGTTGGCAGGAGGCCTCAGTTCCTCATCCTGTAGACCTCTCCACAGGGCTGCCCGAGTGTCCTCACAGCATGGTGACTGGCCTCCCCCAGAGTGAGTGATCCCAGAAGAAGCACCATGGGCCACCGTGTCTCATGACCTAACCTCAGAAGTCACACACTGTTATTACTTCCACAATGTCCTACCGCGGTCAGCCCTATCCAGTGTGGAAGGGGACATTCACAGAGGCAGGAATTCCTGCCGGCCATCTGAGGCTGGCATCCCCAAGACAAAAAAAGTATAAACATGAGGTGCCCAGCAGTATATTTCATTCACAATGATTTATGGAAGGTTTCTGAAAGGCCTCCCATCTACATAACACATGATAGCTGATATGGTTTGGATGTGTGTCCCCAGCAAATCTCATGTCAAATTGTAATCCCCAGGGTTGGAGGTGGGGTCTAGGGGAGCAGATGGGATCATGGGGGCAGAGTTTTCATAAATGATTTAGCACTATCCCTTCTTGGTACGATATAGCGAGTGGATACTCACAAGACCTGGTTGTTCACATGTGCGGCACCTCCTACTCTCTGTCTTCCTGTCGCTCTAGCCATGCGAAGTGCTGGCTTCCCCTTCACCTTCCGCCATGATTGTAAGTTTCCTGAGGCCTCCCCAGAAGCCAGGCAGATGCTAGCATCCTGCTTCCTGTACACCCTGTGGAATCGTAGGCCAAATCTCTTTTCTTGATAAATTACGCAGTCTCAGGTATTCCTTTATAGGAGTGCAAGAATGTACTAATACAAAGTCTATGTGCTTATACTTTCATAGACCATCTCTGGAAGGATGTACTTTTTACTGTCTACCTTTTGAACCTCACGTTTTTCTTCTCCTCTAATAAATATATATTTTAAAAATGATTATCAGATAATCAAAAGGAGTGTCCACTGAGTTTGAAAAGAAGTTTTTTCATGTATCCAAACCACAAATATTTGTGAAGCTTCTGCTGTGTACCCAGCTTTGTTCTTGGCACTGGAAATGATGAAGGAGCAGAGCTTCGCTGCCCTCATGGGCTGGGTTCATTTCCTAGGGCGGCCATAACAAGATGCCACAGATGGAGTCACATCAGCAAGAGAAAGGTATCGTCTTGCCGTTCTGGGGACCAGAAGTTTGAGATCGAGGTGTCAACTGGTTTGGTTCCTTTGAGGGCTGGAAGGGGAGGCTCTGTTGCAGCCTGGCTTCTTGTTCATGTGTCTTCATGTTCATGTGGCATCCTTGCCATATGTAAAAATAGCCAAATTTTCCCTTTTTACAAGGACGCCAGTCTGTTGAATTAGGGCCTCCCCTAATGACCTCATTTTAATGTGGGTACCTTTGTAAAGACCATTTTTTCAAATAAGGTCACACTCTGTGGTACTGAGGGGGTCGGGAATTCAACCTAGAAATTTTCAGAGGGGGACACAATTTGACTCATAACAGTGGCCTTACATCGAGTGATGTAAGGGAGGTGACAAGCAAAGGGGTCAGGAGGCCAGGGAGCTGGAGAGGAAGAAAGCAGCCCAGGGGAGGTCCCCGATGGACAAGGGAAGGGTGGCCTGTGGTAGAAAGTGGGTGGGAGCAGAAGAGGGATGGAGGCGTGGAGAGTCGCCGGGAGACACGTGAAGCTTTGGGGAGCTTTGGCTGAGCAGGGAGTCCAGTGTGGTGGCTGGAGGGAAGCCTGGGATCAAGAGGGTTTCTTATCTGATTTTATGATGAAAAAATCTTGTGAGCTGAAAAGGCAAAAAATATATATATCAGAAAAAGAAGGCAAGGCCGCAGGTGGAGGATCGGGTCTCTTCTGGGTGTGGAGAGGGAGAGAGGGAGGAGGAGAGGCAGGTGCGCGTGCATGGCTGGGGTGGGGGACCTGCTGAGTGAGGACGTGCCGGGCTGCCAGGGCCCTGCGGAGGGAGAAGCCTCAGCACTTGGCTGAGGGATACAGGAAGCTTGCAGGGCGTGGGGGCTCCAGTCCTCTCTCTGTCCCCAGACCTCCCTCCCAATCCCCAATGCACCCCGGTAGCTTCTGTCCTTCCGTTTCCTTCCCATCTCTCCCAGCGTCCCTCCTACTGCCTGTGGGTCTGTCCCACCCCACAGCTGTCCTGCTGATCAATGCATGCTGTGTTCTCTCTGGCTCCCCTCCACGTGTCCCCGCCTCACAGGGCCATGGCCTCACCCTGGGGGTGCACAGGCCTGTGGTCAAAGCAATCTCCATCTGGTCGCAGGGAAGTTCCGCCTCCACATCTATGACAATATTTGAAATTCTTCAGAAGTTGCATTTTATGTTATCACACCCATTGGGTCCTGCCCACCTTTTGAAAACCCTCCAGGCACCCCCCACTGCTCAAAGAACAAAACCTAAACACTTTCAAGTGACCTCCAAGGCTCTGCATGCTTCAGCTTCTGAATTGCTATGTAGCAACTTTTTATCCCAATTTTAGATTTACAAAAGAGTTGCAAAGACAGTATGAAAAATTCCAGGATACCTTTCCTTCTGGTTCCCCTCATGTTAACATCTCACATCGCCACAGGACATGTATCAAAACTAGGAAATTAACTTCAGTACAGTGATGAGTTACTTTCATAGGAAATGAACGTAATTATGGATTTCTTTTCATTTTTATTGTGGAACATGCCATAGAGACAAAGAAATGGAACACTGTTACCCTGACACTCTCTGAAGTCTTCTTCCCGAGCAAACCCCCCTTCCTCAATGATTGAAGCAGGGATGTTAATTTATGGGAGTGAATGATGACATACAGAGAAAGAATTCTTTACTCCCAATTCCAGGACAAGGCAGCACACGGTGCCACACAGGGCCACGGGAGCAGCACCAGGAAGCTGAGCAAATGCCAGCATCCTGCTTCCTACACACCCCGTGGAACGGACACCCCTGGGTAAGCAGGCAGAAGCAGGAGCAAAGAGAGCACCAGGCCGGAGGCTTTATTGGGGTTCCCATGGGCAAGGCAAGGAAGACTAAACATGGTGCTCCCAGAATGGAGCAAAATTTAAAACAGATGAATTGTTTATTTCTGGAACTTTTCAGTTATTTTCGGACCGAGGTTGACCACAGGTAACTGAAACCACAGAAAGTGGAACCACAGATAAGTGGGGGCTGCTGTATAGCATATGATCGTATTCATGTTACAGTGTTTCTGTTTTCTTTTTCTTTTTTGAGACAGGGTCTCACTCTGTCACCCAGGCTGGAGTGCAGTGCCACCATCTCAGCTCATTGCAGCCTCTGCCTTCTGGGTTCATGCAATTCTCCTGCCTCAGCCTCCGTAGTAGCTGGGATTACAGGCACCTGCCACCACACCTGGCTAATTTTTTTGTATTTTTAGTAGAGACGGGGTTTCACCATGTTGGCCAGGCTGGTCTCAAACTCCTGACCTCAGGTGATCCACTCGCCTAATCTCATTTTGTTTAAAGTTTCATTAAGGAATCAATTCATAAAGTTGCTCTCCTATATTTTATTATTAGATTGTGAAGTTTTACCACTTATATTTAAACCCTTAATCCATCTGGAATGGATTAAAGGTCCATTGGGATGAGATAAGGAATCATTTTTATTTTCTTCCACATAAATAGCGAGTTACTCTGGGACCATTTCCTGGGAAGACCACCCTTTTCTCCTGGATTTGCAGTGCAGTATGTGTTGCTTGCCACTTTTCATATACGCATGAGAAAAAAATGTTAAGAAAAAAACCCAAGCAAAATAGAATGGTAGGCAACACTTTGTCCCAGCAAGTCCGTGTCTACCTGTTTATCCTAAAGAAATAACTGTAAATTCAAAAAAAAATTAATCTCAAAGAAGTTGTTTATAAAAGCTGAAATCAGAAAGCAATCTAATTGCATAGGCAACAAAAGGAATTGTTTAAATACCTTTTTGTACATCTACACAACGGACCATTATGCAGTAATCTAAAAAATATGGTAGATTTTAAGGTGGTGACATGGAAAAAGAAATTGAAAAGTGCAGACTATGGACCCACATAGAGACACAGTATAACCCTCACAATGTTATCTAGAGGTATGTTCTTAGACAAATCACAAAAAAGGGAGGATATGTACAAACGATTTGTCTGTATTATCTGACTTTTAAAAAAATCTATCTTCTTAGCATCCCAGTATATTATATGAATTTTTATGGTGACAGCGGGCAATCATAAATAAATCATAGTTCACTTTCTCCTTGTTAAAAAAAAAAGATGTTGTATATGCTTAGTATCATACCCTAGGACCCAGCAACCCATTCCTAGGTATTTTCTTAAGAAGCTAAGAAAATTCATGTTCACACAAAAGCCGGTTTGTGAATGTTCATCATAGCTCCATTCACCCAAAACTGGAGACAACCCAGATATCCTTCAGCCAGTGCGTGGATAAACCAGCTGGGGTCCATCCACACAATGAAATATTACTCAGTAACAAAAAGAAACAGTATTGATGCAGGCGACGCCATGGATAAACTCCAGAGCACTGTGCTAAGTGAAAGAAGCCAGACCCAGAAGACCACGTACACTATAATTCCATTTATATGACATTCTGGAAAAGGCACATTTATAGGAAAACAAAACATCAGGGGTTGCCAGGGGTGGGGATGCCGGGAGAGATTTACTAGAAAGGGGCACAGGGACGTTTTGGGGGTGAAGGAACTGCTCTGTATCTTGACTATGGTGAGGATCACACGACTATGGGTTTATCAACACTCATAAACTTACACACTAGAAGGGGTAAATTTTACAATATGTAAATCACACCTCAATAAAGAATCTCAAGCTGTAAAAGCTGTCGCAGGTAATACCTTTGTAAATTAAACCAAAGATGTGAAAGCTAAAGAAAAATATGAGATATATAATAACATTTAATGATACGGGAAAACATTCACAGTATTGTCCAAGGAATATCCATGTTGCACAACGCTGTAAAACACAAGTCTATGTACACAAAGGCACACATACATGCGCACACCGGTAGGAAAAAAGAAACGCTGGAGAAACGCCACAAACGGTGTCCACAAGTGTCTCTGAATGGAGGAGTCACTGCCGGTCTTTATTTTCTTCTGCTCCCTGGGTTTACTGTTTTCCCAAGACATTTCCCACAATGTTTTCCCGCTGGAGTCCACGGCTGGCTCAGGGAAGCTGGGAGGAGGTGGCCACTCCACAGCTGGGAAAACCGCAGCCTCCAGATGAACCCTGGGTCCCGTCCTGTCTACGTTTAGTTTTCCCCCCTAGGCAGACAAGGCGGGAGACTGGAAGGGAGCAGAAATTCAGACTCAGAAGCCCCCTCCAGAGGCCACAAGGCAGCCTGACCCTCTCTGAACCAGTGGCTCCCACTACCGGCCCCACCTTTCCGCCTGGACCCCTGTGGATGAGTGGAAGGCCAAGAGAGCGCCCTCTGGTGCCCATCAGATCGACTCCCAATTAATCACTTAACTGTGTGACCCTGGGCCAATTAGTCATCCTCTCTGTGCCTTGGGTCCTTCTCTGAACATGGGGATAAAGACAGTGCTTGCCTCGTGGGGTGTGTATACACACCTTGCTGGGTGTGTATACATGCATATACACATGTGTAAAGAGCTTAGAGCCACGCCTGGCACCATTTCCACACTCAGTCAATGTTTAGGAGGATTGTTGTAAAAACCCAGCAGACTGACGTGTAAGCCTAAGGTCCCATCTCAGGGCATGTGTGTGCCACAGGACTGTAGCCCTGACAGCCCAATAATAATGTTAAAATCACTCAAGGACTTCACCTGCATTTCTGAGCATCCTGAAGGAAACAGGCGCAGTCTACAGAACTACTTCCTAGCGCTCCCCTCTGTTCAGCTGTCCACTTCCTCAACACAGTCGCTGTCATGTCTTTGTAGGTCCCTGTTCTCCAGACTTCCTTCATTCAGCCAACAAGCACTTAGTGAGCACCTGCTAAGTGCCAGCTGCTCTTCTAGGCTCTTAGAATAAATCAGAAAACAAAACAGATGAAAAATGCCCATTGTCCACATGTAGATTCCAGAGGTCTCCCCAGAGCAAAGGCCGGACCCTTGGTCTTCCTCTGCCCTGCCCCTTTCTGCATTCTGCACCCAGAACCCAAGAAAACCCTGCAGCCCTTCCTGGGAGGGCAGAGGAGAGGAAAGGTCTGAGTTGGCCAAGCCAGGCTATCCAGCAGGCAGGGCTCCAGCAGAGGCTGGGCACCTTCGGCCATCAGCGACTGTGTCCCATTACCTGTGGTGGACTGTGTCCACCAGCAAATGGTAGCAGTTCAGCAAGGGTGGCTTTGTTGTACAGTGGTTGTCTTGTACCCTGTTGGATTGGCAGCAGCTTCCGGGCACGGGGCCTGGTGATTGTCCACTCCTTGGGGAGCCTGCAGCACAGGGTAAGATGCACAGTAGGCTCTTGGTGGCCAGCAGGGCCCTCTGGGGTACCCTATGGGTGAATCTCTAGCTAAGTCCATGGAAGGTCCATGTCGGAATCCAGTAATGTGCTGGGGAGGCGAGCTGGGGTGGGCTTGGAAGTGGTGTTCACCAGCCCAGCCAGGGTTCCTCTTAAAAGTCACAGTGCTCAAAGCCAGCCAGTCTGTGAGTCCCATGGGACAGGTAGTGGGTGCAATGGGAGGAGATGAGGGTGTGGACTTGTCCTCAAATCTACCTCTTACTACCTGTGAAGCGTCAGCAACCATCCTGACCCTCTGCGTCTTCTTCTGTAAAATGCAAACATCAGTCTCCTTCTTGGTGGAAAGGATTAAATAAGATGTTGCACATGGAGGCATTTGAGGGTTTTGTAAATGCTCATTCTCCCTTTTCCCTCAGGAAGAAAGCCTCCACCTTCAGACTATCAGGCAACTGGGAACAGAACCCAGGACACTGCCTTCTGTGGCTCTTGTCACCTATGGTCACCTCAGCTACTCAAGCCACACACGCATGTTCATGTATCCCTCATACACACACAGAAACTCGTGGGCATTACATCAACCAGGGTTCCTAACTGCAAGCAATAGAAAGCAACAGTGACTGATTTTGAGAAAAAGAATTTCTCAGAAGGGTATTATTTGACTTATGGAATCACAGGGGATTCTCCAGGTCTCTACCTGGAAGGCAGAATGAACCTCATTAAAATTAGCTGAGAAGCACACTTAGCATTGTGCCTTGCACAAAGTGAGTGCTCAGTAAATGTTATCCAATAATAATGAAAGCACGTCTTATGGTGTGACACTTCTGCTCAAAATCTTCTCATAGATCCAGTTGTCTACCACGGAAATCCTGGCCTCTGGGCTGTGGACACTCGCGATGGGGGAGGTGGCACAGGCTCTGAGTTCTTTCACGGGTCTGCAAACCCCGCAGAGCCACGAAGCATTGTCTGCAGGCCAGTACGCATTCTCCGCCCCCTGCCGCATTCTCCGCCCCCTGCCTGCTTCTCCGCTCTCCTGGTTCCTTCTCCCTCCTCTAGGAATTCAGCATTGCTACTCTGATTGGCTGGATTTGGGGACATTGATTGAGCCTTGTTTTCTAGTGGGCAGGAGGCTCTGTGGCTTAAAGGCCACTGGCCCGGCTGCCAATGAATCAGTACTTTGTTTCCCCAGGTAGGGGGCAGGGAACTGGCAGGACAAGTTTGGGGCATTCTGTTCCAAGGTCCCTCTAGCCAAACATGATTAAATGTCATCCCACATGCCCCTGGCTCTCCGTGTCAGATGGCTGTAAACTGGGACTAAAAAACGCAAATGTGTTTAGAAGAATTGCTACATTTGCAGTGGCTTTTTCTCAATCAGTGGTTTGCAAATCTAACTACCAGCACGGGAGGACCTTTGTACTTGAAAAACCTGGAGGGTCACGCGCCACCCAGGGCAAGACCAAAGCGTGCCTCTCAGTGCCTTTTCTTAAACAGTTCCCCCCACCCAGCCTGCCCTTCCCCTATGCCCATCCTAGGCCATCACAGATGCCAGCTCAGAGGGGCAGTTCCTGCCGGCTGCACTGGTGTCCCACCTGGACTGTGCCACCAGCCTCCTCACACCCTCTAGCCTTCAGTGCTCCCTGCCTGACCCCACCCATACATGCAGCAGGCAGAGGGACAGGTCCACAAGTGCACATCTGGTCACCTTGCCTGCGCTGAGCCCTGCCCTGCAGCCAGTTACCTGGGTTTTCCACCAGGCATCTGTTTAGTTTAGTCACCTTCCTCCTGGACAGTGGCCGTTTGACGGTGACAGACCTAGGCCCAGGTTTCTGGGAATCAGGAAGATGAAGCAACAGGGAAAGCAGGTTGGGCCTCGCTTCCTTCCCCTTCCACAGGAGACTCCTGCCTGCCTGACAGACGAGGTGTGACTCCTGCCGCTTCCTGGCCTGTGAGATGTCCCTCAAGGCTGGCGCGGTGGCTAACGCCTGTAATCTCAGCACTTTAGGAGGCCAAGGGGGGGCGGATCACCTGAGGTCGGGAGTTTGAGACCAGCCTGACCAATATGATAAAACCCCATCTCTACCAAAAAGAAAAATAAAACAACAACAAAAAAAATACAAAAATTATCCGGGTGTAGTGGTGGGTGCCTGTGATCCCAGCTACTCAGGAGGCTGAGGTGGGAGAATCACTTGAACCCGAGGTAGAGGCTGCAGTGGGCTGAGACCACGCCACTGCACTCCAGCCTGGGCGACAGAGGAAGATCCTGTCTCGAAAAAAAAAAAAGATGCCCCTTTTTTCCTGAATATATTCAGTCACCTGAGCCGCTGAAAGCCTCCGCCATGGCTCCGGTCAGTGGGAGGAACTGGAAGTCTCAGGAGAGAAGGAAAAAGGAACCCCAACCTTTGCAAACGCTCACTCAGTGCCAGAACGGCTGCTGAGTGCCCTGCACACATTTGATCACACTGAATCCTCTGGCGAGCCCTATATGCTGGCGTTACAATCCCACTTTACAGATGAAGAAATTGAGATGGCGGAGGTAACCACCCTCTGATCCCACTCCCAGACACTTCTTCTGGGAGTGGGATCCCACTGAGCCACACAATCGTCATTTATCCCCCCGATAAAAAGTAGTAACTGCCTCTTTGGCCCAGGCCTGGCATGCCAAGGGCTGTACATTTTGTGTGGAATAAACATAAGATACCATGGGAGGGAGGGAGGTCAGGGAAGGCTTCCTGGAGGACGCGGTACTGCATACCAGGCGGAGGGAAATGCATCTTCAAAGGTGTGGAGGTGTGGCAAAGCTTCACGTGTTGAAGGTTATCTCTCTACGTTAGTATTTCTTGAGAGGAGCTTCCCAACCCCGTCGCCTCCCTCTACTCAGGATCAGGGCACGGGGCTTACTTGTGGAAATCTGCACGGTCACATAGTTCTGGGTGGTTGTACTTCAAAGTGGTGATGTGAGAACTCATGGGGTGGGATGTGGAGGGCCCAGTGAGCCTGTGAAGGAAGTGGGCGTTGTCCCTTGGCCACGTGAAGCAGAGGGGGATGATGCTGCTGTGGGCTTCGGAGACATCTCTTTGGCAAGTGGAGGTGAACAGCTTGGAGCCTGACCATCTGAGATCAGACAGGAGCGGCCCTCAGGAGGCCAGGCAGCAGGAATCAAGGTCTGGATTTCAAAGTGGTCAAGAGGATAAAAAGGAGAGAGAAAGAGAGAAGGAGGGCTCCCTGGGCTCCGGCTTTATGGAGGAGGTGACGGGGGCTGGGTTTGGAGAGCGGCTGGAACCAATTGAGCAGTGCAGCCCTTGCACCCACGCAGGTCAGGGCCCCCGCAGGCCCATACCTCAGGGTGCCCACAACATCGAGTCCCTTCCTCAGACCCTTTTAGGCCCCACTGGCACCTAGAACAGCCAGGGATGGTGGTGCCATCGGTGTGGGCACTCCGGACCCAGGGTCAGGCCCCAGTCTGCCATCTCATTCCTCATCTATTCCCTGTGGGGCACTTTCCAGCCCTGCACCCTGAGGATGGGTCTGCCAGGTCTGCTGAGAGCCCTGGGACTCATCCTACGAGGCGTCCTGGGGCCCTGGGGCCCTGGGGCCAGGTCCCAGCTTCAGGAGGGTGCCTGGAGAGCTGATCATACCTGCTGGGCAGCGCAATGTGACTTTGGTGGGGTCATGTGGAAATGGGCTGCCAGCATGGCCTGACATGCTGATTTAGGGTGACTCCAAAATATTTGCCCAGGGCTCTGGCTTCCTGCCTGTTGGTACCTAGACACTGCCCTGAGATCCCTGGGTGCCTTCCTGCTACCCTGGCCACTGCAGACGGGGTGACCCAGGTGAGGTCCTTGCAGAGGCCACCTTGGCACTCACTGGCCAGTGACACCCACCTGCCGGCCCCTCCTCGTGTGTTACGCCTCCACCTTCATCACATGGTCAACGTCAGTATCCCCAGCAACAGGACCATTTGATGTTGCATGATCTGATGCACTGAGAAGAACGCAGCATCGCCTCTGTGATTTACCTGCTCAAAGGGCACGACCTGAATCCAGTCCCAGGGAAACAATAGACAAACCCAAACTGATAGACATTCTGCAAAGTAGCAAACCAGGCTCCAAAAATGTTAAGTCATGAAAACACTGAGAAACTGTTCCAGCTTAAGGGAGACCGAGAGGGCCGGACGCAGTGGTTCACGCCTGTAATCCCAGCACTTCGGGAGGCTGAGGGGGGAAGATCACCTGAGGTCGGGAGTTCGAGATCAGCCTGACCAGCATGAAGAAATCCGTCTCTACTAAAAATACAAAATTAGCCATTCATGGTGGCACATGCCTGTAATGCCAGCTACTCAGGAGGCTGAGGCAGGAGAATTGTTTGTACCTGGGAGGTGGAGGTTGCAGTGAGCCGAGATCACACCATTGCACCATTGCACTCCAGCCTGGGTGACAAGAGCGAAAGTCCATCTCAAAA
>NW_016107333.1:3457842-3507937 GCF_001604975.1 Cebus imitator | reverse complement strand
AAAGAAAAGAGACCAAGAGACATGAGCAGGAACCGCAGCCTGCAACAGGAGGTCCTGGATTGAACCCGAGATCCATTCACATCCTCATCGGTACCGTTGGTGAAATGGGAATGGGGTCTGTGGATTAGCTGGTAATACTGTATTAATGTTTGTGCTGTGATTATGCAGGAAAGCGTCCTTATTTTCAGGAAATACAAACTAAAATATTATGTGTCTACTTACACCCAAATAATTCTGAAAAAATATTTACATACATACATCTATACACATATGTATTCATTTATAGATATGTCTGTAAATATAAGTTTAGTAAAATATTACTAACTTGGACAATCCGAGTGAAGTTTATGTAGAAACTTTTGTACCATTTTTGAAACTGTTCTGTGAGTTCTGTATTATTTCAAAATAAAAAAACTGAAAGCAATTTTAGAGTCTTAACAACCACAATTTATAATAGACATGGCTGCCATAAATGAGCATCTAGTATGGACTGTAATGCATTAGCTCATTTAATCTAACATTAACGACACAAGGCAGATATTGTTTATCCCGTTTTACAGAAAAGGAAAGAGTCTCAGAGTGGTTACTGACTTTCCCGAGGTCACACAGCTTGAAAGCAACAGAGGCAGGAATTGAACCCAAGTCAAACAGGCTTAAGAACCCGTGCACTCAACCTCTGAGAGATGGAGAAATGGGCAAGTAAACGGATGACAGTTACACAGGGCGGCAATTATGGAGGCAGACTATGAAGGGAGCCCAGAGAACCTGGAAGGCTCCATGTAGGAGGTGATATGTGAACTGGGCCTTGAAGCATGTATAGGAGTTTTCTAGTTGTAGAAAGAGAGTCTCCAAGTAGAAGAAATGGCAAAGCCAAGGGCACAGAAGCTTGAAAGAATAGGTCCCTATTTTTGGTGTTTTTCTGGGCCTCACCAACCTGTGGGTAGAAACATGGTCACATTAAGGATCAATGGCTTTTTGTCATTGCCTACAAAATACCCCTCATGCTTCTCCAGGAGTCCGCAATCCACAGTGACCTTCGTCACATAACGCGACAGGAGGTGCCCGCTCTCCTCATTTTGAGGACTTCGACATCCCTTTGCCACTTTTCTGCTTGTGTGGCCTTAGGCAAGATACCTAACTTCTGTGAGCCTCAATTTTCTCATCTGTGAAATGGAGCCAATGATATCTACTTTCAGGATTAAAAGAGAATGTCAGCCAAGGGCGCGGCTTGGTTTCTGACATGGATTAAGCCCTTCAAAGATAGTGGCTGTTATGAATGAGAGAGGAGCAAAGAATGGTCCAGGTTCACACAGCCAAGCAGAGGCAAAGCCAGGGCTCCACCCAGACCCTGGTCTCCGCTAACCTCTTTCTAACCCCAGCCTGCCAATGTTCCCAGCGCGCGCTCTCCCCAGCACGGGGCAGAGCCGGACCTGGAGCAGCTCTCGACCGGCCCAGGTTCTCTTGGGGCTCAGCCTGCTGGGACTTGGCTGGGCACACACGTATTTCCTAATGTGCCCGAGGGGAAATAGCCCCAAGTGTCAGAGGCCGTTGGACATTTGGCAATAGCCAACTGCCCATATTGCTTTTCCTCCCGTGATCTTCCCTCAGGCTGGAGGAGGCCAGGCTGCGTGAGCCAACATTGTGTCACAGGGGAAGCTCTCCAGTTTCCTGAGCAAAAGAAGCCAGAGAGGCACCCCCCACCCACACCCCTGGAGAGTGCTCAGTCTTGTTTTCCTTTCCCTCAGCCTTCAGCTCGTCCCAGACACTGCCCTCTGTGCAGGACTCAGGGCTTCAGTCTGAGAAGCCACCCTCCTTCCATCAGCCCCCAGGCACCCAGGCAGATGCCTCCCCCTGGAAGCCCCTGGGGTTTGCCAGGCCAGACTGAGCTTGTCCTTCGCCTCCAAGCACTTACGGTCTGGAACTATGCTCTGACTCTTCTTTCAGTGTATTCACTATCGAGTATATCTTGTGTCCCACTCTGGGACTGCTGATAATAATAATTAATATTAGTATTGATAATAGCGAGGAAGATCAGCCCCCACCCTGCGCCCCTTGGAGGCTTGTACCCTTCTGACCAGATTATTCAAAGGGGCCCTTTTATGAGACGTGAAGCTGGGAAGGAGACAGCGTTTTTTAGCATAACAAAGCAGGAGAGACACCTCTCAAGAGTTTATGCCATAATACAAAATGTACAACATGTCTCATTGTCTTTTTTTTTTTTTTTTGAGACGGAGTCTCACTCTGTCACCCAGGCTGGAGTGCAGATCACGGCTCACTGAAACCTCCGCCACCCAGGCTCAAGTGATCTTCCCACCTTAACCTCCCAAGCAGCTGGGACTACAGGTGTGGGCCACCATGCCAGCTAATTTTTGTATTTTTTGTAGAGATGGGGTTTTGACGTGTTACCCAGGCTGGTCTCGAACTCCTGGACTCAAGCGATCTGCCCACCTCAGGTTCCCACTGTGCTGGCCTGATTGCCTTTTCCATATTGTACCTTGAGGCTGGATCTCCAGGAGGGCCTGCTCCTCTCCTCCCCTTCCCCCTCCAGCGTCTATCATGAGCCCCTCCTTCGCCTGCATCCCCCACTCAGGATCAAAGAATGGCTGATAGCATAGTCTGGAAGCTGGACACACGGAGGAAGGGGGACCCTGGTGGGCGAGGGAGGGAAAGGGCTGGAGAATCAGCACTGCAGGGAAGGAGAGCTTTACTGGGCCTCAGGTGGCAGCGGGGGTGACTTCACATTAAACCCGAGCATCTGGATCTAAAGACCCGAAGGACCTGTGCCTGAGGAGGGAGTGTGGGGACAGAGGAGGAAAGAGGTTCAGCAAGGTTCAGCAGCAAGCTCACATTCACACAGCGAGGAAATGGCAGAGCTGGGATCCGGCCGGGTTTGTCAGGTTCCAAACCACGCCCTTAACAGCCTTGTGGCGCTGTGGGGCTCTCAGGTCAGGAGTGGCTGCTTCTTCTGGCAGCCCCTGGCAGAGTGGAAGGCTCATGGAGGCCAGATAAGCCACAGATTCCTCTGTGTTTTCACCTATCCAGTCCAAACCCAGAGGCCAGAGGGCCGAGAGCTCAGTTTCAGGTACCCCTGTGTGTTTTCCTGGGGGCTCTAGGGCTCCCTGGCGAGCTAGTGATGAAGGTTGACTTGTGATTATTTACTGAGCACCTTCTCTGTGCAAATCGATTCACCCTCAGGACAACCCAACCGCTGTGATGAGCACTGTTTCCCCATCTTTAAATGAGGAACCCAAATTTCAGAAAGGTGGAGGAACTTGGCCAGGCTCACAGAGCAGGGTAGCATGGCTGGGATGATAAACCCAGGTCTGGCTGGCTCTAAACCCGATTCACTTTCTTCTGGAAAAAGTCCACAGCCTAAGGACAGAGAGCGGCAAAATAGACAGATAGACAGAACCAGCCCTTGAACTGACCAGCTCTTGATCCACCCCCATCTGTGAATTTCTACTGAGAATAATACATTTTCCCTATGATTTAAGCTGTGTCAAATTGAAGTAGCAGGAGAGAGTTCTGGGGGATGACAGGATTCTTCTAAATCCTGACTGTGGTCCTGGTTACACATAGCTATACATGTATCAAAATTGCTAGGACTAAAAGAAACTCTAGGAAGCAAATACGGCGCGATGCTGAGGTTTTATAAACCTAGGTGGTCTATTCTTGCCTATAGGTTTGAAATATTTTATAATAATTTTAGGAAAAAGAAAAAACAAAAGGCAGGAGGAGGAGGAAGAGGAAAGGATATTTGGGGAAGCATCTGTTTAGATGGGATGGCTGGAGCTGTTGCAGCCACCTTGCAACTATGAAAGAAGCCAGTGTGAGGGCAAATCTGAGACACGGGGATGGGAGAGCAGAGGGATAGAGGGATGATCCTGTAGACGTCTGTCAGCTGCTGAATCAATCAGAAGCTCAAACCTGTCCTCCCTCTGGACTTCCTCTCTGCAGTAATAAATTTGTTTATTGTTGAAGCAATGTGAGTTAGTCGTTTCCGATACTTGGGTTGAAGACACTGTCACTGATATAGGATAGAGGTTCAGATCTGAAGCAGAGGGGCAGCTCCATGATCACCAGCCGTGCTGAACAGGAAGCTGTGGAAAGTCACTGACGGGCTCATCTAGATTTGGCTGGGCATGAGACATCGGCAGGCCAGTGGGGTTGTTTGTTCAGAAACTTGCCAGCCGGGTTTTTTTTTTTTTTTTTTTGGGGGGTTGGTTTTTTTTTTTTTTTTTTTTTTTTTTTTTTTTTTTTTTGGGTGGGGGTGGTAGGGGAATAGGGTCTTGCTCTATCACCCAGCCTGGAGTGCAGTGGTGTGATCTCAACTCACTGCAACCTCTGCCTCCTCGGTTCAAGCGATTCTCATGCCTTGGCCTTCTGAGTATCTGGGATTACAGGCGCCCACCACCATGCCCGACTAATTTTTGTGTTTTTAGTAGAGAAGGGGTTTCACCATGTTGGCCTGGCTGTTCTCTAACTCTGGCCTCAAGTGATCCAGCTGCCTTGGCCTCCCAAAGTGCTGAGTTTACAGGCATGAGCCACCACACCTGGCCATCAGCTGGTTTTAAGATTCTAATTTTACTTTGCTAGGCTAAGGCAGGTGGATCACCTGAGGTCGGGAGTTTGAGACCAGCCTGACCAACATGGAGAGACTCTGTCTCTACCAAAAATACAAAATTAGCCAGGCGTGATAGCACATGCCTGTAATCTCAGCTACTTGGGAGGCTGAGGCAGAAGAATTGCTTGAACCCCGGAGGCAGAGGTTGTGGTGAGCCAAGATCACGCCACTGCACTGCAGCCTGGGCAACAAGAGCAAAATTCTGTCTCAAAACAAAAAAACAAAAAATTCTAATTTTATAGCAAGGTAGGTGCTTGTCATGTGATTTCATCTTAGTGTTCCTTTCCTAACTGACATCTTCACCATGCCACATCTACCTGGGCCTTGGGGAACTCAGAAACTTTGGGTAACTAAGAGATGGAAGGGTTCCAAATGTGCAAGGTAATCCTTCAAAAATCTAATTTTGTGAGAAGTCATCAATCTGTGTGTTCCGGCTGCTACTTAGAGCAATCTTCCTGGTGCAGAAGCAGACATCTGAGTCTGGGGGCTCAGGTCACTTGGAAAAAGGGAGAGCTGGGGCGAGGGCCTACAGTAATGAATCCTTCTGGTGCCTGCTTCAGGTCAGGGAAAATATTTTCTCCATGAAAGGAGGAATGGCCATGTTGGTGATGTGATTGCTGCATCTCAGTTTCCTTTTCTCCAAAATGGGGAAGAGGCCAGGCGTGATGTGGCTCAGCATGTAATCCCAACACTTTGGGAGATGGAGGCAGGAGGATCACTTGAGCCCATGAGTTCAAGACTAGCCTGGATAACATAGTGAGACCCCATCTCTACAGTAATCATAAAACAAACTGGGGAAGAAGCAGCTCTCTCTCAGGGTCGTTTTTTGGCCTGGAGATGATGCGTGTGTAGCATCTGGCACACGGTGGATGCTTCACACATGGCCACTGCTTTCATTCTGAATCAAGCCAGAAGAATTCTAGTTGCTGCATATGAAAGGAGGAGGGGGGACTCTTTTAGAACTGAACGAAGAGAGGAAGAAAAAACTTTTATGAAAAAAAGAAGAAGAAAACTTCAGAAGGTCTCATGTCCTCTGGGCTCAGTCGACTTCATTAGGCTTTCATAAAATCCAAAGGCGGGGAGACAGGGCACCAGGGGGCTGATGAGGACCCAGCAGGAGAGAAGCCGGCTGCCCCCTCTGCAGCCCCGCCCCTCCTCTCATCACCATGGAGACGGAGCAGGCTGCCCTGCGGGGTTCCTGCCCACCCAAGGCCTGAGGCTGCTGTAGTGGGAGGGGCAGTGGCTGAGCAGACAGGGACCTGTCTGGAAAGCTGGGTTGACGGTGGGGAGTGTCTACATTCCCCAACTCCCAAGGCGCTGAGGGATTCGGGCTGGTGTGGGATGCATCTGGAGGGCTGTGTTTTGATCCTCACTCTGCTAGCAGCTTGCTGAGTTACTGTGGGAAGAACACTTCCCCTGGTGAAGCCTCAGGTTCTACATCTGCCAAAGGAAGAAGTAGAAATGTACAAAAACAGACGCTTGGCTAAGAAAGCTGTGGGATGGGGAAGCAATGAAATATTTAATGCTGGAGAAGAACATTCGCCACATGGTCCCCTCCTTTACAGACCTGACCAGGCGATCCCTTATTTGTTAACAGACAAACATGGACTCTCCACCTGTGCTTACCAAAACAAGAGGGAGAAAAGAAACACTCTAAAATACACGTTGGCTTCTCTCCAGAAGAGGGAATTACATATAATTTGGATTCTCTTGTTTCTTTCTCAAATTTTAGCCAAGGAAGGTGGATCACTTTTGAAATCAGGGTAACAGACACTTATTTTGCACGGGAACTGTGCTGAATGCTTTACGTGGTTTCAAGCTCATTTTATCTTCACCGCAATCCAGAAAGGGAGCAGTACTATGTATTTCTCTCCTTTACTATCAAAAATACAAAAAATCAAAAGTAGAAAGAAAAATATGAATCCTATGTCCGTGCTACCCAGCTTCAAGGGAGTCCTTAGGTGGGGGGATTGGGTGAGGGCACAGTGCGGGGGATGGGGCGCTTAGGGAGGGGAACCAATCTACACGCACGCATACACACGTGCACGCCTGTGCACACACATGCACACCCACCTGCACATGCGAGCCTCCCAGGCTGCACTGCTCCCTGACCCTGGGGCCCTAACCACGCTGGGAAACCGCAGCCGCCCTCCCTCTCTCCCGCCCTCGACAGGTTCCTTCCTCCTTTCCACATCCTACTGACTTGCATTTCCCCAGTCGACTCCTTTATAGCTCCCTGGTTCCGCTCCAAGGCCTGGAGGTTTTGGCAGCTCTGGAGGACAAGGGAGGACATGGCCAGGGGCCCTTGCAACGCGCCAAGATGGGCCTCCCTGCTGGTGCTGGTCGTCGTGGGCACAGCCGTGGCAGCAGCCATCAACCCTGGCGTCGTGGTCAGAATCTCCCAGAAGGGCCTGGACTACGGTAATTGGTTACCTCCCTTCCCTCCTCTCCACCCCTGAGGAGCACTTATTGAGCATCTACTGTGTGCAGCCCTTTAGATCTAGTACCTGACATGCTCATAGCTCCGCAAGGCAGCTCGCCTTGCCCCCATTTTATATGTGAAGAAACTGAGGCAAAGTGAGTTGCCTAAGATCACAGGGCTGGGATTGGAACACTGGTCTAGAGGACTCCAAGTCCAGTGCTCAGACCCCTAGGGGTCCTCATGGTCCCCTCCTTCCCAATGTGCAGCCTCCATCTTGGACTTCTAAGCCTTTCTCTTCTTTCCAAAGCCAGTTCTCAGCCTTACCATTTGCCTCTCGATGCTGAGGAGGCTGAGCAGGGTTGGGGGACAGTGTGCGAGGAACCCCCCACCCCGCAACACTGTGCTCTCCCCAGTTCAGGGGCTGGTGGCCATACTGTGCACAGTGCTCTGCTGGGTGACACAAAGAGGGTCCCTTCCCAGACCACTCACCCAGGCCCAGGCAGAGGAGAGAAAGGCATGAAACACTCCTGCTGACCTGCTCTAACCTGCGCCAAGCACTGAGCTAGGAACTTCACACACAATCGCATTTGCCCTCACTTCGCCTTTGTGTAAAACAAACTGCTGCTATCAACATTTACAAGCCAGAAGTGGGCAGCCCGGATTTGAGCTCTGGTCTTGCCTGATGCCCCAGCGTGGGGTTGCTCAATGCTGCCTCCTGGTGGCAGAGAGATGACCTGCAGAGCAGTGGGTGATACCCAGCCGCAGAGGAATCAGACCAAGGGGAAGGCAGAGAGAGCCTCACCAGCTGGTGTGCCCTTGGGAAAGAGGACTCAGGAGGACCTGGCATCCCATCCTTGGATTCCCACCCCACCCCAGGCAGTTCGTGTCTGAACCCTAGGGGGCAGACAGAAGACCACAGAAGACAGAAGAGCTAGGAAGAAGGAGTATGTCCTGAAGGCTTTCTGGGCGCAGAGGCTCAGTCAGGGTCTTTAAGTTCAGAGGTCTTCATGCCCCGTCATAGCAGCCTCAGTTTCCCCTTCTACCCAGGCCGCGTGTGACAATCAGAGTGAGTTTTCTGAAATGCAGCAAATCTGTTCATGCTGTATTTGCTCACACTATCTGTGGTTCCCTACTGCCTTCAGAAGCTATCCTGATCCTTTGGCATGGCATTTGAGAGCCTGCAAGGCCTGGCCCCTGTCAACTTACAGATCCTGACCGCCTCACATTTTCCTTTCCCTCACACGATGACCAGTTGCCTGTCATTTACTTTTGAACTCCCAGAAAGCCTTCTCTAGGGCATGGGCTCTGGGACCAGAAGGCCTGGGTTCAAATTCTGCCCCTTGTCAGCTGTGTGGCCCCTAGCAAGTCGCCTCAGCTTCCTTACCTGTGAAATGGGGGTAGTGACAAGAGCTACTTCCTAGGATTGTACAAGTTCATACATGGACAGAGCCTGGAACAGTGCTTGGCACAGAGTAAAGCTCGATACATTTCATCGGTATTATTATTTCCTAACTGGCTCTGAGAAAACTCAACATCTGGGCTTCCTCATCTTATTACTCCCTCCTTTTCAGTTAATGTGTCTGCCTTTTAAATGGTTCCTTGATGCTATTGCCCACATCATAACTGGTGGTAGAATTCCTGCCATTGGGGCATTATTTATTCATCTAATCTTTTTTTGTTTTGTTTTGAGACAGTCTCACGCTGTCGCCCAGGCTGGAGTGCAGTGGTGCCATCTCAGCTCACTGCAACCTCCGCCTCCAGGGTTCAAGCGATTCTCCTGCCTCAGCCTCCCGAGTAGCTGGGATTGCAGGTGCGTGCCATCAGGCCCAGCTAATTTTTTGTATTTTTAGTAGAGACAGGTTTTCACCATGCTGGCCAGGCTGGTCTGGAACTCTTAACCTAAAATGATCCACCCACCTTGGTCTTCCAAAGTGCTGGGATTACAGGCATGAGCCACCATGCCCGGCCTCATCTAACAAATCCTAAGTGCCTTGGAAGTGTCAGGCACAATGGTAATGTAAGGGACACATTAGTAAATAAAACGATTGCTGCTGACCTCAGAGGGCTTACATGTAGTAATAAAGGAGAGACAGTAGTCAGAGTCAAGTGAATAAATGTATAATTACAAATGGTAACAGGGGCTCTGGAGAAGCCATCCACAGCATCATGAGAATAACACAGGATGTTGCTCTGTTCTTCTGGCCCAGGGAGGGTTCCCAGAGGAAGTGATGAATGAGCTGACTAGAAGCTGACCAGGTGAACATGGGAGGGAAGAGCTTCCTAGAGAGCAAGAATAGCACGTGCAAAGGCCCTGGGGAGAGAGTCCCAAACCCAGAGAGGTGGGGGATCTGTGGAGATGGAACACAGAGCAAATAACAATTAAGTATCCAACAAATACTAGTAGGGTGCATAACTGGGTGTTTCAGGGGTGATATTTTAGACTAGGGGTCAACAAACTACAGCCCTCAGTTTTTGTATGCCCTATGAGCCAATAATTTTTTTTGTCCACCTGTAACTGTCTTGGTTGAGTTATAAAGAATGTTTTTAATATCTTGATGAGAAATGATGAGAAAAAATCAAAAGGGCCAGCCATGGTGGCTCATGTCTGTAACTCTAGCACTTTGGGAGGCTGAGGTGAGAGCTCACTTGAGCCCAGGAGTTCGAAACCAGGTGGGCAACATAGTGAAACTCCAGATCTCTGCAAAACCTTTTTTAAAAAAATTAGCCTAGTGTGGTGGCAAACACCTGTGATCCCAGCTGCTGGGGAGGCTGAGGTGAGTGAATCACCTGACCCCAGCGGGTCGAGGCTGCAGTGAGCCGTGATCGCGCCTCTGCACTCCAGCCTGGGCGACACAGAGAGACCTTCTCTCAAAACAACCACAAAAGAAATACTATCACACAACATGTGAAAATGATATGAAATTCACATTTCAATGCCAACGAACAAAGTGTTATTGGAATGCAGGCACATACAGGCACATGATATTGTCTATGGCTATTTTGTATAGTAATGGCGAAGCTGAATATTTGTGACAGAGGCAGTATGGTTTCCCATAAAAAGTCAGTTTACTATCTGACCTTTTCTAGGAAACCTTAATTGATCCCTGTTTTTGACCCTTCCAGTGCCACTCTCCATGCTATGAACGGGGGGCCTAGGTTCCAGAGCCTGTCCCCTGCTCCAGCCTGTGCCTCTGACTGTCACCCCTGCCTTCTCCCTTTAGCCACCCAGCAGGGGACGGCCGCACTGCAGAAGGAGCTGGAGAGGATCAAGATTCCTGACTACTCAGGAAGCTTTAAGATCAAGCTTCTTGGGAAAGGGCATTATAGCTTCTACAGGTGAGGCCTGTCAGAGCTCAATCCTCGATTTGCAGGACTTGTGGTGTTCTGGGGCCACCAAGAGCTAGAAAGCAGAGCCACAGACTCCTCAACTCACAGACTTTCATATCCCAAAGCATGTGTTTACATCATCCCAATGGGAGGCAACCTCCAAGCTGAGCGTGGAGGAAGCCACAGAAACCGTGACTCCTAGGAAATGTGTCACGAACCCCAAAACTCTGTGCCACATATCAATTAGAATTTGCAAGTTTTCAAGGACAGAAAATCTTATCCAAAATGGATTAAGGCAGACTGTATTGGCTCACATGGCCAGAAAGTCCCTGGAAGAGTCTGGCTTCAGTTTCAGCTTGTGACACGTCACTGGGCCCCATTTCTCTCTTGCCACCTCTCAGCATCACCTCCTTAGACAGGCCGAATTTGCAGGCAGAATGTCCTGTCTAGAGGCAAGACCGCCACCAGCAAATCTCTCTAGATCTCCTTGCAATTCAAAGACCCTAAGACTCACTCTGACTGGCCCACCTCAGGTTACGTACACAGCCCTGAGCCCAGGAGTTCGAAACCAGCTGGGCAACATAATAAAACTCCAATCACTGTGGCCAGAGAATGAAATACAGTACTTGACCAACTCTAAGTCACAACCTTCAGCCCCTAAAGATGGACGTGAGGTCAACTTTCTTTGGAGTGGCATGGAACAGATGTGGGGAGGGGCTCCCCCTAAGTAATCTAGCAGTTCTGTTATCACAAGAAGGGGGCTGTGTGCTGGGCAGAAAACCCATAAAAGTCCTCTGCAAAGTTTTATACACCCATTCATTCCCAGGTATTTTGAACATCCACTGTATATGTGACACAGCAGGCTCTGGGGCTGCAGGAATGAAACAAGACAGAGCTATGCAGAGCTCTCCTGTACAGAGCTTCCAGATAAAGTGCCTCCATTTTATCTTCATTGAGTGTCACACACCCTGCAAGATAGAGATCATTGTGCCCATTTTACAGATGAGGAAACTGAGGCTCGGGGTAATTAAATGATATGCCCAGGTAACCCAATAGTATCTCAAAGAATAGGATTTAAATGCAGGTTTTATCTGACTTCAAAGCCTAAGCCACTCCAGCTGCCTACATATTTGCCAAGGCTGCTGTCTCAGCTTTGGGCTTCTCCTGGAATGGATGGGATGAAGGACTGGGTGGTGGGAGATGAGTCTGCACGAATCATTAACCAAGTCCTCATGTGGGCACCTAGGATTGTATGAAATTATATGAAATTCACATTTCTCCTTTGCAGCATGGACATCCGTGAATTCCAGCTTCCCAGTGCCCAGATAAGAATGGTGCCCAATGTGGGCCTTAAGTTCTCCATCAGCAACGCCAATATCAAGATCAGTGGGAAGTGGAAGGCACGCAAAAGTTTCTTGTGCGTTCCTGTGCATGCGGTTTGTTGGGTGCACTCTTGGTGATATTTGGACGGGATTAGACAGTCAGGGTCTCTGGAATGCCCAATTTTTGCTTGCACATCACCACCTGTCGCCACAGCATTCCTCAGGAAATTCTTCACATGAGAAGATTCAACATAACCCTTGGTTAATAGCTGAGCATGTATCCACATCTCATAGTGGCAAGGCTGAGTTGGTGCATGTGGCTTAGGTGGAAAGCTTAGTGGAACCTTTAATTTATTCTGTTCATCAGCTAGCCATTGCTGTGTAACAAACCATCCCAACCTCTGTGGCTTGAAACAGCAATCAGATACCATCACTTACATACCTGTCTGTCGGCTGTGGCTCAGCTGAGCTGGGTTGGGCTTAGCAGAGGAGGCTTGCCTCCACCTGTGTCTCCTCCTCCTCCTCGGACCAGTGGGTTATGCAGAGCATATTCTTTGTGATAGCAGAGGTGCAAGAGGAAAGCAGGAACACACAGGTCCTCTTAAGGCCCTGGCTCAGAATGTATATACCACTGGCCAAATCACTTCACATGGCCAAGCCCAAAGTCAAGAGCAAGCAAAGGCACCGCCCCCCTGCCAAATCCTGCCATGATAGGCAATGGCAGGTGTACGGATGAAGGGGAGGGTGAAAAATGGGGGTAAATAACCCAAACTACAACTCCAAATCCAAATCCTGGGCTCCCCCCACAGCTCCCCTGCCCACTGGCAATAGTGCTTCAGACTGATCATCACTTTAGGAACGTCTACTTTCTGGGAAATCTAGAAAGGAAAACGGAGAAATCTTCCTGGCAAATGAAAGGGGCGTGAGTCTGCCTGCCCTTATAAGAACTGCTGGGTGTGTCTCCTCCCCACAGTAAGAATCGCTAAATTCTCTCCCTGGGCTCTTTTGCATCTATCTTTTCCCTTATTGATCGATCACACACAAAAATAACAGAATGTCCACTGAATTATCCAAAACTCATTTTATCCCTGAAGGAGGAGTTCTTAACCTCATTACTGCATTAATGGGGGCTTAATTAATGAAAGCCGTTAGCCCCAAATACCCAGCTTTTTGTAGCAAAGCTGAGACACACACCCTGGTGTCCAACTGCTGATCCAGGGTTTGAGGGAGGAAATGGGACCTCAGAGAGGTAAGAAACATGCCCAAAGCCACCCAGAAAGGGCGGAGGCTGAGGCAATGATTAAGAGCCGGTTTCTGTGAGGCAGACGTGAGCTCGGAGTTCAGGCTGGAACTCTGACTCTCCCACTCGGCTGCCGTGTGACCTTGGGCAAGGTGCCTCTTCCCTCTGAACTCCACCTCCTCACCCAGAGTGGGAACCATAACAAAACCCACCTTCCCGTGCTGGGGTAGAGTTTGAATGGCAGTGGGAAGAAAGGATGTGTCCCACGTTCCTCTTTGCTTTTCTTCAGAAAAACGAGCGGCGAGTTTGACCTGAGTATAGGTGGCATGTCCATTTCGGCTGATCTGATGCTGGGCAGTAACCTGACGTCAGGCAAGCCCACCGTCACCTGCGCCAGCTGCAGCAGCCACATCAGCAGTGTCCACGTGCACATCTCAAACAGCAAAGTGGGGTATGGACTCCCGGGGCTGTGGCTGGGAGGAGGGGCCTAATTTAAAACTCTCTTAATCATCCCTGTATGCCGAAAACACATCTGGAGTGCCACCTGCATGCCAGGCCTTGCTTAGAGGCCTCGGGCATGGTATGGAAGCCCGGGGCCCACAGATGAAGCAGACACTGTGTCTTTCTCAAGGCATCATTTGTTCATTCCATATTCATTCAGCAGACTTTACTGGGCACTTACTATGTCCCAGGCTCATACTAAGCACTTTATGTATGCACTCAACCGTATCCTCATCACAAATCTGTAGGCATTTATCTATCCATCCACTCAACAAATATCTAGTGAGAATCAGCTCTGTGCCAGGCTTGTGCAACATGGCCAGGAAACAGGAGTGAACAATGAAAGCTTAGTAAGAGCTCATATTGGTCAGGGGCTGACTGTGCCAAGCACTGATTTGAGCACACTCATTATCTCATTCCAGCCACACCATGACTCCGTGAGGTCGGTCTATTATCACCCCATTTTCAGGCGAGAAAACCAAGGCACAGAGAGGTAGATCATAATTTACGTTGCTACAGCTAATGAGTTTTCAAGTCCAGGTCTATTTGACCCAGGTTCAGCCACACAGTCCTGTTCTCTTCAAGTTTTCAGCCCAGTGGGGAAGACAATCATTAACCAAAGCATTGCATGAATGGCTCACACAGAATTACAAAAGGAGATGAGAACTAAGAAAAAGAGGTGCAAACTTTCTGAACGCATAGAACGGAAGACTCCAACCCCGTCGAGGGGCAGGCCAGTTCTTCCTTGATGAAAGGACATTTGAACTGATATGCAGGCGTTAGTTAGAGAGGTGTTGGGGATGGGGGTGTTTTAAGCAGAGGGAACAGTATGTGCAAAGGGTCGGTGGTGGGAAGGCGCACCGGACAGAGGTCATGGCAGGCCGGTATGGCTGGTGTGCAGCCAGGGAGGGCACTGGTGAGGAATGAGAGAGGGGCAGGGGCCCGGCCACGCAGGGATTCAGGAGGTAACCCCATAAACGGGCCACTAACTCGAGGAGAAGCATCTGATGGATCCTGTGCAGTTAGAGCTCAGGGGCAAGGGTGCCAATTTCTATTTCTAGAAGGGAAGAAAGCTTTTAAGATAAGGCAGCCTCCTGAATCCATCCGGAAAGCCTCATCTATGTCTCTGCTTGTCCATCTTTAGGTGGCTGATCCAACTCTTCCACAAAAAAATTGAGTCTGCGCTTCGAAACAAGTTGAACAGCCAGGTAGGAGGGGCTCGGAGCCCCATCAGCAATCAGAGGGGAAGGCCCCTCGGTAACCACACACTTCCTCTTCTACGAACACTCTGCTGTCACTCCAGACCCCTTGGCAGTCCTTAGAGCCCTTTGAAACCACAACCCCAGCTCTAAGAGCCAGTCGTGCGTGTTTTGCTGAAGAGTCCACCAAGAGACCATGAGATGATCACTTCCCACACTCCCAGCAAACGTTCCCCATGCCTACTTGGGCCACCTCTGCTTCCCACCCGCCCCCACCCGCCTTCCTCCCTGCTGAGAAAATGCCGATCTCTTCCTGCCTCCCTCTCTTCCCATAGCCCTGCTAGCTCCTTCCTCCACCTCACCCCACCCCATCCCAAGTTCATTCCTTGGTGCTCCCCATCCAGAACAAATGCCACTGATGAAGCTACAATTCTGGGCTTAGGCCAAATCCTGGTCATAGCCCATTCCCTCAGGCTGGAACTAGTACAAGAGACAGGTGTCAGCCAGCACTCCCCGATCTGTGCCCACAGCCTAAACCCACAACCCGGGTACTTCAGCTAAGGGATAAGACCATTCATTTGGCTGGTTTTCCATTAGCATATTGTTAGTTTCAAGAATCATCTGAACCTGTCTCAAAAAGCGGTGAGTTTTGGCTCTCTCCAGAGGGCAATGGGAGGCATTAAAGGTTTTAGGCAAGTGGGTGACCTGATCAGATCTGTGCTTTAAAACAATTTCCCTGTCTGCTGTGGGAATGACCTTAGAGGCCAAGAGTAGGGAAAAGGAGACCACTGAGGGGGCTTGTGGGTCTTCTAAGTGGAAGACATCGGTTTCCTTGTTAAAGACACTGAAAACACAGGTAGGGGTATATCAATCAAGTGAGATTATCTATCTGAAGACACTGTGTCAAAAGTTTAAAAAGCAAAATATCAATGCATGTTTGTCAAAATGCATAACACAGTGGACATAGAATGGATTTTAGAGCCATATGGCAATAGTGGAGCCAATGGCATGGTTGGGATTAGATGGGACAGTTCCAATGAGCAGGACAATCCCCAGACAAAGTCTCAGGGTAGCGTCTTGGTGTAGGATTTAGCCCTGGCTCCAGGGCTTAACTAACTGTGTAACCTTGAGAAAATTGCTTGACCTTCTTGAACCTCAGTTTTACCATCTGTAAAATGGGGACATGAATACCTTCTTCACCAAGGCACTGTAAGGATTCATGAGATGATGCAGAGAATGTGCTTACCCCCTCGGCTAGCTCACCTGCGGCTCAGCTGCCTGTATAGTCAAGTGACAGTCTGAGAGGAGTGTTGGGATATATTTAACATTTGGAACAATTAAAACGATTATTTCTTAGTGCCACCTAAAAGTGACCCCTCTATAGCAGCCAAGCTAGTAAGTAGTAATGCTGTTGCTGCTGTTAATGGTGATGGTGATGATGATGGTGGTGATGGTGGTGATGATGGTGATGGTGGTGGTGATGATGGTGGTGATGGTGATGATGGTGATGATGATGGTGGTGATGGTGGTGATGGTGATGATGATGGTGGTGATGGTGATGGTGGTGATGATGATGGTGGTGATGGTGATGATGGTGGTGATGATGATGGTGGTGATGGTGATGATGGTGATGGTGGTGGTGATGATGATGGTGGTGATGATGGTGGTGGTGATGGTGATGGTGGTGATGGTGATGATGATGGTGGTGATGATGATAGTGGTGATGGTGATGGTGGTGATGGTGATGATGATGGTGGTGATGATGATGGTGGTGATGGTGGTGATGGTGATGATGATGGTGGTGATGGTGATGGTGGTGATGGTGATGATGATGGTGGTGATGATGATAGTGGTGATGGTGATGATGATGGTGGTGGTGATGGTGGTGATGATGATGGTGGTGATGGTGAGGTTGACAATAGTGATGGTTATGGTGATGGTGAGGTTGATGATGGTGATGGTAACAGTGGAGATGAAGATGACTTGATGGTGATGATGATGGTGGTGATGGTGAGGTTGATGGTGGTGATGGTGATGGTGAGGTTGATAATGGTGATTGTGTGATGATGATGGTGATGGTGATGCTGGTAAGTATATGCCCATTTAATAGGCATTTTCTTCCTCCAAGGCAGGAGTCCATCCTGGGCAATTTTAATGGTGATGGTAAGGTTGATGATGGTGATGCCGATGGTGGCGATGGTGATGATGTTGGCCCATATGTACTGAGTGCTTACAGTGATCTAACCCTATGCTAGGAACTCTTTCCATGGATTCCAGCATTTAATCTACACATTCTCACATTTAATCTCCTGTGAGATTCCACGATTATCCCATAATAAACTGAGATACAGAAAGAGGAAATAATAGTGCTTGGATTCAAATCCAGGCTACCCTACCTCAGAGATGAACCTCACTCTTAATCATAAGATCCAATTTAGAAGTGAGTACTGGCCTGAATGAATGAATGAGAGGTCATGATGCCAGAAGGGGCTGGAAACGGTGAGGAGTGAGTCAGGGAGTCTGCCCCCAGGGAATACAGCGTGTAGGGTGGGTGTCTGAGGGAAGGAAGAGCCTGCATTGGTACAAAGTGCGCATGGAGGGAAGAGCAGGAGGGAGCCGGGCTCCCACCAGGTTGTGATTTGCTGCTATCTGGAGCCATCTATTGGCCCCAGTGGGTGAGCAACACTGGTGATCATACCTGAGGGGCAGCTCAGGAGTCCAGCAGGGCCACAGCTGCCAGCTGTGCTGCCCTCTGTTCCTGAGCCACTGAAGAAGAGGTGCACGTTCCTCGGAGCATGCCAGGCGAGGTCCTCTTGAGACTTCATGAGCCTTACATGGTAGAAACACACTCCAGGGAAACCAGATTTTCTCCTTCCCTCCGTCCCACTCCTGTCTTCCCTCCTTCCTTCCTTCCCTTCTTTCCTTCCTCCCTTTCCTTCTTCCCACTCTCTGCCTTTCTTTTCTTTCTTTTTTCTTTTGTTTTTGGTGATGTAGTCTCGCTCTGTCACCCAGTCTGGAGTGCAATAGCACAATCTCAACTCGCTGCCACCTCCGCCTCCCAGGTTCAAGAGATTCTCCTGCTTCAGACTCCCAAGTAGCTGGAATTACAGGTAGCTGACACGACACCTGGCTAATTTTTGTATTTTTAGTAGAGACAGGGTTTCAGCATGTTGGCCAGGCTGGTCTTAAACTCCTGACCTCAAGTGATCCACCCGCCTCAGCCTCCCCAAGTGCTAGGATTACAGGCATGAGCCACCGCATCTGGCCTTTCCATTCAGTTCTTTCCTTCTTCCTTCCTTCCCTTTCTCCTTTTCTCCCTTTCTTTCTTCCTTCTTTATCTTCCCCTTTTCCCTCTTTCCCCTTTTCCTCCCTCCATCCCCCAGGAAAAATAACTTGATTGGCAGTGTAGGAGGAGGGGAGGGGAGGACAGAAGTGAACTCTAGGCAGATGGCGCAGCCAACCTTAAGGAGGAGTAAGAACCTGAGGAGTTTGGTTTGGGATGTGCCAGCTTTGGGGACCAGTAGGACACCCAGGGACAGTTGTTCATCAGGCAGCTGGGTCCCCAGGCTGGAGCTCAGAGGAGAAGCCTGGGCTGCAAAGTAAGGGCTGAGTATTGGCCACGTGTTGGGAGCAGTGGAGGTGACTTTGCTTGGGCTCCCAAAGTCGGATGCTGATACAGGATTTGGGTGCAAGTCATTTATTGAGAGGGGTTCCCAGGCAGCGCAGTGAGGAGGTTGGGAGGCAGGGAAGGGGCTTTACTGAGTGGGTTGCTGCTACAGGCAACTGGGACTCTGCCCTGCTGGCAATTCTCAAAGGAATGGTGGGGAGCACACCTCAGAACTGTTCCAGAAACAGGAGGAAGGCTGGGGGATTTGTCTACCACCTCCCACCCTTCTTTCGTTGAAGACCGTTCTTAAGGACCTGACTTCTTGGCACTTCTGAGTCCAGAGAGTGTGGGTGGGCACTGGAGCATCTGCCGCAGGGGCGGAGGGATGCCTGGAATGGTTCAAGAAGAGGGTCTAAGTGGAAGGGGCAGGGAGCCAGGAAGGAAGCCCGGCGGAGCTCCCACATCTCCAGTGAAGGAAGAAGAGCTTGCAAAGGAGCCAGGGGAACAGCCTGTAGGGGATAGGAGAGCAGAAGGCCTTGGAGTGTTTCTAGAAGAGAATGGGCAACCACGCCAGGAGCTACCCAGTAGTCAAGAAAGACAAGGATTGAAGAGACTGTGCTGAATTACTGAGGGGAAGGTCATTCGAGAGCAACGTTGGGAGAGAAAAGAGCTTGTCTGACCACCAGCCCCAGCCCCGATCTCTTAGTTAGGGGAAAGCTATGGTTTTAATCCTATATCCCAGCTCTCTATTGCTTGGAAACAAGCAACCCAAAATTTGGTATCATAAAGCAACCACCACCGTCCGTGGATTCTGTGCATCAGGAAGTCAGCCGGGCATGACGGGGATGGCTGAGCTCTCTGCTCCATGAGGTCTGCGGCCTCATCTCGGAAGACTCAAAGGCTCCAGGTTAGAATCACCTGGAGGGCGCCTCTCTCCCATCTTTTGTGCCTGGGCTGGGAAGACTTGAAGGCTCAGCTCTGCTGGGACTATTGACCCAAAGCACTAGCGTGGCCCCTCTGTGGGGCCCAGGCTTCTCCCAGCCTCGTGTGACCTCACCTCTAAGCTACACAAAGGTGAGGAATGTTGTGTTCTGTTGCTTAGAGGCAAGTCACCAAGCCCAGATTCTAGTGGCAAGTTCACAGACTCCATCTCCTGGTGGGGTGTGCCAAGGCCACATGACAGAAGAGCCGATGGCATGGAAAATATAATTTGCCATGGTCCGTTTTACAGATGAAGAAATAGAGGTCTAGATAAATGGGAAAGCAGTGTCAAAGTTAGTGTGTGACCCAACACAGGTCTTCTCAGGCTAGTATTTGTTCCATTGCAAGCCATGGGCTAGGGGACAGGGGAATTGGGGTGGGGTGGTGAAGGCAGGCAGGGGATGGCTTCTCTGGCCATACATGGCAAATGTGAGGGTGCCCACCTAGACTTAAGCAGAAAGCCTGCCCATGCTCCCAAAGCCCAGATAAGGGAAAGCTGACCATTGACTGCCTTGTGTTTGCTTACCACCTCATTCCATAAAGGATCTGAGACAGCAAAATCAAACAGAAAAAAGAAAATAAAACAAACTCACTTTATAGAATAGATAACATAAACACCCCTCAGGAAAGTTCCACACACCAGGGCAGGAAATAGAATGCAGATATGTAGGCCGTACAGTCATATGCAGTCATTATTTCCAAGCTGCATGTTCAACTCTGAGCTCCCTAGTGGCCAAAAAGAAAAGGGAAATTTGATTGGCTACATAATTTTCAAGAAAACAATCAAGGAAAGCAAGGCACATCTGGCCCATTATTGCCAAAGGACATTTTCCACTATGGGAAGACCTTCCTGATTACTTGTTTGGTTCTCCCCAGGTCTGCCAGAAAGTGACCAGCTCTGTATCCTCTGAGCTGCAACCGTATTTCCAGACTCTACCAGGTGAGGGCTGGACGAGGATCAAGGATAGAATGGAACAGAAAGGGGAGGGGCAAGGAAGTCAGGGAGGACGTGATGGGCCCAGCAAGATTTTCCCAGACAGGTCTGGGCCTGGTGGAAATGAGCAGAGCAGTAGATTATTTTCAAGTGGCAGCTAGCCTTGGGTCAAGTCTTTGCACGAGGTCCAGAAGTGAGGGGGACAAGCAGCCCACACCGCCTCATCCCCTCAGCTCTGTAAGGGCCAAACAGCCAAATACCCCCAGCTCTCTGAGGCCAGAGACACATGAATGGCCTGAGACCTGATATTGATCACTTCTCTTTGGACCTCAATTTCCATGTCCTTAAAATAGGGACAATAATCTTCACCCCCAAGTAATTGGTAAGCTGCAAAGAACTGCAGCAGGCTCTCAGGAAATTGTCGCCTCAGCCTCCCAGCATTCACCTGAGAGAGGCGTTATTCTCCCCATTACACAAATGAGGACCCTAGACAGGCGCAGTGGCTCACACCTGTAATCCCAGCACTTTGGGAGGCTGAGGCAGGCGGATCACACCTGAGGTCAGGAGTTCAAGACCAGCTTGGCCAACATGGTAAAACCCTGTCCCTACTAAAAACACCAAAATTACCCAGGTGTCATGCAGGTGCCTGTAGTCCCAGCTACTCGGGAGGCTGAGGCAGGAGAATTGCTTGAAACCCGGGAGGCAGGGGTTGCAGTGAGCTGAGATCGCACCACTGCATTCATACCTGGGCAACAAAAGCAAGACTCTGTCTCAAAAAAAAAAAAAAAAAAAAAAAAAAAAAAAAAAAAAAAAAAAAAAAAAAAAAAAAAAAAAAAAAAAAAAACACATGAGGAACCTGAAAGTCAGAGAGTAGGTGAGACTCGTCCAGAGTCATGGAGCTGTCAAGACGCAGAAGCAAAATCAAATCTGGAGCCAAGCTTTCCTTCACTCCAGACCCTGGGCTTTCCGCTGCCCTCGGGCCACCTTGCTGTGAAGCCTGGCATGGCTGGCACATAGTACATGCCCATTTAAGAGGCATTTTTTTTTTAGATGAAGTTTCACTCTTGTTGCCCAAACTAGAGTGCAATGGCATGATCTCGGCTCACTGCAACCTCCACCTTCCAGGTTCAAGGGATTGTCCCACCTCAGTCTCCCAAGTAGATGGGATTACAGGTGCCTGCCACCACACCCAGCTAATTTTTTGTATTTTTAATAGAGACAGGGTTTTACTATGTTGACCAGGCTGGTCTCAAACTCCTGACCTCAGGAAATCTATCCACCTCAGCCTCCCAAAGTGCTGGGATTACAGGCATGAGCCTTAAGAGGCATTGTCTTCCTCCAGAATAGGAGCCCATCCTGGGCAGGTTTGATGCAGTTGCAGTGCCTGAGGTTTGACCTCACAAGGCAGGAAAACGATTTTGGTCTGAATCCCAGCTTCATCACTCACTTGGACAACCTGGATTTCTGAGCCTTGTTTTCTTCCCTGCTGACTAAGAAAAGGGATAAAGGAGGGGCCGATATCTATTTAATTCTCACTGATTACTGCTGGGAAACAGAAACTCTTCGGACTTGAGCCAGCTGGGACTCAGCCTGGGCTATTATCAATGATCCCAACAATGATCCTCCCTGGCTTTTGAGCCTCTGCCTGTACAGAGCATTGGGCTTTCACCTTCTCACAAAACTCTCCCAGCATCTGTGAGGTCACTAGGATTATCTCTGTTCTACAAATGACAAAACGTGGCTCAGAGAAGTGCAAGGACTTATCCAAGGTCATACAGAGTTTGGTTCAAGCCTAGGTCTCTCCGTGCCCTTGACCCTATGTCTTAGCCACCCACCTCAGGGATGTTGGAAGAAGAGAGTAAGGTGGTGTCTGTGAATCTGGGGTGTGGGCTCATTTTCCCTTAAGGCGAGCTCCTTTGAAGAGACTTCCTGGAGGAGCTGGGAATGGAACTTGCACTGCAGTTCTTGATCCAATTTTAGGGTATTCTGACCCTGCATTTCAGGTTCCAGGGATGCTACCATGGGAACCAGCTCATGGTCCGTCTTCTTTCTCTCTAGTGATGACCAAAATAGATGCTGTGGCTGGAATCGACTATGGTCTGGTGGCACCTCCAACAATCACAGCTGAGACCCTGGACGCACAGATGAAGGTGAGGCTGACACCAAGAACCACACACCCTCACACCCGAGAACCTGTCTCAGACACTCCAGGGCTCCCCAGTCCTTGGAAACAAATTTTACAACATCCCCTGATTCCTATCTGACTCACCACTGCCCTCTCCTCTCCCCACTCTCCCTGCCCCAGTCACACTGGCCTCCCCGCCGTTCCCGAAACACACCATGCCTGCCCCTCCCCAAGACCTTTGCCCTTGCTCTTTCCTCTGCCTGGGTGCTCTCCCCCAGGTTTCCACGCAGCTCTCCCTTGCTTCCTTCAAGTCTGTGTTCAAACATTCCCTCCCTAGAGAGGCCTTCCCAGATCACTGTCACTGAAATAGATCTCTCCTCTTCCCCCACATCCTGCTTTGTTACCAGTACACACACACACACACACACACACACACACACACACACGCACGCACAGTCTTAAGTCTATCTCCCTCACTATGATGAGAGAGAAGGGGATGTGACTGCTTTGTTCACCACCATGTGCGGCACCTAGACCAATGCTTGGCACATAGTAGTTCCCTCTGCCTGGTACTCCCTTCCCTCCCAATGCCCACCTCCCCCTGCTGGCTTCTTATAGTGCTCCACCTGGCTGTCCACTCAGCTGTCACTCCCAGAGCAGCCTTCCCTCCCACCCCAGCAGGAGTGGGTCCCACTCTGAAATTCATCCTGGATTGTCCTTCAGTCCTTCCACATTGATGATTTGCTTGTTTACAGTTTATTTGTTTGTTTCAAAGCAAATTCAATGTGAGTAGGTGCTCAACAAATTATTTGCTGGATGGATGGATGGATGGATGGATGGATGGATGGGTAAGTGAGTAAGTGAATAAATGGGTGGGTGGGTGAGTGGATGGATAGATGGATGGATAAGTAGGTAAGTGGATAAGTGGGTGGATGGATGGGTGGATAGATGAATGGGTGGGTAGGTGGATAGGTGGGGGATGGATGGATGGATGGATTGGTGGATGGATGGATGGATGGAGTTTTATTTCATGCTGCTCACTCCCTCATTCACCATGCTCCAACCAGACACACTGGCCTTATACTTCCTCAAATAGGTGAAGCTTGCTCCCACCTCGGGCCTTTGTCCTAGCTGTTCCCTCTGCCTGGTACTCCCTTCCCTCCCAATGCCCACTTCCCCCTGCTGGCTTCTTATAGTGCTCCACCTGGCTGTCCACTCAGCTGTCACTCCCAGAGCAGCCTTCCCTCCCACCCCAGCAGGAGTGGGTCCCACTCTGAAATTCATCCTGGATTGTCCTTCAGTCCTTCCACATTGATGATTTGCTTGTTTACAGTTTATTTGTTTGTTTCAAAGCAAATTCAATGTGAGTAGGTGCTCAACAAATTATTTGCTGGATGGATGGATGGATGGATGGATGGATGGATGGATGGATGGATGGATGGATATATGGATGGATGGATGGGTGGGTGGGTAGATGGGTGGGTAGATGGGTGGATGGGTAAGTGGGGGAATGGGTGTGTTGGTGGATGGATGGATGAGTGATGGGTGGATAGGTATGTGGATGGATAAATGAATAGGTGGGTGGGCAGATGGGTTGGTAGTTAGGTGGATGAGTGGGTGGGCTCTATATTGTGGGTTTTGTGTGTCTGTTTTTATGCCTATATATGGATAGCATAAAATGGGTAGGTGGGTGGATAGATGAATATATGGATACATGGGTAGGTGTGTGGTTGGATGGATAAATAGATGGGAAGGTGGATAGATGGCTGGGTGGGTGGGTAGGTGGATAGGTGGGTGGGTGGGTGGATGGATGGATGGATGTATTGGTGAGTGGATGGATGGATGGATGGATGGATGGATGGATGGATGGATGGATGGGTAAGTGAGTAAGTGAATAAATGGGTGGGTGGGTGAGTGGATGGATGGATGGGCGGGTAAGTGGGTAAGTGGATAAGTTGGGTGGATGGATGGGTGGATAGATGAATGGGTGGATGGATGGATTGGTAGATGGATAGGTAAGTGGGTAAGTGAATAAATGGGTGGGTGGGTGAGTGGATGGATAGATGGATGGATAAGTAGGTAAGTGGATAAGTGGGTGGATGGATGGGTGGATAGATGAATGGGTGGGTAGGTGGATAGGTGGGGGATGGATGGATGGATGGATTGGTGGATGGATGGATGGATGGAGTTTTATTTCATGCTGCTCACTCCCTCATTCACCATGCTCCAACCAGACACACTGGCCTTATACTTCCTCAAATAGGTGAAGCTTGCTCCCACCTCGGGCCTTTGTCCTAGCTGTTCCCTCTGCCTGGTACTCCCTTCCCTCCCAATGCCCACTTCCCCCTGCTGGCTTCTTATAGTGCTCCACCTGGCTGTCCACTCAGCTGTCACTCCCAGAGCAGCCTTCCCTCCCACCCCAGCAGGAGTGGGTCCCACTCTGAAATTCATCCTGGATTGTCCTTCAGTCCTTCCACATTGATGATTTGCTTGTTTACAGTTTATTTGTTTGTTTCAAAGCAAATTCAATGTGAAAAAGAAAATTTAGAAACTGCAGAGGAACACAGAAATAAATATAGGAAAGAAGGAAAAGAAAGAAAAAAAGAGAGAGGAATTACCCAAGTCTACAACCTCGAGATAAGCACTATCGATACACAAGTGTAGCTGCCCCCAACCCTTGTCTTTGCAGAGACAGGGAAAGATACACATGAAAACACACAGAAACAAATGTACACATATATAGGCATAAAAACAAATACACACAAAACCCAGAATATGGAAATAGGAAAAAATGCACACACATGTATTCACATATAGACAGCAAAATACACACATACATATATTTGCATGTGTCATGTTATACATTCTGCTTTACAACTTTTAAAAATCAACACATGTGATAGGAATATCTTTGCCATCCATGAAATGTCCTCCTGCAGCCCTTTACTGGCTGCTTGGTTTTTCAGAGGACGGCTTGGGATAGGGTACGAGGATAGTGCCCCCTCCTGGGACACGTGGGATCTCCATTTTTTCCCACAAATGTAACCAAAGCTGCAGTGACCATCCTTGCAATTGTGCCTCTGTCCATCCTTGAGTATTTCCTAGAAGTGGGATAGTCAGACCAAATGGCATACTAAGAGGAAAATGAATACCCACACGTATCTAAATGATAGCACAGAGTAAAAGATTAAATTTAAAGCAATATGTAATTATCCTCAGTGAATAAGAAGAGTCCTGTTTACCTCCTGGACTCCTGCCCAGAGTTGACCACTGACAACCATGGAGTGTGCTAATCTCCCCCCACCCCAGAACCACGCTGATGATGTTGGTGTGTGGCCTTCTTGCCTGTGTTTTTATAGTTTTTATGGGCCTCTAAATTTTACATAAGTGGTATCCTACCATATGTATCCAACTAAAATTTGCTTTTTTAAGCTCAACATTTATTTGCTAAATAAATGATCCACCTTTACAACATATTGCCAAACTGCTCTTCAGAAACATAAAAAACAACCCTAGCAGCTTATGAATGCTCTCACCAAACACAGATAGCGTCAGTTCAAAGCACACAAACACTCAAATCAATCTACCTCTTTTCCCATTTTACTAACTTCACAGATGAAACCAACAGGATTTCACTGTTCTTTTCATAGGGTTTCTGTGCTTCTGAGCAAGGTTGTGGTTGAGACAATGGAGTGGTTAGGAAAATGTTCACGGGATGTTGGAAGCCTGGGTTCGATTCCCAGCTCTGCCACTTACCAGCTGTGTGACCTTGGGCAAGTCACTTCACCTCCCTGTGCCTCAGTGTCCTCTCCTATACAAGAAGCATAGTTATACCTGCCTTCCCAGGACTGGCATGAGGAGTACTCAGAAACCAGCTCCCAGGAGGCATTTGACGCTACTGTTAGCTTCCAGTCATTGCTGTTTCCTTTGCGAGTGTACAGCTGGTGTCCTCAGCCCATCTTTTCCTGAATGGAGATGTTGAATTATAATTCCTGAAGAATATCTGGGCTCACTCTGTTGCCTCTACCCCCAGGGGGAGTTTTACCGTCTGAACCACCACAATCCACCTCCCTTTGCTCCACCAGTGATGGAGTTTCCCGCTGTCCACGACCACATGGTATACCTGGGCCTCTCTGACTATTTCTTCAACACAGCTGGGCTTGTATACCAAGAGGCTGGGGTCTTGAAGATGACCCTTACAGATGACATGGTAAGGCCGGGCTGTGTGGGGGCATGGGAAGAGCACTGGACTCAGAGTCCTGCAGACCTTCCAGAAAATCTGGAAAGAGCTTTTCTCACAGTGGGGGAAGTTAAAGTGTTGACTCTAGAGTCAGCTAGAGCTGAGTTCCAGTATCGACCCCACCCCTCTCCAGCTGGGTGACCCAGGTCAGTTACCCCACCTCTCAGAACCTGTTTGGTCATCTGTAAAACACCAATAACTGTTTTTCTTCAACGGGTGTTGTGAAGATTAAATGAGATATTAATGTCTGATTAAATGAGATATTAGTCTATGAGAGGACCAAGCACAGAGTTTGGAATGTAGGAAGTAACAAATAAGAAACATAAGGCCGGACACGGTGGCTCACGCCTGTAACCCAGCTCTTTGGGAGGCCAAGGAGGGTGGATCATGAGGTCAGGAGTTCGAGACCAGGCTTACTTCTACTAAAAATACAAAAATTAGCCAGGCGTGGTGGTGGGCACCTGTAATCCCAGCTACTCAGGAAACTGAGGCAAGAGAATCACTTGAACCTGGGAGGCAGAGGTTGCAGTGAGCTGAGATTGTGCCATTGCACTCCAGCTTGGGTGATAGAGTGAGACTCTGTCTCAAAAAAAAAAAAAGAGCGACATTGATTGAGTAGTTGTCAGACCGTCATCCAGTCCTAACATCACGCTAAGGCAGAGACAGGCCTTGCTGGAAATGGGGCGTCCTGTGAGATCGGTTTGAAGGCAGATTGGGTTTTCTCAGGAGCAAAAAGCAAGCAGGCATTCACTGACCAGCTCCTGACCATTCTGGACCATCTGCTGCAGAAGGCGTGGTATGTCTTCGGGACTGGTTGCTGCAGAGGTTGTGGGTCGGTTACTCTGTTGTCACATAGGGGCTGGCCACTGTGTGTACAGTCGGTCTCTCACCCCCTGTGGAACTCGCCCCCTCTGCTCTGCCTGTAACGGCATCCTCCGAGATCCTTTTCTCTTCTCTTGCTACAGATTCCAAAGGAGTCCAGATTTCGACTGACAACCAAATTCTTTGGAAGCTTCCTACCCGAGGTAAGGAGGACCTTGGTTTCCTTTAGTGGGCCTGGGGGCTTCTGGGGAGGACAGGGCTTTGCTGAGTGGATGATGAGACCCCTCACCAACATACACACACAAGATCCAGAGGCAACCGAGGATGAAGGGGAGGAAACAGCTTCATCCCCAGAACAGAGAAAGGCTCCAAGCACCCTTTTGACCAAGTGTGGGAGTAGATGCTGGCAGAGGGTGGGGGTGGGGAGTCTTTCATGTGATAAATATTTACTGAATGCCCACCATGTGCCTGGGCCCCTATGTTGGGAACCCAACAAAATAGACCACCTCCCTGCCCTCCCGGAGCTCCCAGACCAGTGGAGAGAGAAAAATATCATTCAGATATCCAAAACGATAACAAAAATAATGTGGAATGTGACCGGTAAAACCGACAGGTGGATGAGGTTACGTTAGACAAGATGGTCAAGGAGGGCCTCTGTCTTTATCTGCTCAGGCTGCTGTAATAAAATGGCACAGACCAGGTGGCATAAACAACAGGGTTTACTTCTCATAGCTCTGGAGGCTGGAAGTCCAAGGTTAAGGTGTCAGCGGATTTGGTTTCTAGTGAGGGCTCTCTTCCTGGCTTGTAGACTGCCTCCTTCTTGCTGTGTTCTCACAGGGCCTTTTCTCAATGCATGTGTGGTGGGGGTGGGGGCGGGAGAGAGCTCTCGGTGTCTCTTCTTATAAAGGCACTAATTCTATTGGATCGGGACCCTACCCTTATGAACTCACTTAACTTCAGTTACTTCCTTAGAGGCCCGTCTCCAAATACAGCCACACTGGGAATTAGGGCTTCAACATATGAATTTGCAGGGACACAAACATTCTGTTTATAGCAGCCTCTCTGGTGGTAAAACCCCAGAAATTTCTATACAGAGAAGCTCTGTTGTGGGGAGAGGTGTGGCTGGTAGTGGTATCCAGGGGTGTTGTCTTGAAGCTTCATTTGCATAACGGTCACATTATTTTTACTCAGACTGTGGGTTCACCTGGGGAAGATCAGAGGCTAAGAGAGATGGGAATAAGGTCACCAAGGCCCTCCTTAGTTCCCCCTGGAAGCCACTACTGCTCTCTAAGAAAGTGACATCTGCAGAGACCTGAAGGAAGGGAAAGAGCCAAGATAGAGAATGTGAGGAAAAGCATTCAACAAGGAGGAACAGAGAGTGCAAAGGTTTTAGGTGACAAGAGAGCTTGCTGAGTGTGAGGCACAGAAAGAGTTCCATGTGGCTGGAGATGGAAGACAAGAGGCAGAGGCACAGGTGGTGAGGTTGGCAGGGTGCCAGCTGCCAGACTCTGCCATCTTAGGATTTATTCTAAGAGCAATGGGAAGACACTGGAGGTGTTTAAGCAGGGTGGGGCAAGATAGGATTTAGAAACATTTCAACAGGAACTCCTCCTTTCGTTGGCTGTCTCCACTGGGGGCTGCAGGTGGCCAAGATGTTTCCCAACATGAAGATGCAGATCCACATCTCAGCCTCTGTCCCGCCGCAACTGTCCGTGCAGCCCACCGGCCTCACCTTCTTCCCTGCCCTGGACATCCAGGCCTTTGCCGTCCTCGCCAACTCCTCCCTGGCTTCTCTCTTCCTGATCGGCATGGTAAGCTGTTCCTGGGTGTGGACAGATGAGGAGCCCCAGACAGTCCCAAGAGCACTGTCCTTGGAGTCAGGAGACCAAGTGTGAGTCCTGTCCGGGTTCACACCTGGACTGTGCCACTCCAGAGCCTGACACTGAGCCACTCAGGAAACCAAGTGTGAGTCCCGTCCTGATTCACACCTGGACTGTGCCACTCCAGAGCCTGACCCTCAGCCACTTACTCAATTGTGCTGGCTCCTGCAGGCGTTCATTCACCCAGCCACTCACTAGTGCATTTGTTTACTTATTCATTCAATTATTCATCCACTCAATTTCTCATTCATTCAATTATTCATTCCATGTTGGCTTGAAATATGTCTACTATTTCCCACTCATTCACTTACATCTTTAGTAATTCAATTATGCATTTTTGTATTTGTTCATTCATTCAATTATTAATTCATTCCATTATTTATTAGATTGTTGACTTGAAATATGTCATACCTTTTCTGATTCCTACATGGATTCATTTATTCAATTATTCATTTACTTACACCTTTGTTCAATTGATCATTCATTTGTATATGTGTTCATTCATTCATCCGTCATTTATTCATTCATGCATATCTTTGTTATTCTTTCATTCATATATTTGTTTAATCTTCCATTTGCCTCAGTTTTCACTCCATTGTTGCCTTATGCATTCATCCCTTTGATAACTCCGTCACTCCACAGTCATTTGGTGGCGCCCATATGGCCACTGAGGGCATGGTTCAGACACTCTCCACACCAGAAAGCACTTAGAGGCCTTGGGCAAGTCCACTGGGTCTCCCAAGCTGCAACCTGTTACCCCACTTTGCAGACAGAATAGGTCCTGGGGGGTCGTCCAAGATCACACAGACTGCACACAATAGCTGAGGTGGGAACCTGGGACTTCCTCCTCAATACATATTTTTTGAATGAATTAATGAATGAGGGATTGTGAGAACAGGGCTGGACTGGACTGCAGCCCTGAGGTCTGTCTTATACAGCCCCTCCGAGAGTGGCCAAGAACTCTGAAATGGTCCTGGAAGTAGAGAGAGAAAATGGAAACTAGCTGACGGTTTAGGACTCAGCAGCCACAAAGCCGCGGGAAGCCTCCCCACTCCCCGGCTGTGTGGCCTGACCCCGCAGGGGGTGGACTGCCCTGCTGAGCTGTTGTGAAGCTCACCCTCCTTGGCTCGGAGGCCCTGCAGCACGGCGCCTGGGTCGGGGCACTTCACCCTGGGCTATTGTTTTGGCAGAGCACGCATGGTTCCCTGGAGGTCAGCGCCAGGTCCGACAGGCTTGTTGGAGAGCTCAACGTAGATAGGTAAGGGGGCCTGTGGGGGGAGGAGGGGGCTGCCATCTGTCCTTGGCGGCCGTGGGATGGCAGTGGCCCTGTATGTACAGAAGCACTGTATTGTTGCTTTCCTGTTCGCTCATCACATTTAAGCCTCCGCAAGTGTGTGATGGCCACAACACCCCCATTTGCAGACCAGGAACCTGACGCTCAGAGAAAAAGTGATTCATTCGAGGTCACACATTGTAGATGACCAACCATCTCAGTTTAGCCATGAGTGTCCCAGTTCTTTTTTTTTCTTTCTTTTTTTTTGAGAGTCTCACTCTGTCTCCCAGGCTGGAGTGCGGTGGTGCTAACTTGGCTCACTGCAACCTCCACCTCCCAGGTTTAATCGATTCTCCTGCCTCAGCCTCCCAAGTAACTGGGATTACAGGCATGCACCACCATGCCCAGCTCATTTTTGTATTTTTAATAGAGACAGGGTTTCACCATGTTGGCCAGTCTGGTCTTGAACTCCTGACCTCAGGTGATCCACCCGCCTCGGCCTCCCAAAATGCTGGGATTACAGGCATGAGCCACTGCAACCAGCCAAGTGTCCCAGTTCCAGCAGTGACAGTCCTGCATTCCAGGACACTGCCAGTCCTCATGGCTGGGAGGCATCAGCTATGATCCCCACTGACCCACAGCAGTATCCGGCCATCCCACGTCCTGCCTTTCCTGACACTTGGAAATCCCACTTCAACTTCTTCTCGCCCCAGCTCTGCTGGGAGACTCTAGAATCCACATGACCCTAATTTGAGTCCTGGCAGGGGGGTTTGTGGTTAGGAATGCAGCCCCGACATCAGGCTGCCTGTGTTTGAAGCGCAGCTCACCTTGGCAAGCACCAAAATGCTGCCAACTTCAGTTCCCCGGCTATAAAATTAGCCCAGTAAGGTCAGGTGTGGTGGCTCACAACTCTAATCCCAGCACTTTGGAAGGCCGAGGTAGGTGGATCACCTGAGGTCAGGAGTTTGAGCCAGTCTGGCCAACCTGGTGAAATAAAAATTAGCCAGGCGTCGTGGTGGGCCCCTATAATCCCAGCTATTTGAGAGGCTGAGGCAGGAGAATCTCTTCAAATCGGGCGGCGGAGGTTGCAGTGAGCCGAGATTGCCCCATTGCACTCCAGCCTGGGCAACAGAGTGAGACTTTGTCTCAAAAAGTAAAACATAAGCCCAGTAATGACTTTGCCAACAGCATCATTGCGAGCTGAAATGAGGTATTAGTATGCACTGAAGTGTTAAGAACACTTCCAGGGATAGAATAAACACTCAATATGCAAGAGGGAAAGAGAAAGACAGAAATGCAGAAAGAGAAACACAGGGCCGGGCGTGGCGGCTCACGTCATTCTCCCAGCACTTTGCGAGGCCATGGTGGGAGGACTGCCTGAGCCTAAGGGTTCGAGACCAGCCTGGGCAACATAGTGAGACCTTGTCTCTACAAAAAAAAAAAAGTTTTTTTTTTGTTTTTTTTTTTTTGTTTTTTTGAGACGGAGTTTCACTCACGTTACCCAGGCTGGAGTGCAATGGCGCGATCTCGGCTCACCGCAACCTCCACCTCCTGGGTTCAGGCAATTCTCCTGCCTCAGCCTCCCCAGCAGCTGGGATTACAGGCACGCGCCACCATGCCCAGCTAATTTTTTGTATTTTTAGTAGAGACGGGGTTTCACCATGTTGACCAGGATGGTCTTGATCTCTTGACCTCGTGATCCACCCGCCTCGGCCTCCCAAAGTGCTGGGATTACAGGCTTGAGCCATCGCGCCCGGCCCAAAAAAAAAGTTTTTTAATTAGCCAGGCGTGGTAGCGCATGCCTGGGGTCCCAGCTACTCAAAAGGCTGAGGTGGGAGGATCACTTGAGCCTGGGGTGTCGAGGATGCAGTGAGCCATGTTCAAGCCACTGCACTCCAGCCTGGACAACGGAGAAAGGCCCTGTCTCAAAATAAACAATCAGATTTTCTAAAGAAAAAAAATACAGAAAGGGAGGGTGAGACATAGAGAAAGAGGCAGAGACACAGAGAGTGACACTCAGAGGCGACAGACACAAAGGAAGAGAGGGAGGGAGAATCTGTCTCCATCTCTTGGCTCTGCTGTCTTCTGTGCTGGCTTCGTTCCCCAGCAGGGTGTCACCAAGTGGCAGCAAAATAGTCACCAGGACCTTCCTTACTTTCCCAGAGAAAAGAGAATGCCTCATTCCCAATATTCCCAGCAGAAGTCCTGGGGCCGACTTTCATGGGGCCAGCAGAGGTCACAGGTCCATCCTTGCATCAATGACTGTGGCAGGAAAGGTAAAAAAGGAGATGTAGAAAAGGAAAGGCAGACACAGAGGGAGACACTCAGGGAGACAGAGGGAGACACTCAGGGAGACAGAGGGAGACACTCAGGGAGACAGAGGGAGACACTCAGAGAGACAAGGGAGACACTCAGAGAGACAGAGGGAGACACTCAGGGACAGAGGGAGACACTCAGAGAGACAGAGAGAGACACTCAGGGAGACACAGGGAGACACTCAGGGAGACACAGGGAGACACTCAGGGAGACAAAGGGAGACACTCAGGGAGACAGAGGGAGACACTCAGGCAGACAGAGGGAGGCACTCAGGGAGACAGAGGGAGACAGTCAGGGACAGAGGGAGACACTCAGGGAGACAGAGGGAGACAGTCAGGGAGACAGAGGGAGACACTCAGGCAGACAGAGGAGGGAGCGTCGGGGCCGAGGGAAGGAGACACCCTGAGCGAGCAGATGTGGCGGCCCCTGCAGTTAGACCTGCACCCGCCTCTTCAGCTCGTTTGCACTGTTTTCACGCAGCCTTGACCCACGTCCCTGCCCAGTCCCGCCTTCTCCCTGGCACCAAGCCGTCCTTTTTAACCTTGAGACGGCCCTCAGAGGTTTACGTGCTGCTCATTTCTCCCGGCATCATGTTGACAAGTGTTACTGCTTCGGAAACATATGGATTTAATTTCTCTTGAAACACCCATGGGCGTCTCAAATAAAGGAGCTGGAGAGGATACAGCTGGGTGTGGGCTGAGCACAGACTTTGACTTTCTGGGATATGCAGGAGATGGGGGTCAGGTGTGAGGACCCATGGAGCAGAAACCCCGGGGCTACTGACTCTTGAGAAGCAAGGTCAAGTTTTCAAGCTTTGTACAGTGTTGGAGACAACCAGGGCTTTGCCTTCAAGGAGCCCTGTTTGAAACCCTGCTTTATTTATTTACTTATTTATTTATTTTAGAGAGAGTTTCGCTCTGTCATCCAAGCTGTTGTGTAGTGGCACGATCTCAGCTCACTGCAACTCCTACCTCCCAAGTTCAAGCGTTTCTCCTGCCTCAGCCCCCTGAGTAGCTGGGACTGCAGGCACATACCAACACACCTGGTTAATTTTTGTATTTTTAGTAGAGATGGGGTTTCCCAGAGTTGGCCAGGCTGATCTTGAACTCCTGGCCTCAGGTGAGCTGCCCACCTTGGCCTTCCAATGTGCTGGCCCTGCTTTATTACAGCCTGAGCAACATAGTGAGACCCCCATCTCCACCAAAAAAAATTAAGAATTAGCTGGGCATGGCGGCACGCACCTGTAATCCCAACTACTTGGGAGGCTGAGGTAGGAGGATCACTTGAGCCCAGGGAGGTTGAGGCTGCAGTGAGCTGTGATTTTGCTTTGCAGTACAGCCGTGACTGCGCTCCAGCCTGAGCCACAGAGTGAGACCCCATCTCAGAGAAGAAGGAAGAAAAGAAACCCTGCTTTGCTAATGTTAGCTGTGTGACCTTGGACCATTGCTTGACCTGAGTGTCAGTTTCCTCATCTGTAAAAATGAGTGTAATGGCCCTTGCCTCTTGGAATGTTACTGGGATTCAGTGGGACAAAGCACCCGACACAGCTAATGAATGGTTGGGGTTCAGTAAGCAGCCATATGTCCCCCCTTTCTCTGAGATCACTGTTAAAATGTCACAAAGGCCATAAAGGGGGAAGAACAGAATGGCTCAGAAAACTGAAAAATCCAAGGTTTTCAGACAAGGAAAAGACCCAGGTACTCAAATGATGTCCTTAGGAATCTGTCTCCGTCTCTCAGCTCTGCTGTCCTCTACGCTGGCTTCATTTCCCAGCAGGCTGTCACCAGGTGGCGGCAAAACAGTCACCAGGAGCTTCCTTATTTTCCCAGAGAAAAGAAAATACCTCATTCCCAATATTCCCAGTGGAAGTCCTGGGACCAACTTTCATGAGGCCAGTGTAGGTCACAGGTCCATCCTTGCAGCAATGACTGTGGCAGGAGAGGTGGACAATGTCCTTTGGCCAGCACGGCCCAGAGCTCAGTGTGGGGTCAACGGCGCTGACGATGCAGGGAATGTGTGAATTCTCCAGAGGAAACATCAGGGGTCTGTGACCGGTGAAAGGGAAATGGATAGTGGGTGGGAAAACTGGGGAGTATCACCGGAATGGGTCTCTCCTCTCTAGAAACTGGTTCTCACAGTAGTCAAGCAATCGGTGATCTCAGTGCCCTCCTCACCCTCTCACAGGCTGCTCCTGGAACTGAAGCACTCCACTATCGGCCCCTTCCCGGTGAGTCTGAGGCCCCTGGTGGCTTCTTCCTTCTCCTGGCCTGGTGGGGTGTGGGAACATGTCACGGGTTCGTGGCATTATTTAGGCAGCTCCTGGTTCATTTGCATGTAATTTAGTTGTGAACTAATGGTTTGAGAAGCTTCAAGGGCAGAGGGATCTGAGTCAGAATACCTGCTCCATGCCTGCTAACTCTGGGGCCTTGGGCAAGTCACTTCCCTTTTCTGAACTCCGGGTCTTCCCCACCGGAGTGAGTGTAGCACAGTTTAAATGGGATTAAATATGCATGATCTGATAGAGAAAATCTGCTCAGCAAATACTTGTTGAGTGAACAAATGGATTACTTTATTGAGCACCTATTAGGTGCAAAGTACTGCTCCAAGTGTGGGATAGGCTGATGCACAAGACAGGGAAGTGATGCCTTCTCAGAGCCTTAGATGGCAGTGGGAAGACAGCACAGTAAGAAACGAAGGCACTGTGGCTCACGTCTATAATCCCAGCACTTTGGGAGGCCAAAGCAGGAGGAGTGCTTGAGGCTAGGAGTTCAAGACAAGCCTGGGCAACATAGCAAGACATCATCTCTTATAAAAAATAAGAATTAGGTGAGTGTGTTGGCATGCACCTGTAGTCCCGGATGCGTGGGAGTCTGAGGCAGGGGGATGGCTTCAGCCGGGGAGTTCCAGGTCACACGGGCTAAGATCATGCGACGCTGCGCCCCAGCCTGGGCAACAGAGTGAGACCCTGTCTCAAAAAAAAAAAAAAAAAAAAAAAAAAAAGAGAGAGTGAGAGAGAGAAGATCATTTCAGTCACAATCAAAGCTGCGAAAACCAAAGTTGGGATGGGTGGAAAGTGATGGGGGAGAATGAAGCATCAGAGGGTGTGGTCAGGGAAGGCCTCCCCAAGGAGGTGATGTTGGACTGAAGGATGAGAAGGAAGCAGCAGAGGAAACAGCAGGGGCAAAGGCGCCGTGGTGGGAACAAGCTTGGTGCATTTGGGGAATGGAAGGAGCCTGTGTGTCTGGAGCAGAGTGAGTAAGGGGCATCGGGGGAGACGTGGCCAAAGGGGCCGGTATGGACGGGCTCACCCAGGGCCTTCCGGGCTGGGCTAGAGGAGGGGACGCGATGTGTTCACAGGCAGTGAGCAGCAGTGCCCTGTTTCCTGCAGGGAGTGCTGTCAGCAGATTTATAACTTTGTAAAAGCTCCCTCTGGCTGGGGTGGGGGTGTGGATTACAGACGAGGAGAGGCTGGTGTGTTTGTCCATGGGAGATGCTGGGGGCTGGGACTCAGCCCGGAAGAAGAGAAAGATGATGGATTGGAGACATGTTTTGGAAGTCGATTTAGACAGAACCTAGGGAGAGATGTGAGCCTCTTTTATAAGGTGCATTTGAATATTTAATGAATATATGTTGCACAGCTTCTTTTGCACCCAGCATTGTACTAGGCACTGCGGGGTATAACATGGGGTCAGTGTCTGGCAGATTCAGACACAGCACAGAAGCCTCCCTCATGGCTGTGTGGGGAAGGAAAGGATTGTCCAGGTGAATTCTAGAGTTTTGGGGGAAGCAGTTGGATGAATGGCAGAGCCGTGTACGGGCATGAGAAAGGTCTGGTAGAAGAGGCAGAAGCAGGGAGAACCCCAGCTCAAGTAGGCGGTTCCACTGCCCAGGAGTCACTGCTCATCGTTAAGTAGATTTGCCCCTGCTGCCCTCACGAGGGGCGCTGATGACGAGTTGCCCTGTTACTGGGAAGTAGTCGCCCTTGCTGTTCAACGCCAGCCACGCAGAGCACCTGCCTGTGTGTAACCTCAGATGCCGCGGTCGGCTGTCCAGGGTCTTGCTACATTGGCCTGAATCTCCTGGTGGGCTCTGGTTGAATCCCAGTGTCTGCTGCTCTGCAGAACTTTTCCTTAAGATTCCTGAGATGACTCCACCAAGTGAGTGCCTCGTAAGCCCCCCAAGCCCAAAGTCATACCATCCCAATGTCCCTTCAAATCTGATATAAACCCAACCAGCCATTTCCATCTGATGAGATTCTAAACGGAAGGACCAAATGCAACGTCACTGTACTTTCCTGGACTTATTTGTTCCAAGGCTGTCTTGGTGGCTTGACCAAGTCCATAACTAATTTCTACTTCTGCAGAAAATAGAAATGTAAAGTTCCCAGGATTCACAGGAAGGAGGGCACTGCATTTGGTGAGGCCAGGGAATAACAGGCCAGGGAAGGAGACTCGATTGTTCCAGAAACAAAAGCATATACATTTACCAGTTGTAAATTTCACGGCTACAGGCAAGCATCTTGAGTGTTTTACACTATTTTTAATTTTTTTTTAATTATTGCCAAAGCAAAACATATGTACCGTAGGGCAATCAGAACCTACAGATTTGCAAAAGACAGAAAATAAAAACCGTGCAAATTTTCATCACTGAGTGAATAATTTGGAGAATATTCTTCCCGACTTTCTACTACACCTATTTAATTAAAAAATGGAATGATGTGATTTCTACAGCCTGCTTTTCCTCACCCAAAAGTGTATCATGGTTATCTCTGTGTTGATACTTACATTTCTACAATATCATTCTTAACAATTGCATGACATTTCCTTCCATTAAAGTACTACCATTTCCACCAAGTGATTCCCCTATTGTTGGATGTGGAGGTTGCTTTTAATTTATTGTTTTGGATAAATTTGTTGCTTTGGTCAACATCTTGCATCCAAATTGTTTTCTACACCCTACATTATTTCCTTAGGATAAATTCCTCGGAAGCATGTTTGCTAGCCCAAAGGCACATGGGGGTCTTGCTCCGCTGCCCAGGCTGGTCTTCAACTCCTCCGGGTCTCAAGTGATCCCCTTGCCTCAGCCTCCCAAAGCACTGGGGTTGCAGTCATGAACCACCAAGCCTGACCAGGCACACACAGGCTTCTGATGAACATTGCTCCAAATAGCCCTCAAAATGGTTGATTCAATTTGCCCTCTAACTGCCATGTCTGAGAGGACACATTTTTAAGCCAAGCTTTTCCCATTTAAATACTCTCTGATGACCTTCCTCATCCTTGCCGTGGGTGGTAAGGCCCTGCACCTTACAATGGAGAACACGTTTTACATCTGGAACCATCGGAGCAAAACAAACCACTTCCATGACCTTGACTGGGCTGCCAAGTTTTTACATGTCACTCGCGTCCACCTCTCTGCAGTCCTCCCCGCTGTGCGGTTGCTGAGCAGCGCTAGGGGAAAGGAGGCTGACAGAGGGAGGGTGACAGAGGGCCGCCGGTCCCACGGGGCCCTGGCCACTCAGGGCCGTCCTCCCATCCTCCCTCTGATTTCCAGGTTGAATTGCTGCAGGATATCATGAACTACATTGTACCCACCCTTGTGCTGCCCAGGGTTAACGGTAAGGAACTTCGGAGAAATCATTGGTTTTTAGTCATGGGGAAGAGGGTGGGGGTTATTACCTAGAGTCGCCTAATACCTGGCCCAGGTAGGAGGGCTGGGCAATGATGCTGTCAAGTGAAGCTCAAATGGCATCTAACCCAGGAACGGGATGGAACAAAAAGGGAGCTTACCTGGATTGACTTACTACACTTGGGTTGATTCATTATTGCCTCCAGCCCTTACAAAACCCCCAAGAGATGAAGAATTATTAACATCTCCAACTTTTTCGGGAGGAAGTGGAAGAACAAAATGGTTTAGTGACTTAGGTCACAGAGCAGGCAAGAGCTGGGGCGTGGATTTGATCCCATCTCTAAAGCCAAAGCCCATGGTCTTTTTCCAACTCTGGTAGAAGGATAAGGGGGTCTCCTGATAACCCCACCCAGAGCTTAGATCACCACGCTGGTAAGAGCTTCAGGCAGGCCTGCCCCTGACCTTTAAGAGCAAGGGGCAAAAGTACAAATAGAGGCCCACATAACCTGGGACTAGGATATTTAGAACTTATCGACAATCCAACAAATTACCGTATGAAATGTGATCCATCAGTCCTCTGATCTGTCCTCCCACCTTGACAAATGTAGCTTTATAATGACCTGGGAGATCACGTTCTAAGGTGGAGTTCTCTGAAGTTCCATGTGGCGGTATTTGGGGTGCTTGCCCTGGCCACTGTCCACCTCTGGCTTTATCCTAAACATTGAGAGGTTTCATGCACACATGCATAGATACCCCTAATTACACATCCACGTCTGTCCACACCATTGCACGCAGCGGATTGTGGTTTAGTGGATACCAGCTACGCTGCTCCCTCAGGCGGGCCGTCATGGGGATGGAGCCCACGCAGGTCCTAGAAGTGGACTTGGGGCTGATGGGCCACAGGTGGGAGGGACGGACTCCAGGGCAGCCTTCCTCGCAGGCATGTACGCCCATGCCAGTGCCTTCCTAGGCCCAGGCATGCAGATTCAGGGAGGCTGCCTACCAAGGCGCTCTGGCCTTCCCTCCTCCCCCGCCCTTCTCTTTCTCCTCTCCTGGTCCTTACCAGTGGTCTCCATCACAGAGAGGCTGCAGAAAGGCTTCCCTCTCCCGATGCCTGCCAGGGTCCAGTTCTACAACATGGTGCTTCAGCCTCACCAGGTGAGTCCCAGGGTCTTCCACAAATCTCTCCTAACAATCGTGGCCAGTAGCAGCCCGTTGCTGCAATGCTTCCTGCATGCCAAGCCCTGCGCCAAGTGCTTTCTACCCTTACCACAACCCTGGGACGTGGGTGCTCTGAATAAACAAAGAAGAAAGATCAAAATTCAGAAACGCCACACATGTCAAACGAAGTCCGGATTCAAAGCCAGGCTCCCAGCTTTGAACCATCACTGCCTCGTTCCCACGGTACAGTCGGCAAAAATGAAATGCGTTTATGGGCCAAAGAGCCTCTTTTATAAGGTGCATTTAAATATTTAACAAATATATGCTGCACGCCTTTTGCACCAGCCTCACAGCAGGCACTATGGGGTGTAACATGTGGTCGATGTCTGGCAGATTTAGACACAGCACAGAAGCCTCCCTCGCGGCTTCGCCCAGCCTGACCTCCATCCGCATTTGCCCCTGACGCCTTTCCTGGACGTGCTTTCTTCTCTGAGTTTCCAGCATTCCCCTGGCTCCTGGTTGTGTGCCCGCCTCACTCACTGGGCAGTTGCCATCTCCTCTGCTTGTTCTCTCGCCCCTTCTCTGCAAGCTGGAGATCCCCAGGACCCCTCCGCAGACCTCTTCTCTTCCCCCATAATTGACTAGCCTTCCTCACACTCATCAGCCTCATCAGGCTTAGCTGCCACCTATGTGCTAACTGGTGTCCCAGCCACACTCCCAGTCTTTTCATTTTTTTCCAAACTCTCCACTTGTGCATTTGCGGGCTCCCCCAGTGTCTCCACCCTGAGGCCTCTTAAACCCAGCACGTCCCCGCAAAGCTGTCACCTCTGCAGCAAAACCGCCACCCAGCATTGTATTCCTTATCTTGGTCGAATCTTTCCTGATAACTTGCCCTCATGGAAAGCCTCACATCACCCAGATCCCTCCCTCTCCCTTTCCCCCAATGTCCAGCCTATCAATCCCCAATTCTTTAGACCGGGGAGCTCATTAATGAGGCTGAGAGGCTGTAGAGAAATAGCCAAGAGCGCAGAGGAAGCACATACTGCATGTTCCCCACATTTTACCAAGTTCGTGCTTTAAAAACAATGACCCATGGCACAATTTAATTTCTTCATTTCTAAAAATTCTGAGTGAGAGGCACAAAGGAGCAAAGAGAAGTGGTTTTGCAGCCTTGATTGGAACAAGTGTTCCCTTGAGCTGCCATGAGGCAGGGATGACAAATGAAGGCCTCTAAAACAGCCCGGGGGCCCTCCGAGTCTGAGAAGGAGGCAGCGTCCAGGGAAGCTGCTGACAGGTTCGCGGGCATTGGCAGCTGTCGATGAGCAGATCCAGGCTGTGAGACACTGAGTGGTCCCCACTGGCCCTGCCTTTCTCCTTCCCAACAGGCAGGCTCCCAAAATGTCCTTCTTAAAACTCCAGCAGCTCCACACTCACAAACAGGGGGTGCGTCTTCAACTGGTGATGACATTCCCTTCTCTCCCTAGAACTTCCTGCTGTTTGGTGCAGATGTTGTCTATAAATGAAGGCGCCAGGGGTGCTGGGGGCTCTCAGCTGCACCTGTTCCTGATGGGCCGTGGGGCACAAGCTGCCTTTCCCCAGGGAATCCTCTCCGGATCTTAACCAAGAGCCTCTTGCAAATTTCCTCAGTTTCAGAAATGATCTAAACATGAGGAAACCTCATTCACTGGAAGTGTGTGGTGTGTATTTTAGGGTTATGAGCTTCTTTCAAGGGCTAAGGCTGCACAGATATTTCCTCCAGGAATTCTGTTTCAGTTGTAACCAAGAAATTTCCATTTGTGCTTCATGAAAAAAAACTTCTGGCTTTTTTCCTGTGGATTCTGTGTGCTCGCATTGTTTCTTGTTTTATGTTCATTTATTTATGATTCATTGGCTGTAACCAATGTGGCTGACAGTGCCAGTTTACAGCACAGATATAACCATCTCTTTTTAATTCTGTAATTAATCTCTTGAGTCTCCACAGCCTCCATTAACAGAAAGTCTCATTGTTCCAAGTGTCCTTGGAGTTTTCTTAGTCCAAATTCCTAATGTCACACAGTATCTGGAGAGTGATCAGCCCACTGTGCTGTTGTTCTTTCCACTGCCACATGGTGTCGCTGTTGACCAATCGCTCTGCACAGCCCGTTGTCCTGTGCAGTAGTCACCCGTCCACTAGGACTGTTGCTCCTGTCACCACCACACGGTGTCGCTGTTGAACAGCTAGCCTGCTCAGCCCATTTTCCCTGCTCCACACTTGGGCTCCATGGTTATGACCCCCTTCATCCATGTTCTCCTGCCCAGCCATTGTGCCCAAATGCAGAACACTGCACCAGGTGACAGCAGCCACTGGGGCTTTCTGCTTCAGTCACAACTTTGAGTGCAATTAGCACTCATGACTCTCTGGGCCCTGGTGTGGAAGCCAGATCACCAGCCCAGACTGTCTTTAGAATCCTGAGGAGCTTTCTTGGGGGCTTTGGGCCATTTCCTCCCATGGGACATCAGATGGGGCTATCTCAGTCCATTCGATGGGGTTTTATGGATTGTATTTCAAATTGATTGAGGAGTCCCAGAAGGCATTTCTATGCTGCTGACATTTACTCTGAGACCAGAAGGATAAGCAATAACATACTGGAAGGGTTTGATGCAGACAGTGGAGTGGGGGATCGCACGACCAGATTTAGTTTTTAAAATGTTTTGTTGTGACTTCTGAAAGCATCAGAAGGGCAAGAGTGAAAAAGGGTAGGCACAAAATAGGAATGTGTTGTTATTCAAGCTTCAACCAGGTTGGTGATGGTAAAATTGGAGAGAAGAATTCGTAGTGAGCAAAAGCAGATAAAGGGTATTTATTTTATTTTTAAAGAAAAATGTACACACTTCTGCTGACATCATTGATTCTCTGTTAAATGGAGGTAGAGGCTCTAGGGCCACACAAGAAAGAAGCACCATTGATCAAACACTCTCAGAAGCCAAGCAAAGGACGTAAATGATTTCATTTAATTCTGATAGCATTCTTCATCACCCATGATAGGAATTGCTCAAACTTTTTGTTTGTTTTTGAGACACAGTCTTGCTCTATTGCCCAGGCTGGAGTGCAGTGGTGTGATCTCAGCTCACTGCAACCTCCATCTCCCAGGTTCAAGCAATTCTCCTGCCTCAGCCTCCTGAGTAGATGGGACTACAGGCATGTGCCATCATGCCTGGGTAATTTTTGTGTTTTTTTAGTAGAGATGGGGTTTCATCATGTTGGCTGGGCTGATCTTGAACTCCTGACCTCAAGTGATCCACCCACCTTGGCCTCCCAAAGTGCTGGGATTACAGGCATGAGCCACCACATCCAGTCTTGGCCATTCTTTTTGTTTGTTTGTTTTTGTTTTTATTTTTCAAGACAGAGCCTCACTCTGTTGCCAGGCTGGAGTACGGTGGCACAATCTCAGCTCACTGCAACTTCTGCCTCCTGAGGTCAAGCGATTCTCCTGCCTCAGCCTCCCAAGTAGCTGGGACTACAGGCATGTGCCACCAGGCCCAGCTAATTTTGTATTTTTAGTAGAGATGGGGTTTCACCATGTTGGCCAGGATGGTCTTGATCTCTTGACCTTTTCTTGTCCTTGTGATCCACCCACCTCGGCCTTGCAAAGTGCTGGGATTACAGGCGTGAGCCAATGAGCCAATGTGCCCTGCCTTTTTATTTTATTTTATTTTTGACAGGGTCCTGCTCTGTCACCCAAGCTAGAGTGCAGTGGTTTGATCTCAGCTCACTGCAACCTCCACCTCCCAGGTTCAATCAATTCTCCTGCCTCTGCCTCTCTGGGATTACAGGCACACACCACTATGCCTGGCTAATTTTTGTGTTTTTAGTAGAGATGGGGTTTCACTATGTTGGCCAGGCTGGTCTCAAAGTCCTGACCTCAGGTGATCCACCTGCCTCAGTCTCCCAAAGTGCTGGGATTATAGGCATGAGCCACCATGCCTGGCCTGGCCATTACTTTTAGTGACAAAAAACCCACATTTACTTTTGCATCAACCTAAATATTTCTTGGACCTGAAGATTGGTGAGTGGAACACATTGTGCCTGGAAACTTCTCTCTAATGGCTGAGGAAAGGCAGTTGTTTGGGGTTAGGGCTGGAGCAGCATTCCCCGACACACTCCAGAGGTTCTGCCAAGTTGGCTCCAGAACCACTATTGGAGCAGCTTCTCCCTTCAGGCTAAGAATCGTCTGCTGCAAATGATTGCTAATGTGTGCTCGGGGTTTCTTTGGGTGGTGTTGAAAATGTTCTAAAATTAAATTCTGGATTGTACGCTTTAAATGGGTGAATTTTACAGTATTTGAAATATATGTCAATAAAGTGGCAAAAAAAAAAAAACAATGAAAGAAAATTTAAAAAGGATTGTTCATTCCGAATTGCCTAAAAGCTCACCATGAGAGCAGTCTCCTTTCTGGGATAAGCATTGCCTTCTTGGGGTTCCTTTTAGAAATGCTGACTTATTAAATAAATGTGAGGGAGGAGTACCCTATGCAAGGAGAGAAGCGGGGAGGGGCACAGGAAGACTAAGCGCTGTGTTCATCGTTTTGCCATATACCTCTAGTGGCCGTGAGCAGCTATGGCCCTGGGTCTATCTCTTCAGGTTTTTTATCCTATTTAATCCTCATGACAATCGCTAAAGGTAGACAAGGTGGCCTTCCGTTTTCAGATGAGGAGTCTGTAGAAAGGTTACGTGGCCTGCTAAGCTAAGCGTTCAGTGACTGGGCTCAGGAGTCACCTAGCGGTGATTTCAAACATGAATCCAGCCCCCCAAAGGGCTGTGTGACTTTGCAAATGTTACTTAGCCTCTCTTGTCCCCTATTTCCTACTTTGAAAAGGATAGATAAAGCCTTGCCTTCTTCTTTGGCACGAGGTTATTGGGAAGAATCAGAGCTATGATTGATAGGGTCATGGCACAGGGGTTACGAGTATGAGCTGCGATCCTAGACATCCTGGGTTTAAACCCCAGCTCCGCTGTTCACCAGCTGTGTGACTTTGGGCAGTACACTTAATTCTCAGGTTTTCAATTTCTCATCTATAAAGGGAACATCATAATACTACCTACCTCATAAAGTTGTTATGAGGATCAAATACATGTCAAATCTGCGGTACAGGGGCTGACAAGAGTAATCCAAGTTTGCTCTAATTGAATAAATGCAGTTCTTACTATACTGTAAAGACTATATCTGACCAGGTGCGGTGGCTCATGCCTGTAATCCTAGCAATTTGGAAGTCTGAGGCGGGCGGATCACTTGAGCCCAGGAGTTCGAGAAAAGCCTAGGCAACATGGCAAAACCCCGTTTCCATGAAAAGTAAAAAAATAGCATGGTGTGGTGGCACATCCCCGTAGTTGGCTACTTGGGAGGTTGAGGCATGAGTATCGCTTGAACCCAGAAGGTGGAGGTTGCAGTGAGTTGAGATCATGCCCCTGCACTCCATCTAGGCTGGGTGATGGAGTGAGGCTCTGCCTCAAAAACAAAAAACAAACTATATCTGTCTTGCCACAGTAGTATTCCCAATGCCTGCCATATAGTAGGTGATCAATAAGCATTTCTTTTAAAAATGATCTGGGATTTCAACCCACACCTGCATAACCCAAAATCATTATGTCAGTGATTCTCAAAGTATAATCCAGGTCTGTCTGCCTGAATAGGCCTGACCCCAAGAATCAGAGGCCCTGGCTGGCCAGACATCTGGGTTTATCCTCTCCAGTTCAGCAATAGGCTCACAGTGTAACCTGGACCAGTTCTTCTCCCTCTCTAGGTCTCAGTTTCCCCATCTGTAAACACAAGGGCTCTCTGGGGTGAAGAGCTGTGTATTCACGGACAGCCCTGCTCCAGGGGGGCTCCTGGCATTTCAAGACACGCAACCTTCAAGCCACAAAGGATCATCACTGACATTACCACTTTTATTTTGTAGGCTTGCATGTCTCAGGGTTCATGTGTGTGTCTCTGTACGTATGTGTGCACACAGGCACACATTCAGATCTGCAGGTGATGTGGCTTGGGGAAAGGCTGCCATAAATATTAAACTCCCAACTCCAAAGTACCCTGCAGAGATTCAAAACTTCAGGAATGCATAACATCATTCTCTTTCATGAGTCAGTGTTCTCAGGAGTGTGGGCACCGTCATAGAAAACTGTGGAAAAGGAGAGTGAAGAGTTAGAGAACTGCTGAGCTTGAAGGGAACTCGGAGCTCATTTTAATCTCTTGTTCCCGAAGCTCGAAGCACAGTCCATGGTCAGCAGCATCACCCTCACCAGGGAGCTTGTTAAAATGCGGAGGCTCAGCCCCCAGAAGAACAGGATGGAGGAAGATTTGCATTTAAACAAGATCCCTGGGGGATTGCCTACATGTCTTTGTTTCTGAAAAGTTGTCCTAGTCCCCAGCCGTCATCTGCATTTGGGGGAACGTGAGGAACAGAAAGGGTGGAGTTTGTTCTAGTTCCCCCAGCCCATTAGGAGCATGGCCTTGACAAAATCCTGTACAGACTTTGGAAAAAGATTCAAAGCTCTCTGCAAGAGGCAGGCATTTGCACAAAGGATGAATAAGTGCGGAAGAAATGCTCAGTGTTGCTAATTGTGCCCATCAGGGTTCAGGCAGGAAAAGAGACTCCAACTCCAATGGTTCTTGGGATTTGAATAAACAGGCTATTTCTAAGCTGAGGGACAAGCTGGAGAAAACCAACCAGGGAAAGCAGCAAAGGAAAGCATCTGGGTATCCCAGCCCAGGGAGAGAGTGGGAGCCACGGACAGGACTTATCGGGAAGGACACAGCCACTGCCACACTTGTGACTGTTGTTAAGAACAAATAGTTCCTCTTCAAAGGGTTTTGGTTTCTGGTTCTTTGCTCTATCTAAAAAGTAATCTTACCCATTCATCTATCAGCCTCCCTATCTCTGCTGTGACCAAACACACCCAAGCATCTCCCATCACCTATGTACCCATCCTTCCAACCTGTCAAAAGCCAACCCTTGCCTCCTTTGATGAAGTCAACAATAGCCAATCAGAATTAGCCTAGATTGTGCGATCTGACCACAGCCCATGGGGGAGGACACAGGAACAGGATCTGCATTAGGAATAAAAACTCCTGCCCTCCTTTGTTCTGAGCACTCTCCCTTGCCTCTGCCTTGCATGCAGGAGGCGCCCTTCCACAGAAGTAAATTGCCTTGCTGAGAAAACTTTTGCTGAGTGTTGGTTCCACTTTGCGGCACTGAGCATTTTACTTTTAACACGATCAAGAGAAGAAGAGAGCAGGGAAACGTGCTATGACATCTGACCTCCTGCCATCCCACCCTTTGGCTGAACCCAACTAGAGATGAGAAAACTGAGTCACAAAGTGCCCAAAGTCACCCCATGGGAGAGTCAGGATTCAAATCCAGGCCATCTGGCCCCAGAGTCCATAAAGAAAAACATAAGGTTTGTTTATTCCTAAATTATTTATTATTTGCCACTCAGTGTTCTAGATACTATGGATGCCAAATTCTGGGTCTTTCAAAACCTTTTCGGTAAAAACTCCTGTAGTCGGCATGTTACCGGCAGCAAGTCCGCAGCACTCCCAGCCCTTGTCTTCTCAGGGGAAAGAATTCAGCTGAGAGACAGAGGCAAGTTTTAAACAGAGGCAAAGGTTTATTGAAAGAAGCAAAGTGCAATTGAGAGACCAAGTGCCCTGCTCAGCCTTGGCTCGGGATTTTTATACACTGGCTTGGTTCTGGGGTTTCTCTTTCTCCTCGATTCCTCCCTTGGGCAGGCTATTGCTCTATCCCTGCAAGCGCAATGGCCAGCCAGCACTTGGGAGGGGCCGCATGCGCAGTGCGCTTAACTGAGGTTGTGCGCATGCTCACTTGGGGCGATTTGCCCTTACTGGTCCGGCGCCCCAAGAGAAATGTTATCTACAGGTCAAACGCCACCATTTGCCCCAGCTGCGCATGCTTAAGATCTTAACAGGGAAGCGCGGTTTGCTGGCTCTAGATGATGTCTACTATCTGTTAGGGAACTCCTCTCCCTCTTGTCACCATTCATGGCCACTTATCATGTCAGAGGGACAGTTTTATGATCGTCTGCCCATCATTCAATGCACTGCCATTTCTGTGGGCCCTCTCCTGCTCAAGAACACAATAAACATCCTTGTTAAAAAAGTGCCCTATTTCACTGCAATAGGACTGGGTGGTGGCCAAGTGGCAGCAGCTGTTGCTTTTGTGGAATTGGATGCACAGCCTGGTAGGAGAAAGGCCCCGGGGTTCTAACCAGCACTGGGGTCACGCTGCTCCCTGAGGCCTCTGCTGGGTCCTGGGCCATCAGCAGAGCCCTTAGCCAGGAGTGGGCACCTGTGGGGGTGGAGGGTGGTCCTGGGCCACGTGGCAGCTCTAAGGTCCAAAGGTCACCGCAGTGGGAAATTCCCATCCCCGCAAATGGTCCCCAGCCAGGAACATCTTTAAACTGGTGTCAGAGGAAGAGTGACATCCATGTCCCCATAAGATCCCCATGCTCCAGAACGTCTTCTTCTACCTTCCTCCCCTCCTGGGCAGGCGGAGGTCCAGGAAGCAAAGGCCCCTAGGCACACTAGGGACGGTCCTATGAGCCCTTTCCTGCTCCAAAACCTCCCAAGGCCAATTCCGTGCCCTGAGGCCCCTGCTCAACTTGTTGCCTGCCAAGAGAAGCCTGCCCTGACCAGTGTTTTGGAATGGCATCCCACAGACCTGGACTTAAATTCCTGCTGGGTGACTGCAGCCTACATCACTTCACCCCGCCAAACCTCAGTTTCTTCATCTCAAGACAAGACTAAAATATCCACGTGGAACTGCTGACGCAGGGATGAGAGGAGACGTGCAGCTTAACCAGCACAGTGCCTGCACATAGTAGGTGCTCAGTAAATATCAGTTTCTTTCCAATTCCTGCTGGGTGTGACAAGGTTCTCAGGAAATGGAAGACTCAGCCCTGCCTGCAAGGAGCAATCAGATTGGTGGGGTGGGGACTGGGGGGAGGGACAGAGGAGGACCCCAACAAACGGTCCCAGCGACAAGAGCAATGAGGTACAGAGGAGCAGAGAGGCCTGGACTGTGCGGTTCCCTGTGCTTCACGTGGGACGTTCTGATCTTAATTAACCTCAGTGCCTGCCAGTGCTGTTTGTGACCTATTGGGAGTCACCCAGTTAATCCCACCACATTCAATTGGCTGGGACCATCACAAAGACCTGCTCAGTTTCAAGGGAAGGGGACAGAAACTCTACCTTTTGATTGAAGGAGTATCAAAGAATTCATGGCTATATTTTCTTTTTCTTTTTTTTTTTTAAGACAGATTCTCGCTCTGTCACCAGGCTGAAGTGTAGTGGCACGATCTCGGCCCACTGCAACCTCCACCTCCCAGGTTCAAGTGATTCTTCTGCCTTAGACTTCCAAGTAGCTGGGACTAACAGGCGCATGCCACCACGCCCAGCTAATTTTTTTGTATTTTTAGTAGCGACGGGTTTCATCATGTTGGCCAGAATGGTCTCAACTAACCTTGTGATCCCCCTGCCTCGGCCTCCCAAAATGCTGGGATTACAGGCATGAGCCACTGCGCCAAGCCCTCATGGGCAGATTTTTAAAGGACCACAATTACCAAAAAAGCAGGGTGGTTCATTTTATGGTGGTGAAAGCACAAGGGGGTATGGGACCTCAGAGGAGACCCTTGCTGGAATCCACAGAAGCATGGGAGTGGTCAGGGAAGGCTTCCTGGGGGTGAGGGCAGAGCAGAATTCACAAATGTAAGCAGTGCTGGGGCAAAACTCTAAAAATTAAGCATAGTCCCTACTATAAATGTTGCTTTCCAAAACAAAATTTTACTATCTTTACTTACTACAAATACATGCCTAGGACCATGACCCAAAGAATATAAAAATTTTAGAGGCTGGGCATGGTGGCCCAAGTCTGTAATCCCAGTATTTTGGAAGGCCAAAGCAGGAGGCTCACTTGAGCTCAGGAGTACAACACTAGCCTGGGCAACATAGCAAGACCTCATCTCTACTAAAATACAAAAAATTAGCTGAATGTGGTGGCTCACGCCTGTAGTTCCAGCTACTTAGGGGGCTGTGGTGGGTGGTTCACTTGAGCCCGGGAGGTCGAGATTGCAGCGAACAATGATCGTGCCACTGCACTCCTGCCTGAGTGAGAGCAGACTTTGTCTCAAAAAATAAATAAATAAATAAAAATAAAGGCAGGCGAGGTGGCTCAGGCCTGTAATCACAGCACTTTGGGAGGCTGACATGGGTGTATCACAAGGTCAGGAGTTCAAGACCAGCCTGGTCAACACGGTGAAATCCTGTCTCTACTAAAAACACAAAAATTAGCTGGGCATGGTGGTGCCTTCCTGTAATCCCAGCTACTCTGGAGGCTGAGGCAGGAGAATTGGTTGAACTAGGACCCGGGAGGCAGAGGTTGCGGTGAGCAGAGATCGCACCACTGCACTCCAGCCTGGGCAACAGAGCAAGACTCTATCTCAA
>NW_016107333.1:3451595-3457832 GCF_001604975.1 Cebus imitator | reverse complement strand
AAAAGAAAGAAAGAAAAAAAATTTACATATCAACAAGCGAAAACTTTTTTTAACACTTATAATTCTATCCGCCAACCAGAGACAATGGCTCAGAACTCCTTGCTAAATATTTCCCAGATTGTTGAATATGGAAGCCTGTTTTGAAGCCCCCAAAATAGAACCTTACCCTCTGGTGCCGCTGGAGACTGATGCCTCATGACGCCCCTTTCCTTGCCAAGAAATACCTTTATTTCTGCAGCCCCACTTTAAAGAGCGTGTCATAATTCATTTAACCAACGCCCTTCTGTAGGATACGTGAGGTTGGGGCTCACTTCTGTCCTGTTTCACACAGCATAGCAATGGTATCTTAGAGCCGTGATTTGCTGGCACACCAACTTAATTATGTACTCAGGGGCAAGTCCCTGAAATTGAATTGCTGGGTCACAGGGCATGCAGCTGTTTAAACATTTACCAATTGCCTTCCAGAAAATGTTACCACTAGCAAGGTTTGAGAGAGGCTGTTTTCCCATGGGGGAAAACATGTATCTATTTATTTAGGAGCCGGGATCTCCCTCTGTCACCCAAGCTGGAGTGCAGTGGCGCAATCTTGGCTTACCGCAACTTTTACCTCCTGGGTTCAGGTGATTCTCCTGCCTCAGCCTCCTGAGTAGCTGGGACCATAGGCGCCCGCTGCCATGCTAATTTTTTGTATTTTAGTAGAGACGGGGTTTCACCACATTGGCCAGGCTGGTCTCGAACTCCTAAGCTCAGGCAATCCGGCTGCCTCGGCCCCCCAAATTTCTAGGATTACAGGTGTGAGCCACCGCACTGGCTGGGAAACACTTATTTTTTAAATAAACAGAGCAGGTATATTTTAAAAAGAGCGATTGGAGGGGGCCAGACATGGCTTTACTGTCGACCCTGCCATCTGCTGGGTGTGAGATCTTGAGGAAGCTGTGTGGCCTCTTTGAGCCTCAGTTTCCTCATCTGCAAAACCAGGCCTTCCTAGCTGAGCTCTTAAAAGACTGGCTGAGATGAGGCAAGATGAATGGTGATGAATGTGGGGTCTTTCTGCGGCGATGGTGGATAGGGATGATCACAGGGGCCAGGCTCCCTCATCCTCTGATCTGGGCAGTGAAAACTGGCTTCTAAGTATGACCTGATGATCCCAGTGATGTCGCAAGCAGGTTCCAGTCCCTGTGCCTCCCATTCCCGCTCCCAAGAGCCCGCCCAGCCTCAGGAACTGCCTCCAGCCCTCTGGCCTTGACTACTTAAGGGACCTGGATCCACCCCACAGCTGGGACAGTCCCAGCACACTGCACTGGGGATCTAGGATGGGGGCCTTGGCCGGGGCCCTGCTGTCCATTCTGCTGGCATTGCTGCTCACGTCCACCCCAGAGGCTCTGGGTGCCAACCCCGGCCTGGTCGCCAGGATCACTGACAAGGGCCTGGAATATGGTAAGAAGCCACGGCTGCTGGCTGGACTTGGCAAACCCAGGCCCCAGGCTGCTCTGCGTACAGTGGGGACAGGGAGAGGGGACACAGACTGGACCCTCTCCCTGGGGCAGTGCCATCTTCTGGGGGCTCTGGCTCCGATTCCAGCCTCACCACCCACCAGCTGAGTGTCCTGGGCAGGTTATTTGTGGTAGTGAGGCCCTCCACCAGCCAAGAGAGCACAGCTTTTCGTGCAAGTAGTTGATCTGGGAAATTATCCCAGGAAACACGGTGGGGAAGCGGTGCTGAGAGGAGGAAGAGAACACAGCCAGGAGAGTGTGGGATTGAACCCGCCGCCACCTCCGAGGACGGGACCCACTCCGCAGGGAAACACATGCCTCTGAACTAGAGGTCAGAACTGTGGTCACCTCCAGAGGCAGCCAGAGACCCTGAAGGGCGTGAGGGAGCCTGCTGGGGTGCTGGAAGATGCTGTGTCTTGATTCAGGTGATGGTCACATGGCTGTATAAACATTAAAAATTATTTAGCAATACCTTTAAAATTAGTGCCTGTTAGGCACTTTATGTATATTATTCCTCAGTTTTAAAGAATGGGCAGGCCAGGCACAGTGGCTCATGCCTGTAATCCTAGCACTTTGGGAGGCCAAGGTGGATGGATAGCTTGAGGCCAGGAGTTCGAGACCAGCCTGGCCAAATTGGTGAAACCTTGTCTCTACTAAAAATACAAAAATTAGGCAGGCGTGGTGGCAGGCACCTGTAATCCCAGCTACTCAAGAGGCTGAGGCAGGAGAATCACTTGAACCCAGGAGGCAGAGGTGGCAGTGAGCCGAGATTGTGCCACTGCACTCCAGCCTGAGCAATAGAAGGAGACTGTCTCAAAAATATAAATAAATAAAAATAAAACAAAGAATGGGCAAAAGTAGGACTATTTCTGTAGTTGAAACAAAGCCCCCGGACTATCCAGGTGGCAAGGGAGCTGGGATATTTATACACCTCAGTGATTGATTGAGGGCTTCTAGGCAGGGGGAAGTCAGCTCCCCAGCATTTCTGTCCTGTTGCATGCACCTGCTTTCTGCAATTCCAGGACAAAGAGCCTCAGACCCCCACATTCATCACTATTCATCTTGCCTCATCTCAGCCAGTCTCTTAAGAGCTCAGCTAGGAAGGCTTGGTTTTGCAGATGAGGAAACTGAGGCTCAGGGAGGCAGACATTGGCAGCTGGGAGTCAACTGTCACTCACTGAAAAGACTCAAGGAGATGGACAGGCACTGGCCAGAGGTGCTTCCTGCATTCCTAGAGCCTGAATTGCCTTATCTGTGAAATGAGATAACAATACTCCCTTAGGTAGGGTTGTTGGGAGCCCGCACTGGCTTGAGGCAGGGAAAGGGAAATCAGGGAAGGCTTCCAGGATGAAGTAAGGTGGAAAAGACAGTGGGAATTACACAGGGACAAGGGGTAGCGTTCCAGGCAGAGGAACCCCAACAGGTGCGTTTGCTAGAGGAAGAAGAGCAAATTGGAAAGAGGTGAAAGAGGAGGCCACTGGTCATCTGTGTACCCATGCCTGCCTTGGGGGCAGAAACCTGGGTCCCTCAGGTCTCGGAACAGTGGGATCTGGTAACTGTTACTTGCACTGAAACCCTGTATCAGGAGGGTTTGTCTTTTGTTCCATTGCGCTGTGCACACGCACCGTGTTTACGTAACCAAAATATGGTCCTTGCCATATTTTTAGTAATATAAACCCTGTTTGCTGTTCCAGCATTTACTGAGTGCCCGCTGTGTGCCAGGCACCAAGCTGGGGTGCTTGTTATCTTCCCAGCCCCCTTTGCTTTGCAGTTGAGATGCCACCCTGATAGGAAAGTATTGTTGTCTTGCTATTTGACAGATAAACAAAGTGAAGGTTGGTTGGGGACTTTGTCAAAGTCACCCAGCTAGAAAGATGCCCCCTTTCTCTAGCCCCCAATCCTTCCAGTTTCTTCTGCACTGGCCAGATGCCATGAGGGACCAGAAGGAGGACCACATGCCAAAGCGCACAGCACTTTTGCCCTCAGGGAGTTGTTGGCAAAGGCATTCCATTTCCTCATCTGTAAAATGGATGTGAGCATAACAATGCCACAAGAAACGCAGGGATGCCTCTGAACGTCCCTTGTGCCACCTGGCTCGCAGGGGGTCTCATATGCTGTCATTGCACTTAATGACTTAATGCCAATAAGGATGTTGGGCTCTCTCCTCAGGGCAGGTGGGAGCCACAGCAGGGTTTAGAGCAGGGGAGGAGGCAGGTCAATCAAGCTGACTCCCAGCTGTTCCTGTCCACAGCGGCCCAGGAGGGGCTATTGGCTCTGCAGAGTGAGCTGCTCAGGATCACGCTGCCTGACTTCACCGGGGACTTCAGGATCCCCCACGTCGGCCGTGGACACTATGAGTTCCACAGGTGGGGCTCTCCCTTCTGCTGGGGCGCCGAGGTGGTTGGAACTGACAGTCAGAGGGGATTGGAGAGGGAGGGAGGGAGAGCCTCAGGATTGGGCTGCAGGGGGACCTCTCTGGGGCAGACGGTCGGATAGTTCCCTGAGCAGTTTGGAAGGAAATTCTGAAGGGACAATCAGGCCCGAAGCACACTGCACCCCTCCCCACCTACGCCTCTTGAGTGTTTCCTTCATTCCTGCCTTCTTTTATTCAGTCCATCAGCAAACATCTATTGAGCACCTACTATGTGCCAGGCAAGTAAAACAGAACTTGACCGTTCTTTTCACACTGTTGACAACCTTGCTGACCCTTTTTGGGTCTTCTCTTAAGGCTCATCATCTTCCGTAAATCTGTTTCCCCTACCTGGATATATTGAGAGAGGGAGCTGCAAGCCCAAAGGGATGTGTCTATGAACCTCCTCAGGATGCCGCCTGGGGTTGTTAGAGTCATGGGCTCGGATGCTGACTGTGAACCCGCAGGCAACTGCATCTCTTCCTTGAAGTTTGATTTCCTCTCCGTGGAAAGGGAATAAGAACAGTGCTGACCCCTCGGTGCGACCCAAATGGCATGAAGAATTAATGTGCTGAGCATGGTCACATGGTCGGTGCCTGGTACATAGCAGGTGCTCACCTGGAGCAGACCCTGCTGGTCTAGTCCCCACTGTGGAGCGGGAAGGGTGCAAAGGTGGGAGCTGGGTCCAGGCCCAGGGCTGACATCTCCTTCTGTGTCTCTCCCTTCAGCTTGAACATCCACAGCTGTGAGCTGCTTCGCTCTGCGATGAGGCCCGTCCCCGGCCATGGCCTGAGTCTCAGCATCTCTGACTCCTCTATCAGGGTCCAGGGCAGGTGGAAGGTGCGCAAGGCATTCTTGTAAGTTGACTCTGCTCCCGGGCCCTGGAGCTCTTGGCCTTGACCTTTGCCCCATCCTTCTCAGGTCCAAGGTGTTCCTAGCTCATCAGAAAGTCCAGGTGATGGACAGGTAGAGCCCAAGCCCAGAGGTGGCCTGGGGATAGAGTCCTGGCTCTGGGATGAGTGTCTTTTCCTCTCTGAGTCTCTACTTCCTCATCTCCCAGAGGGGAAGGGCCTGCTTCCTTGATAGAGTCATGGGAGGCTAAATGCAATAATATCAAGTCTCCTTGGTTTGCTTCCCACAGAAACAGACCTTAAGGCAAGAATCTCAGTGCAATACTTTATCTTGGAAGCGATCTGAGGAAATATCCACAGGGGAGCAGGGAAATGAGTAAGGGAAGGGAAGGAACTCAGTCCAGTGGGTAAGTGAGGCTCAGTCTAACTGGGGAACTCGGGGACAGCATAGAACACGCCTCTGAGTTACTCCAGCCCCGCCTGGTCGCCCCTTCCTCCTGCTTGCCTTTTGTCAAGGGCTGCTTCCAGAGGCTCTGGCTCTCAGGCACTTTGAACAGGTCTCTGAACTCAGAGGCACTTGGATGGAAGGGTATTCGTGTGCTAGGGCTGTCATAACAAGCATAGACTGGGTGGCTTAAGCAGAAATGTGTTTTCTCACCATTCTGGAAGCTGAAGGCCAAGGTCAAGGTTTTGGCAGGCCTAGTTTCTTCTGAGGCCACTCTCCTCAGCTTGTGGATGGCTACACTTCGGCAATATCCTCACATGGTCTTTCCTCTGTGCTCAAGAAATCCTGTTTCTGAGGCCATGCACATTGGCTCACACCTGTAATCCCAGCACTTTGGGAGGCTGAGGCAGGCAGACCACTTGAGGTCAGGAGTTCGAGACCAGCTTGGCCAACATAGCGAAACTCAGTCTTAATAAATAAAAAATTAACCAGATGTGGTGGCGGGCACCTGTAATCCCAACTACTCAGGAGGCAGAGACAGAAGAATCATTTGAACCTTGAAGGCAGAGGTTACAGTGAGCTGAGATCATGCCACTGCACTCCATCCTGGGGGACAGAGTGAGACTTCATCTCTAAAGAAAAAAAAAAAGAAAAACCCCATTTCTCGCTGTATGTCCTAATCTCTTTTCATAAAGACACTAGTCAGATTGGATTAGGGCCCACCTTAATAGCCTCATTTTAATGTAATCACCTCTTCAAGGGGCCTATCTCCAAATGCTGTCACATTCTCTGGTACTGAGAATCAGAGCTTCAACATTTGAATTTGGGAAGCTGGTGGTGACACAGTGCAGCCCATAACAGAAGGAACAGCCAGTCTCTGCTGAGTGACATGACCATATTTATACTTCAGACCCGCACTGTCCAAAATAGTAGCCACCAGCCATGCCTTTACTGAGTGCTTGAAAAGTACCTGGTACAAGTTGAGATCTACGCTAAATGTGCAACACTGGAATTGAAGATTTCATATTTAAAAAAAAA
>NW_016107333.1:3421549-3451289 GCF_001604975.1 Cebus imitator | reverse complement strand
AAGATTGTGTCTTAATTAAAAAAAAAAAAAAAAAAAAAAAAAAAAAAAAAAAAAAACATACATCTAATTAATAATGTTTGTATTGATTACATGTTGAAATGATATTATGTATTACTAAAATTGATTCCAGCTCTTTCTTTTTATCTTTTTTAATGTGTCTTCTGGGAAATTTAAAATTACATGTGTGGCTCACATTCTATTGATTTAGAAAGATGCCAGTTTATATGTCACCTACATATGCACATTCATTCTGGTTCCATGAAAGGAATTGGCTGTACTCTTCTACCCTGGCTTTTGTCACCGAAGTATCTTAAATATCTCTTTAGATGGGCATGTGACAATCTACCTCATTTTTTTTTAACTTTTTTGACTGTGCTTTTAAAAATCGATATGAAATTCACAGAACATAAAATTGATTATTTGAAAGTATACAATTCAGTGGTATTTAGTACATTCACAGTATTATGCAACCTCCACCCTTATCTAGTTCCAAAACATTTTCATCATCCCAAGAGAAAACTCCTTACTCATTAAACAATCATCCCCTGTAGGAAGTAGAAACGTTCCTCTTCAAAATTTCCTTTCTTGTTAAAGAATAACTCACAAGCGTTAGAAATAATAGTTTGTTTTAAAGACTTTCTTCAAAGGCTTCTTGCTTTTTGCTGGTAACTCTTTGTTAAGACTTATCCTATGTAGCTATTAGATATAAAGGAATAAGTACATTCTGTATTCTTGTGCTTTAACCAAGATATTTGTGCTAGACATGCTCACAGGCACATAGTACATTCTATGTCCTTGAACTTTAACCAAGATATTTCTGTTATTACTCTTCTAAGTCCTTTTGCAGGCAACTTCCTGTCTTTTCCTTATTTGGACTTCCTCTTTGCCTATTCAAGAAAGTTTTAAGTTATTAGCCAATCAGGTTCAGTTTTAGATTGTGAGGTCTGGCTCCAGCCAACAGAGATCAGACACAGCAGTAAGGATGACCCCAAATGCCTAAGGGATAAATATGTCTCCTTTTCCTTTGTTCATTGTACTCTCATGGTAAGACTGCTGGTGAGGGTACCCTTTCTGCAGGAAGTAAAGTTTGCCTTGCTGAGAGATCCTTTGTCTCAGTGCTGACTTTTCTTTGCGGCACCGAGCATCTGTTCCCAACATTCCCCCTTTCCTTTCCCCCAGCTCCAGACAACCGCCATTGGGGTTGGAGACCCCTGGAATAGAACACACTTTTGCCCCATTGTTTTCAAAGTCTGCATAACATAGGTACCCACAACTTATTCAACCTGTCACTGCTTGTGGACATTCAGGTCGTCTCCTCAATTTTTTTTTCTACTACCCATGATGCTTCAGTGAACTGCCACACACCACACATATATCTTGGTAGGAAGAGCTATCGGATAAAGGCTTAGAAGTTAAATTACTGGACCAAAGAGTATGTGTGTTAGAACAAGGAGAGATCCTGCTGATTTCTGTTTCAGAAAGGTTGTGCCAGTGTGCTCTCCTAGCCCCAGTGTCTGGGACTTCTGTTTACTCATACATTCAATAGCACTGGGTATTAAAACTTCAAAAGTTTTTTGAATCTGATAGGCGAGAACTGGTGTCATTGTTATTTTCATTTTTAATAACTTTTATATGCTTATTTTCTACTGCATTTCCTGGTCATACCTTTTTTTTCTTTTGAGTTGTTTGTTTTGTCTTTCCTTGTTAATTGATATTGGCTTGTTCTTTGTATATTAAGGAAATTAGCTCATATATTCAGGAAATTGGCTCTTTGGAAGTCTCATAATGCATTTTGTTTTTTACTTTACATATGGCATTTTTTGTCCACTGAAGTTTTAATTTTCTATGCCGGCAAGTTTATCAAGTATTTCCTTTATATACTAATGAGACTCGGATCTCATAAATATATAAAGGATATGGCTTATGAAACTTGGATCTTGCCTAGAAATGCCTTTGTCCATCCCTGGACTGTAAATCCTGGGTCCAGGCTTTCTTTTAGATCTTTTATAGCTTTATTTGTTATTCTTAAATCTCTGCTCAGCTCCATTTATTTTGGGGTAAGAACTGATCTTGCTATTCTCCCCACAAATGGTGGCAGACCCTGGTCTAGGAACCAACCGTGGCTTCTTTGATCTCCTCCAGGAAACTACAAGGCTCCTTTGATGTGAGTGTCAAGGGCATCAGCATTTCCGTCAACCTCCTATTGGGCAGTGAGTCCTCAGGGAGGCCCACAGTTGCTGCCTCCAGATGCAGCAGCAACATCGGCGATGTGGAGGTGGACATGTCGGGAGACCTGGGGTAGGTTCCCATTGGAGCACTGCCAACTGACTCCTGGTTGCAGCCCCCGGCCCATCCAGCGCTCAGCCTGGCCTCCGGTAATTGTAATGATCCAGGTGGATGGCACGGGCACTTGAAGGTTATTCTTTGGGGAACCCTGTTGAGATGAACAGATACAGACCTAAGCCAGGAATACTGGTGCATCATTTTCATTAAAAAAATAAGCTTCGGCCAGGTGCAGTGGCTCACGCCTGTAATCCCCAGCACTTTGGGAGGCCGAGACGGGTGGATCACGAGGTCAAGAGATCGAGACCATCCTGGTCAACATGGTGAAACCCCGTCTCTACTAAAAATACAAAAAATTAGCTGGGCATGGTGGTGCGTGCCTGTAATCCCAGCTACTCAGGAGGCTGAGGCAGGAGAATTGCCAGAACCCAGGAGGCGGAGGTTGCGGTGAGCCGAGATCGCGCCATTGCACTCCAGCCTGGGTAACAAGAGCGAAACTCCGTCTCAAAAAAAAAAAAAAGTAAGCTTCAGGGAACCCTTGTCAGGTGAATGAAATCTGGCTATTGGAGGAACACAGAAGCTTTAGTCGAAGGAGCATTTGCAAAAAAATATACAAGTCCTTGGACGAGTCATTTCATCTCTTCTGGTCTCAGTTTCCTTGATTAGAAAAGCATGGCCAGGTGCAGTGGCTCACACCTGTAATCCCAGCACTTTGGGAGGCCAAGGCAGGAGGATCACTTGAGGTCAGGAGTTCAGGACCAGCCTGGTCAACATGGTGAAAAGCTGTCTCTACAAAAAATACAAGCATTAGTTAGGCATGGCCGGGCGCAGTGGCTCATGCCTGTAATCCCAACACTTTGGGAGGCCAAGGCAGGCAGAACACCTGAGGTCAAGAGTTTGAGACCAGCCTGGCCAACATGGTGAAATCCTGTCTCTACTAAAAATACAAAAAATTAGCCGGGTGTGGTGGCGGGCACCTGTAATCCCAGCTACTTAGGAGGCTGATGCAGGAGAATCGCTTGAGCCTGGGAGGTGGAGGTTTGCAGTGAGCCGAGACTGTGGCACAGCACTCCAGACTGAGCAACAGAGCGAGACTCCATCTCAAAAAAAAAAAAAAAAAGTAAAGAAAAATGTGGATTCTCAAGCCCCTTCCCCAAATCTTGTGAATGTGATCATGCGATCGGGCGCCATAGATGTGGAGAAGCCAGATGCTTGGGATCAGGCTGGGTGTGCTGGGACACAGCAGGGCGCCAGGAGGCGGTGGAAAGGGCTCCCTTTGTGGACTGGCCTGGCCAGGAACCAGGGCCCGGCTTTCCCAGACACCCGGCTGAGTTCAGTGGCAGACTGTGCTTCTCTCCCCAGGTGGCTGTTGAATCTCTTCCACAACCAGATCGAGTCCAAGTTCCAGGAGGTATTGGAGAGCAAGGTAAGAAGGCCCAAGCCTCTGGCCTCCGCCGAGCTTGGTGAGGGCTGAGTGGAAGACCTCACTGCCCACTGGCCCTGGACCAGCCATGGGGGCTGGTTTGGATGTACTTGAGCACAAGGCCCAGGGAAGACAAATCATTTGCCCAGGTCATGGGGTTGTTGTGGGGCAGGCTGGGGGCAAAACTCCAAGTCCGTTCAGTTGGGCAGAAAATGGTCAAGTGCTTGCCAAGGGTTAAACAGCAGGGGCTAAGCACAGACTCCAGCCCCTCCCTCTGTTCAGCCTTGCTCAGTGCCCCGCACTGCCCTGCGTTCCACCAAGGTCAGAAAGGAGATCATTCCTCAGGTGTCTGCAAGAGACCAGGCAGGAAACCTCAGCATGTGGGTGGGCCAGTTGGGAACCAGGCAAGCTCATGAGCATCAGCCCTGGGTGGGGAAGCAGCAATGCTGTCAGATTTTCCTGTTAAAAAAGAATATGTGAAATCTTCAGATTTTGTCATCTTCGACTAAATCAAAAAGATTTCGTGTTAACTCTCAGTTCCTCTAAACACTCATCACCCCAAAATCCCGTTTCTGAGATATTAGCCGAAGGGTGTCTGTAGCAATGACTGTGGGAAGGGAGAAAGTGATGAAGGAGGAAAGGGAAAAATACACACACCACACACACACACTGCACACACTCCACATATCCTACACACACACAAACACACCACACACACTCCCTACACGCACACATTACACACACCACACACACACCACTCACACCCCCTACATGCACGCACCACACCATACACACACACACTACACACATACACACACACCTCACACACCACACCCCACACTCCCCACACACATGCCCCCCCCACACACACCCCACACACATACCACATCCTCACAAACACACACACCCTACATACCACACACAGCCTACATACCCTAAACACACCTCCATACACACATCCTCTACACACACACACCCCTTACATATCCTACACACACACAAACACACCACACACACCCCCTACACACACACACTACACACACCACACACACCCTACACACAGAAACAGACCACACTCACACACCACTCACACCCCTACATGCACACACCACACACACTCCACACCATACACACTCCACACCATACACACACACACACACACACACACACACACACACACCCATCTGTAGGTCCGGTCTCTGGTTTGTCTTTGAGTGCCCCCTCGTGGTTGAAGCAGGAACGGCTGGCAGACCCCCACATTGTGGGTGTGGCCAGCTGTGCCGTTTCTTTTCTGGTTCTGGGGCCCTGAGATTAAGTGACCTTGAGAAACATGCCAGCCTACTCAGGCACCCTGTTGCCATATTGCTGTGCATAACAATAGTAATATAGTACAGCTATAATTATCATAGTAGTCATGGACCATGATAATTATTGTTTTGATAAATGAATATAATTAATGCTATACAGAATCTATTCTTGTGTAACTATTCTGATTTATAACAGAAAAGGCTGCTATTTCTTGAGCCTGTGGCTTGGCCAGGGATAGTGGGCTCAGTACTTCATGTGCACAGTCTCATTCGATCTTAACCTCGACCTTGGAAGGAGGTGCCATTTTCCACATGGACAGATCTGAGGGGTGGAGTAGCTTGCCCAATGTCACCTTGCTGGTGAGAGGCTGAGTCAGGATTGGAGCTTCCTAGGATGTGGAGCAGCTCATACCAAAAGCCTTCTAGGGCTGGGTGTCTCGGGACCCCTGATCCTTCTAGATCTTTCAATTCTCTTCCTTCCAGAAAAACTAAGAGCCTGGTGTAGGGCCTTTCCAGTTCTCCACTCAGGGTGGGATGTGTTACCTGGACCGGCAGGGTTAAGGAGAAGAATAAGCACTCATGGAATGCTTGCTCTCTGGGTGATATATACTGACTGTCTCATTCCCCAACTTCCCAAAATGTTACCAGAAAGGGGTCCTGATCCAGAACCTCAAGAGAGGGTTCTTGGATCTCACTTAAGAAAGAATTTGGGGTGAGAAAAGTGAAAGCAAGTTTATTAGAGAAGTCAGGCGGAAAAGCATGGCTGCTCCACAGGCAGAGCTGCAGCAGGGCTGTGCAGTTGAGTATACTTGTGGTTATTTCTTGATTCTATGCTAAACAAAGGTGGGTTTTTTTGTTTTTTTGGGTTTTTTTTGAGACAGAGTCTTGCTCTGGCACCAGGCTGGAGTGCAGTGGCGCGATCTCGGCTCACTGCAACCTCCGCCTCCCAAGTTCAAGTGATTCTCCTGCTTCAGCCTCCCAAGTAGCTGGGACTACAGGCCCCCACCACCACACCCGGCTAATTTTTTGTATTTTTAGTAGAGACGGGGTTTCACTGTGTTAGCCAGAATGCTGTAGATCTCCTGACCTCATGGTCCGCCCACCTTGGCCTCCCAAAGTGCTGGGGATTACAGGCGTGAGCCACTGCTCCTGGCTTTTTTTTTTTTTTGAGACAGGGTCTTGCTCTGTCACCAGGCTGAAGTGCAGGGGTGTGATCTCGGCTCACTGTAACCTCCGCCTCCCGGGTTCAAGTGATTTTCCTGCCTCAGACTCCCAAGAAGCTGGGACTACAGGTGTGCGTCACCACGCCTGGCTAATTTTTTGTATTTTAGTAGAGATGGGGTTTCACCATGTTGGCCAGGATGGTCTTGATCTCCTGACCTTGTGATCCACCCACCTCAGCCTCCCAAAGTGCTGGGATTATAGGTGTGAGCCACCACACCCAGCCTGGGTGAATTATTCACGAGTTTTCCTGGAAAGGGGCAAGAACTTCCCAGAACTGAAGTTTCCTTCCCCTCTTAGACCATATAGGGTAACTTCTGGACATTGCCACGGCATTTGTAAACTGTCATTGCACTGGTGGGCATGACTTTTAACATGTCATTGCATTATAATTAACGTATAATGAGCAGTGAGGACGACCGAGGGCACTTTGGTTGCCATCTTGGTTTCGGCCGGCTTCTTTCCTGCATCCTGTTTTTTTCCGTAGGGTCTTTATGACTTGTATCCTGTAATCCCAGTCCTGCTGACGTCCTGGCTCATCCTGTGACTAAGAATGCCTAGCCTCCTGGGAACGCGGCCCAGCAGGTCTTAGCCTCATTTCGCTCCTGTTCAAGATAGAGTCACTCTAGTTCAAACACCACTGACAAAAACTCCCTGGGAAACACCTGGCCTTGCCATTATATCTTGTGAGTGAGAACCAAAAAGTAGAGAGAGGTTCAGCAAAGGTCAAGCAGCCATTGGGAACTGGGCAGGATGTGAACCCAAGTTTGCCTGGCTTTCCTGCCACACCCCAACCACTACCTCAGCTGCTTCTCCAGGAGGCCCTGCTGTGCGAGGTCCCTAAAGCCTGGGGCATCCAGGCTCCAGGCTTTTGGGATGATCTGATGGGCTGTTGTCTGAAGGAAAGGCAGGAAAGGAGCATGGAGGTGGACAGAGTTCCTTGGTTCCCTTGCAAACAACCACGAATGTTCCTCACCACGTTTGACCTTGCTTTCTGGCAGCTCCTCGCTGCTAAACCCCTCTCCCGGAAAGTAGAGCAGCTGCAAAGAGCAGTTAAGATATACCCTTTGCCTTCCCAGCCCCCAGTGTTGCCCTTCCCCACAGCCCAATGCCTGATGGATGGTGCCTGCTCACCCGTTGGCACAGAAGCCGTCTGTGACTCCTGCACAGCCCTCTCCTTCACTACATATGTGGATTCTTTGCACAATAGGAGGTAGCTAGCTAACAAAAAGAGCTGTTTAAAGTGAGGACTTTCTCATCGCACATAAACAGAGACAATACTGACGTATGAACCCAATTTTTTTTTGAAATGGGGTTTCACTCTTGTTGCCCAGGCTGGAGTACAATGGCGCAATCTTGGCTCACTGCAACCTCTGCCTCTTGGGTTCCAGCGATTCTCCTGCCTCAGCCTCCTGAGTAGCTGGGATTACAGGCATGTGCCACCACGCCCGGCTAATTTTTGTATTTTTTAAGTGGAGACGGGGTTTCTCCAAGTTGGTCAGGCTGGTCTTGAACTCCCGACCTCAGGTGATCCACCCGCCTCAGCCTCCCAAAATGCTGGCATTACAGGCATGAGCCACCTCGCACAGCCGAACCCAAGTGTTTTAATGGTGGAGTTTCAGGCAGCGTCTTCAGCCAATGCTCCCTCATCGGGCTGTGTCAGTGAATGCCCACAGTTATTCTTTGAAAATGGTCTCTTGATTGACATTGCCACGGTCTTTCCTGCATAAAACATTGACCTGCTACAAATTCTATACTAGGCTTCATTGACCGCAATGAGAATTTAAAGACACTTGCAAAGTCATCCCAGTGTAGAATCCTTCTAGAGCCTTATTTTTTTTCTTCCTCCTAAGATTTTCTGTTGTCTGGTCCAAATTTAACTATGTTTTTAGAGGGTTTGTTTTTTTTTTAAGCACCTTACCCTTCCAGAGTATTTATCTTAGGTTTTCATAGAAAGAACCCTTTAAGCTGGGGCCGGACGTGGTGGCTCAAGCCTGTAATCCCAGAATTTTGGGAGGCTGAGAGGAGTAGATCATTTGAGGTCAGGAGTTTGAGACCAGCTTGGCCAACGTGGTGAGACCCCCGTCTCTATTAAAAATACAAAAATCAGCTGGGTGTGGTGATGCATGCCTGTAATTCCAGCTACTCAGGAGGCGAAGGTAGGAGAATCACTTGAATCTTCCGGGAGCCGGAAGTTGCAGTGAGCTGAGATCATGCCATTGCACATTGCACTCCAGCCTGGGTAACAGAGCAAGATTGTGTCTTAATTAAAAAAAAAAAAAAAAAGACAAACAACTCTTTTCTCAATTATATTGCATTAGTTTACATAATAAATTATTCTAGTGCTTACAAAAGCACATGCAGCAAACAGGCTGCAGGGCTTTCATGTGGACCTCAGCAGGGTCCAGCTGGACTTTTCAAAATCTATCCCAAGGCTGGATAATAAATAATTCGGGTAATTACAGTAGCAAGTACAGCAATCAAGTTTGGAAATGCACATTTTCTTCTCTTGAGAAGCTGGCCACACAACTGGTGGCAATTGTGTGTGAGTGGCCTACAGACCCCAGATTCAGTCTTCTGGGAGTGCCAGCAGGAATGGGGAATACTCATCAATCCAGCCAACCTGTTCAGGATGACCATTAAGAACTATTTACACACCGAGAGCGGTGGCTCACGCCTGTCATCCCAGCATTTTGGGAGGCAGAGGCAGGTGGTTTGTCTGAGGTCAGGAGTTCAAGACCAGCCTGGCCAACATGGTGAATGAAACCCTGTCTCTGCTAAATTTACAACAACTAGCTGGCCGTGGTGGCGCACACCTGTAGTCCCAGCTACTCGGGAGGTTGAGGCAGGAGAATCGCCTGAACCCAGGAAGCAGAGGTTGCAGTGAGCTGAGATCGCGCTATTTCACTCCAACCTGGGTGACAAGCGTGAAACTCCGTCTCAAAAACAAACAAAAAAAAGAGTTACCTACATTAACTGTATGTTCATTTGTGTGATTATTTCTAGTTAGTGTCTAGTTTTGCTATTAAACTCTAAATTCTGAGAGGCCAGGACCTCCCAAAGGAAAACTTTGTCTATAATGGTGGAGTTTTAGGCACTGTCTCCAGCCAGCGCCCCCTCCTCTGGCTGTGTCAGTGACTCCCTAGCTCGGAAGTCCCGTCTTGGGACAGACTTTGAAAAGTCCAATTGGACCCTAGTGGAGTCCACATGGGAGCCTACATATTTTTATTGTTTCCATTTCCTTGGTACCTAGCCGATGGCAAGCACTTATAAACATTTGTAAATCAATGATCACATAGCATACATATGAAATAATGTGGCTGCAGTCATCAGCACCATGCCAGACCAGAGCCGGGGAACTCACTCAGGCATTCTCTTCCCATTTTTTTCAGATCTGTGAAATGATACAGAAATCAGTGTCCTCCAATCTACAGCCTTATCTCCAAACTCTGCCAGGTAGGACACCCCACCGACCTGGGACACTTTATTTCTGTTAATTTCTATAACATCATATGTGTACCTTATAAAATAGCAAATGGGACAGAAATATAGAAAGTGAAAATTAAGGGCCGGGCGTGGTGGTTCACACCTGCAGTCCCAGCACTTTGGGAGGCCGAGATGGGCGGATTAGCTGAGGCCAGGAGTTCGAGACCAGCTAGACCAACATGGCAAAACCCCATCTCTACTACAAATACAAACTTAGCTGGGCATAGTGGCACATGCCTGTAACCCCAGCTACTTGAGAGGCTGAGGCAGGAGAATTGCTTGAATCTGGGAGGCAGAGGTTTCGGTGAGCCAAGATCATGCTATTGCAATTCACCCTAGGCAACAAAGAGCGAAACTCCATCTCAAAAAAAGAAAAAAAAGTAAAAATTGAAAGTTGCTTTTTCTCCCCAACTTTTCTTCCAAGAAGTAACCTCTTGTTTGAATGTATCTTTTCAGATAATTTATTTGCATGTATAAATATAAATATATGTAAGCATTTGAATAGACATTCACATATGTACTATTTTGTTCATGAGTCTATGTGTATTTGCATAATTATAAATATGTATGTTCATATACATAGTATAGACATTGTTCTAGATTTCTTTTTTTTGAGACAGGGTCTCACTCTGTGGCCCAGGCTGGAGTGCAGTGGTGTGATCTCGGCTCACTGCAGCCTCAACCTCCTGAGCTCAAGTGATCCTCCTGCCTCAGCCACCTGAGTAGCTGGGACCACAGGTTCCTTGCCATCACACTCGGCTACTTTTTTGTATTTTTTGTAGAGACAGGGTTTCTCGGTGTTGCCCAGGCTGGTCTCGAACTCCTGGGCTAAAGTGACCCACCCACTTCAGCCTCCCAAAGTACTGACAGGAGCCAGCCACCATGCCAGCCTGATTTAATTTTTCAAAACTTTTGATTGAGGTATATTTATAGAGAAAAGTACTCAAATCATAAGTGTATAGTTAAAGAGTTTTCACATGCATGTAACCTGCTCCCAATCAAGAAACAGAACATGGCTGGTTTTTCGGAGCCCCTGGTGTCCCCCTCGATCACTACCCAGCCCTCTAGGGTCACCACCCTCCCAACTTCTACCAGCAAAGATTAGTTTTGCACTTTGCACATGAATGGAATCAGACATATTTTGAGTCTCTTTTCAAAAGCCAGAAGGCTTTCTTTGTTCAACTTTAAAATAAGAGGTCAGGACTGGGTGCGGTGGATCACACCTTTAATCCCAGCACTTAGGGAGGCCGAGGCGAGTGGATTACCTGAGGTCAGGAGTTCGAGACCAGACTGGTCAACATGGTGAAACCCCATCTCTACTAAAAATACAAAAATTAGCCAGGCGTCATGGTGGGCACCTGTAATCCCAGCTACTCAGGAGGCTGAGGCAGGAGAATCACTTGAACCTGGGAGGCAGAGGTTGCAATGAGCCGAGATCTCAGCACTGCACTCCAGCCTGGGCAACAGAACAAGACTGTCTCAAAATAATAATAATAATAATAATAATAATAATAATAGGCTGGGAGCTGTGGCTTATGACTATAATCCCTGCATTTTGGGAGGCCAAGGTGGGTGGATCATGAGGGCAGGAGTTCAAGACCAGCCTGACCAAGATGGTAAAACCCTATCTCTACAAAAAATACAAAAATTAGCCAGGCATGGTGGTAGGCACCTATAATCTCAGCTACTTGGGAGGTTGAGGCAGGGAATTGATTGAACCCGGGAGGCAGAGGTTGCAGTGAGCCGAGACTGCACCACTGCACTCCAGCCTGGGTGACAGAGCAAACCTCTGTCTCAAAAATAATAATAATGATAAATAATAAATAAATAAAATAAAATATGAGATCAGGCCAGGAGTGGTGGTGCACACCTGTAATCCCAGCACTTTGAGAGGCCAGTGAGGGAGGATCACTTGAGTTCAGGCATTCAAAGCCAGCCTGGGCAACATGGTGAAACCCTGTCTCTACAATAAATACAAAAATTAGCCAAGCGTAGTGGCATGCGCCTGTAGTCCCAGCTACTTGGGAGGTGGGAGGATCACTTGAGCCCAGGAGCTCAAGGCACGGGTGAGCTTAAATTGTGCCACTGCACTCCAGCCTGGGCCACAGAGTGAGACCCTATCTCAAAAAAACTGAAATAAAATAAAACATGAGGTCAATGCATATTGTTGCATGCACCTGTAGTGTAGCTGGTTCATTCTCCTTGCTGCGTACTATACCACCATGTAGATGTTGCTCCATATTTTTGTCCATTCTATTATTGAAGGCCATCTGGGGGTGGTGTTCAGTTTTAGCCCATGCACTACTATGAATATCCTAGTGCCTGTGGTCACACGTCTTTCGGTATATACCTGGGAGTGAAATTGCAGATTCATGTGACATGCCCAGATTCGATATTATCAGATCCTGGCAAAAAGTTTCCCAAAGTGGTTGTAACAGACCTTATTATGTTAACAGCTATGTAGTATTCCATTACATGGATGTGTCTTTGTTTATTTAATAAGTCCCCACTGATGGACGTTTCGGTGTCTGCCTTTCCCTTGCTGATGCCAACAGGGCTACAGGGAGCCATCTACAAGTGGAGTCCCTGGATCCAGGGTGCACACATTCGGTGTGGAGGGGGAGACTCTGATCAATTATCTGAGGTGTTCTCTGATGCCTGGGCTCCCAAGCCGCCATGTGGTTACTTGTTGACAACACCTTTACCAGAGGTCCAAGTCGGCAACCCAGTACTGGGACTTGGAACACTCGTTCATTCGGGGCTTTGGAGGGGAGTGTCTGGGCCCTCTGGACGCACCCTGCCTGACCTTCCTGGTTATTGGTTCAGCATTAAGCTCCAGGTGTGGCTGGAGAGGTGAAGCCTGGACTCGTGTGTGTGTGTGTGTGTGTGTGTGTGTGTGTGTGTGTGTGTGTGTGTCTGGAAACTGCTTAGGCCCTAAACTGAGCATAACACCCCAACACTGTTAACTTCCCCAAGGGAACCCATGTAGTCTCTTGAAGAAGCACTTCTTTGCCTCGGGCCCAGCTGGTAGGGGGAGTCTGAAGAAGGTCACAGGGAATGTGAGTCAGCCAGAGCCCTCGCCCCTCCTCCAGCAGCTGAAAGCGGCACCTGGCCTCTAATTCTGCCCTGTCCTGGTTCACAGTTACAAAAGAGATTGACAGTTTCGCCGGCATTGATTACAGCTTAGTGGAAGCCCCTCGAGCAACAGCCCAGATGCTGGAGGTGATGTTTAAGGTGAGCGTCCTGGGGCCGGGCTGGGTGGGTGAGGCTTTCCCCCAGGGTCAGCCATTCCCTAGGCCAGCTGTCCCCCTAACTTCAGATCTGTCCTTGTCTTCCCAGTGGTTCCCGCTGTGTCGAGGGCCGGGCTATATGGAGTGGTGGGGAGTGTTCCCAGAGCTAGGATTCCCCATGGGTGCCTTACACCTCTCAGGTCTTAACGCCTCCCTCCTCCTCCTTCCCCTACTTTGCCTTGCCCATCATGCAGAAAAGGCCAATCAGAGCAGGGCCTAGGGGGTGTAGATGGGCCTAGGGCATATAGAGGGGCTGACCAGGATATCCTGTGGGTTAATATAGAAAAGCTTCTAGGGAGCTCTTCATTAAAAGACAGCACTGCTTTAATGGTGGAGTTTCAGGCAGTGCCGCAGCCAGCAGCCTTTCATCAGACTGTGTAGGGAAACACCTAGCCCCAGCCCCAGGACAGGCTTTGAAACGTCCAACTGGACCCTACTTCCCTCTCCAGGGTGAAATCTTCCATCGTAACCACCATTCCCCAGTTGCCCTCCCTGCTCCCGTCATAAGCCTTCCTGAGGAACACGACAAAATGGTCTACTTTGCTGTCTCGGATTATGTCTTCAACACAGCCAGCCTGGTTTACCACCAGGAAGGGCATCTGAACTTCTCCATCACAGATGACATGGTGAGGATGGTGGCAAATAGGTCTCTCGAATGAGCATGGGACCCACTGCTTCTTCCTTCTTTCCTTTCACCCCTGTTGACATCAGTAAAATACTAAGTTATAGCTAAGAGAAAAATCAAGACCAGGAAAAGTATGTTAGCACAATCTCCCTTTTTACTTCAGTGGCCAGGAAACTCAAAGCCAAAGTTATTTCTCCCTTGGCCGGGCACAGTGGCTCACGCCTATAATCCCAGCACTTTGGGAGCCTGAGGTGGGCAGATTGCTTGAGGTCAGGAGTTCGAGACCAGCCTGGCCAACATGGCCAAACCCCGTCTCTACGAAAAATACAAAAATTAGCCAGGTGTGATGGTGGTGCACACCTGTAATATCAAGTACTCAGGAGGCTGAGGTGGGAGAATCACTTGAACCCAGGAGGTGGAGGTTGCAGTGAGCCAAGATCGTGCTACTGCACTCCAGCCTGGGTGACAGAGTGAGACTCTGACTCAAAAAGAAAAAAGTTCTTTCTGCCTTATAACAACCGTGGAAGACTTTGCAGCTTGCTTTTCTGTGTTTTACTTTTCTAGGCCTGTTTTCTAGTCTAGACTTGTTAGTCTAATTCATATTTCCTTTCATCCTGATGATTTCTGATTACTAAAATATTTCTAAAAATATTTTAGTGAATGAGGCCGGGTGCAGTGACTCACACCTGTAATCCTAACACTTTGGGAGGCCGAGGTGGGCAGATCACCTGAGGTCAGGAGTTTAAGACCATCCTGGCCACCATAGCAAAACCCTGTCTCTACTAAAAATACAAAAATTTGCAGGGCATGGCGGCATATGCCTGTAATCCCAGCTATATGGGAGGCGGAGGCAGGAGAATCTCTTAACCCCAGGAGGCGGAGGTTGCAATGAGCCAGGATCTCACATTGCACTGCAGCCTGGGCAACAGAGTGAGACTCTATCTCCAAAATATATATATATATATATTTTTTTCAGTGAATGAGGCAGGATAATACATGCACCGATAAATGCATTTAGTTTCAGAGAAAAGGAAATAAAGACCAATTGAAAAATAAAGCACAATTATGAAGACGCTGAGCCCATAAATTAATTTCTTTAACATCTCAAACCTATCAGGGAGCTTCCTTGTAGCTAAAGCGAAAAGGATATATGATTTCATGATTCACACTGAAAAGGAGAGACAGTCTTTCTCACACCCCCAAAACAACTGTTTCCAATGTGGCTTTGTATAGAGAAGACTGAATGTTATAGCGGGTCATCCCTTTAATGGTTCTCCAGTTTATCTCATACTTCTGGGTTTCAAAAAGTTGTTTCTTGAAGCACTTCATCAAAGTTGAGGCCTCATGAACAATGTCAGGGGAGTGGGAGCAACCGTGTGGCTGGGCTCGGACGGCCCAGCCTCCCCTGGTGTCAATCCAGGACTGTCTGGTAGATGGAGGGTCGTTTTGTCCTTCAAATGGCCTCCCACACCTGCACAGGCGTTGGCTTGTGGCATGGTGTTTGGTTTATCCATCCTACCTGCGACACAGGCCTCTCTTTCTGTGGGATGATAACAGCTGCGTTTCATGGGGTGCTCACCATATGCGGGGCCTTGTGCTAGATGTTCATTTAGCCCTCACAGTGACTTGAAGGTGGGGGCTATTATCCCCATTTTATGGATGAGGAAGTTGAGGTTCAGGGAGATGAAAGGGCTGGTCTGAGATCACAAAGTCAGGACACAAACCGAGGTCTGTGTGACTGCAAACTTCACACTTGCAGACCCTCGGAGTGGGACCCACACCTCAGCTCCACCCTGGGAGAGCAGGCAGGACGCTGGGCACCCATGTGCTCTGCTTGGGTGAATGCAGGACAGGCATCTCAACCCTGCCAGGGTAACCTAGGCCGTGGAGAAGTGACAGGCTTGCACACCGCGGCGCCTCCCCAGTCCTCTTTAGACCTTCAGCTCCAGCAAGAGCACCCTGACACTTCGTGTCTCTTTGCTGCAGATACCGCCCGACTCTAATATCCGACTGACCACCAAGTCCTTCCGACCCTTCGTCCCACGGGTAAGGCGTCCCTGAGTTCCCCATGAGTGCAGACTGAGCCCATTAGATTCCAGAGGTTTCTCTTTAAAACCTCTGCATTTCTCTCAGCTTGGCCAAGAGTCAGAGGGCCGGGATGAGACTCCCACTGAAGGCTGGGGTACTGCTCCCTTTAAAGCCCAAATAACAGAGGCTGAGCCCCACATTTTGTGGAACCACATCTTGTCTAATCCTTTATTGGTGTTATCTAAGAATCCCAAGGAATGCTGGCATATTCCATAAAATGTACCCAGCACTTTTGGAGGCCAAGGCAGGTGGATCAGAAGGTCAGGGGATCAAGACCATCCCGGCCAACATTGTGAAGCCTTGTCTCTACTAAAATACACAAAACTAGCTGGACGTGGTGACGCGCGCCTGTAGTCCCAGCTAGTAGGGAGGCTGAGACAGGAGAATCGCTTGAACCTGGGAAGCAGAGGTTGCAGTGAGCCGAGATCATGCCACTGCACTCCAGCCTGGGTGACAGAGCGAGACTCCATCTCAAAAAAAAAAAAAAAAGTACCCTTATGAATAGGAACTAACAATTATAGAGGGCTTCCTAGGCTCCAGGCATGTTCTTGGTGCTTTAAAAAATTAACTTTTTGGCCAGTCATGGTGGCTCATGCCTGTAATCCCAGCATTGTGGGAGGCCAAGGTGAGCGGATTGCTCAAGCCCAGGAGTTGAAGACCAGCCTGAGCAACATAACAAAACCCCATCTCTACAAAAAATACAAAAAGTAGCCCAGCATGGTGGCACACAGCTCAAGTCCTAGCCACCAGGGAGGCTGAGGTGGGAGGATCACCTCAGCCTGGGAGGTTGAGGCTGCAGTGAGCTGTGACTGCACCACTGCACTCCAGCCTGGGCAACAGAGTGATACCCTGTCTCAAAAAAAATTATTAAAAATATTAGCTTTTGGGCTGGGCACAGTGGCTCATGCGTGTAATCCCAGCACTTTGAAAGGCGAGGCAGTTGGATCACGAGGTCAGGAGTTCAAGACCAGCCTGACCAATTTCAATACTGAAACCCCATCTCTGCTAAAAATACAAAAATTAGGCAGGCATGGTGGTGGCACCAGCCTGTTGAGCCAGCTACTCGGGAGGCTGAGGAAGGAGAATCGTTTGAGCACAAGAGGTGAAGCTTGCAATGAAGATCACACCACTGCGCTCCAGCCTGGCTACAGAGTGAGACTTTGTCTCTAAATATATTTATATATTTATATATATACACGCATATATATGTGTGTGTGTGTGTGTGTGTGTGTGTATATATATATATATATATATATATATATTCTTTGGATGGATAATAAATTCTCATGGTTCAACATTCAAAAGATATAAAAGATTATAGAGTAGAGTCCCACATCTACTCCTGTCCCCTAACCACCCACTTCCCATCTCAAGTTTACCAATATTACCAGATTATGCGTACCTTTCTGATGATATTCTATGTATATACAGGTTCAGTATCTCTTATCCAAAATGCTTGGAAAAGCAACTCTGCCCCTCTGCTGGGTGAAGCATTTTACCCCCTCAGCCTTCCAAATGTCTCCCTTCTAGAAGAGGCTGTAGGTTTTAGGTTTACGTAACCAAAAGGCTCATGGGAGTATCGTTTTTCCACCAATATCCTCCTAAAAAGGAAGAGTCTTGCCCCAAATAAAACTCTACGCCTATCTCTAGTTACACAGAAGCTTAAGAGCCTTTTTGAAATGGTGGGATCTAGGGCTGGCTGTGGTGGCTCACGCCAATAATCCTAGCACTCTGAGAGGCCAAAGCAGGAGGACTGCTTGAGGCCCGGAGTTCAAGAGCAACTTGGGCAGCATAGCAAGACCCTGTCTCTGTTTTAGAAAGAAAGTTTTAAAAGAAAACAGAAATGTTCTGTGGATTATCATATTAAAAGAATAATAAGAGAAAATTAAATATTTTTTAAAAGAAATGATGGAATCCAGCTGTGTCATATTTCAAAAACACTGGCTTCTGACTTCTGCATGCCCAATTAGCAGAGTGTGATGAGGGGATGGAGAACCAGCAGGGCTCCCCGACAGCCTCGGGAGAGGCAGGGAGGGAGAAAAAAATGGGCCCAACTTTTCGGGAGAACAATTTGGCAATACCTGCTGAAAGCTTTAAAAGCATTGCTGGCCAGGTGTGGTGGCTCATGCCTGTAATCCCAGCACTTTGGGAAGCCGAGGAGGGCAGATCACCTGAGGTCAGAAGTTCGAGATCAGTCTGGCCAGCATGGTAAAACCCTGTCTCTACTTAAAATACAAAATTAGCCTGGTATGGTGGCACGTGCCTGTAATCCCAGCTACTTGGGAGGCTGAGGAAGGAGAATCGCTTGAACCCAGGAGGCAGAGGTTGCAGTGAGCCAAGATGGTGCCATTGCACTCCAGCCTGGGTGACAAGAGCAAAAACTCCATCTCGAAAAAAAAAAAAAAAAATCATTGCTGCCCTTCAACTCAGCAATTCCTCCTCTAGGAATGTTTTCCTGAAAATAATAGCCAAGGGCGCTCACAAGGAGCTGGTCATTATAATGACAAAACCTTGGAGACAACTTGATGCCCAATAGTGTTTAATCCATCGCAGGACCCATATACAGTGGAATACAACGAAACTGTGAAATAGATGGTGCAGACTCTGCGTCTGACATGGAGAGCTGGCCAGTGTTGCAGTTAAGAGAAAAAGGCACAGAGAATTTTGTGGGAAATAAAATCAACCAAAAGCAACTCCCAGCTTGATCTGACTCCCACAGGCCTCTCCAGCAGACTTACATATTTTCTTCTCTTGATGTAATCTCCTAATTCTGCTCCCAGTTAGCCAGGCTCTACCCCAACATGAACTTGGAGCTCCAGGGATCAGTGACCTCTGCCCCGCTCCTGAATTTCAGCCCGGGGAATGTGTCTGTGGAGCCCTATATGGAGATAGACGCCTTTGTACTCCCGCCCAGCTCCAGCAAGGAGCTTGTCTTCCGGCTCAGTGTGGTAAGGTTCAGAGCCTTTGCAAATGCTGTTCCCTTTTCCTCACATGCTTTTCTCCCCACTCACCATCTGAATAATTCCTCCAGTTCTTAACTTAAATTCTACTTCCCGAGAGAGGCCTTTCTTGCTGGCTCTTACCCCCAATCTACCTTACACCGCTTGCCACTTTTTCCTTAGCATTTCATTATCTTTTTTCTGGGTGTTTACTACAAAGGTACTTTGTAGCTGTCTGCAGGTGTATTTGTTTAACGCATGTATCTCTCACTACGTGAGTCTGGGCTATTGTGGGGAGGAAGGTATTCGGGTCTTTGTCGATTTGCTCTGTTCTTTGTCTGTATTTGATCCTGGAAGACTACATTTCCCATGCTTCCTTGCGCTCTGATTTCCACCCAGGTCAGCCAATGGGAGGTACTGTCAGGAGAATGGAGGCGGGGAGGAAAGATGAAGCCAGAGTATTTTTTTTCCTCTTTCTTTGTGGCGGGCAGAGGCTCAGGCTGTGACTGTGTCTCCTCCATGGTGACTTCCATAATTCCAACTCCACTCTTTGTTCCTCTAGTCCTGGGGTGGATACAGCCTCCTGTCTGTGCTAATCTCCGGGTGGCCTCACCAATGCTTTACTAGCTTCTCAACAATTCCATCACTTGTATAACCAATTCCCTGTATTAAATTCCCTCTGCATTAAACATTGAGAGTGAGTTTTCCTTTTTCGATGGACTCTGTCTAATAGGGAAGAGATGCTGAGTCCTTTGGGGGCCCTGCTCTCTGGATGAAGAACTCTGCTCTCTTGTTTTTTGACTTTTGAAATCAACAAGTCAAATCTGGACAGGCTTGGTGGCTCACATCTGTAATCCCAGCACTTTGGGAGGCCGAGGCAGGTGGATCAATTGAGGTCAGGAGTTCAAGACCAGCCTGGCCAACATGGTGAAACCCCGTCTCTACTAAAAATACAAAAAATTAGCTGGGTATGGTGGTGCATGCCTGTAATTCTAGCTACTGGGGAGGCTGTGGTAGGACAATCGCTTAAACCCAGGAGGCAGAGGTTGCAGTGAGCTGAAATGGCACCATTGCACTCCAGCCTGGGCAGCAAGAGTGAAACTCCATCTCAAAAAAAGAAAAATTAAAAATTTTTAAAAAAAAGTCAAATCTCTGACAGGGTAATTCTTCCTAGATGCTATATCTGCAATTTAATATTGTTATTGTTATCAAAAGGGTCTTTATTAATATATTTTAAACTAAAATATAATTTATCATCTGGGTGTGGTGACTCACACCTGTAATCTCAGCACTTTGAGAGGTCCAGGCAGGAGAATCGCATGAGGCCAGGGGTTTGAGACCAGCCTGGGCAACATAGCAAGACTCCATTGCTACAAAAAAGAAAAAAAATAGCCAGGCATAGTGGCATGCACCTGTAGTCCTCGTTACTTAGGAGGGTGACATGGGAGGATCACTTGAGCCCAGGAGTTCAAGGCTGCAGTGAGCCATGATTGCACTCACTTTTAGAGAGATTCTAAAATAATAATGATAATTTATTATTGTTGTTGTTACTAGGGCTGAGTCTTGACCTGAGATAACTAGAAATGATCCTTTTTAGAGCTTTCCATGGGTAGGTACTCTATACCTTCTCTTAGTAGTCTGTTCAAAGTTTAACTGCTATCATGGACAATTTCAAATAAAAATGTTCACGTCCAAGTTCAAACATTGATTGAGCACCCACAGTGAGCCTTCTGAGAGTCTATAATCTAGTGGGCAAATTACCTGCTTTAGCTCACTGAGCTGTTTGTTGAGAGGAGACAGTTGGTCCCTCATCATCACCCTTCCTGTACATACAAGCTCCATCACTTACACCTGTTTCCTTCTATCGGCATTTCCAGGCCACTAATGTGTCTGCCATCTTGACCTTCAACACCAGCAAGATCACTGGGTTCCTGAAGCCAGGAAAGTAAGTTGGCCTCCTGCCCACAAGGGGGTTCCCAGCTGGGCTCCATCTATATACTGTAGCTGCTTCTCTGTAACTGGTGGCAGGGCGGTGGGGGGGACACCATTTGGAAAGGACACTTACATGTCACCCCAGTTGGCCCAATTCTCCTGCCCCACTGGTCCTGCCCCCACAAATTTCAAATTATTAAAGAATTCACTAAGACTGTTACTTTTTCATCTGTGAATTTTAGATGCCAGCTATATTAACTTCCTGAAATGATAGAGTGAGCTTTTTGACACTACCCAATCGCCCTCTGACAGTCTTCCCGATGTCATTGAATTACTGCTTTTAGTTACTCAGTCATCTTTTCCACTCCTGCTCCCACCCGGCCTTTGGCCCTGTGCCTTCTCAAGCCCATCCTTTCCCACTTCTGGGGACCCCCATATTGCTTAGACTTGCATTAAGCCCACACCTCTGAATCTTCTCTGATTCATTATAGGGTAAAAGTGGAACTGAAAGAATCCAAAGCTGGAGTATTCAATGTAAGTTGTTGTTTTATTGATGACACGATTAGAATGTTAATTAATTTGGGGTGTTTCCTAAGCAATTGCTATGGCACCTATAATAGGAAATTCAAAAGGAGAAGAGTTGATTTTTGCCCTGGAGAAGTGTAGAAGGCCTTGAAAACACAAGACACAGGGCCAAAGAACAGTTATATCCTAATATAAAACAATATATAATTAAGTCATCTACTGGACAGAATTCTTTTAACTGGAAGAGACAGAAAGCCAATGGAAATCATCTTACACAAAGAGGAGAAATATGTAGGATTATATAACTGAAAAGTAAAAATAAAAAAAACCGAAGACCGGAGGTTTCAGGCATAGCTGGATCCAGGTGTTCAAATTAGTGCCTCAAGAATCTCTCTCCATCTCTCTGTTCTGTTTTCATTTGTGTTCATTTCACTCTCAGGCACCTCTTGGAATCGGTGGCAAGCCCCTGAGTTTTCTACGGTTTCAGTTTCTTTTTAAAAAATTAACAAAATAAAAAAAAAAAAAATCCCTGTGCTAGCTCTCATTGTACTAATCTCAGGCACCCAGTCTTAAGCCAAGCACTGTGGCCAGAAGTTGGACAAGGCCAGTTGGCCCAGTGTGGATCTCATCTACACTCCAGGAGGCAGGATTTGCAGTCAGCTACATCCAAATCCTATGGACTAAGATTGGCGAGGAGGGTTGTTCCCTGGGAGGAGGTAGACTGTTACCGAAACAAGAGGAATTGAGTGCTGGGCAGGTAAAAGCAAGAAGTGATTTCCACAAGGTAGAAAAAGCGGTGAAGTAGATGGCCCCATATAAAAGGAGGAAAGCAACCAGGTGGCTCACACCTGTAATCCCAGCACTTTGGGAGGCCAAGGTGAGCAGAACACAAGGTCAGGAGTTTGAGACCGAGACCAGCCTGGCCAACATAGTGAAACCCCATCTCTACTAAAAATCCAAAAAAATTAGCCAGGCGTGGTGGCGGGCACCTGTAATCCCAGCTACTCAGGAGGCTGAGCCAGGAGAATCACTTGAACCCAGGAGGCAGAGATTGTAGTGAGCCAAGATCACGCCACTGCATTCCAGCCTAGGCAACAAGAAAGAAATTCTGTCTCAAAAAAATTTTTAATTAAATAAAATAAAAGGAGGAAAGAGAATATGAAGATCAGTGTGAGCTGAAGCGGTGGAGAAGAGCTTTCTGGAAAGAGGAAAGGAGGAGCCGGGTAGACTTTAATGTGCACCTCCACCTGTGCGCTGCCTCCCAGACTTTCCCAAAGCACTTATGAAATAGAAACAAACACAGAAGCTGTGGGGAGAGACAGAGGGACACTGAGGATGGCTCCTTTCAGAAAATAAAGGGTGGAGTGAACAATGGCGCGTTCGTATTGTATCTGTGCATGTTTACTGCAAAGTAAAACATGCAAGTAAAAAGTTTCACAAAAATCCATCCTATCAGGTTTTCAGAACATGAAATGTAAAAACAAGAACTATAGACTCAGATAAATTTACATTCAAGTCCTGATGCTACTGCCCAGTTTCTTGTAAGTCCCTTTCATTCTGTGGGCCTCAGTTTCCTGATATGTGAAATGGGGACATTAATATGAACTTTGAGGGGTTGTGGTGAAGATTGAATCAGACATACGCATAAAGCTCTGAGTTCTCTGCCTGGCAGATAGTGGGGGTTAAAAGTTGTGTTTCATGATTTTGGTAGAAAAGCTTATTTTGTTTCTATTAAAAATTTTAAAATTATACAAGAAGTTCAGGAAAAGCATTCTCACTGTAAATAAAATTGAATACTAATGATAAGGCTAAGGACAAGTCACATGTTGATGCTCTTTCTTTAGAGGAAAGACAGTTGGGTGTGTAACTTTCTAAAATTCTTCTATTTACTTGCATAGTAAATGTTCATCTCAAAAGAGTTTTATCTCATAAAATAGTAGCATGAGGTATTAATAGTTTGCTTTTTCCAAGTGTTTTGCTATGTTGGCACACACAGAGCCGCCCCACCCCCAGGGTGGCCGCGTGGCAATGTGCAGCGTGCCTCTCCTGCTCTCCTCCAGGCAGAGCTGCTGGAAGCGATCCTCAACTACTACATCCTCAACAACCTCTACCCCAAGTTCAACGGTAAGAATCACTGTGGATTTTGCCAAGTCAAAAGCGGACATTGGAGGAAAGAGAGTTGGACTTGGAAAACAGGGCTCTCCTGGGGACTGTGTGACCATGCGCAAGTCACTTCTCTCTGAGCTTAGCAGCCTGACTGTGACATGGAATCACTGAAGTTGGCCTCATCTCCCTCCAGGTTTCTAATGAGGGTTGGGGGCTGGGACAGCTCTTTGGGGCATGAGAAACCTCCTTATAAGCAGGAAAGAGGGACACATGGAAATGCCCCATGTCCTGAAGAGGCAGCTGAAAGACTGAGGACCAAGTTAATATAGAAGGCACAAGGCAGCCGCCTCTGATCTCACATCTCCCAGTCAATTGCCCAACTGCCTAGTCAGAGAAGAAAACAAAAGACTTAAACCCTGTTTCCATGAAGCTTTGCTTCTTTTGGCTGCAACAGAGAGCAGGACAGGGCAAAGGGCAGGGAGTGGATGCCCTGTTCCTTATCTTATCTTGAATGTGTGCTTTCTCCAGACAGCACCATGCCTGGCAGCTTAGGCTCCCAAGTCAGCCTCCCTGGGTTCAAATCCCAGTTCTGCCACTTCCTAACTGTGTGACCTAGAACAAGTTACTTGGCCACTCTGTGCCTCAGTTTCCTTATCTGTAAAATGGAAAGAATAAGCACACCTACCTCATAGTCTTGGTAATCATTAAATGGGGATATACTGAATATAGAGTTTGCAGAGAACAACATTTTCAGTAAAAATCTGTCTCTAATTATTACTTATTCACCAATCTCTCTCAATGTTGTGCTTCAACCTCCAGATAAGTTGACCGAAGGCTTCTCCCTCCCTCTGCTGAAGCAGGTTCAGCTCTACGACCTTGGGCTCCAGATCCATAAGGTCAGCGGGTTCAGGGGGCTCTGAGGATATGTCAGGGGGCAGGTGGTTCACATGCTAGCTTCAGAGGCTATGACTCATGGGTGACACCCAGCCCACCCCTGCAGCTGAGAAAGTCTGACTGGGGCAGAACCGGTGCTCCTGGGCCTTGCCATATACCACAAAGCCATCCATGTGCCCTTCGGAAGTGGCCCCTCTGCCATTGCAGGTGGCATTTGACACAGCCCTGTGCCACCACCACCTCTCACCCCCACTATGAGGGTCGTGAGGAAAGCTCAAGACCAGCTCGTTTTGAAAATACTGCAGCTTGGGAGCAGTGGCTCACGCCTGTAATCCCAGCACTTTGGGAGGCTGAGGAGGTGGATCACCTGAGGTCAGGAGTTCAAGACCAGCCTGGCCAAACATGGTGAAACCTGTCTCTACTAAAAATGCAAAAATTAGGCGTGGTGGGGGGCAACTATAATCCCAGCTACTTGGGAGGCTGAAATAGGAGAATTGCTTAAATCTGGGAGGTGGAGGTTGCAGTGAGCTGAGATCGCACAACTGCACTCCAGCCTGGGCAACAGAGCGAGACTCCACCAAAAAGAAAATACTATAAGTCCTAGGCATAGCATTAGGTCAGGTTCTGAAAGCCACTTGTAAGTTTTAAGTTTTTCTTCTAAATTTTTAGGTTGAAGACGTTATTGTAAATATATGTTTGGCATGCCTCCCCATTTAAACAAGTACTACTACTATAAATACATTTTTTTTTTTTTAAGACAGAGTCTCGCTCAGTCACCCAGGCTGGAGTGCAGTGGCACAATCTTGGCTCACTGCAACGTCTCGGGTTCAAGAGATTCTTGTGCTTGAGCCTCTGGATTAGCTGGAACTACAGGCTCCTGCCACCACTCCCAACTATTTTTTTTTTTTTTTTTTTTTTTTGTATTTTTGGTAGAAATGAGGCTTCACAATGCTGGCCAGGCTGGTCTCAAACTCCTTGCTTCAAGTGATCCGATTGCCTCGGCCTCCCAAAGTGCTGGGATTATAGGCATGAGCCACGGTGTCCAGCCAACGCTATATACACTAAAAAATTATTCATAGGCCAGGCACAGTGGCTCACGTCTGTAATCCCAGAACTTTGGGAGGCCAAGGCGGGTGGATCACAAGGTCAGGAGTTCAAGACCAGTCTGGCCAAGACAGTAAAACCCCATCTCTACTAAAAATACAAAAAAATTAGCTGGGCATGGTGGCGTGGGCCTGTAGTCCCAGCTACTCGGGAGGCTTAGGCAGGAGAATTGCTTGAACTCAGGAAGTGGAGGTTGCAGTAGGCCGAGGTCACACCACTGCACTCCAGCCTGGCGCCTGGTGATGGAGTGAGACTCTGTCTCAAAAAAATAAAAAAATAAAAAAATAAGCCAGGCTTATTTTTTTTACAGGCACCACCGGTGGCAGGTGCCTGTAATCCCAGTTACTCAGGAGGCTGAAGCAAGAGAATTGCTCAAACCTGGGCAGCAGAGATTGCAGTGAGCCGAGATCACGCCACTGCACTCAAGCCTGGGCAATAGAGTGAGTCTTCGTCTCCAAAAAATAAAAGAAAAAGTTATTCATAAACCTATTGCTTCACTACAACCACAGTTTGAATTTTGGTGTACTTCTAGTGCTTTTTGTTTTAAGGATTTTAAGTTTGTTTGTTTGTTTTGCCCAGTTGCATTACTAGTGCTCATAACTGTTTTTTTCTTTCCCTTTTTGTAAACTTAAAATTTTTTTTAACTTAAGGTTCTTTTTAAAGCTTAACTTAAAAACTATTTTAATATCAAGAAATATGTCTGATTTTTCACTGCTCAAACTATTATTCTGACCAGGCGTTTTGTGATCTATCTGTGCTCCCAGTTTTCAGGTTATCTTTTGAGGTGAAATGAACTGGGTTGGCAGACTCGTTAGCAGGAAGGGGATGCTGCGCTGTGACTGGTACATCGTTAACATCAGAAAATAATAGGCATTAAAGGGAATGAAGGACGGGGGGATGACTAGGAACCTAGAAACGTCACTGGGCTTTTGTGATGATTAAAGAGCAAGTGTGATCGCTTCTAGCTCAATGTTTGACACACGGAAAGTAATTAGATTTGTTATATATTATCATATTCATTAGAATTTTGAGGTCAACTCTGCCCAGGTGTCAAACCACCGAAAACAAAGGATGGATCACTGTGGGAAAGAACTGAACTTGGCCTTTGGTTCAGAATTCCTGCCCTTCTGGGTGACAGAAACATAAGAAGAGCAGGAGAGTATACCCCAGCAGTTCTCAAGTTTTCGTTATTTGCTAAGAAGAGAAAATTTAGGTGACACAAAGGACACTGAGAGGCCTGTCAGGCAGCAGCAGCTCAGGGAATGACAAATCAATCTCTGCCTTAGAGAAGGCAGTTGGGAAAAGCTGTGCTTTATGGAGACCTTGGGGACCAAGGCATACTCGCAATTTATGCACTGACCTGGATTCTGGCAGAGCTTGTGTTTCCCAAGACGTGAGTTCCCTTTCAATCGTAAATGCATCTTTTCAGAGTAGAGGATGCCCTTTACCATCCTGTCCTGTCCTGTTTTTCCTAGGACTTCCTGTTCTTGGGTGCCAACGTCCATTACGTGAGAGATTGAGGACAAGAAAGATGAAGCTTGGAGGCTACAGCTGGGTCTGCATGTTGCATTTCCAGCTGTGGGGCACGTCTCGGAGATTCTTGAAAAAGGAAGACATTTCTGTTCTCAGCTCAGGGGGTGAGGTCCGCTTGGCCTCCGCCTCCACCCTCCCCCTCTTCACCAGATGCATGCCCTCTCTGAGTCTGGAGTTTGCTTTCCCCTCCAGAGGGGACCACCCTCCCCACTGACCTGGGATATCTTTACAAGCAGGCGCTGTATTTTTTATTTGCAATCTGATCTCCATGCCTAGCAGAGTGCTGGCACTTAGTAGGTCCTCAATAAATATTTATTAAATGATGAGATGAAGGAATCACCTGGTATTCTAGCTGACCCTCATCACTACCTGCCCTCTTCTGGCCTCAGGGGTCTTTGGATAGTCAGCCCCATCTGTGGTCTCCAAGGCCCCTTTCTCGTCGCTGCTGCTATGGGAACCTCAATGAGAGAACCAGGGATTCTGTATATCACTTAGCCCTGGACCTGGCGCTGATGCTCCGTCCCTAAGGCCCTTGTCCTGTCTCAGGCAGGGGCTCACTTCAGCATCTCTCCCTCCCTCATTTCTTGCCTGCCAGGGGAGCCAATGATCTCCCAGAGCAAAAACTCAGCGTCCTGCTGCTTTCCCCCATTGAAGCAGGTGTAAATTAGGAGGAAATGGATCTGTCTAGGTTTTTGGTCCAACCAGAATAAAAAGCTCATCCAACTGTTGTTTATGAGCCCCAAGCCTGGAGGGAGAGGCCATGATTTCTAATTACTGAACAATGAGCCCTTGATCAGACTTAATAAAGAGTTGTTTCCAAGTTACGTTGTTGGACTCCCAGGGACTGGGAGTCAGAAGACTCCTTTGATAATTTTTTTTTTTTTATTGTGTTAATGAGCAGATGGATGGCGCTTCACGCTAGCAGATAATTCACAGGGAATAGTCCCATTTACCCTGTGTGTGACAGAGATGTGTTCCACAATGGGACGATGTGTGTCACCCAGCTGGTGGAAGGGGAAGCTATGGCCCCACCTCCTCTCTCCTCTCTGCTTTTGTTCATGTGTTTGCCACCTTTGTCCATCCCTACGGCAGACTGGCGAAGGGCTCAGGCTTCATCCGGTACTAGCTGTGTGGCCTTGGGCAGGTCACTTTCCCCCTGGGGTCCTCATCTATGAAATGATGATGTTGATTGTAGTAGTCACTTCCTGGGGCTGCAGTGAACACTGATATACAAGCATCTGTTTGAGTTCCTGCTTTCAATTATTTAGGGTTTATACCTAGGAATGGAATCGCTGGGTCACATGATAATTTTAGGTTTACAGTTTAGTCTTTTTTTCTTCCCCGAGACAGAGTTTTGCTCTTGTTGCCCATGCTGGAGTACAATGGCCTGACCTCAGCTCACTGCAACCTCCACCTCCCAGGTTCAAGTGATTCTCCAGCCTCAGCCTCCCGAGTAGCTGGAATTGCAGGCATCCACCACCACACCCATATAATTTTTGTATTTTTAGTAAAGACCGGGTTTTACCATGTTGACCAGGCTGGTCTTGAACTCCTGACCTCAGGTGATCCACCCACCTTAGCCTCCCAAAGTGCTGGGATTACAGGCGTAAGCCATCTTGCCCCACCTGCATTTCTTCTTTCTAAGGAGCCCAAGGGGTAGCTTAGAAAAAAAGACATGTGCACGCCAGGATAGCCCATGTTGTGCTGTAAGTGACGGCGGCATGGAGAAATCCCGGCAATGTAGGTAACAAGGTCAGGGTCAGCCACAGGTCTGAGTAGGTGGAAAGATGAGAGTTGCGGGGTGTAGTATCAAGGGGTTAGGCAAACAATAGCATCAATAAGTCTGCATGTGTGGGAAGGGCAGGAGAAGAAAACAAAGCAAACCCAAAACTAAGTATAGCACTGGGCCCCCGCCATCAGACAGTCAGGCAGGGGCTGGTACAGCCAATGCACTCCGCTTTTTTCACTGGAAAAGTCCAAAAGACATTTCCCTGTTAGTACACAGAGATCTTCTGCATTTGATTTTTCAGATTTAACACAGCTACGTAATATTCCACATTTGTGTATGTACAAATGATTTCTCATTCATGCATTTAAAGATGCATAGGATCTCCTGGTGAGATATACAATTTATTTAACCAATGCCTACTTATGATTCTTCAGGTTGTTTTAAAACTTCTGCTTTTATAAATAATGTTTCAATGAATAGCTATATTCATATGCCAATTCATATATGTGGAGGTACATTTTAGGATAAATGCCCAGAAATCAAATCCAGTAACTCTGACTCTTCAGTTAATTTAGCAAACTGGCATTTGCTCACTTTCTCCTCTTTCCGGACTTTCCCCTTATCCTGAGGTGGTGCCTGGGCATACAGGGATGTTAAGGGGTCCACATGGCATCATGGCAGTGGAGTGAAGCAGGGCATAGTAAAGAATTTAACCTTGCTCAAAGAGAGACCTGGCTTTTGTCTGTGGCCCCTGGAAGGTAATCTCTAAGTCCTTGGAATGCTTGCCTGGTAAGAGTGTCTTTGTTTACCTGGGGGCTTTGGTCCATGACAGATAGTCTAACGAGGGAAGCCATGGTAGGGCCTTTGGTCACATCATATCAGCTTAACCTCTGAAGATGCTGAAGACCGAGCCCAGCCACATGGACAGCCAACCAGGATGGCATGATCAAGCCCCAGAAAGACTCTGGGGAGATCCAGATGATTCTCAGGGGAAATGCCTGAGTTCAAAGAACAATAGCCGGGAAGGAAGTTCCTATGAGTGCTGAGGGAGATGGTGGGAAGGTGAGGGGTAGAACTTCGATGAACAAAGGTTGTCTTATTATGCAGTTGAAGTCCCCCATCTAATCTCTGAGCTGCACTCAAAGGATAGATGGAGAAGTCTGGGCATGGTGATTACTCCAAGTCTTTCCTCTGCTTAATCTTCTTTTTTTTTTTTTTTTTGGCCCTGCAAATTATGCATACAGTCCTTTGTGGT
>NW_016107333.1:3415915-3420988 GCF_001604975.1 Cebus imitator | reverse complement strand
TCTTGTTGCCCAGGCTGGAGTGCAATGGCTCGATCTTGGCTCACCACAACCTTCGCCTTCCAGGTTCAAGTGATTCTCCTACCTCGGCCTCCCTAGTAGCTGGGATTAAGGGCATGGCATCACCACGCCCAGCTAATTTTGTATTTTTAGTAGAGATGGGGGTTTCTCCATGTTGGTCAGGCTGGTCTCAAACTCCCAACCTCAGATGACCCACCCGCCTCAGGCTTCCAAAGTGTTGGGATTACAGGCTTGAGCCACTGCACCCGGCCCCTTGGCTGATTTTAATTGGTATCTTTTTGCTGTAATAAAATAAAATCATGAGTACAACAGCTTTAAGTGAGCTCTGTGAATCTTTCTGGCAATTTTTCAAACTTAAGGGTGGTCTCGGCCACTCCTGAACTTGCAATTGCTGTCAGAAGTGTGAGTGGCCTTGTGGACAGTGCTGCCTCTAACTTCACACAAGGAGTCTTCTCCCCAGTTCCTTCAGTCACTGGACATGCCGCTGGCCAGAGATGCTGCCTGAGCATGAGGCCAGTGACACAGAGGCCTATTCACTGTGGCCTGGTCAGGGCCTGAAGGTCCCTCACCTCCTGCCCCCAGCTGCTTCATTCTCAGATCTGCTCTTGGTGCTACAAACCCTGTACTGATCAGGCTTCCTACTTGCAAACTTTAGCATCCACTCTGGTTAGTACAGGCAGAAAGGGGGGCTGTTAAAAGACATTAGATTGTTCTCAAATGGTTGGGAGGATAAACAGAGTTGAGGCTGGGCTTCCAAACTGGTCACGGGGTTAATCAGATGCAGACCACACCAGGACATATAATCTCACTTTCTCATTAACCCCATTGATTTTTAAGGTATTCTATCATACACCAGGATCAACATATACTTATAAGATCCCCTTGTCTTAACTATCTAAGACTGCAACACTCAGTTAATGTTCAACTATCTGTTTGTGAAATACCTCTTAGCCCAGTGCTTCTCAAACTTTAATGTGCCTATGAATTCCCAGAGCATCTTATTAAAATGCAGATTCTGATACAGCAGGTCTGGGGAGGTGCTGAAAATCTAACCATCTCCCAGGTAATTCCAATGCTGCTGGTCCTTGAGTAGCAAGATCAAGGCAACTCTGTGGGAGTAAGAATTTTCTCACTGTCATGTAACCCCCTAGAACAGCACCTGGCACATTGTAGGTGCACAGTTAGACATTTGTCATGCATGAATGGATTTGGCCCATAGATCAAACGTGGCCCAGCTTCCCCCTCCATCTAGCACTATGTGAATTGTTGGTCCTCAGAATCTCCAGTGGTCAGGAGCCCAGAAGAGAAAACTGGAAATTTCTCAAAAGCCAAGTCATGACAAAATGATTCAATCACTGACATAGTTTGGCTATGTCCTCACCCAAATCTCATTTTGAATTGTTGTTCCCATAATCCCCATGTATTGTGGGCGAGACCCAGTGGGAGGTAATTAAATCATGGGGGTGGTTACCCTCATGCTGTTCTTGCAATAGTGAGTGAGTTCTCATGAGATTTGATGGGATTTTTTTTGTCTGTTTGTTTTTTTTGAGATGGAGTCTTGCTCTGTTGCCCAGGCTGGAATGCAGTGGTGCAGTCTTGGCTCACTGCAACCTGGGCCACCCAGGCTTCAAGCAGTTCTCCTGCCTCAGCCTCCTGGGTAGCTGGGATTACAGACATCTGCCACCATGCCCAGCTAACTATTTGTATTTTTAGTAGAGATGGGGTTTCACCACATTGGTCAGGCTGCTCTTGAACTCCCGACCTCAAGTGATCCACCTGCCTCAGCCTCCCAAAGTGCTGGTGTTACAGGCATGAGTCACCACACCTGGCCAAGATTTGACGGTTTCATAAGGGGCTTTTGCCCCTGTGCTCAGCACTTCTCCTAACTGCCCCCCTGTGAAGAAGGTAACTTTCTTCTCCTTCTCCTTCTGTGATGATTCTAAGTTTCCTGAGGCCTTCCCAGCGATGCCAAACTGTGAGTCAATTAAACCTATTTCATTTATAAATGACCCAGTCTTGGGTGTGTCTTCATAGCACTGTGAAAACAGACTAATACAGTCACCTTGCTGAGGTCAGGTGGCCAATTTTTGCAATATTGCTAGATCAGATGAGGTCTCAATGAAAAACCCCCTTGTAGGGAGAAGGCACAAATTTCCCATACAGAAAAATTCTAAGTAATGTATGTAAATACTGCCCTGCAAGAAATGGGGAGCACCACTTTCTACCCCATAAGTATGGGCTTTGCTTCCAAAGAATAGAGTATGGAAGAGCGGTGGGGGAGTAGACTTATGGAGAAACCTGACAAACACTCCATTAGCCAGCTGATCCAGGTTAAAATCCTCAGCGATAAGTCATGTTGATAGTAAGCATCTCAGTTCAGGCTGCTATAACAAATTACCATAGACTCACGGACTTAAACCACAAACCTTTGTTCTCACGGTTTCAGAGGCTGGAAGTCTGGGATTGGGATGCCAGCATGGCCAGCGAGGGCCCTCCTCTGCGTAGCAGGCTGCTGACTTCCCACTGTCTCCTCACATGGGGGAGAGCAAAGAGAGGGAAGCAAGCTCTCTCAGGTCTTGTCTTCTGATGGCACTGTTTCATCCAGGTTAGCCTAATCTGCCTTACATATTTTGAAGCTCAACCTAAAGATTCCTCTGTAGATTGTGAACTGTAACCCAAATGGAGTTGTAAACAGACTATACCCTACTCTGTGCCAATCACCGAGTTCTGGCCAGTCAAAGGTGGCCAGCTGTTCAAACCGTTCAAATAAGGCAAACGTAGAGCTGTAGCCAATCTGGCTGTTTCTGTACCTCACTTCCATTTTCTGTACATCACTTTCCTTTTTCTGTCCATAAATCTTCTACCACCACGTGGCTGCACTGGACTCTCTGAGCCTGCTGTGGCTCGGGAGGCTGCCAATTCGCTAATGTTTCTTGTTCAGTTAAACGCTTCTAAATTTAATTCCGCTTAAGTTTCTTCTTTTGGCTGCATGCTGTGGCTCACGCCTATAATCCCAGCACTCTGGAAGGCCAAGGCGGGCAGATCGCTTGAGGTCAGGAGTTGGAGACCAGCCTGGCCAACATGGCAAAACCTGGTCTCTATTAAAAATACAAAAATTAGCTGGGCATGGTGGCATGCTTCTGTAATCCCAGCTGCTCAGGAGGCTGAGGCAGGAGAATCACTTGAACTCAGGAGGCAGAGGTTGCAGTGAGAATGAGAAGAGATCACACCACTGCACTCCAGCCTGGGCAACAGAGCGAGACTCCGTCTCAAAAAAATAAAATGAAATAAAATAAAAATAAAAATAAATAAATAAATATTTTATTTTAACAGTGCTAATTCTATTCTTGAGGGCTCCACCTTCGTGACCTAATTACCTCCCACAGGCCCTGCCTCCCTATGTTGTCCTATTGAGGATTTAGATATCAACATGTGAATTTGGGCAGCACACAAATATTCAGTACAGTAGGTGTCCCTGACGTGGTGAGATGAGAATGGCACTCGATGGTCTTCCTCCTACACTCAAAGTGAAAAACATCAGACAAACCCAAATGCAATGGCATTCTACAAAAACTCCGGGCCAGTTCCCCTCAAAACTGTCAAGGTCATCAAAAGCAAGGACAGTGTGAGAAACTAGCACAGCCCAGGGGAGCCTCAGGAGACTCGAGGATTAAATTCAGTGTGGCATCTGGGTGGGACCCTGGAAAATGAAAAAGACATTAGGGAGAAAAATAATAAAATTTGGATAAAGTTATGGAGTTAATAAGAATATGTCAATCATTAGTTGCAATAAATGTACTATTAATATAAGATGCCAACAGTAGGAGACCCGGGGATAGGATATATGGGAATTCTCTTTATGATCTTTACAAATCTAAAATTATTTTTTAAATTTTTTTTGTAAAGAAATCAAAAATTATGTTTTATTTATTTACTGAGAGAAGGTCTTGCTCTGTCACCCAGGCTGGAGTGCAATAGTATGATCACAGCTCACTGCAACCTCCACCTCCTGGGCTCAAGCAATCCTTCCACCTCAGCCTCCTGAGTAGCTAGGACCACAGGTGCTTGCCACCACGCCCAGCTAGTTTTTGAGCTCTCTGCAGAGGCTTGGTTTCAGCATGTTGCTCAGGCTGGTCTCGAACTCCTGGGCTCAAGCAATCCACATGCCTTGGCTTCCCAAAGTGCTGGTCCAGTTTCGTTTTTTAAATCTAAAACTACTAAATCGTTTTCTGTAAATCTAAAACTATTCCAAAATAAAAAGTTCATTTAAATTTTTTTTTAGGGTGAGCATGGTGGCTCATGCCTGTAACCCCAGCACTTTGGGAGGCCAAGGGGAGTGGATCACCTAAGGTCAGGAGTTTGAGACCAGCCTGGCCAGCATGGTGAACCCTTGTCTCTACTAAAAAAATACAAAAATTTGCTGGGTGTAGTGGTGGGCACCTGTAATCCCAGCTACCTGGGAGACTGAAGCAGGAGAAGTGCTTGAACCTGGGAGGCAGAGGTTGCAGTAAGCCAAGGTCAGACCACTGCACTCTAGCCTGGGAGACAGAGGGAGATTCTGTCTCAAAAAAAAAAATTTCTTTTAAGCTTAGAAAAAAAATTTCATCCATTGGCAGAATGTCAATGATCAGAAGTCACCAATTATCTACAGAGGCAATCGTGGGCCAGAAAGGTCATCAGCACAGTCCTCCCCCAAAATGGTGATAGCAATTGATTTGTTGGTGGCTACTTTGAACTTGGGAGCCAACAGAATCTACATAATAGGGTTTCAAATGCCTTTCAGAACCGATCTTGTATCACAGATGCAGGAAGAGGGTTTAGGTTTTCCTCTTCGGTGTGTCTTCTCTAGGAATGAAATCCCCATTGTCTGACACCTTGGTGGGTGACTGGTATTTAATGAGCAGCCTCAGAATGCTGTCATTGAAGAATTTAAATTCCCCATCAGGCCCAGGAGCAGTGGCTTACACCTATAATTCCAGCACTTTGGGAGGCTGAGGCAGGAGGATTGCTTGAGCCCAGGAGTTCAAGGCCAGCCTGAGCAACACAGCAAAATCC
>NW_016107333.1:3380781-3414887 GCF_001604975.1 Cebus imitator | reverse complement strand
AAAAGAAAAAAAAGGACTTCTCTAAGAACTGCCCCTGCACACTGCCCTGTTGAGAGTCAATATCAAACGGCTGAAATAAAAAACACAGATACAAAGTGTTGGCAAGAACGTGGAATAAATGGAAAACGTGTGCCCTGTTGGTGGGAGTGTGTCTGCATCAGTTTGGGCTGCTTATAACAAATTGCCATAGACTGGGTGGCTTAAACAGCCAACATTTATTCCTGACAGTTCTAGGGGCTGGGAAGCTCAAGATCAAGGTGCTGGCAGACCCGGTGTGTGGTAAAGGCCATCTTTCTGATTTGCAGATGACCATCTTCTCAAGGTATCTACACACGTCAAACAGCAGAGAGAAAGGAAGCAAGTTCTCTTGTGCATCTTCTGATGAGGGCACTAATCCCATCATGAGTGCTCTATCCTCATGACTTCATTGCCTGCCAAAAGGCACATCTCCATATACCAACATATAGGGGATCAGGGTTTCCACATTTGAATTTTGGCTATAGTCTCAGCTACTCAGGAGGCTAAGGCAGGAGGATCATTTGAGCCTAGGTGTTCAAGTCCAAACTTGGCAACATAGTGAGACCTTGAATTAAAAAAAAAAAAAAAAAAAAGCGCTGCATAAGATTCCATTGGATGACTATTTCCCAGTTTATTCAACTATCCCCCATTGATAGGCATTCAGGTGGCTTCCAGTTCTTTACCACTACAAATATATGAATTGAAACATGCACATTCAGTCCACAGATATTCATAAATTTGCATAGCAGAGTGCAAAGTGGTGCAACCATTGGAAATCTGTTTGGCAAGATGTATCTGCTAAAGTTGAACATGCATGCTGAGCCCCTTGACCCAGGAACTCCACTTCTCAGCATATACTCAACAGAAATGCCTACATATGTTCAACAAAGGATGCATATAAGTATGTTCATAAAGCACTTTTCCTAATAGCTCCCAACTGGAAATAACCCAAACATTCATCAACAGTAGATGGATAAATGGTGGCACATTCACAGTTGTTTCATGGAATATTAAATAGCAATGAGCATGAATGAACTAAACCACACACCACAACATGGGTCAATCCCACAAACAGATGCTATGTGAAAGATGCCTGGCATAATTCCATTGATACAACATTCAAAAGAAGGCAAAACTAATTCACAGAAGCAAAAGTTAGACAAGTGGTCAGGCTTCAAGGTGGGATGCGGGGATAGTAACTAGAAAAGGAAGTGAAGGGGATTCTGGGGTTTTGGTAATGTTTTGCTTCTTGATTCATGTGCTGGTTACATTAGTGAGCTCACTTTGAGAATATCTATCTCTCTATATACTTGTCTGTATATATGTTATACTTCAAAATAAAAGTACCTATCAGAAGGATATTCTGTATGTATGAGACTCCTTATCGTGTCTTTGATTACTTAGGCTCACAATAAACAAAGCACCATTTTTTAGATTTTTTCATCAAATATATCAAGATATACATTGTGTACAGCTGCTTACTTAGTGAGCATTGTTTGCATTGTTTGTTATAGCAAAGTAATAACAAAATGAGAATGAAAGAAATCTCTATGGTCCTTAATAGGATACTAGTAGTTAAATTATGGTATATAGCCATGCAAAGGAATACTATGCAGCTATTAAAAATAATGAAAGAATGAGGCCCATCTACATGTGCAGACATAGAAGAGTGTGAAGAATTATTAGGTGGAAATAGGAGGCTGCAGAACAGCAGGTACAGTATTATCTTCTTTACTTTAAAAAGATGTAGACACACGCATGCATTGTCCTTTCCAGCAGTGATGACCTACCCACGAGAACATGCATCTCACAATGGATCTCCTTCATCCCTCTCCAGAAGAGGAGAAGAGGAAAAACAAGAAGAAATGCCTGGTGCAGAGCCCCAATTCCTACTTCATGAATGTGAAATGCCCAGGATGCTATCATATCACCAGGGTCTTCAGCCATGCACAAACAGTAGTTTTGTGTGTTGGCTGCTCCACTGTCCTCTGCCAGCCTACAGGAGGAAAAGTGAGGCTTACAGAAGGATGTTCTTTCAGGAGGAAGCAGCACTAAAAGCACTCTAAATCAAGATGAATGGGAAACTATCTCAATAAACACATTTTGGATTAAAAAAAAAAAGATACAGACACATGTATGCATGCTTATATATGTACGGGAAACCGCTAAGAGGTTACCTAAGATACTGAAACAGAAGTTACCTCTGGAGAATGGGAATGAAGCATTGGTAAGGCTGGGAAATTTTTATTTTCCTTCTTGTACCATTGTGCATTATTTGGATATTTTAAGCAAGCAAATATTACTCCTTAAAAGTAACTTCTCTGGCCAAACGCAGTGGCTCACACCCAGCATTTTGGGAGGCCAAATGGGAGGATTGCTTGAAGCCAGGAGTTTGAGACCATCCTGCGCATAGGGAGACCTTGTCTCTACAAAAAATAAAAATAAAAAAATAAATAAAATTTTTAAATGAATTTTTGAACGTATTAATTTTCTATTGCTGCTGTTACAAATTAGCCACAAACTGAGTGACTTTAATCCACATAAACTTATTATCTTTTAGTTTGGGAGGTCAAGAGGGCTGCATTCCTTCAGGAAGCTCTGGGGGTGAATCTGTTCCCTTTGTTCAGCTCCTAGAGGCTGCCTACATTCGTTGGCCTGTGGCCACTTCCCTCATTTTCAAAGCCAGCAGCAGAGCACCTTCTCTCCTCTCTGACCTCCACTTCTGGCCTTACATCTTCTTTAACTCTGATCCTTCTGCTCTTCTCTCATGAGGACCCTTGTGATTGCACTGAGCCACCCGCAATGCATGCTAATCTCCCCCTCTCAAAACCCTTAACTGTCACACCTGCAAAGTCCATTCACCATGCAAGGTAACATATTTATAGGTTCGGGGAATTAGGACATGGACGTCTTTGGTGAGGCCATTGTTCAACCTATCACAGATGTATATCAAAGCAATTTAGCCACACATTTAAAAAAAATCAAATGTGCAAAAAGGCTTATCATAAGAAGCAGTGGTCTCAGAGGGACCACTTTTAATGCCTTAAATGTTTCTGGTTTTAGTTCTTTAGATGGATAGATCAAGATCTCAAATAATGTTCCTACATCATTTTTTTCATTTACCAATTTTCTAAAAATTTGCTGAGTACATGAGGACTGACTTAGCTTGTTGCCCCATTTCCCTTTCCTCTCTCAAAATATTATGTAATATAATATTTTTGGTCTCTCTATTGGTATGTTTGTAATTTTAGATAATATATTCCTTCATATTTTGTGCTCTTTCAACTATACCTATGTGATTTCCCTTTACTCACTCTGTGACCTTGATGGGTCTCTCTGAGCCCATTTTGACATCTTAAAAAGTCACACATGTGCAATAGTCTCACTAGCTGGCTGTCCATCAAACTATTTCTCTTTCCACGCAGACACATGGTTGAACTGCATTTCCCAGCACCCCTTGCAATTAATTGTCAGCTATGTGACTAAGTTCTGACAAAGCCATAAACATCACCTGTATGATCCCCCTTCCCCCTCTACCCCGGCTCCCCATTGACCAGCTGGATGTCACCCAAGGTGACTTGGGATAAATGTATTGAAGATGGCAGAGCCTCCAGCAGCAGCCTTGGTCCCTGAATGATTGTATGGAGCAGAGCTTCTCCCATCCCCAACTCCGGCATTTGAACTTTACAAGAGCAGAAATAAGCCTGTCACTGTCACTAAGACTTGGGGATTTAAACATTAAACAGGAGCTAGTATTGGTTTTAATTGGCACAGAAAGTATAGCAACCCACAAGACTGTTGAATACATGTATGTAAATATATTAAGGTTTGTAAGTTGCTGAATCTACAGTAAATGCTCAACAAATGGAAGCTATTCTTAGTAGTAACACACTCCCTGGACACCAGCCTTCTCCCCTGCTTTCCCTCCGAGAGCCTTTCTAGTTTGCTCTGTTCAGTTAACTCTTCCTTTCCCTCAGCAAGAAAATATGTGCCTATCTAACACCGTAAATAACCAAATAATCTCTCCTTGTTCAGAATTCAGCTCCATAGTTCAATTGGCAACTGATCATGTGGTATTTTGAAGTGCCATTTAAATATTTTGCTATCTAACTTCTCCTAGTTTTATGTCTAACCTCCCTAAGTAGATTATAATTGCCTTGAAGGCAGGAAACAGATATTACATGTCTTTGTATCACCCACAGCTCAATGCAGTACTGAGTTGGGCACTTAATATGTATCCAGTGATTTGATTTGAAGTCTCTTGTCACTTAACCTAGTGCTCCAATCTTTTGCCCAGTTATGGGCCGCCCTAGGCCTTTATCATATAGCTCCTTCAATTTATAGCCAGCTGTTAATTATCTCCAGATCCTTGCTGCTGCGCTTCTGTACATGCTCAGCTGTCCCCACGTTTCACTTTAATTTCTCCTGTTCAGATCGCAGAGCCACCCACAAAGGATATCTCTCCCTGTTCTCATGGCTGATGGTTCTAAGCTGTCCACTGGGGCTTCGAAAGGTACTTGGGAGGTAAATGAGCCATGAAATGTTAACTCAGGAGGGCGGAAACACAAGGCAGCAGGAAGTAAGGGAGGACCTTGAGGGTCTACATTTCACAGGGTGATCCTGGGCCAAAGGGAAGGGAGTCCCTGGCAGGTTGAGATGACCTGTATTGTAGGTAACATTTTGGTGAGTTTCCCTAACAATTTCCCATTTCTGAAGAGCCTGGGCATGGTTGAGGTCTTGCAGAGGGCGAGTAGAGAGTGGGTGGTTTCAACTGAAATAGTCCCTGTCGATCTAACAGTGCAATATTTGTAATTACTTCTCGCTATGGATTCAATTGTGGTACCCTCAAAAAAGATATGCCGGCCAAGAGCAGTGGCTCATGCCTGTAATCCCAGCAGTTTGGGAGGCCGAGGCAAGTGGATCAGTTGAGGTCAGGAGTTTGAGACCAGCTAGTCAACATGGTGAAACCTCGTCTCTTCTAAAAATATAAAAATTAGCCAGGCATGGTGGTGGGTACCTGGAATCTAAGCTACTCCAGAGGCTGAGGCAGGAGAATCGCTTGAACCCGGGAGGCGGAGGTTGCAGTGAGCCGAGATCACACCACTGCACTCCAGCCTGGGTGACAGAGCAAGACTCCATCTCAATAAATAAATAAACAAACAAATAAATAAATAAAATAAAGCTGAAGCCTTAACCCCCAGGACTCAAAATGTGATCTTATTTGGAATAGGCTCTTGACAGAGGTAATCAAATTAAAATAAAATCATTAAGGTGGGCGCTAATCCAACATGACTTGTGTCCTTACAAAAAGGGAAAATGTGGACTCAGACAAGCTACACACAGAGAGGAGATGATGTGAAGACAGCTATGAGATGCTGGAGGTGGAGACTAGGCTGATGCAGCTTCCACCCCAGGGATGCATGAGGCTGCTGGAAGCTAGCAGGAGGCCAGGAAGGATTCCACCCAGTCCCAAAGGGAGCATGGCCTGTGGGCACCTTGATTTCTGACTTCTAGCCTTCAGGACTGGGAGACAATCCATTTTTGTTGTTTTAAGTAACCCAGTTTGTGGGGATAGTGGAGCAGTTAAGAAAGGGTCTCACCCTGTTGACCAGCAGGCTGGAGGACACTGGTGCAATCATGACTCACAGCAGCCTCAACCTCCTGGATTGAAGTGGTCCTCCCAACTCAGCCTCCCAAGTAGCTGGGACTACAGGCATGTGCCACCATATCCAGCTAATTTTTTAGTGTTTTGTAGAGATAGCATCTTCCTGTATTGCCCAGGCTGGTCTCAAACCCCTGAGCTCAAGCTATCCTCCTAGCTCGGACTCCCAAAGTGCTGGGATTACAGGCGTGAGCTACTGTGCCTGGCCCAGTTTGTGGTATTTTTTATGGAAGCCCAAGAAAATGAATACACTTACTTTCCCTTTATCCATGCTTCCTTTCCCATATTCACAAAGGGGCACCTAATGTCAATGTCTCAGGAGCCGGAGGGTTTTAGCTGAAATAAAGATTGAAGTTAGCCATGCAGAATTCAGCTTCTCACTGAGTTTCCAAAATAACTGCAGCTGTTCCAAGTATGCTTTTGAGAGGAAAACCTTTAAAAGTGTTCCCTAGGAGATGGGCTCCCAGGTTGCCAAGCCCTTTTCTTGAGGGAATGTTCCAGACAAAGCTCCCTTGGGACTTTTCCTGCGCCTGTATATGAGTCTCAGATGTGCCGAAGCGGAGAATCAGACTGTAGTGGTTGCTGATGTTTGGTGCCCAATGGTCTGGAGAAATTATTTTTGTTTCCATTAGAACATTCAGTTTCCCCAATCTGTGTGCCCTTGGGGGTGGGGAGAGGAAATCCATTCATTCCACAAATATTTATTGAGCCATCACTGTATGCCAAGTGCTGTCATTGTGCTTGGGATTTATCAGTAAACAAAACAGACCCAAAATATTCCCAGCTTTGTAAACCCTACATTCTAGTGTGGGAAAAGACAGGCAATAAATGAGAACAAAAGTTAATTAGATAGTAGGTTAAGAGATAATAATGGTTATAGGAGAAAATAGAACAGGGTTATAATCCAATCTTTATCCATTTTGTTCCTCAAATAGTCCTAACTTTGTCATTAGAAATGACTTCAGAATGGCCCCTACATCCTTTGGCTATGTCCCTGTATTAGTCTGTTTTCATACTGCTATGAAGAACTGCCCAAAACTGGATAATTTATAAAGGAAAGAGGTTTAATTGACTCACAGTTTGGCATGGCTGGGGAAGCCTCCAGAAACTTACAATCATGGCAGAAGGCGAAGAGGAAGCAATGCATCTCTTCACAAGGTGGCAGGAAGGGGAAGTGCTGAGCGAGTGGAAGTGCTCCTTATAAAACCGTCTTATCTTGTGAGAACTCACTCACTATCACGAGAACAGCATGGGGGAAACTGCCCCCATAATTCAATTACCTCCACCTGCTCTCTCCCTTGATACATGGGGATTATGGGGATTACAATTCAAGATGAGATTTGAGTGGGGACACAAAGCCTAACCGTATCAGACCCCATTATTTTCTGAGCACTTCCTCATTCTAGCATCATGATATGTGCCAGTTATATCTTTTACTTCCCCTGCCCAAGACTTGCAATCTCCAAGGAGCTCTAGGTCTTTTTATTGGAAAATGGTATTTGGAAACCAATGTCTGTGTATACCAACGAGCATACACATACAGCCATATTTATTTCTGTATTTTTGCATCTGTATATATGTTTAAAACCATTAGGTTCATATTGATATTTCTGATTCTCATCCAGCACCCCACAGGGTTTATTCTAGCTCTTTCTTTATTTCTAACTTTTTTCGAACAAGGAGAACCCTGGCTCTCATCCACAATCTGCTTTCCTTTTTGCTCAATCCTAGTACACACATATTGACTAAACAGAGCACAATATTTGCATGCAATTCTTTTTTATCTTTAGCCTTACAGTATACAAGCAAAATGGTGTCTTCCAAAGTTGCTTAGGTTAGTTCTTTTATTCCTCACACCCTTCAGTGGGATTGTCTCATTCATTTGTAACACAGGTTCATTCACTACAGCTTATATGCCATTTGGGGTTTCTCCCACATATCCTGGTTGGTTTTGATGATTTATTTGTTTACTGGGCCTGTGAAACATTACCATGGTTCTGACAGTCAAGGCTGTACAAAAGTGTACTCACCAGCATTTGGTATGACATTTTTTCTTTTTAAATTTTAGCCATCCTAATAGGAGTGTAATGGTATCTCATTGTGGCTTTAATCTACATTATCCTAAGGGCTAATTACGTTGAGCATCTTTGGTGAGTTATCTAATCAAGTCTTTTACATATTTTCTCATTGGATTATTTATTAACTTAATGTTGACTCTAGAGAGATTTTGTGTGTGTGTGTGTGTGTGCGTGCGCACGCGCGCGCATACATATTCCAATACAAGTATTTTGTCAGATACATGAATTGGCAAATGTTTTCTCCCAGTTTGTGGCTTGCCATTTCATTCTCTTAATAAGGCCTTTCACAGACTACACTTTTTTTATTTTGATAAAGTCCAACTTATTAATTATTTTTCTTTCATGGCTTGTGCTTTTGGTGTGATATCTAAGAAATCTTTACCAAAACCTAGGTTTTCTTTTGCATTTTCTTCTAAAAGTTTTATAGTTTTGCATTTTATATTTAGATCTATGACTCATTTTGAGTTAATTTTTGTGTAAGTGTACAGTTTGGGTGAAGGTTTATTTTTTGACCTATAGATGTCCAATTTTGTCACCAATATTTGTCGAGAGCACTATTCTTTCTCTGTGCAGTTGCCTTTGAAACTTTTTCAAGAATCAGTTGCCCATACTTGCGTGGATCTATTTCTGGACTCCCTCCTCTGTTACCTGGATTTGTGAGTCTGTTCCTCCTATGCCACTGTCTTCACTTACAAAATATCCTGCAGGAAATTTGATAACGAATTATATTAAACATATAAATAAATTTGAGAGGACTGTGATCTTTGCTGTGTTGGTCATCCGATCTGTGAATGCAGGTTGTCTCTCTTTTTATTCGGGTCTTTGATCTCACAGCGTGCTATAGTTTTCAGCATACAGATGTTGCATGTGTTTTGTCAGGTTTATATCTAAGTACTGCATCTTTTGGAGCTGTTATACATGGGACTGCATTATCAATTTCAGTTTCCAATTGTTCGTTGCTAGTTTACAGAAATATGACTGATTTTTATGTGTCAACCTCTCACCATCTGACTATAATTATGTTATTCTCTTACTATACAACTAGATTCCATTTATTAATATTTTATAGAAAAGTTTTGCTTCAATATTCATAGATGAAATTAGCTTGTGAATTTCTTTCTGCTATCTTGTCAGGTTTGCATATTTGTAGCCTCATAAAAATAACTAGGCAGTTTATCTTATTTCTCTCTATGCTCTGGAAGTTTGATGAGCTTTGGAATTACCTTATTGAAAGAAACTAGGAAGTCCTCTTGGATGGCTTCCTCAACTAATTCCATAGTTATCAATCTGTTTAGGTTTTCTATTTCTTCTTGAGTCAGTTTTGCTAATTTGCATTTTTTAAGCTTACTTCCATTTTAAATCAAGTTACTTTTCAAGGGGACTAACATTTAATTGTGTTAAATATGGTTTTATAATTCTTTTTCTCCCCTTTATACTGTATAATATCATGCAATCATTGAAAAGAAAAAGTGGAACTATATATGCTGACACAAAAAGATCTACAAGACATAATTTTTAAAAGCACATTTCATAAAAATAGAGAATCTATTTTTAATAGAAAATCTTATTTTGAAATTAGAACTCTAATTTTTATACGAAATTGATGTAAAGGAGTCTGAAATGTACCCATGAATAACTACTTGATAGCAGTACCATCTTTAGACAGGAGTCAGGAGGATCCCTGCCTTGGGCTTTGATTTTGAAGAAACCTGCTCCAGTTTCCCTCCAGATGCACCATATCCCACAGGGGATACGCCAGAGGAACATGCCCATCTAGAGCCACCACCCTCCTCCCAGAACAGGCTTCATATGCCTGGAACCCTAGAATTCCTTTCCCAGGCCTGTGAGGGGCTCACCCCAGGTATTTCCCTTGTTTAAGCCACCCGTCTGGCATTTTGTTAGGTCAGTCCTAGCAAACTAATACAGAGGACTTAAGCTTTTTGATCTATTCTTTCTTAGTTGACTTTTGTTTCTTATGCACATATATCCTGCATTATTTATGTAATTAAGAAATAACATTTGCCTGGCGCGGTGGCTCATGCCTGTAATCTCAGCACTTTGGGAGGTCAAGGCATAGAGATCATCCTGGCCAACATAGTGAAACCCCATCTCTATTAAAAATACGAAAATTAGCTGGCTGGGGTGGCATGCACCTGTAGTCCCAGCTACTCGGGAAGCAGAGGCAGGAGAATCGTTTGAACCCAGGAGGCGGAGGTTGCAGTGAGCCAAGATCCCAGCTACTTGGGAGGCTGAGGCAGAAGAATTGCTTGAACAGGGAGGCAGAGGTTGCAGTGAGCAGAGACAACGCCATTGCACTCTAGCCTGGGCAACAACAGTGAAACTCTGCCTCAAAAAAAAAAAAAAAAGGCAGTGGCTCATGCCTGTAATCTCAGCATTTTGGGAGGCCAAGGCGGGAGGATCAACTGAGGTTGGAAGTTCGAGACCAGCCTGACCAACATAGAGAAACCCCATCTCTACTAAAAATACAAAATTAGCTGGGTGTGGTGGTACATGCCTGTAATCCCAGCTACTCGGAGGCTGAGGCAGGAGAATTGCTGGAACCCGGGTGGCAGAGGCTGCAGTGAGTCTAGATTGTACCACTGCACTCCAGCCTGGGCGACAGCAAGACTCCATCTCAAGGAAAAACAAAAAAGATGTGGTGAGGAGAAAACACAGTGGTTCCAAATCATAGGTCATATGGATAGAGAGATGCTGCCAGTCCTGTCTCACATGGGTGACTCTGTGTAGCCTCCAGGCGAGCAGCAACCAGGCTTTACTGGTTTAATGATGTTCTTTTTCACTTCCTCTGCAACATCAGGGAGTTTATCGAGTTGTATATAAATACGGTATTCTCACTGTGTGAGGTGTCTCATGCCTGTAGTCGCAGCACTTTGAGAGGCCAAGGTGGTGGATCATTTGAACCCAGGAGTCTAAGAACAGCCTGGGCAACATAGTGAGATCCCATCTCTACAAAATAATTTAAAATTTTTTTAACTTAAAAATTTAAAAATTAAATATAGCATTTTCAAAGTTTCCTTGCTTTTCCTTTAATGTTTTACGTTTCACTTTCTCCTTTCCATTTTGTTCTTTTTATTCTGTCTCCTGATCCTGTAACAAATTTGTAAGCACCAGTATTTCTAATGTCCAGGAGGTATTTTATGACTCCACTTTCCCTTGAACAAGACCTTATTAGCTCTTTTGTTATAATTCTTACCTCCTCCTCACAGTGTGTCTTTTACAAAAATATCTATTTTTTTTAAATTAATGTTTGTTTGTTTTTTTTTTTTTTTTTTTTGAGACAGAATCTCGCTCTGTTGTCCAGGCTAGAGTGATCTCGGCTCCACCTCCCAAGTTCAAGTGATTCTCCTGACTCAGCTTCCCAAGTGGCTGGGATTACAGGCACCTGCCACCACGCCCAGCTAATTTTGTATTTCTAGTAGAGATGGGGTTTCTCCATTCTGGCCAGGCTGGTCTTGAACTCCCAACTTCAGGTGATCCACCTGCCTCAGCCTCTCTAAGTGCTGGGATTACAGGCATGAGCCACCGCGCCCAGCCAAAAATTATTTACTCTTATAAAAAAAAAAAAAAAAAAAGGCTAGAAAGTTTAAATTTATCCAATACTTGACCATGCAGAAAGTTGATTTTTGATATGAGTACAAGTCAGAGTGCACCCTACCCCAATTTTTCTAGTTAATTCCAAAGTCCTTTTACAAAAGAGAAACTCGAGGCTAGGTGTTTGTTAATTGTCTTCACTTCACCTCCTTATCTATAGAAGTCAGGATGAGCCCAGAGGACTCTTCTATTTATTTTAACTGGCAATTATGATGTGAAAACATTCCATGCGTGTGTCAGTCAGGTTTCGCCAGGTTATGCTGCAGAACAAAGAACCCCAAGATCTTAGCACCTTCCCACCACCATGGCCTATTTCTCACTCACATTACGCATCAGCTGTAGCTCTGCCCCATGCCCTCTTCATCCTGAGATCCAGACTGCAGGAGCAACCGTTATCTGGAACATTGACATTATCCTGGCAGAGGGAAAAGAGAAGTGGCAGAACCATCCTCTTGCTCTTAAAAGTTTCTGTTCCGGAGCACCACGGGTCACTCCCACTCATCTTGCATTGGCTAAAGTAAATTCCATGGCTGCACCTAATGTCAACGTCATGGGAAATAGAATCCTCCAGCAAGGATGACTTGTAGGGAGAGCCTGGTAGGAAGGACTGAGATGGAGTGGCTGCAAATGTTTTGAACAAATAATGCAGTCTACCAGAAGAACAAATAAGCAATTTACTCTCTATATATTAACCTTGCACTTATTTCATTTAGTAACTTAAATGTCCCTTGCATGTGTGTTTTTATTATGAAATATTACAGACACCCAGAAAAAAGCATAAAACATTCCTATATACTATAATGAATATGACTCAAAGGGCTGGCCCATATTAAGTTGAACACAAATTTTTTTTTTTCTTTTCTGTTCTTTTTTTTTGAGACAAAGTCTTGCTGTTACCGAGGGCAGAGTGCAGTGGTGCAGTGGTGCAATCTCAGCTCACTGCAACCTCTGCCTCCTGAGTTCAAGCAATTCTCCTGCCTCAGCCTCCCAAGTAGCTGGGATTACAGGTGAGTGCCACCATGCCCAGCTAATTTCAGTATTTTTAGTAGAAACAGGGTTTCTCCATGTTGACCAGGCTGGTCTCAAACTCCTGACCTCAGGTGATCTGCCTGCCTTGGTCTCCCAAAGTCCTGGGATCACAGGGGTGAGCCACCGCACCTGGCCGAACACGCCTTTTTATGTACAGAGGGTAGAACTTATTTTCTGCAGAGTGCCAAAGGATCATTACAATGATTCAGGAGGTTTGTGAGTCCAAATGATAGTTATTGTCTAGAGAATCTCAGCCGTCCTTCTGGCCACAGAACCTTGGCTCTGTGTATCAGAGTTGCAGATGAGCTTCCTGATGAATGTGATGGGCTGGCAGCTACTCAACCTGGCCATGGACTGCTTCCTCCCGGCATGCACCAGTGAAAAGCAATGCCTGCTCATCTCACATGCATCATTTCCCTCAAGCTCTTCCTCAGGATTTCAGCTTGGCCGGTGTCTTCCCAGGGCAATGACATGAAGGAATTCACAAACAATGTTGACAGAGGGCAGACACCAAAACCACATGCTATATGATGCCACTTATGTAGCACTCAAAAATAGGCACAATTAATCTATGTCGTTAAAAGTCAGCAGTTTCCTTTGTAGAAGTGCTGACTGAATGGGAGATTGAGGGGGTGCTTCCAGGGTGTGAGTAATGTCATTTCTTGATCTGGGTGGTTACATGTTTGTGTCCATCTTGTGAAAATTCTTTGAGCTGTACAACATATGATTGTCCATTTTTGTACAGGTGTTAGATATCAATTAAACTTTTAAAAAACATATTGGGTAAAAAGTGCTCAGAAATACTGTTTTTATAATCATTACTTGCCTGTCATCTAAGAAAGTCAATGTGTGTAAACTATGAAAAGTGATTTTTGGCTGGACGTGGTGCCTCACGTCTGTAATCGCAGCACTTCAGGTGGCTGAGATGAGAGCATGGCTTGAGCCCAGGAGCTCAAGGCTGCAGTGAGCTATGACTGTACCACTGCACTCCAGCCTGGGCAACAGAGTGAGACTGTCACAAAAAAAAAAAAAAAAAAAAGATTTCACATAATTTCTGTTTATTGGCTAAAGTGATCTCATGACAATCATACCCAGATGAGTCTTTGCACTAAACATAGTTCTATCAGTGGGAATTAAATTCAACTGTAGGGAACCAAAAATAAATAAAAGTGTCCCAGTCAAGACACAGATTGTTTTTCTTAATGAGGAATATGAAGAAAGGCAGATCAGAGTTAACAGGGGAGCACCAGTGGGACATCACGTATCCAGTCTCCTAGCTTCTCCCTCCACCATCCTGAGAATGTGGCCTTCTTCCTCATGCTCACAAGAGGGATGCTGTGCTCCAGTCATTATGACATTCCAGGAGAAAAAAAAAAAGAGAAGATCAAAGTGCAAAATGGACAAGTTAGACAAGTCTAATCCCTTTTAAAGGGTTTTTCCAGGAGCCCACCTTTTCCTGATTCAGGTGTGGTTGCTCAGCAGCCTCCTGCCATGCAGGCAGCTGCTCCAGGACGCCGGTCCTGCATTGCAAGGCAGCCAGCAGCACCACAAGGCCAGCAACTTCCCCCAGTGTCCCCGCCTTGGATGATTTTGTAGCAGAGTGCCTCCGGTAAGACACCGCTCTGTGAATGACTTTCTCTCACACCAGAGGACAGTTTTCTTGCAAGTTCCAGAGAACAGATTTCTAGCAGAGTCTATCAGCAAAGACCACAGTGGCTTCTCTGCCATCCAGGGAACCACAGCTATGCCCTCTACAGCAAAGTCTGGATCTCAGCCTTGCAAGAATGGGGGTAGGGAATTGGGGCGGGGGGAGACTTTATCTTAGCCCTAAGAATGGTGGCTGCTCTTTATTTTTTTATTTTGTTTTTTAGACAGGGGCTCTTTCTGTCACCTAGGCTGGAATGCAATGGCACAGTCTTGGCTCACTGCAACCTCTGCCTGCTGGGCTCAAGTGATCCTCCCACCTCAGCCTCCCAGGTAGCTTGGACTACAGGCACACACCATGCCCAGCTAATTTTATTTTTTGTAGAAATGGGGTCTTGCTATGTTGCCCAGGCTGGTCTGGAACTCCTGGGCTCAAGTGATCCTCCTAAAGTGCTGGGATTACAGGCATGAGCCACTGTGCCAGGCCTATTACTATTTTAACAGTTCTTGGTTTGCTCCTCAGAAAACTGGGGAGGGATTTTCTCTTTACCTCGAGGAGTGAATCATCTCTGGCTTAAGAATCGCAAAGTGCGTCTTTCTTTTATTTTTTTTCCCAAAACCACAATTACTTTTTCATTGCAAAGTGAATTCTAACTCCTGGAAGGTCCTGGGGCATCCAGAAAAGTCACCATGAAGTGATAGGAAGATAGCGGTGGTGAAAGGCCCGATTCCCAGGAGGAAAGAGACGGTACCAAGTGCTCCTCGTAGAAGTGATCTTGAATTCAACAAAGCCCAGCTGTTTCTCCAGAAAGTAAACTGCGTTGAAAGTGCAGCCTGCAGCGCCATCTTTTGGCCACACCTGGGAATGTCACATGAACCCTGGAAGTTCCTAGGCACACTCTCAAGTACCGACTCAGAGGGTTTGGCAGATTCACATGTTTATCAAGTCCCTCAGGGTACTGATAAACACACATAGTCTAATAATTCTAAACACACAGGGTATATTGATAAACACACATGCAAAGGACATTTAAGTTACTAAATAAGTGCAAGGTTAATGCAGAGATAGTAGATTGCTTATACCTGAGGGACTTGATACCACGTGCAAGTGGTTCAGTAATTACCTTCCTCCTCCCATCTGGAAACCATATTTTAAAGTTGTTAAAGGGCTGGGCGCGGTGGCTCACACCTGTAATTCTAGCACTTTGGGAGGCCGAGGCAGTTGGATCACTCGAGGTCAGGAGTTCAAGCCCAGCCTGGCCAACATAGTGAAACCCCATCTCTACTAAAAACACAAAAATTAGGCGGGCGTGGTGGCAGGCACCTGTTCTCCCAGCTTCTCAGGAGGCTGAGGCAGGAGAACCGCTTGGAGGTGGAGGTTGCAGTGAGCCGAGATCATGCCACAGCACTCCAGCCTGGGCAGCAGAGTGAGACTCCATCTCAAAAATAAATAAAGAGGCCAGGCGTAGTGGCTCACGCCTGTAATCCAAGCACTTTGGAGGCCAAGGCGGGCAGATCACCTGAGGTCGAGAGTTCAAGACCAGCCAGACCAACATGGTGAAACCCTGTCTTTAAAGAAAAAGAAAGTAAAAAAAATAAAATTTAAAAATAAAGTTGTCAACAAAAATGTGCACAAGGCTGTGATGCACTGAATAGGTCACTGTGGTGCTCCTGCCCAAAATGCCTGACCTGGATCTAACCATGAGGAAACACCAGTCAAACCCAAAGAGGAACTTTCTACAACGTGATTGGCCTTCACTCTTAAAAAACGTTAAGGTCGTGAGATACACAGAAAGGCTGGGGAAATGTTACCAACTTAAGGAGACTTCAGAGACAGGGCAAACGAATGCAAAAGAGGTGAGTGGAGACTCTCTTTTGCTATATAGGACATTGTGGGAAAATTGACAAAATCTGAATATGGTCTGATCATTAGATAATAGTATTGTACAGATGTTAATTTCAGGATTTTGATAATTGTACTATGTTTGTATGTTTGTACTAATTTATACCAATTGTACTATATTTGTACAATTATGCTATAATTGTATATAGGAAAATGTCCTTGCTTTTAAAGAACGCACATTGAAGTATTTAGGGGTAAAAGGCCGACAAGTCTGCATTTGACTCACAAAGAGTTCAGAGGGAAGTATGTATATACCTGTTACATCTTTATGTGTGCACATATATGTCTATTTATATATTTGGGTTTTTTCTTTATGTGTATATTTGTAAAATTGGTGAAAGCTTTTAAGGAATTCTTTGTGCTACTTTTGTGACTTTTAAAGTCTAAAACTATTTTTTTATGAAAAGTTGATTTTTTCACAAGTCTCCTGAAAAGTAATGTTATAATGCCACCATGAATTCAATTACACAGTAAAGCAGTAATATCTCACCTTTCCATGGAGCGGTTGGTAGTTGCCAGGCATATGCTAATTTCAGGTTTATCTCATTGAATCCTCACAGCAATCCTATGAGGGAGATGCTATCATTACCCCCAATTTTCAGATGAGGAACCCTCTGGCTCAGAGGTGTGAAGTGATTTGCTCAGGGTCACACAGCCAGTAAGTGATGAAACTGGGCTGCTGTGCTCTCTGAATCCAGAGTAATTTTAAAAGTCCAAGTAGCAGCACCTAGGGTCTACAACACTGGACGGCAGGGCTCACACTGTTCAGAGGACCGGGGACCGACCCCATGGCTGCGATTGAACTCTACAGCCACCTTCACATGTGTCTGGGCCTTTGCTGTGCCTCTGCCCACACTCCAGCTGCTCCTGGCATGTCCTGCTTACTGTCTCCATCAGTCCCTCTCCTACTTCCTCTTCTGCAGTAGACTATCCTTTCCCCCATGTCCCGTTCCCAAACGCTCTACCTGGGAGAACATTCTCCCTGCTCTGTGGTTCCACAGCCCTATAACTGTCCCTTTCTCAGGGACTATCCCACTTTTTTCAGGGGGCGGAGACAGAGTCTCACTCTATTGCCCAGGCTGGAGTGCAATGGTGCAATCTCAGCTTACCACAACCTCCGCCTCCCAGGTTCAAGTAATTCTCCTGCCTCAGCCTCCCAAGTAGCTGGGATTACAGGCATGTGCCATCACACCTGGCTAATTTTTGTATTTTTAGTAGAGACAGGGTTTTGCCATGTTGGCCAGGCTAGTCTCGAACTCCTGAGCTCAGATGATCCACCCGCCTTGGCCTCCCAAAATGCTGGGATGACAGGTGTGAACCACCGTGCCCGGCAGATTATCTCACTCTATCTCCTGTTGCAATTCCCCCAGCAAAGCAGAAGAGTGCAGCTGTAGCTAGCTCCGCTGGGGACTCAGCCAGGCCTGGATCCAAAACCTGGCTCTACCCATCACTGGCTTTCTGATCTTAGGCAAGTCACTCAGCTTCTCTTAGCATCTGTATTAGTCTATTCTGCTTTGCTATAAAGAAATACCTGAGACTGGGCAATCTGTAAAGAAAAGAGGTTTATTTGGACAGATCTGCAGGCTGTACAAGCATGGCACTAGCATCTGCTCGGCTTCTGGTGAGGCCTCAGAAGCTTTCAATCATGGCAGAAGGCAAAAAAAAAAAAAATAGCAGGTGCATCACATAGCAAGAGAGGAAGCAAAGAGGGAGAGGAGAAGGTGCAGGCTCCTTTAAACAACCGGCTCTCTTGTGAACTAACAGAGCAAGAACTCACTGGTTACCATGGGGAGGGCATCAAGCCACTTCAGAGGGATCCATCCCCATGACCCAGACACCTCCCACCAGGCTCCATGTCCAACATTCAGGATCACATTTCGCCATGAGACTTAGAGAGGACAAATATCCAAACCATATCAGCATCTTTTAAGTCAAACAGAAGTATTAGCTGAGCACGGTGGCTCACACCTGTAATCCCGGCACTTTGGGAGGCTGGGGCGAGTGGATCATGAGGTCAGGAGTTCGAGACCAGCCTGGCCAACGTGGTGAAACCCTGTTTCTACTAAAAATTAGCCAGGCACAGTGGCAGGCACCTGTAATCACAGCTGCTCAGGAGGCTGAGGCAGGAGAATTACTTGAACCTGGGAGGCGGAGGTTGCAGTGAGCCGAGATCGCACCACTGCAGTCCAGCCTGGGTGACAGAGCGAGACTCCATCTCAGGGAAAAAAAAAAAACCAGAAGCATTTTAACCCAATTCATTATAAAGAGTTGTTGGGCATTTAATATGACATCTGACAAGCAGCAAGTACTTAATAAGTGTTAGCTACTGTTTTTATGCCCTGTCTCCATAATGACTGTTTTACATTTTTTTTCCACAAAAATTAGTTATAAGCATGTGTCGAAGTTCTATTTTAAGCTTGTCACAAAGCCAAGTCAATAGTTTCCTTTTGTTAAGGATATTTCAAAGGAAAAGAGAATGGTTGGATAATCATTATTAAACTGAATACAAGACAAAGAAAGTGTAATAATTACCCAAGTGTTTGGGTAGCTAATTTCCCCAAAGAGGTTTTAATCTTGTTAAAGTTTATCAGAAAATTGCTTAAGCATTTATCGGGAATGCTAATGTCCTCCCAGAAGGAGGTTGTGAATTGTATCATGAAAGAGTTCTAACCCAGGCTAAGAATGGGACACTCTTCTTAATCAGACCCATAAGAATCGGCAGAGCACCGTGCCTCACACCTATAATACCAGCACCTTGCGACACCGAGGCAGGAAGATCACTTGAAGCCAGAAGTTCAAGATCAGCCTGGCCAACATGGTGAAACCCCGTCTCTACTAAATAAAAAAATTTAAAAATACAAAAATCAGCTAGGTGAGATGAAGTATGCCTGTAATCCCAACTACTGGGGAGGCTAAGGCACGAGAATGGCTTGAACCCTGGAGGCAGAAGTTGCAGTGAGCTGAGATTGTGCCACTGCACTCCAGCCTGGGTGACAGAGCGAGACTTTGTCTCAAAAAAAAAAAAAAAAAGGTATTAAAAAAAAAAAAAAAAAAAAAAACTACAGCTACCACTAATTGAGGGCCTATTGCATGCAAGTGACTTGGCATATTTTATCACTAGTTCTCACAATGATTGTGCAAGATAGGTATTATTAGCTACATTTTATAGATAAGGAAACAGAAGCTAGAGAAGGCGAAGTGAGCTGCTTAGTAGTATGCAAGTCACATACAGCTAGTAAATGGTGAAGGTGGAATCTGAACCCACATCTGTGACTCCTTTTCCCCCCAGGATATATAGCCTGTCTCTGTGAAAATCAGTCTCTCTCTCCTCCTCCCCACCAGCCCCCTGTACATGTGTGTGTCTGTCTGTCTCCAGCTGCAGCTCCATCTGTCTCTCTGCCTGTTTCTTTCTCATCTGTGGGTAGGTTCCTATCACTTCCTTTCCTGGTCCACGCCTTGGGTGCCTTCCTGGCGAAATGTGCTTCACCAGTGAGGCCTCCTGATCGTTCTGCATCATCACAAGCTGGCCTGGATTATTTTTCTTACCTCTACTCAGTCTAGTTTGCTCTCTACCTTCCTAATCCAGCAAGGACTTGAAAGCAGTGGTCATCTGCTGTGAGTAAAAGATCCAAGTAAGAAAAATGAAAGCTAAACTAGGAGCAGAAACAAAAGGAAAAGATAGAAACAAAACCCGGTTTCTTGGCAGGGCCATGGCTCTTAGGGACAGAATGACCCAAGGTCAGTCAAACCTGGACCCTAAAGCAGGAAGGGCCTCTGGCCTTTTCACTCAGCAAGATGCCCAGGGAACAACCCAGAACATAGTGAATCTTGCCTAGGACACTGTTACATTCCCAGGGACTTGTAAGCCCTAACAATCACTATCCTCCTCCCCCTCCTCCTCATCAAACACATTTATTAAGTAGCCTAATTATTAAACAAGGCAGGCAGGTGGAAGAGAAAGGTGGGAAATTGGAGGGTTGAATCAAGCTTTTTAAAAAGCCAGAAAAATGACTCACTGTGTGGAACACTTCATTTGGAGAAAAAGGTGGATGTTCCTGATCCAGCCAGGTGCATTGTTAGAGCTGTAGGGGAGAGATAGGGAAACAGAACATTTTTTTCTCTCNAAAAAAAAAAAAAAAAAAGAATCATGGCTGACATTTCCTGAGCCTTCACTCTGGCATGTAGACTGGAGCTGTGTCACAGGCTTGGCTTAGAAGCAGGTTCTGGATGCATTTCATCATTGACGCCCACACACCCCAGCATGCTTGGTTCAGTGTAGGACTCTGCAGGTGCACACGACATGCTGATGAGAGGTGTGAGAGGGAGCAGTGGCCATCATGTTCCAGGCCTTTGCAAACTGTGGGACACACACCCTCTCCACACCACCAAGATGGAAACAAACAGGCTTCTGAGAGTAGAAAGACCACCCATTGCTCCCCGTTTCATTGGGTATGAGTTTGTGCTATTTGGGAGAATGTGACTTGCTAGGTTTTCTGTCCAACACCATAAAAGACTCCTTCCTTGTCAGGGAGATCACAAGGCGCTTTGTTCTGGCCACAGAGCCTGTTAGAGCAACCAAAGGCTCATTACCAAGCATGGATGCCTTTCCTCTGACAGACAATGAAGAATTGGATCCAAGTTGCTCATTAAGTTCCTTAGGGAGTTGTTGGACATCTTGCTACTGTATGAACAAACAGATGGATCTGGCTGCTGGCTGCAAGGATACTTTGGAAAGAGGAGGTCTGCCTACCCATCATGAAGAGAAAAATATTATACTGGGATGGGGTGCATCATCTTCAACCGGTTTGGGGGTGAGGGCAGTGGTTCTCATGTGGTCCTCTGACCAGCAGTATCAGCATCACCTGGAAATTTGTTAGACGTGAGAATGTGCCCCAGCGCAGTGGCTCACGCCTATAATCCCAGCATTTTGGGAGGCTGAGGCAGGTGGATCACTTAAGGTCAGGAGTTCGAGACCAGCCTGGCCAACATGGTAAAAACCCATCTCTACTAAAAATAGAAAAATTAGCTGGGTGTGGTGGCAAGTGCTTATAATCCCAGCTACCCAGGAGGCTGAGGCAGAATTGCTTCAACCCAAGAGACAGAGGTTGCAATGAGCCAAGATCTTGCCACTGCACTCCAGCATGGGTGACAGAGTGAGACTCCATCTCAAAAAACAAAAAAGAAGTGAGGATGCTTGGTCCCCATCCCAAATCTACTGAATCAAAAACTCAGCGGAGGCCAAGGGTGGTGGCTCACGCCTGCAATCTAAGCACTTTGGGAGCACTTTGGGAGGCTGAGGCAGATGGATCACGAAGTCAGAAGATCAAGACCGTCCTGGCTAACACAGTGAAACCCTGTCTCTACTAAAAATACAAAAAATTAGCCAGGCGTGGTGGCACGCACCTGTAGTCCCAGCTACTCAGGAGGCTGAGGCAGGAGAATCCCTTGAACCCGGGAGGCAGAGGTTGAGCCGAGATCAAGCCACTGAACTCTCCAGCCTGGGAGACAGAAAGAGACTCCGTCTCAAAAAAAACAAAACAAAAACTCAGGGGAGGGGCCCAGCAATCTGTGCATAACAAACGTTGTAGGTGATTCAGATGCATATTCGTTTGAGTAGAATTAAATTTTTTTTTTTTTTTAAAAAGAGTCTCTCTGTCAACCACGCTGGAGTGAAGTGGTGTGATCCTGACACTGCAGCCTCTGCCTCTGCATTTAAGAGATTCTCAGGCCTCAGCCTCCCGAGTAGCTGAGATTACAGATGCACGGCTAATTTTTTGTATTTTTAGTAGAGACGGGGTTTCACATGTTGGCCATGCTGGTCTCATCAGTCAATTCACCCACTGCAGCCTCCCAAAATGCTAGGATTACAGGCATGAGCCACCATGCCTGGCCCTGAGTTAAATTAAATTATCGTATCTTTTCCTCTTTCCTTCTTATTTCACTTCCTAGCATCTTCTCTTTCTCCCCATTCTCTCCCATCGATTCTCCCTCACAAACCAGCAACACCTTCTCAGAGGCCACTGGAGGGTTTGATCTAAGTGCTCAAGTGAGTAGCAAGACTTTTTGAGAGATCACTAAGATAGGAGATGATCAAGCTCCAGAACACTGTTACATTCTCCCAGTGGAACCTCTGAGAGCAGACCTGCCTGCTCATCAAGGAGACATCTTGATGGCCATCTACGGCCATAACAGCACATAGTTCTGAGGCAGAAACAAATCCGGGCCAGAGTCTGGAGCCTGTGCTGTCCTAGAGCCAGCTTTAGTTGATCATAAGAATGTTTGGAGCAAAATAGCATAGGAAAAGAACAGCAGTGGGAGAAAAGGTGGAAGCCACAGGTAACCACAGAGAGGCCTGAAGCAATGAAGCTATTCAGAGAAAAACACCACGAACAGCCCCCAGGATGGATCCGTCAGAACACATCAGCACTGGCTGGGTGCAGTGGCTAATGCCTGTAATCCCAGCACCTTGGGATGCTAAGGTGGGCAGATCATCTAGGTCAGGAGTTCAAGACCAGCATGGCCAAGATGGTGAAACCCTCTCTCTACTAAAAACACAAAAATTAGCCAGGCGTGGTGGCTGATACCCGCGATCCCAGTACTCGGGAGGACAAGGTGAAAGGACAGCTTGAGCCCAGGAGTTTCAGAGCAGCCTGGGCAACGTAGCAAGACCCGGTCTCTTAAAAGAAAAATTAGCAGCCAGGCAAGGTGGCTCACATCTGTAATCCCAGCACTTTGGGAGGCTGAGGTAGGTAGATCATAAGGTCAGGAGTCAAGACCAGCCTGGCCAAGATGGTGAAACCCCGTCACTACTAAAAATACAAAAATATGCCAGGCATGGGTGGTAGGCACCTGTAATCCCAGCTACTCAGAAGGCTGAGGCAGAATTGCTTTCACCCAGGAGGCAGAGGTTGCAGTGAGCCAAGATTGTGCCACTGCACTCTAGCCTGGGGGACAGAGCAAGACTTCGTCTCAAGAAGAAAAAAAAAAAAAAAAAAAAATGGAAAGGCTCAAAGAGTGAAAAATCATCAGAGCTATGGCCTACTTTCCCCAAAGCCAGCCTTGCAGGCTCACGGCTGTCACTGACTTAAGAGGCAGGCGGAGCAATTCTGTAAGGTTTATTGAATAAGTGGATAAAAAGTGAACGACAGCTACAAATTCAAGAGTAAAACTCTTGGTTATTAAAGTCATTCCAGGCATGGACAGGGGGATGCAGGGCTGGCCTTCCCTGTCCACAGTCCTCCGAGGCAGCTGAAGTCTTCCATGTCTGGATCCCGAATCTTGTGCAAAGTGAATAGTGGATCCAGGGTGCTCTGAGCAGGCAGCAGGGAGCAGCTCTGGAAATGCTTTATGTGGTGGTCTCGCTAGTCTCTGTCCCTCTGGTGTCCACAAACACCACCAAGAGATTCTGAAACACAGGACAGGTGAGACCAGTGATTTGAGGTTCCCAACTGTGTAAACACAGACCAGCTGAGCCTCTGGCTGTGGGTTCTGGCTCTTGGCATCAACTCACCATGGTGGGAAATATGAGCAAACCCAGAACTCCAGGGTCTTAGGACTTCCTTGGAGCATCCTTGGATCTACGGCTGAGACCTAAGAGGGTAAGAAAACATACAAGTATTTAGTCTCGAAGGCCATCTCCTCCTCCCTAAGCTGACACCGCTGAGAGGGGTCCCATCCAAGCAGGCCGGCTAAAGCGCCTCATCCATGCACACCCAATTACAATACCAACAGAAAGGGCACAAAAGGACAAACATCTTAGAAGTTCCATTTTTCTTTCAAGCAGTTCGCAATCAGGGCAAGTGACCAGCTAGAGTAACCCACAGGAATATGGCTTTCCTAGCCCCACCTACAACGTTCTCCATTTATTTGACGTTAGGACAGCTCCCGAAGGAACAATGCACCATTTCACACTTCGTGAAGCAGAGCCCATGATTCACAATTCTCACGTGTGCCCTTCACTGCTATCTGAATTCATTCCAGTGTGGGGCCCACAGAGAAATGCAGACTGGTTTCTGGCAGAATCCTTAACATGAAATACAAAGTGAACCCTCAGAAGTCAGGGGGCGGGTCTAGCCACCACATCACATGGGCCCACAAAGGCCCACACTCTGAGGCTCTAACAGGAGAAAGGCTGCAGCATGGGAAAACTCCAGGGTTTGGAAGGGAAGGCTGGCCCAGCACAGGGAAGATGTCTCTCAGCACTCCCACCCCTGCACCATCAATGATCAGGGCACAACCCATGGTCACTTTCCAACATAAGAGCAGGGAAGGACAGAAAGACAGCATCAGGAGCCTGGGGGATGGTCTGAGGCAGGGAGAGCAGCCCAGCTGAGCAGAGCCCCAGCCACGGCCACCGGGTCCTTCTAAGACCCCAAAAGGAATCAAAAGACACTTCCAGCATTAAAAAAAAAATGGAAATGCTTTTGGATTGGTAAAGGTCAGGAGCATGTGGTCCTAACATCATACACACACACCCCGAAATAAAAACTCACTGTTAATCCAGATCACAGCACACTGCAGACACACCAGCGCTCGGGGGAGGAAGGGTCCCCCAGGGAGCTCACTTTACCCATGCAGATTTCGGGAGGCCCTTCTTCTGCAGCAGCCACTGAAGGCATGTGAGCGACTGCCCCGCAGCAGGTCAGAACGGGAAACCACAGGATACCCCTTTCACCTTGCTTCCCCTACATCATCCAAGCCCCAGGGAACAAGCACATGACTTTGTAGGATGCAAAAAAACCTATGTCAGACAACAGTCCAAAAATCTCACCTCAGGGACCCATGGTCCAGCGCCCTGCTGCTATGAAGACAACACATCCCACGGAGCCTCTGCACACAGCAGGCCCATCTGCAACAGACAGAGAACACTTAACACTTAAGCATGCCACAAACACAGCTGCCTCAATTAGTACTTACTGTCTCAGGAACAAGAAAAACGTAACTCTAGGAAGGGATCTGCAGACAATCTGTGACAGAAATAGCATCTATGCTATCCTCGTGCCCACTGTGTGCTGCTTATCAGTATATATTGAATAGACCCAGCCACTTCTGGACACATACTTAAAGAAGGTCAAATCACACCTAATAAAGATATCTGCACTCCAATATTCACTGCGGCATTACTCCCAAACGCCAACACACGGAAAGAATCTAAGTGTCCATCAACAGATGAATGGAAAAAGAAAATGTGGTGCGCGCGTGCACACACACACACCCAGAACTTTGTGTATTATTCAGCCTTAAAAAGAAGACCCTTGGCTGGGCACAACTTTGGGAGACTGAGGTGGGTGGATCACCTGAGGTCAGGAGTTCAAGACCAGCCTGACCAACATGGTGAAACTCCATCTCTAAAAATACAAAAAATTAGCCAGGCATGGTAGCACACACCTGTAATCCCAGCTACTCAGGAGGCTGAGGCAGGAGAATGACTTAAACCTGGGAGGTGGAGGCTGCAGTGAGCTGAGATCACACCACTGCACTCCAGCCTGGCTGGACACAGTGGCTCATGCCTGTAACTCCAGCACTTTTGGAGGCCAAGGCAGAAGGAGATGGATTGAGCGCAGGAGTTGGAGACTGCCTTGGGCAACATTGCAAAACCCCATCTCTACAAAAAATACAAAAATTAGCCAGGCATGGCGGCAGGCATCTGCAGTCCTGGCCACTCAGGAGGCTGAGGTGGGAGGATCACTTAAGCCCAGAAGACAGAGGCTGCAGTGAGCTGTGATCACACCATTGCACTTCAGCCTGGGTGACAGGAGACCCTGTCTCAAAAAAAAAATAAATAAATAAAAGAGAGAGAAAGATCCTGTCATGTACTACAACATGGATGGACCTGGAGAATATTATGTTAAATGAAATAAGCTAGACACAGAAAGACAAACAGTGCACATCTTACTTATGTGTGCAATGTCGTTGTTTTTTTTTTTTAAAAAAAGGTCAAATATACAAAGAGAGAATAAAATGGTGATTACCATGGGCAGGAGTGGGAAGAAATAGGGAGATGCAGGTTAAAGGACACCAAGGAGCAGATACAAAGGATGCATAAGCCTAGAGGTCTCACACACAACATCAGGGATTTCTGTCAAGTAGATTTCAGCTGCTCCTCACACACACTAAAAACAGTGACTGTCTGCTTTACCACAGTAACCACTGTGCTATCTCTATCTGTCCCAAGACATGTTGTAAATTTCAAATATAGACAATAAAAAATTTTAAAACAGGTTGGGCATGGTGGCTCACACCTGTAATCCCAAGACTTTGGGAGGCTGAGGCATCACACGAGGCCAGGATTTCGAAACCAGCATAGCTAATGTGGTGGAACCCCATCACCACTAAAAGTACAAAAATTAGCCAGGCATGGTGGTGCACATCTTTAATCCCAACTACTTGGGAGGCTGAGGCACGAGAATCACTTGAACCCGGGAAGCAGAGGTTGCAGTGAGTCATGTTTGCACCACTGCACTCCAGGCTGGGCAACAGAGCGAGACTCCATCTCAACAGAGTTCGAGCATGACAGCCAGGTACCAAGAGGTAACATCACTGGTGACAATAAACACATGTACGAAAGCTCCAGAGTTTGCAAGGGACAGGAGTGGACCCTCCAAACACGGGGAAGCGCTTTCATTGATTCCTCTCCCTGCACTATCAATGACCAGGGCACGGGCAGCCCACGATCACTTTCGAATACAGGGGCAAAACAGGGCAGTAAGTGAGCTGAGAGGGGAGGCATTGCCAGCAGCTTAGGAAGGGCCCAAACTAAGAGACCTGGAAATAAGCCAGTGGCCAGGTTTGCAGCCTAGAATCGTAGCAGCTGCTTCTGATTCTTATACCTGGAGAGCATGTTAAGCCAGATTGCTGGCTGCAGCACCAAAACTTCTGACTTAGTAGGCCTGGGACAGGGTCTACGAACTTGCACCTTTTTTTTAAATGGAATCTCACTCTGTCTCCCAGGCTGGAGTGCAGTGGCACGATCTAGCAGTAGAGTGCCAGGGGAGGAAAAGACAGGGGGGCCACATGTCCCTGGGGGCCTCAGTGGAGGGGCAAGCAATGGGAAGCAGCCCCTGCCTCCCCTCCAGTGACCTCAAAGCCTCTATCCTTGCTGCCTGAACATCCGTGCATTCTCTGGAGAAGCACCCAGGAGTCAGACCTTACAAGCACCACAGTTCAGCCTCTTCTTGAAGACACGTCACCTGGGGCCGCTGGGGCCGCTGGGCACACAGGACAGAGGTCAGCTGACAATCCTGCAATGACAAGAAGCCACACACATTACTTGTTGTAACACATCCCACTAACCAACATGTTCAGCAGGAAGATGACAACCTCTCAATGGGGTAGACCGGCTGCGTCAGTGACTTCCTTTTGGCCCCCCCTCTCCAGCTTTGTTCCTGATCTTACAACTCTCCCCATGCCTCCAGGGGCAACCTGAGAACCAGTCATCCTCAGGGGAGCCATGAAGGCCAGCACAAAAGGCAGGGGAATTACGAGCCGGGAACTAACGCCAATGCATGACCTCAGAGTTCTCTAAGGGGTGGAAAACACCAAATCTGCTCCCACCAAGCCCACCCTGGTGCTGACTCCGCATTTTCTCCAATGCCCCGAAATGCAATGAACCCAATCTCCTTACAATGGAGGGACTCTCCCTTTCTTGTATTTCTTACTTGAGACAGGGTCTCACTCTGTTGCCCAGGCTGAGTGCAGTGGCGTGACCATGGCTCACTGCAGCCTTGACCTCCAGGGCTCAAGAGAGCCTCCTGCCTTAGCCTCCTGAGTAGCAGGGACTACAGGGGCACGCAGCACTGCCAGGCCTGGCCAGTTTTTTAGTTCTTATGGAGGCGAGGTTGCCCAGGCTGCTGTGTTTCCTGTCCCACACTGTCAGAGCACTGACCATCAGGCAGACAGAACAAAGCAGGGAACAAAATTCAGACCCTGCCCTTAAGACCACAGCAAAGAGAGCCAGGAGACAAGTCAGGCCACAATTTCCGCGGGGTCAGCATGGTGTAGAGGGGGTTGGCTAAGGATGTGGAAGGAGAGGCGTGGAGGCGGAGAACGTTTCCGGGAGGAAGGCGCAGAGCAGCCCTGCCTCAGCTCCACACCCAGCCCTTCTGCTCCCTGAAGCCAAACCCATCACCCCACACCCTTCCCTCATGTCTCACAGTAAGCTGCCCTGAGCCAGGGAGAAGAGCAACACGACCCACTAGATGACGCCAGGCACCAGGAGGCATCTAAGAGGCGGTGGGAGGGAGGAGGTGTGGGAAAGCTCCAGGGTTTGGAAGAGACAGGAGTGGACCCTCCAAACACGGGGAAATGCTCTCGGCAGTTCCTCTCCCTGCACTACCAATGACCAGGGCACGGGCAGCCCATGATCACTTTCGAATGCAGGAGCAGAAAGGGCAGAGGGCAAGCCCAGAAAGAAGGGCAATGCCAGCATTCTGGGCAATGGACTTACCTGGAACAGAACAGCTAACAGGGCAATGACCACACTTAATAGCCTAAGATTACAGGTGCTGCTAATGATTCCCAGAGATCATTTACCACTCCCTGCCAGGAGTTGAAAGGGAGGCAAACATGGGCAGAAATATTGAGAATCCTGGGGTTCTTCTAGAAGACTGGGCTGGCCGGGTACGGAGGCTCACGCCTGTAATCCCAACACTTTGGGAGGCTGAGATGGGTCGATCACCTGGGATCAGGGGTTCGAGACCAGCCTGACCAACATGGCAATATCTCGTATCTACTAAAAATACAAAAAAATTAGCCAGGCATGGTGGTGGTCACCTGTAATCTCAGCTACTTGGGAGGCTGAGGCAGGAGAATCACCTGAACCCAAGAAGCAGAGGTGGCAGTGAGTTGAGATCGTGCCACTGCACTCCAGCCTGCCAGCCTGGGTGACAGAGCGAGACTCTGTCTCAAAAATAAATAAATAAAAATAAGACCAGACATGTTGGCTCACGCCTATAATTCCAGCACTTTGGAAGGCCGAGGAGGGCGGATCATGAGGTCAGGAGATCAAGATCAGCCTGGCCAACATGGTGAAACCCCGTCTCTATTAAAAAATAAATAAATAGGGCTGGGCACAGTGGCTCACGCCTATAATCCCAGCACTTTGGCAGGCCAAGGCGGGTGGATCACACGGTCAAGAGATCGAGACCATCCTGGTCAACGTGGTGAAACCCCGTCTCTAATAAAAATACAAAAAAATTAGCTGGGCATGGTGGCACACGCCTGTAGTCCCAGCTACTCAGGAGGCTGAGGCAGGGGAATTGCTCGAATCCAGGAGACAGAGGTTGTGGTGAGCCGAGACTGCCATTGCACTCCAGCCTGGGTAACAAGAGTGAAACTCCGTCTCAAAAAATAAATAAATAAATAAATAAACAAAAAGGTGGGGCATGGTGGCTGACGCTTGTAATCCCAGCACTCTGGGAGGCCAAGGCAGGCAGATCACCTGAGGTTAGGAGTTTGAAACCAGCCTGGCCAACATGGCAAACTCCATCTCTACTAAAAATATAAAAATTAGCCAGGCGTGGTGACAGGCACCTATAATCCTGGCTACTCGGGAGGCTGAAGAAGGGAGAATCGCTTGAACCCAGGAGGTGGAGGTTACAGTGAGCCGAGATTGTGCCATTGCACTCCAGCCTTGGCGACACAGCAAGACTCTGTCTCAAAAATAAATAAATAAATAAATAAATAAATAAATAAATAAAACAGTGGGCTGGAGGGGTACCAATATTGACTATCTGACATTGTTTTCACTGAGGCTCACAGAAGACCACTCAACCGGCCACTGGATTCCAGGCTTGAATCTGAAATGCGGCCCCCTCTGTCCCTTCCAACACACTGCTTTCCTCTCAACATCACGGCTTCTTTTTCAGGGACTCTCAAATCAAGTTCAGGGAGCACCTTCTCAGCAGGAACCCCATGAAGGCAGAAGAAGGCCCAGACTTGTCCCTGCCTGCTGAGGGGGGAAAGACAGGGGCAAAGGGAAGCCGCCTTCACCTGTGTCCCTGTTCCCCACTCCCCAGCACCCAAATACCTCTGGCCTCGCAGCCTGCAGAGAACTTGAGTTCTAGAGAACCAGTCAGGACCTCACTTACCTGGAACCTCAGGATCCATGCTGTCCCAGAGGACATCTCTCACATGCATGGGGCAGCAGTTGTGTGACACTCCTGCAGGAAGAAAAAGCCAACATGTAACTGATGCATGCGGCACTACTTATGACAAGTCCAGGAACCCACTACATTCACCCACAGAAAACACACCTGGGGAATCAGGGTGTCAGGAGGTGAACGTACTGACAGCTTGTCTTGCCCACCCTGGGTCACTGACACAGTGCCCGGACGCCACCCTGTCTGAAATGGACAACAGCTCCTCTACACAAGAGGAAAACCTTGTAACTTTTCCTTTATTACCAACTTTTCCTTTAGTAACCAAGACACAGCAGCCTGTCATCACTTTGCAGAATAGCTGGGATTACAAGCACCTGCCACCACACCTAGCTAATTTTTCTATTTTTTAGTAGAGATGGGGTTTCACCATGTTGGCCAGGCTGGTCTCGAACTCCCGGCCTCAAGTGATCCACCCGCCTCCGCGTCCGCGTCCGCGTCCGCGTCCGCCTCCGCGTCCGCCTCCGCCTCCCAGATTACAGGCGTGAGCCACCACACCTGGCCCACCTCCTATTTTCCATAACTGCTGAAAATCAACCATCTGCCAAGCACCAGTTAAGTCAAGAGATCAAGACTCAGATACTGAGACAGGCAAGGTGGTTCACACCTGTAATTCCAGCACTTTGGGAGACTGAGGATCACTTGTGACCAGGAATTCAAGACCAGCCTGGGCAACACAGCAAGACCCTGTCTGTCCCAGCTACTCAGGAGGCTGAGGTGGAAGGATCACTTGAGTCCAGGAGTTCAAGCTATGATCACGCCACTGCACCCCAACCTGGACAACAGAGTGAGACCCTGTCTCTAATAAAATACAATAAAATATCTGCCCTGAAGGTCACAATAGAAAGAGCCAAAGACAATCAAACCAGTAATTGCCACAGGGTGTGACTGGGGGGGACAGGGGCCAGTGGCTGTGGCTCTACCACCAATCATTCGTTCCCTGAGGCAGGGACCCACCCCCATACAACTTGGTGAGTGCCTCCCAGACCCCTGCAATGAGCCTTGCTCAGCCTTGCACTGAGCACTCAGTAATAACCAGACACCAAGTGCCAGGAGGCATCTGAAAGATGGTGAGAAAGAGATGTGAGAAAACTCCAGAGTTTGGAAGGGACAGGAGTGGACCCTCCAAACACGGGGAAGTGCTTTCAGCGATTTCTCTCCCTGCACTATCAATGACCAGGGCACGGGCAGCCCACGGTCACTTTCGAATACAGGGGCAATGAAGGGGAGGTGAGCCCACCTTAGCATGCTAACTGCCAGATCTCCAGAGGGGGGGTCACCCCCAGGGAAGAGAAAGGTACCCAGGACCCTGAGAGCCATCATCACTTTACAGACAGATACCACGTGTCCCCACCCAGAGTCCAAAGGAAAACCGACTTCTGGTAATAATGCCTCAGCTGTACATTCAGCCCACCAATTCTGAGTTATCTACACGTGGCCAGGCACCACGGGTTCAAAATCAAGAAAAATAGCCAAGCCTCTGCCCTCAGAGAGCTTTTGCAGTTTCTCTACTTTACAGAAAACCAACCTCAGGAGAATGAAGGAACTTGGCCAGGACGTGACCCCCAAGCCCAGCCCCTATCTCCTACATCAGCGTTGCTCTGCACCCGCTTTGGCAGACAGTTCTCAGAACCCAGAATTGGCTGAGCTCTGACTATCCCCTCTACTGGGCCCCGAAGGTGCGCATAAGCTGCATCACGTACGCAGGGACATACTACTCACCCCCGGACACTGGAAGCCCCTCAGGGGGTGCAGACCAGAGTGCTGCAGGAGAGAACGGGGCGCTGGCTGGTGCGAAGCCGGCCGACAAGCCGCACAGCCCACGAGGCCTAGGTAGGGAAAAGCACGGGGAAGGGGCTTTTAGTACAAGGCCCGGGGACAGAAGTCCAGACTGTCCCACTAGGGTCCTGGGAGTGTCTTCCATTTAAACCTCAGCTAACTGGCATGTTAAACGGACGTTCTAACAACTACTTTTATTTATTGATCTTTTCTAAAGCTCTGAAGTGATCTTCTTTGACTCCATCTAACAACCACTTTTAAAAGTTATTCAGCGGAAAATGAGTTAACAGTCCCAAGGACATGGCACAATCACTAACACGCTGTAGGCAACCAACAAGTGGTTTTGGGGGCTTCCAATGCCAGGAGTCGGGGGCGGGCAGCGAAAAGTCACCGAGCCCTGTTTCCCGTCATCCAGGGGCACTGTCTCCCCGCAGAGTGGCTGCGTGGACAGAGGGGTCTGATGTATGCACGTGGCCGGCTCAGCGCAGCTGCGGCCGAGGGCGCGGCTCATCCGCCAGTGTCTTTCTCTAGGACACGCGAATCCCGGGGGGCTCACTCCGGCAGAGGGGACGAAGCACTGCACCAGAGGCCGGGCCTGACCTCTCTGGCCGTCTTCCCCAGGGCCTCAGTTTCCCCCGATGGTGATAGTGACACAGACAACGGGCCCCGCTGTTGACTTACCCGGCGTCCTGGCGTCGAGCGGCGGCGGAGACGTGGCAGACAGCGCGGGAAAAATCAGGATGTCTGCAGATTTCTAGAGATGGCGTGCGGTGGCTTGCGATGGCGTGCGATGGCGCGCGATGGCGCGGGACAGCAAAGGACCGCAGCTGCAAGACCAGGAATCTACACTCATTTCGCGCGGGCGGAAATACAGATGAGAGCGCGGACTGCGGCCTAGAGCGGGCGGAACCGACGCAAGCAGCCCTGCAGCGTCCCCTGGCGGGACGGAGCTCAACTTCAGACTCTGGAGGACTTGGGATGATATCTGAAAGCGGTGTGGAAGTTTAGAAGTAAACTTCCCCCCCTTGCTTTGCTTTTCTGTTTGTTCTGAAGATCTTCCTTGGTTACTGATTCATTATTAATCTGTAGGAATGGCCAATTTCCCATGATAGGAGCTGTTACTACGATGAGGGGACTGTGCTTAGTTTGGACTTCTTTCTGCAAGGTTCCGAAGGCATCTGCCTTTGATTCACCACTGTACTCAGTACCTAGTTCAGTGGCTAGCACAGTTGAATGAATGAATTCTACCCCCACCCCCACATTCCTTTTTGTTCTGAACAATGTCAGACTGAGATGACAGTCTTGGCCTAAGACTGGAATGTGAGGGTGAGATGAGCCCAGAGAGGTACACAGGGGATCATTGCTTTGCTAAACTCCAGCCTCAAAGTACACGGGGTGGAGGGTAGAAAGAGTCTCTGAAGCAGGAGAGACCTGACCAGATTTGCATTTGAGGAACCTGATCAGATTTGCACAGTGACGGAGACTATAGACAGATATCCCACGTTCCCTGCAGAGTAGTGGAGACAATCTTGGGAAGGGACTTGTGGCCCACAGATCCACATAAGCACTGGCACTGCCTGCATCCTGGGCAGAGTGAGCCTCTTGGACCTGAGACAGCCCTGCTACTGACTCTGCCCATGGTCTGGAGTGTAGGCAGCCTACCCTCGGGCCTGAGCAGGAGCCCCCACCCCAGTCAGGTTCTTGGTACTCAGTAGGTCAGAAGAACGAGGAAATCCAGGCCTGACCTATGCAATCGTGAAGGAAATGGGGGGTCCCTGAGGTGAGATCCGCTCCATATTTTGTACCTGGGAGAAGCCCATAGGATTCCAAGACTGTGAGAACCTTGGGAGTCTCTGTGATGGGGAGGGGCTGTGGGATGCTGCTATGGTTTGGTGTGACCCCACCTAAATCTCATCTGGAGCTGTGCTTCTCATAATCCCCACGTTTTGCTGTTGTGGGAGGTAATTGAATCATGGATCGGTTATCCTGTGCTGCTGTTCTTGTGATAGTGAGTGAGTTCTCATGAGATCTGATGGTTTTATAAGGGGCTTTCCCCCTTTTGCTGGATACTTCTTGCTGCCACCATGTGAAGAAAGATGTGTTTAGGCCGGGCGCGGTGGCTCAAGCCTGTAATCCCAGCACTTTGGGAGGCCGAGGCGGGTGGATCATGAGGTCAAGAGATCGAGACCATCCTGGTCAACATGGTGAAACCCCGTCTCTACTAA
>NW_016107333.1:3370653-3380041 GCF_001604975.1 Cebus imitator | reverse complement strand
CTGGTGGGTTAGTTTTTTTTTTTTTTTGAGATGGAGTCTCGCTCTGTTGCCAAGTAGCTAGAATTACAGGTGTGCACCACCACTCCTGGCTAATTTGTTTATTACTTAGTAGAGACGGGGTTTCACCATATTCGCCAGGCTGGTCTCGAATTCCTGACCTTGTGATTTGCCCACCTTGGCCTCCCAAAGTGCTGAAATTATAGGTGTGAACCACTGCACCTGGCCCTCCTGGTGTATTATTAAAAAATAATAAAATAAAATAAAATTGTTGAATAGGAACTGTGTTTTCTATTTTTAGCAATTGCAAGACTTTTTATTACTAAGAATGATCAGAACAATTCTAAGGCCTTGGCCTGATATTTTTCTAGGGGCAGGGGAGAGATACTTCCACTTAGCAAGTCTAAGCAGACGTATCAGAAGCCCTGCTTCCAACACACTGGTTGCATTAATGGGGGACTGGGCTACAGCTGGGAAGACAAGATTCCACTGAGGGAAGTCTGTGACCTCATAGTGGCTGAGACATCCCTGGAACCTGGAGCCCCTCACTAAAAAGATGAAGTCATGGCTGGCTGGACAGCTTGTTCCAAGGAGTCGGCACCCAAAGTCTAGGTGGGAAGTCAGCAACTGCCCATGCCAGGCCTGCGGGAGCTCCAGACCCCATCCCCAGGCTACCAGTGACCACCATGCTGCAGATTCTGTTGTATCTGTCCATTCTCCTCCTCAGCTCTTACTGCTCCACTGTTACTGTGTCTTTCAGGAGTCCATGTGGGTGATGAGCACTTCCTAGGGGCACGATGGGGGCATCTATGGAGCTTGGCAGCAGCATGCTGTTTTAGAAAACAGGTAGATGGGCCGGGGCGCGGTGGCTCACGTCTGTAATCCCAGCACTTTGGGAGGCTGAGGCGGGTGGATCACGAGGTCAGGAGTTCAAGACCAGCCTGGCCAATATGGTAAAACCCCGTCTCTACTAAAAATACAAAAAATTAGCTGGGTGTGGTGGTGCCTGCCTGTAGTCCCAGCTGCTCAGGAGGCTGAGACAGGAAAATCACTTTCCGGGAGGTGGAGGTTGCAGTAAGCCAAGATCGTGCCACTACACTCGAGCCTGAGTGACAGAGCAAGACTCCGTCTAAAAAAAAAAGAAAAGAAAAGAAAACAGGTAGACGGGCCAGGCAAGGTGGCTGAGCACTGTAATCCCAGCACTGCAGGAAACTGAGGCAAGTGGATCTCTTAAGGTCAGGAGTTCGTGATCAGCCTGACCAACATGGTGAAACTCCATCTCTACTGAAAATACAAAAATTAGTCCAGTGTAGTGATGGGCACCTGTAATCCCAGCTACTTGGGAGACTGAGGCAGGAGAATCGCTTGAACCCAGGAGGCAGAGGTTACAGTGAGCCGAGATCGCACCACTTCATTCCAGCCTGGGCAGCAGAGTGAGACTTCATCTCAAAAAATGAAATAAATGAAATAAAACAATAAAAGTAAACTAAATTTAAAAATAAATAAAATAATAAAATTTTAGGCTGGGCGCAGTGGCTCATGCCTGTAATCCCAGCACTTTGGGAGGCTAAGACGGGTGGATCACGCGGTCAAGAGATCAAGACCATTCTGGCCAACATGGTGAAACCCTGTCTCTACTAAAAACACAAAAATTAGCCAGGTGTTTGGCACATGCCTGTAGTCCCAGCTACTTGGGAGGCTGAGGTGGAAGAATCGCTTGAACCCGGGAGGCGGAGGTTGCAGTGAGCAGAGACTGCGCCACTGTTCTCCAGCCTGGCGACAGAGCAAGACTCTGTCTCAATCAATCAATCAATCAATAAAATAAAATAAAATAACAATGATGGAACTTCAGAGACACTTGGGTCCCAATCCCTTCTGCCGCGATCTAGCTCTGTGTCCCATTATTAACCTCAGTTTAATCATCCCAAAAATGAAGCTGTGAGGCAAAGGAGTTCCTACCATTGTTGCCATTGTTCTTGTAACTACAATCCTGATCTTTCCCAGGGCCAAGATTCTCCCCCTCTTTTATCAGAAGTGTGTTCCCTTTCATTCCTCCCGCCAGGGAAATTTGACCAGGTTTGGAGGACGGGGTGGCCGCTGCTGGGCTCTATGCTCACTGGGCTGCTCTTTCCCACACTGGCCGTGGGCATCTGCCTCCCACCCTGTCTCACGCGCTGCTCTCTCTCTGTGTCTGTATTAGAAAGTGATCATCAGCTGCCTGAGACTTGGTCATCAATAGCACAGGGTGGGGAACTGCACAGAGCCCTTCTGTGTTTGGAGGGTCCATCTCCATCCGTGGAAACCCTTGTGCTTTTTTCACATTCAACTTCTGTGAACACTTTCAAGCCTCTGGGGCATCATGAGCTGTCATTTTGTTTGACCTTTCTTGGCTTGACTTAGCAAAAATTAGGCTGTGTGTATCTAGAACTATTTGTTCCCCAGGACAAGGTTAATTACTCAAGGGATGGCTGAGACTCACAGAGCGTGAGCCCTGCGCAGAAAACGTAACATTTCACTAGCCAGGTGAATTGCACAGAAATTAACAACTGAGCATGTGAATACATACAACATTGGGTACGTACAGTGATGGTGATAGCATTTCCAAAGACAGATGGGTTTTTGGAGGTGGTGTGCTTTGGTGGTTTTCTGTTTGTTTGTTTTTGTTCTTTGAGACATGGTCTTGCTCTGTTATTCAGGCTGGAATGCAGTGGCACAATCAGAGCTCACTGCAGCCTCAATCTTCTGGGCTCAAGTGATCCTCCTGCCTGGATCTACAAGCACGTGCCACCACACCTGGCTAATTAAAAAAAACTGTAGAGAGGAGGTCTCACTATGTTGTCCAGGCTGGCCTCCAACTCCTGGGCTCAGCAATCCTCCCACCTCAACCTCCCAAAGTGCTAAGATTGCCAGTGTGCATCATCATGCTTGGACCTTGGTGGGTTTTTCTTTTTTTTTGGAGACGAGGTCTTGCTATGCTTCTCTGGCCTCAAGGGATCCTTCTGCCTCAGCCTCCCCAGTAGCTAGGACTACAGGTGCATGCCACTGTGTCTGGCTCTTGGCGGGTTTTTGAAGTGCTCAAATAGGAGTCCTTCACAGTTGCAACAGAAAGGTTGTTAAGGGTTTAGGGGAGAAAGAGGAAGAAGAGGAAGAGGCGGCAGGGATGGGGAGCGGACCCCTGTGCTGGTTTGTGGACAAGTTAGGAACCGGATGGGGCAGTATTTCCCATCTCATTGCATGGCCTGTAATAGATGATCTTTAAATGTGATACAAAAGAAGAAAGAGAAATGCTCATTGCAGCAACAGGAGAGCACTCGCTTAATTCTGAAATGTAAACAAAATTCCTTGTGTCCCAGTCTGCTCCTGGCTCTTGAGGGGTTTAAAAAAATGAAGAACAACAACAAAAAAAAAACAGGACAATTGAGATTACAGGCTAGGCACAGTGTCTCACGGCTGTAATCTCAGCACTTTGGGAGGCAGAGGCGGGTGGATCATTTGAGGCTGGGAGTTCGAGACCAGTCTGACCAGTATGGTGAAATTCCGTCTCTACTAAAAATACAAAAATTAGTTGGGCATGTTGGTGGGCACCTGTAATCCCAGCTACTTGGGAGGCTGAGGCAGGAGAATCACTTAAACCCAGGAGACAGAGGTTGCAGTGAGCTGAGATAGCACCACTGCACTCCAGCCTGGGCAACAGAGTGAGACTCTGACTCAAAAAAACAGAATAAAACAAAACAAATAAAATTAATGAAATACCAAAAGCAGAACATGAGCACAGGGCCAGGCCTGGGGGCTTGCACTCGTGATCTCAGCTGAAAGTGCGTCAATAGGAAGTGTACGTTGGTGTTGTGGAGCAGGATCTCAAAATCCTTTGTGGGACGTTATGGACTGAATATGAGACCAAGGCAGGAGGGTCATTTGGGACCAGGAGTTGGAGACCAGCCTGGGCAACATAGTACGATCCCATCTCTACGAAAAATTTTTTTAAAAAGTTAGCAGGGCCTGGTGGCATGCACCTGTAGTCCCAGCTACTCAGGAGGCTAAGACAGGAGGATCGCTTGAGTCTGGAAGGTTGAGGCTGCAGTGAACCATAATTGCACCACTGCAATGCAAGTGGATGACAGAACATGACCCTGTTTCAAAAAAACAAAAAAATTGACAGACTTCAGCTGTAAAGTACTGGCCCCAGTGCCCTTGAAGGGCAGGAATGGTGCTTCTGCCCTGTGAATGCCTTCTGACCCCACCACTGCGAGGAGGTGGACACGAGAGTCAGGCAGATGGAAATCAGTTGCATCTTTATCAATGGTGACAGCTGGATGTGACCACCTGTAGGCTCCCTGACACCTGTACCCCCTTCCTTTACCTCTGTTGCACCAGAGAAGAACACACTAGAGAAAACACCTTCTTTCCTTTAAGTAGAGTGTTTTCTGTGTCATCAGCTTGCCCAAGCACCCCTGGCACCTCTGCTTCTCAACCATAGGCTATGATGTGAATGGTGCTCCCATGAGTTGTGCAGTACACGACCTGCACAACTGTATGTGGCAGTCCTGCCTACCCTCAGTGCAAGCAGAATGGAGATGTTCCCCTGGGTCAATGTGGCATATGTCCCTCATTGTAAGCCAAAACCAGAGCGAATGTGAAGTCGGAAGTCCACCCAGAAAGAGAGGCAGAGGGATGGAATTCCAGTTCTGGTGTTTGTTGTCTTGGAGGCCCAGTTTGACCTCTGCCCTTCCCCTCACTAGATTACGCTTGGATTAAAGGCATAAGTGGAGGGACAGAATTGCAGCTCCGTCTGGCCAGGGGGCGCTGCAGGCACTTCTGTGCAGGTGGGGGCCGGCGGAAGCACCGCTCTAAGCCAGAAAACCTATTTTCCAATCCTGTATTTTATTTTTGAAGCATAAATCAGGTTTCTGTCACCAACGCATTGTATCTAAAAGCCCAAGCCTTTTCCTTAACTTGTTCTCAATGACCAGTTATTAAGAAATTCCATTGAGGGTTTGGCGGTTGCATACAGCCTTGTGGGCATTTTGCTTATCCAGGTTGACTTTCCCATCTCTGACACAGGTCTACGCAGTGAGGGATTCCAGCAAACAGGGCAGCAAGATGAGCTCTTGATATACATGTGTTATGACAGCCTTTGTTACAGCATTCAAAGAACAGTCTATTCTCAATGGCTAACCCTTTGTCTGCTGACGTCAAAAACAAAACAAGACTGCAGACACACTCTTGCCAATGCTAGAAGGGATGTATGTTTGAAGAGGATTTTTTTGGTGGTTTTTTTTTTTTTTTTTTTTTTTTTTGCTTGGAGAGGAAGGTGTGTTGACACCAGGCTGGCCATGGTCCAGGATGACCTATTTGCCAGCGGACCCCTGACTGGGCTGTATAACAAAGTGCCATCATCAACTAGGTGGCTTATAATCAACAGAAATTTATTTCTCATAGTTCTGGAGGCTAAAAGTCCGAGATCAAAAGCACCAGTAGATTTGGTAAACCAGGAAGTGGCTAGAACCCACTTCCTGGGTTATAGACTGATGGCTATAGATCTTCCCACTGTGTCCTCAAACGGAAGCTGTTTCACGACGGGTGGGTGAACTCATGGAAGAGATGCTCCTTTATATGAATGCTGGGAAAAGGCGTTAGTAAAGGGACATAATTGCAGCTCCGTCCGGCCAGGGGGCGCTGCAGGCACGTCTGCGCAGGCAGGGGCCGGCGGAAGCGCCGCTCTAGGCTGCAGCCGCGCCCCCCGCTGTATTTCTGCGGGCGCTGAGCGTTGGAGAGTGTTTTGCAGGTGCGGCCTGCGTCCGGCCCTTCGGCACCCCCCAGCCGCGCGGTTACCCCTGGACCCGGCACCATCCGTCCTGGCGCCCCGGATGAGTCACTGAAGGGGCTGCGCCCGAGGCGTGACCTTTCCAGGAACCCCCATCGGCCTCCTAAGGCCTGTGCTGTGTATACCTCCTCCCTGACAAAAGGGGAAACTGAGGCCCCGAGGGAAGTGGGGAGAGCCGGCCGGACGTCAGGCCCAGCCCCTGGTGCAGTGTCCCATCCCCTCCGCCGGGGTGGGCCCCTCGGGATTCGTGTGTCCTCGGGAAAGAGACTGGCGGGTGAGCCGCGCCCTCGGCCGCCGCTGGGCTGAGGCAACCCCATGCGGACGTCCGACCCCCTGGTCCGCGCAGGTTCCCTGCGGGGAGGCCTAGTGCCCCTAGAGAAACGGCTTGGCAACGCTGTGCCCGGGGCCTTGCATGCGGGCTGAGAGGCGCGATTGACCCCACGACTTTCACTCCCCCGACCCCGATCTCCGACCCCTGACGTTGGAAGCCCTCAAAGCCGTTTGTCGGTTGCTTACAGGGTCAGTCATTGTGTCACGCTCTTGGAGCCGTTAACTCATTTTCCCCTCAATAACCTTTAAAAAGTAGGTGTTAAACCTCCATTTTACAGACCAGTTGGCTGAGGTTTAAATGGAGGACGCTCTCAGGGCCCCAGAAGGGCTAATTCCAGGCTCCTTTGCCAGGGCCTTGTACTAAAGCCCCTTCCCCACGCTTTTCTCTGCCTAGGCCTCGTGGGCTGTGCGGCTCTCCCGGAGACAGATGACAGCTCTCCCTTGGATGGCTTTGCTGGTTTCCCACCAGCTGCACCAGCCAGCGCCCCCATCTTCCCTGCAGCACCCTGATCTGCACTCCCTGAGGGGCTCCCACTGTCCGCGGGGTGAGGATGTCCCTGTGTAAGTGCTGCTGCTCATGAGCACCTTATGGGGGGACACTTCAGATTTCCCTTTTGGGGAACCCCAGCAGAGGGCATGGTCATGAATTCCGAGAACTGTCTGGCAAAGCCGGTTGCAGAGGCCAGCCTGGCTAAGTTCTTTCATTCTCCTGAGCTTGGCTTCTGTAAGGTAAGGAAACTGCAAAAGCTCTGTGAGGGGAGAGGCCATGCACGTTTTTTTTGCTTTTGAACCTATGGTGTCTTGCTACCTGCAGATACTCAGTATTTGTGGGAGGAGCTAACAATTTAGGCATTTTTACCAGAAATTAGTCTTCTGTGACTTTCTTGATGGGGCCAGATGAGAGCTTTGTACTGCTTTAAGTGGATAGCACTCAGGTCCTTTGGGCTGGGCGCTTTGGCAACCTCCAGGCAGCTCGCTTTGGCCTCTGTTCCTGGATCACCCTCTGCCATTTTCTGCGCCTGCATGTGTAAGTGATCACAGCTGCCCATGTCCTGGTCATCGATAGTGCAGGCAGAGGAAATGTGGGAAAGGTTGTCCGGTGTTTGGAGGATCCACATTGTCACCTTCGTGTCCCAGGAACTTTCCTACACTCCTGCTTCTCAACGCTGCACACACCTGGGCCTCCGGGGGATTGGGGGCTGCTGTTTGTGTTATGTCATTAAGGCTTTCACTTCCTGCTCCCTGTTGTTGGGAACCAGGCTATGTGTGTTGCTTAAATTCCCCTTGATGACCAGTAGAGTCACTGCTACTCAGCCATGGCACACTCCTGTAAACCTGGTTTTGATCTCCTTTTCTTTTTTTTGAGATGGAGTGTCTCTGTCACCAGGCTGGAGTTCAGTGGCGCAATCTCGACTCACTGCAATCTCCGCCTCCTGGGTTCAAGTGATTCTCCCGCCTCAGCCTCCTGAGTAGCTGGGACTACAGGTGTGCGCCACCATGCCCAGCTAATTTTGTATTTTTAGTAGAGGCGGGGTTTCACCATTTTGGCCAGAATGGTCTCGATCTCTTGACCTCTCGACCTCATGATCCGCCCACCCCAGCCTCCCAAAGTGCTGTGATTACAGGTGTGAGCCACCGCGCCTGGCTGGATCTCCTTTTCCATCTTTTGCTGATTAACTACACGTTGGTCAGTGTTGGCCACCCTGCCATAGACCATCCAATGTCTTCCTCTGTAGAGTTAACTGTTTTCTCTTTTATGAGGAAATAGTGTGTTTGCTCAGGAATGTTTACCGTCTGGTAACTACTGTGCCAAGCCCTTCCCTGTCGCCTGCCATCCCTGAGCAGGTCAAGCTGGGTGCTCATTCATGGCATCTTACCTGTTGCAGATAATCCACTGTGTGCAGAGGCATCATGGGAGTTGCCATGTCGCAAACATGCTAGACCTCAGTGTCCTTGAGGTAAGATCTCTGGTTCATTCTCTGGAATGTTGGTTCCTTCTATTTAGTACAGTCCTGTATATGTTCCCAGGGGCTTTGGGGTTGATGTAGGGTAGCTAAGAGGTGAGATGAGAATGGCACTGTGGGTCTCCAGATCCGCTGTCCACCCAGCCAACCCAGATCACCTCTGGCCCTTCATGTGCTTTAGGGCTTGCTACTCTGGAGAAACCTCCAGAGTCTCACTTTGGTAATAAGAGGTCTCTGCTCTTCCTCTCTGGGCAGCAGGATGTTGTAATGGAAAATGAATGGACCTAGGCATCAGAGCCTCTGGTCCCCTGGCTTTGAATCCCCTTCTGCCACTACCCAATCAAGGACTGATTCAGAACCTTATTTTCTTCATTTGGAAAATAATGTCTTTTTTTTATTATGATTTGAGACAAGGTCTTGCTCTGTCTTGCAGGCTGGAGTGCAGTGGCACGATCTCGGCTCACTGCAACCACCACCTCCCAGGTTTAAGCAATTCTCCTGCCTCAGCCTCCCAAGTAGCTGGGGCTACAGGCGCATGCCACCACACCTGGCTAATTTTTTTTTTTATTGTTTGTAGAGACAGGGTTTCACCATGTTAGCCAGGATGGCCTCCATCTCCTGACCTTGTGATCCACCTGCCTCAGCCTCCCAAAGTGCTGGGATTACAGGGATGAGCCACCACATCTGGCCAGAAAATAACGTTCTAATAGAGGTGACTTTTGTGGTACTTGAGACCACATGATTCCTATCATTACCAACTAGTATTTTCCCATGGTTTTTGCCCCATGTAACTTCTCTTTGATTCCTCCTGGCAGGGAGGTTCTATGGGGCTTTTGCAGGCAAGCAGGGCCACTTTTGGGGTCCTGTGCGTGGCTGGGTTGTTTTCCTGGACTGGACGTAGTCCACAGGCTGCTGGCATCCGTTTCTCCTCGTGGATCTCTCTCTGGCCTTGTGTACACCTGCATTCAAAAATGATCACGGGCTGCCTGTGCTCTGGTCATCGATAATGCAGGGAGAGGAATTGGTGAAAGCCGTTTCCCGTGTTTGGAGGGTTTACACCTGTCCCTTTCAAATGCTGGCGCTTTCACACACTCCTTCTCTCAGGCTAACGCCTTCTGGTCTCAGGAGCATTGCAGGCTGCTGTGTGAGTGAGCGATGGGAGACGCTTTAGTGTGGCTTTTGTCAGCTTAGCCTCCTGTTATCAGAGAGCAGTCTCTGTCACTGTCAAGGTTTAGGTACTAGATGGTGGAAAGACCCAGAGTGAATTATTTTT
>NW_016107333.1:3363827-3370171 GCF_001604975.1 Cebus imitator | reverse complement strand
GGCTGGAGTGCAATGGCGCGATCTCGGCTCACCACAGCCTCCACCTCCTCCGCCTCCTGGGTTCAGGCAATTCTCCTGCCTCAGCCTCCCGAGTAGCTGGGACTACAGGCACGTGCCACCATGCCCAGCTAATATTTGTCTTTTTAGTAGAGACAGGGTTTCACCATGTTGACCAGGATAGTCTCGATCTCTTGACCTTGTGATCCACCCACCTCAGCCTCCCAAAATGCTGGGATTATAGGCGTGAGCCACCGCGCCTGGCCCATGAATTATTTTTAACGAAGTATGATGTTGGGTGGCATATAGTCACTGCCTTAAGATTTTCAAAGAAAAGCAGCCCTTTGAAGTTGATGGTCCTGGGCAGGTCTTTCAAGGAGTGGGATGTGATGGGCAGTAGAAAGGTATTCCAGGGAGGGGTAGCAATGTGAGAAGGCCTTTGAGGCTGGGGGGAACAAGTGTGTCCAGTCCCACCAGGGAGACAGATGTTCAGGCAAGTAATGAGAGCATGGAGGAATGGCTGCTGGGGTGGTCCTTGGCTCCCAGCAGGCGAGGTGGGACATCCATGGGAGGACCCTGAGAGGTCTTCAGCTGTCTCTCTGCCACTTGCACATCTGCTCGGTTGCCCATCAAGACTCTTAAGACAGTTTTTATTTTAGCTATTCTTTGAGAGCATTGAGATTCCTTTTTGAGATGAGTTCGGTATGAAAAAACTGGCAACTCATGCCTGATTGATTAACTGGGGGTATTCCCATTGACATCAGCTTAAGGAAAGATGACAGAACACTGGAGACAAAGGACTTGTAGCCTCCTGCTCTGTGGCCTCTCTTCACTCCAGGGATGTCACCTTGGGCTGGAGACTGTTGGAGGAAACCCCATGAGGTGCAGGCAGTGAGCCTCTCAGGACAGTGACCTGCGGACCCAGCTCCCCTGGAGGGACCTCCTCATGGTAAGTGAATGCCAAGAGGTTAAGTCAGCCTGTGTTTCCAAAGTGGAAATTCCAAGCTGCTGACTTCATTTGACTTCTCCTTTAGATTGTTTGGGGTTGATCGCAGATACTGGCATAGCCAAGAGTGATGAGTGATGTCACCCCATGACGCATGGCCAGACCTTCTGGCCCCTGTTGCCTCCAGCACAACATGGATCGACTTTTCCCTCAGTGTGAGTGGGCAGAGGAAAAGCCCTGTGGCTCTGGAGACTTGGGGTCCAGAGTTGAAGACTCTTCAGCTGGCTCTGCTCTGCCAGTGCCATAGAGACCCATGACCCAGAAAGACTGGTTTTCTTCCATCTAGGCCAGGCCATCCAATGGCCATCCTCTGTGTCCTCCCACCTCCACCTGGTGTGACTTCTGAAAACCAAGAATTTGGTCCTGTTGACTTGTTCTGTGCTTTGGACCATTGTCCTCTCACCCACTTAATAAATCTTGAAACATGCCCTGCTACTTGTTCTTTCATTTGTGTGTGTGTGTGTGTGTGTGTGTGTGTGTGTGTGTGTGTGTGTTTGTGTGTGTGTGTGTGTTTTATCAGTATCTCCATGTGCCAGCAAGGCTGGGTGTAGAGAAAGTGGGTCACAAGGGCAGTTCTTCTGATTCTCACTCATTGAGACTTTCCCCTTAATACACACCTAGGGGAATGTTCAACTGGGGTTGAACCATAATCCCAAGTGCATCTGGGCGTTGGGTGGATTCAGGTTTAGGAGCGAAGGGGAACATTTGAGCCAGGTCTTTGGGAGAGAAACTATGATGGAGTGACTTAGAGATGGAGGCAGGGGCTGGAGTCCTTGAGAAATCCAAGTTCCCTGAGTTCAGGTGGTGGATTGCAGGTGAATGGATTTAGGAGTTGGTTTTGAGCAGAGGAGACAGTGGAGTGTATGAGGAACAGCTGCCTTTGGAGAGCTGGGGATGGGGGACGGGTGGCAGGCAATGCCAACTGTTGGGGCTTCTGTTAGAATGAGATAGGTTTGGTCTTTGGGGATTATCTTGGTCGCAAAGATCGCAGTGATGTGCTCAGTGTGCATGCATATCACCACCTGCACATGTTACTCTTTCGTCATTTTTCTGGAGTATTTAACACACAGGAATGCTCCCAAAGGCCATGGTAAAAAGTTGGAGTCAGTTGGTCCCATTGCTTCAATTGAAAATAGAAATCACTGTGACCAAGCCGGGCATGGTGGCTCACGGCTATAATCCCAGCAGTTTGAGAGGCTGAGGCAGGCGAATCACTTGAGGTCCGGAGTTCGAGACCCGTCTGGCCAACATCGTGAGACGCCCCCCCATCTCTACTAAATACAAGAATTAGTGGGGTATGGTGGCAGGTGCCTATAATCTCAGCTACTCAGGAGGCTGAAGCAGGAGAATTGCTTGAACCCAGGAGGCTGAGGTTGCAGTGAGCAGAGATTGCACCACTGCACTCCAGCCTGGGCAACAGAGTGAGACTCTGTCTCAAAAAAAAAAAAAGAAAAGAAATGAAAAATCACTTGTGACTAGAGTTGAGGGAAACCAGGTTGTCAGTCACCTCTGATGACCTCTTCCAGCAGGAGACACTCAGGAGCTGAAGAGTCCACTCTGCCAGCCGTTTCTGGCGAGGGAACGGCTGCGTTGCCCTTCTCCTTAATTCCTACCCAAGGACCCCCTGACACCTCCCATTTACTCTCTTGAAGATTCCCCCCCAACCTGTCGCAGCCCCTCTCTGGCCAGTTTTATTCAACTGTGGCCCTTGTCCTTTAGTGAGAAATGACCACATTCCCCCACAAAGGAAAGCGGGCCAAAGTTCTCCCCTTTTCTGAGTCCACTATTTTTAGTGAAGTTTTACACTGGTTGGTGCCTTGAATTGGTAGACCTGTCTTAGCAAACTGACTGACCCCTCTCATTGCTAAGCAGGTTCCTGTCAGCTAATAGGACCAGTGTCTACACCCCACTCCCTTCTTTAATTTCTCACCTTCTCTCTCTCTCTCTCATGGTCTTCTTGACCCACTACATCAATCCTGCAACCCAGGGGTCTCTTACACCTGTTTAGTTTGTTCTATGGGAGGTGACGGTGTTAGAATACTGAGAAACAAGGAGAGAGGCGAGATTGCCACACTGGGGGAAAAGAGTGTCAGCTATAGAGATATCCACTTCCTGTGGCTTGGCCCCTTGGGATAAACATTTCCTTACTAAGCCAGACTGGTTGATTTGTGGAGGGTTCCCTCACTTATTACCCTATTCTCATGCATCTAGTGGTTGCAGGCTGGATGTGAAGGTCGGTGAAGTAATGTGTTAGAAGCTCTTAGCATAGCACTTGGCACACAGGAAGTGCTGATAAGGACAGCTCTTCTCGCTCTTTGGAACTTCCTTTCCAATCGTAAGTGGTCCTCATTGCTGGCCCAGCCTCTTAGGTCCTTCTGCCCTCTGCCACCCTCACCCGACCCTGCCTTCAGCCTCTAGCCTGGACTTCCCGTTCTCCTCACTGCCTGTGGCCTTCCTGTCCACCCTTTTCTCACACAAGCACCCCATGCCTCAGCCAGCCTTCTGCTTAAGGCTCCTGAACATGTTCTTTTCCTGGCCTGTGTGCCTGGAATGCATCCTCTGCCTCAGGCTCGGCTGACTCAGCCTGGGTCACTTCTTTCAGGAAGCCTTTGCCTGCGGAACCTCCACCCAGACTGGATTCCCCGCCCCTCCTTCCATTCATATCAAGCATCAGTTCTATGCAGGCACAATTCAGGAACTGGTAAACAAAACAGGCAAAAAGAGCAAATCCCTGCTTTGTACTTAACATTTTAGAGGGCAAGGACAAATCATAAAACAAAGTACTAAAATAGGCAGAATGCTTGAGAAACATTAAGGGAAAAATAAAGTGGGGAAACAGGATGTTTGGGGACCAGCAGAGGGAGTGGCATTTTATTTATTTATTTTTTTTATTTTTATTTTTTGAGACAGAGTCTCAAAGAATACTATCATTTCAACATGTAATCAATATTAAAAATTATCATTATTATTATTTTGAGACAGAGTCTTACTCCGTCACCCAGGCTGGAGTGCAGTGGTGCGATCTTGGCTCACTGCAACCCCCGCCTCCCAGGTGTCAAGCGATTCTCCTGCCTCAGCCTTCTGAGTAGCTGGGATTACAGGCACGCACCACCATGCCCAGCTAATTTTTGTATTCTTTTTTAGTAGAGATGGGGTTTCACCGTGTTGGTCAGGCTGGTCTCAAACTCCTGACCTCGTGATCCGCCCACCTCGGCCTCCCAAAGTGCTGGGATTATAGGCATGAGCCACCGCTCCCGGTGGGAGTAGAATTTTAAACTGAGTAGACAGGAAGTCCTCCCCAGGGAGGTGTGATTTGACTAAAGTGAGGAGCTCTCACTGCTGGGCGTTCGCTGCAGCCTGTGCAAGCTGCCATCACCACAGGGACCACGGACAGTAGGAAGCTTTTCCCTTGGATACCAGGCCCAGTGAAGTGGGGAGACAACAGGCATCTGAGGCCACTACAATGCTGCTTCTAATTATGAACGTCTCACATGAACGTCTGACCCTGTTGTGAGGGTGGCAGCTGAATCAAGCCAGGATTAGCTGGTCAGCACCTGTCAGCTCCCTATCCCCCACACCTCCAACCACAGCTCAGTGGTCTAGGGAAGCTCAGTCACCCAAGGACAGCCTTGATAGGCCTAACCCATCACCTCGGTTCAGGACTCATAGCAGTGATCACCGAGCCCTGCAGTTTTCCTTCTGGGAGAGTTCTGCGTGTCAAGAGACAGAGTAATTGGTTGCAGAAACAGGAAGAGACAGAGCAATTAAGTCTTAACAGCAGCACCTAGGAGCACAGAACATCAAGCTGCTGTTGCAAGTGAGAGATCTGTTTCTAGAACTCATAGGTGGAGAATGATATTCCAGTTTCCAAACCACATTCCTGCTCCTCCAGGCACGACTGTGACCAGTATTCTGACTTGCCATGAGGCTTGGGTGTTCAGTTTTTTCTGAATTTTTATAAGGTGTGGCCATGTGACCAAGATTCCTCTTCCTTTTTTTGTTTTTTTTTGAGGTGGAGTTTTGCTCTTGTTGCCCAGGCTGGAGTGCAATGGCATGACCTCAGCTCACCGCAACCTCTGCCTCCCAGGCTCAAGCGATTCTCCTGCCTCAGCCTCCCAAATTGCTGGCATTATAGGCATGCCCCAACCTGCATGGCTAATTTTGTATTTTTAGTGGAGGCGGGGTTTCACCATGTTGGTCAGGCTAGCCTCGAACTCTTGACCTCAGGAGATCCACATGCCTTGGCCTCCCAATGTGCTGGGATTACAGGTGTGACCCACCACGCCCAGCCTTCCTCTTCCTTTTTAAAAAAATTTTTTTTAAATTTATTTTTTGAGACAGAGTCTTGCTCTGCCACCCAGACTGAAGTACGGTGGCATGATCTTGGCTCACTGCAACCTCTGCCTCCTGAGTTCAAGTGATTCCTCTGCCTCAGCCTCCCAAGGAGCTGGGATTATAGACATGCGACACCACACCCAGCTAATTTTTGTAATTTTAGTAGAGATGGGGTTTCACCATGTTGGCCAGGCTGGCCTCAAACTCCTGATTTCCAGTGATCCTTCTGCCTCGGCCTCCCAAAGTGCTGGGATTACAGGTGTAAGCCACCATGGGCAGGCTATTTTTAATTACTGATTTATGTATTTTAAGACAGGTTTCACTCTATGCCCAGTCTGGAGTGCAGTGGTGCTATCTGGGCTCACTACAGCCTCAACTTCTTGGGCTCAAGCAATCCTCCTACCTCAGCCACGTGAGTAGCTGGCACCATCAGGCCATGCTAGTTTTTGTATTTTTTTGTAGAGATGGGGTCTTGCAGTGTTTCCCAGGCTGGTCTCAAAATCCTGGTCTCAAGTGATCCTCCCAAATTGGCCTCCCAAAGTGGTGGGATTACAGGTATGAACCACCACACATGGCCTCTTTTTTTTTTTTTTTTTGAGAGAGAGAGACCCTAAATTCACTGCTGCTGTGCCCATTACTAAAGGGAGCAAAATGAGCCTTTTCTCGTTATAGTGAAAAAGCATACCAACATAATGCCTGATGGGTGGAATGTGCTCAGTCAACATTTAGGGATGAGGAATGAGGCCAGCAGATGCCTCAATAGTGTGCACCGGAATGACTCATGCAGGCCCCTCTGCTTCTGTGGCCACAACTGATGACAGGTGAGCCTGGTGAAGTCATTAAGAATCTGATGTGGCTGGCAAAGTGGCTCATACTTGGAATCCCAGCTACCCAGTAGGCTGAGGTAGAAGGATCACTTGAGTCCAGGAGTTTGAGACCAACCTGGGCAGTATAGTGAGATCCTGTCTCTAAAAAAAAATTTTTTTTAATTCTTTTTTTTTTTTTT
>NW_016107333.1:3347143-3363778 GCF_001604975.1 Cebus imitator | reverse complement strand
TGACTTCAGGTGATCCGCCTGCCTTGGCCTCCCAAAGTGCTGGGATTACAGGTGTGAGTCACTGCACCCGGCCATAAAAAATGTTTAAAAATTAGCTGGGCACAGTGGCATATGCATGTAGTCCCAGCTACTTGGGAGGCTGAGGAAAGAGGATTCCTTGAGCCCAGTTCGAGGCTCCAGTGAGCTATGATCATGCCACTGTACTCCAGTCTGGGCAACAGAGCAAGACCCTGTCTCTTAAAGAAAAAAGAAAAAAAGACTCACATGGTGACCCACACCTGTAATCCCAACACTGGGAGGCTGAGATGGGGGGGGTGTTGCTTGAGCCCAGGAATTTGAGACCAGCCTAGGCAACATCTCTTTAAAAAATACAAAAATTAGCTGGGCTTGATGGCATATGCCTATAGTCCCAGCTACCAGCCTGGGTGATGGTGAGACCCTGTCTCAAAAAACAAAAGAAACAAACAAGCAAAAAACCCACAAAAACCTGATGTGGTCATTTAATTGCTATGGGACCTGGAGCACATTATTTTGTCTCCCTGAACTCAGTTTCTGGCTCTCTAATTTGACCATCAAAAGAGATTTTACCCCAAATAGCCATGATTAAATAAGATGATGCATGTTAAATGCATAACACAGTAACTGCCTTGCACTGAGTGCTCGACAAATGTCTGCTGTTTTTATTTGATGAGCATGTATAGCTTGTTGATAGTTAAAATGAAGAACAAATATAAAATGTCATTATAACAGGTTCATCTGTTAAAGCACCACAAATACTTTCTTCTTTCTTGTTTGCTAATTTGCAGACATCCCAGCGGGGTTGGTGTTAATCACTGCTACATTGATTGAACTTCTATTAAATGCCATGCACTGTATTAAGCCTGTATATATAATTACCTCACTTAATCTTCTCAACAACCCAGTGAGGTGGATTTAATTATCTTCCATTTTTACAAATAAGGAAACCAAGGCTCAAAAAAAAAAAAAAAAAAAAAAAAAAAAAAACAGACCTGTCTCACACCTAATGAGGGGCTTAGCTAGTCTTCCATTTCCTGGTGTATTAAATAGTGAAAAATGTTTCAGGCTGATTTCATAAATAGCGTAAGCATATCAAGCTTGTCAGATGCTTGTTTGTACTGGAAAACTGGAAATTAGGATATTTTACCGTTTGTTCCATCTGCTTCAAATTATCGCCTATTATTCAGGCTTTCTGAAATAGTCCCCATCTGAATCAGGAGTTTTGTGGATTGAATTACATGAACCTGACACGTACAGGGACAATAGCCACATTTTAGCCAACACCAAAATATCAAGTCTTCTTCCCATTACTGTAGTGTCTGAAGCAGGAGTCATCCCAGGCCCCCAGAACTTGAGGAAACTTGAGAAGGGTATCACCAACGTGGCCCAAGAACCAGGATTAGCATCAAGAAGAGCCATGACCCTACCAGGAAATCATTGCCTGGCACCAGAGCCCCTGTGACAAAGTGGATGGGAGATTCCACGGCAGAACTGAGCTAGGAGAACGGAGAGCTGGACAGAATGAAGGCTCATTGGTCCATCCAAAAAACATTGATTAGGCACCGTACTGAGAATAGATATACCATGAGGAGCAAGAAAGTTGTTGCCCTCAAGAGGATCGCATAAAAGTCTATAGAGAAGCTGGGTGCAGTGGCTCACACCTGTAATCCCAGCACTTTGGGAGGCAGAGGCAGGCAGATTATGAGGTCAGGAGCTCGAGACCAGCCTGGCCCATCTCTACTAAAAATACAAAAATTAGCTGGCCATGGTGGCACGTGCCTGTAGCCCCAGCTACTCGGGAGGCTGAGGCAGGAGAATCACTTGAACCTGGGAGGTGAAGGTTGCAGTGAGCTGAGATCACTCAAAAAAAAAAGTATATAGATAATAAGTTATATGAATTCACGCTCCAGATAATTATGGGACAATCACTATGTGCTGGGCCTTGCATTCTGGGCTGAACAAGGCAAATGAAGGAGCTTATAGTTAGCGTATGACAGCGCTGTCCAGTTAGAAACATAATGTGAGCCACATATATTTCCTAGCAACCTCATTAAGAAGCAGCAAGTGAAATAAATTTTGGTAATATTAAAATATTTCATTTAGCCCATTACATCAAAGAATACTGTCATTTCAACATGTAATCAATATTAAAAATTATCATTATTATTATTTTGAGACAGAGTCTTACTCCGTCACCCAGGCTGGAGTGCAGTGGCATGATCTTGGCTCACTGCAATCTCTGCCTCCTGTGTTTAAGTGATCCTCCCACTTCAGTTTCCCAAGTAGCTGGGACTACAGGCATGTGCCACCACACCCTAATTTTTGTAGAAATTAGGCTTTGCCATGTTGGCCAGGCTGGTCTCGAACTCCTGGCCTCAAATGGTCCCCCCGCCTTGGCCTCCCAAAGTGCTGAGATTACAGATGTGAGCTACCTTGCCCCACCAATATTAAAAAGTATTACTAAGATTTTTCCCCAAATGAACCCTTTGAAATCTGGTATGTATTTTATACATACAGCACATCTCAGTTTAGCCACATTTAAAGTACTCAGTAGCTACATACAGTGAGTAGCTATCTTTCTGGACATCATAGATTTAGACAATAAAGGGTTCAGTGATGCCTCCTTTACAGGAAGGCTGCTGCATCTTGTGGGGGCTTAATGAAGCAGCTCCAGCTTGGATCCCCCATTCTCTGGTATCCCCTCTCCCCCATCTTGGCAGAGCAGAGTCAGGTATATATCAGGCATGCCTGATGGAATCCTGTCTCATGGTCCAGAGCCTTCTTGAGGCACGACACCAAATCCTGGGTGTGCTTCTCTAGCACATATCCTACTGGAGTTAACTTTACTATGCCCAGCATTTGTTCATTCAGTCCATCACTACCTGTTTACTAAGTGTTGACCTCTGTGCTAAGCACTGTGAACGCACGCCAGTGAACACAGACTTTTGTTGGTTCATAATCTCATCAAGATAAACAAGTCACCTACAACGAATAAATCATTAAAAATCATGAGAAATTAGTGGGTACTCTCAGCTACTCAGGAGGCTGAAGCGTGAGAATCATTTGAACCTAGGAAGTGGAGGCTGTGGTGAGCCAAGATCATGCCACTGTACACCAGCCTGTCTTAAAAAAAGAAAAAGAAAAATCCAAATTGAGAGACAGTCTACAAAATGTCTTACCAACACTTTAAAACTGTCAAGGTCATGGAAATCAAAGGAAGACTGAGAAAGCATTCCAGATGGAGGAGATTAAGGAGACATAACTAAATAAACATATCATTCTGTATGGCAGAGAAAATGGACATCAATGGGAAATTGGCAAAATCCAGATAGGGTCTATGGTTCAGTTAATGCTAACGTACCAGTGTTAATTCCTTAGTTTTGATAAATGTATCATGGTCACATAAGATGCTAATATTAGGAGAAGCTGGGTGAAGGGGACATGGAAACTCTATGTACTAGGTTTTAAATTTTTCTGTAAATTAAAATTATTCCAAAATAAAAGTTTCATTTAAAAAAATGAAGTTGCTCATTGCAGGGTGTGGTGGCTCACGCCTGTAATCTCAGCAATTTGGGAGGCCAAGGCGGTCGGATCACTTGAGGTCAGGAGTTTGAGACCACCCTGGTGAAATATGTTGAAACCCCATCTCTACTAAAAATACAAAAATTAGTCAGGCGTGGTGGCACACACCTGTAATCCCCGCTACTTGGGAGGCTGAGGCAGGAGAATTGCTTGAACCTGGGAAGCAGAGGTTGCAGTGAGCTGAGTGAGATTGAGCCACTGCACTCCAGCCTGGGTGACAGAGCAAGACTCCATCTTAAAAAACCAAACATCAGCGGGGCTTGGTGGCTCACGCCTGTAATCCCAGCACTTTGGGAGGCCGAGGCGGGTGGATTACGAGGTCAGGAGATTGAGACCATTCTGGATAACATGGTGAAAACCATGTCTACTAAAAATACAAAAATACAGTGAAAATGGATGGAGATTTGTCCTGAGGTAAACCTGGCACGCATTCCTCACATATGCAAGAAAGCTGAGTGAGTGTCAAATCAGAAGTCTGCAGATGGAGAGAGGCAGAGACACAGGACAGGGAGTCCCAATGGAATTCCAGTCCCTGGTGTTGTCTGGCAAGTCTGACTTGATCTCTGCCCTCCCCCTCATTTGATTACATAAGGTTTCCAATCAATATTACTCTTTATTTATTTCTTTTTAGCATAAGTTAGGTTTCTGTCACCAACGCATTCTGGCTAAAAGCCTGAGTCTTTTCCTTAACTTGCCCCAAATGGCCAGTTATTATGAAATTCCACTGAGGGTTTGGCTGTTGGATGAGGCACTGCGGGTATTTTGCTTTTCCAGGTTGACTTTCCCATCTGTGACACTGGCCTACCTAATGAGGGATTCCAGCAAACAGGGTGGCATGCTGAGCTCTCAAAATAAACATGTTTTGACAGCCCCTGCACACAGTATTCAGACAACAATCCATTATCAGTGCTTGCTCTTATTTTTTGATCCCTAAATGTATTTCCTGGCATTAAAAATAAAACAGCAGGCACACTCCCTCCAAGAAGGAGAAGTATGTGTGTGTAAATTGGGCTTTTTTTTTTTACTGGAGAGGGTGTTCTGGGGTATGAGTGAAGGCCCAGTGAGGGCTTGGGCTAACAATTAGAACTACCTGGAAAATGGTGTTTTCAAGAGTGGAGGAAGTGGGCTCAAAGGCACTTGAGGAGGAAATTTCAAGGTGGAAAATTGTGGTCAACAAGGCTTACATGGGACCTGATCTCAACGGAGACACCCTTCCTAAATGGCATGGCTAGTCCCAGAAGGGCACTTGAAAACTTTTGAGGAATACAGTCCAAAGTGCAGGACCCTCTTAAGGCACAGGGTCTGGCACAAGGGACCCCACTTGCCTGAATCTAGTGGTGTTACTACCATCTGCTGCATACTGTTTACTAAGACTTAACAGTAGGAGCAAGAAGGTGGGTTCAGCACTGACCCAATGAAGCTTCTATCCATCTCCTCATCCATCCATCCATCCCTCCCTCCCTCCATCCCTCCATCCATCCACCCACCCACCCACCCATCCATCCCTCCCTCCCTCCCTCCCACCCTCCCTCCATCCATCCATCTAACACATGTTCACTGAGCACTCACACCATGCCAGTATGGCGTTAGGTTCAGGAGAAACAGCAATGGGTCTGACCAACTGTTTCTACCCTAAGCTGGTACTGCACAATTAAAAAAGAAGGAAAAATAAAACAAGAAAAAAATGGCTACAGATGTATTTCACATACAGCTGTTCAGTTAGAAACTTTTCTCAGTTACAGTTCTTGAAAAGTGTTCCAATTACTGTGACTATATACAATTTACCCCAAAACTTGGTTGGGGTAAATGACAATATTTATTTTATTCATGAATCTGCTATATGGACCTCTCTCTCTCTCATTTTTTTTTTTTTTTTTTGAGATGGAGTTGTTGCCTAGGCTGAAGTGCAATGGTGCAATCTTGGCTCACTGCAACCTCCACCTCTCAGGTTCAAGCAAGTCTCCTGCCTCAGCCACCCGAATAGCTGGGATTACAGGCATGCGCCACCACGCCCAGCTAATTTTGTATTTTTAGTAGAGATGGGGTTTCTCCATGTTGGTCAGGCTGGTCTCAAACTCCTGACCTCAGGTGACCCACCTGCCTTGGCCTCCCAAAGCGCTGGGATTATATGCATGAGTCACTGTGCCTAGCCTCTTTAAAAAAAAAATTATATATATATATATATTTTTATATATATGTATATATTTTATATATACATATATAAAATATACATATATATGTATATTTATATATACATATATACATATATATACAATATATATGTATATATACACATATATATACAATATATATACATATATATGTGTATATATATATATGTGTATATATATGTGTATATATATACGTATATATATATACACATATATATGTGTATATATATATATGTGTGTATATATATATACACATATATATGTGTGTGTGTGTATATATATATATATATATGTATATATTTTTTTCATGGATCTACATCTCTTATGGTCTGCTCTCAATAGGGTTAGTTTGTCCCTGCTTAGCTTGGTGTCAGGTGAGGGTGGAGGCTTGAAGCTGGGGCTGGAATCATCTGATGGCTTCCTCAGTTGTATGTCTGGCTATTGATGTTGACTATCAGCAAAGCCTTAGCTAGGGCTGGTAGTTGGAACACCTCTTCATGTTTTCTTTATGTGGCTTGGGCTTTCTCCAAGCATGGTGGCTGGGGTCCAACAGTGAGCATTGTAATAGGGAGCAAGACTGGTAGAAGCTGTGTCTTCTTTATGACCTAGCCTCAGCAATCACATAGCATCACTTTGCCCTATTGGTTGGAATGCTCACAGGCTCAGCCAGACTCAAGGAGAAGGAATATTGATCCCACTTCTCAGTAAGAGGAGTGTCAGTTACATTGTAAGGAGAAGCATGGGATGGATCATATAGATTGGTGTGGCATCTCCCAGGTTGATGCTTTCAATGTAAATAAAACGAAACAGACTGGTGTAGTCATCTTTGGAAAAAAAGTCTGTCACGAAAGCTTATACTGCTGCTGCTCCTTTTTCCAATGCTGTGCCTTTCCAAAGACACTATACAAAGTGATATTTTGACATTACAGTTTGAGATGAAAACATTCTCCAATTTAGTTAATGTTTTTAGTCAGAGATCATGCTGTGGAACAAATCTGAATTGTGCACTCTGGAGAATCCCAAATGTTTTACTGTCTTGCATCTCATGTGTCTCTTAAGTTTATTGTACATGTGTGCTTTTCTCATATGTTTCTAATGTTTAGTCTTTAATTTTCCCTTAAGGTATATGTGTGTATGTGTGTTTTATTTTTATGTTGGTTTAAGTGAAGCCCTCAAAAGATTTAAAAAATTAGCAAAGAGCGCAGAAAAATCATATCATTTATGCCAGGCACAGTGATGTGTGCCTTTAGTTCCAGCTACTTGGGAGGCTGAGGCAGGTGAATGGCTTGGGCCCGGGAGTTTGAAGCCAGCCTGGGCAACATAGCGAGGCCCTGTCTCTTAAAAAACAAACCATCTTTTAAAGAACGACACTTGCATCTCTCCTCCACCAACTTGCACCTAATATTAAATCTTGTCTTTCTGGCCAGTGTAATAAGTCTTAATGTCTTACATTTTATGTAAAAGCCGTATTTTAAGCAAAGTTACTTATTGCTTGTATAATTTTCTGTTGCATCGATATATTCTTTTCTATTAAAAATATTTAGGGGCCTTAGGTTGGAATTGAACAGAATTTTGCCCATTTTAATTAATGGAAAAAATTTAACAGCTTTCCTCCTAGAAGCAGAATTTCAGGAATGAATTAAAACCCCTAGGAGGGTGATAGCTGTATGTTTGTCATCTCCCCAAGGGCTTTTGGACAGCTTTCCCATCTTCTGTGCCTGTCACTTTTCTAATTCCCATCACCTATTGTTCTTCCAATTAGTCACTCTCCCTCTCTGTTACAGGTGTTCAGTATTGTGTTAGAATGCATCTGGTTACAAGTAACAGAAAACTCAACAAACTCTGGTATACTTAAGATTCCTCACTCCCATAAGACAGGAAGGTAGTACAGGGTTTGTGTCGCTGCTTGAGTATGACCTAAACAGGCAGGCTCCTGTCTTTCTGCTCCACCTTCCTTAGCACAGTCCTCCTCATGACCGCTAGGCTGCTGTGTACCAGGTGTCGCCTAGTTCCAAGCATGAAGCAGGGGAAAAGTGAAGGACACAAACTTCTCCAAGGGAAGAAGGAAGGGAAGGTCTCCTTTGACACTTCTGCCTACATCTTATTGGCGAGGACTTTTTCTCACTGCCACCCTTAGCAGCAAGGAAGGTAGAGAACTGTGTGCTTTGCTTTCCAGACCCTGTAGTGTAGGAAGGCGAGGGAGCGGTTGAAATAGATACTGAGTTAGCCTGCTACATAATTTGTCACACTGCGTTGAACTGAAATGTATTGCTTGGATCCACAGTGTCCTGTAAATAACCTTGTTCCTATGCTAGCACATTCTTACTTTTCTTTTTCCTTTTCCTTCCTGTAGCTATTCTCCTGGGGGCTGAGGTGTGGTCTCGATGGAACACTCTTCAATTTTACCCTTTCTATGATGATACTAGTTCCCTTATCACCCATTCCTCACCTCAGTTAGAAGAGACTAACTTCCGAGGTGAGGAGTCAGAATCTTCTTTGCTCCTTTCTGCTTTTCAGACACCCGTGTCTTCACCTCTACTCAACACCCTGACCCCTCTCTCTCTGAATTCCCAAGGTCAGACCCAAGGCCAGGTCCTTCATGAAGAATTCCACCATTCCTCCCTCCTCTTCTCGCTCAGTCCAAGTTTCCTCCTTTACACTCTCAAAGCACTTAAACTGTACCTCTCCAATGGTACTAATTATTTTCTTCGTTGAAGTGAAAGCAAGTTATTGAAAGTGGTACCGTTGACAAAATGTCTGGAGCATTGCAGGTGCTCAAAGAGGTATCTCTTACTATTATTATTACTGCCTTATCTCTATCAGATTCAGCTCTTTAATGAGAGGCTCTAAATCTTATGTTCCATTCACCTTTGTAACCCACACCAGGCCTGGAATAGAGCACTGCTCATAATTAATGATGTGCCCATGTAATAAGAGGGCGGCGAGTAAAGAACATCATTTCAGAGGAAGGGTGCTGTAATTTTGGGATGGGAGAAATTCCTAGAGCCTCTGTGGGAGCCAGAATCTTGCAGACAAGCCCCTTACTTCGCCTGCACCGAAAACAGGTAGAGTGTGTTGCCGTAAGATTCCTAAAGACGCAGGTGGAGTGCCTCCTCTGTGATGCGATGAGGTAGGTGGATCCGTCGCTTCACTCCTCCCTCGCCATTTGATCCGGAAAGGGAGGACGGAATGCGCCCCGCGCGGCGATCTGGGATAGCTGCGCAGGCGCAGCTTCCGGCTCCGTGTCTCGGGAATTATTTGACGCCACCGGTTCAGCCCCGCAGAAGGCTCTCAGCTGGCGCACCGCGCACGCGTAGTGGCCCACTTGGCTAGGGAGTTATTTGACGCCGCCGCCCCTGGCAGTCGGAAGTTGCCTGAGCAGAGCCCAGCCGGCTGGCCCGACTGGCCTTCGTCGTCCCTTGGCACCCTGGGAGAGTGGCTGACGGGTGGACGACGGACTGCCTGAGGACGGCCGGCCAGGGCAGTGAAAGCGCCAGCCCAATGGCACGGGTCGCGTGAGGCGGAAGGCCGAGTGCGGCCGGCGGCGGCGGCGGCGGCGGCGCCCGCCCCAGCGATGCGGGCCCCGCCCGTAGCCTCAGGTAACTGGGCAGCCGGCTCCTCCGCGGCCGGACCCTCCCCTCTCCTTTCCTTTCTTCCCCTCCCGGCGGTCTGGGGACGGCTGAGGCTTGTTTCTCGACCCTGGGTGCTCCAGGGGCCCGGCCTTTGGAAGCGCATCTCCAAATTTTTGGGAGACCCACGGGGGCGGGGAAATCTCGGCCCTGGAGTGGGCGGCTGCTGTCGAGTCTGTGTAAACCCGGTCTAATCCTTAGGAGCTGCCCCGGCCGGGCCAAGCCCTCTCCTGGCAGCCTGGGGGAGGGGGCGGGTCTGGAGCTGAGCGAGACAACTCTGGCAAAGAATTTGGTCCAGCAGAAAGGGTAGGCGAGTTGCTGCCGCCCAGTGGGGACGATACTGCCCATTGCACAGTGACACTGATGAGGAAGAGTTGATAATGAGAGTAAACAGCTAACCCCCATTAAGCGATTGTTATCCGCCAGGCATCATGCCATTACGTTAACCACGTCTGATTTCACAGCAACCCTGTGAGGTAGGATTATTGTCCCCATTTTACTGATGAGGCGACTGAGTCCCTGGGTGGTTGGGTGACTTAATTACCCAAGGTCACATAGCTAGTAATTTGAACCGAAGCAGTCCGACTCCACAGTTCCAAGTGCTTAACAATTAGGGCAGTGGCTCTCCTACTTTGCTACACCGTAGAATCACCTGGGGGAACTTTTGAAGGTTTCTGATGCCCATGTGGCATCCCAGACCAATACAGTCAGAATGTCTAGTGGGTGAAAGCCAGACTTCAGTATATTTTTTAAAGATGCCCAAGTGATTCCAGCGTGCAGCAAAGTTTGAGAACCGCATGTAATTTGCTAATTCTGCATCTCAAAATGCATCTCTGCTTCTCCACCTTAAGTGTGCAGGGGAATTGTCTGGGACCTTGTTAAACATGCAAGTTCCACCGCAGAGATCTTTTCTTTAGGTCCGCTGACCACTACACCTGGTGAAAGACTGTTGGGAGTGGGAAGTAACTTTCTCTGCAGGGATTCAGAGTCATCTGGAACATTTGAAATGTATGCATCTTATGCAAAACTGTTCGTTTTCAATTTTCCTAAATATACAGTACTTACAGGTGTAGCATCCCTAACCTCTGGGTGGTTTTTGCGTATGCTATTCATCTACCTAGACCATCCTCTGAGCTTTCTGACCACTCCACCCCAACGCCTACAGTTCTGCTCTCTCCTGTATACATATACACACCCTTTTCTTTTCTTTTTTTAGACAGAGTCTTGCTCTGTTGCCCAGGCTGGAATGCAGTGGCATGATCTTGGCTCACTGCAACTTCCACCTCCTGAGCTCAAGCAATCCTCCCACCTTAGCCTCCCAAGTAGCTGGGACTACAGCTGTGTGCCACCATGCCTGGCTAATTTTTGATTTTTTTTTTTTTTTTAAATTTTGTAGAGTTGGGGTTTCTCCATGTTGCCCAGGCTGGTCTCAAACTCCTGGGCTGAAGGGTCCCAAACCCACCTTGGCCTGCCGTAGTGGTGAGATTAGAGATGTGAGCAACCGTTCCAGGCCTACATACCCTTTTCTTCCTTTCTCTGGCTACATAGCTTTAAACATTCCCTTCAAGGTATCTCTGTAACTGACCCCCACCCACCTTGAGTCCTTCCAATTTGCTCTTTAGCAACATCATAGTGAAACTTATCAGTTATTTTTCTGGGTTGTAATTCTGTCCGTTCTTCTGGATTATGAGAAGCTTTAGGGCAGGGACCATGTTTTCTTCATCTCTGTATTCCTTCCAGTGCTTTGACATACAGACTCATAAAGCTTTTACTGATGGAATGGTTGGGTCCCTTTATGTTATAGATGGATCACGTTGCAAACAGATACTTCTTTATTTCCATTTTTGTAAAAGATGTTTGGTAGTGCCCAGCTTATAGAGTTTTGTTCTTTTTGGTTCGAAATGAACATTTTAGTTATGTTCAGTCATTTGTCCAGCAGTTGAACTCACACACTGACCAATTGCAAGGCACTTTGTAGGACTAACCATGTGCAATCAACATTGCTTGATTTTTAGTGTCTGATTTTATTACAGACGCAATCATGTCTATAGGGAAAGTCTTTTTATTATTGTTAGGCCTTTGCATGTGTTCCCTACTTCATTTTCCAAAAAAGTGTTTAGTTGTCATCCACTAAATGGCACTGCCTTGTTGTTATTGGAAATACAAGTAGATGGAGTTGCCATTGTTAATAGTTGATTCTGTTCACCGAGAGAGATGATGTAAATACTTAATGAGGAGTAAAATCATGATGTCACAGGAATTGACAAACTTAGCACATATTTATTGCAGAATGCCTGAACTGCCATTGGTCCGTTTGCCATGTTTACAAGTTTTAAAGGAAGGCAGGCCAATAATTCAGATTGGATTTGTTCTTGGCTGGTCTTAAAACCATGTAAGGGTTTGCAAATCTTAGTGAATGTGTGTGTGAAGGTTATTATGATGAGGTTTTTGGACAGTACAGATTTTTATAGCAGTTAAATATGACAAAGTACGTAGACTGAATTAAGAACACATTTCATAAAATATTCCTTTTTTTTTTTCCTGAGATGGAGTCTCGCTCTGTCCCCCAGGCTTGAGTGCGGTGGCATGATCTCGGCTCAACTACAACCTCTGTCTCCTGGGTTCAAGCGATTCTCCTGCCTCGGCCTCCTGAGTAGCGGGGACTACAGGTGCCCGCCACCATGCCTGGCTAATTTTTTTGTATTTTTAGTTGAGAGAGGATTTTGCCACGTTGGCCAGGCTTGTGTCGAACTCCTGGCCTCAAGTATTCTGCCCACCTCGGCCTCCCAAAATGTTGGGATTACAGGCGTGAGCCACCATGCCTGGCCTATAAAGTATTCTTTATAAATATTTTCTTTGTTCTGTTTTGTACTATTTGCTCGATTTTCAGGCTTAGCACTAATAGAAACTGATGGGACAATTTATGTTAAATTCAAATACTTAAGAAACCTGTCCTTGTGTCTCTGATCAGATATGGACACAGTATCCAGTTCTTACTTTAGCACATGGAAGAAACTTAATCTTTAAGCCTGAAAGTTTAAGTCTTTAGTTGAGCCCCAAAGTAAAGGTGAAAAATTCCACATGCTCAGAGAACAAAAGTGACTCTAATCGTGATAGCTTGGGACCTAGAAATGGATTCTGTTTAATACAAGGTACTCATCAGTGTTAGCAAGTGTGTTTCCTGACACGTGCAAAGACTTTTTGGGCAGAATACTTGATTTTCTTTGGTGCAAGGTGATTTAAGTTTTAAAATTAAGCTGCATGGAGTTTCATTCTATCTTCTTATAGATGTGGAAAATAACTTGGCCAAGGCTACATGGTTAGCTTCCAGCACCTCCAGTACTAGAACGTAGCCCTCCTTCCTCTGGACAGTGTCCTCTTTCACCCCTGCCCCCTGCCCCATGAGAAAGGTTGTCTTGTGTATTATTGGTTTGTGTTTGCACGTCTGTGTGTATGTATGGGATAGGAAAGTGGAGAGAGTGATCTGCTTATGTTTGAGAAACTCAGGTATCTAGAGGCTCCTCAACTTATGATGGGATTACTTCCCAATAAACCTATCAAAGTTGAAAAGATTGTAAGCCAAAAATGCATTTAACATAGCTATTGAACATAATAGCTCAATGCATTTAATATACCTACTGAACAGAATAGCTTAGCCTCATCTACCTTAAACATGCTCAGAACATTTACATTAGCCTACAGTTGGGCAAAATTATCTAGCACAAAGTGTATTTTATAATAAAATGTTGAATATTTCATGTAATTGATTGAATACTGTACTGAAAGTGAAAAACAGAATGGCTATGTGGATATTCAAAGTACAGTTTTTACTGAAAGCATATTGCTTTCACACCCTGGTACAGTTCAAAATCATAAGTTGAGGACTGTCAGTATAGTGAGTACTTAGTGTGTTTTCACACACTTAGCTATATAAACTGGGGATAAAAAGATAAATAAGACATAGCCCCTTTCCTCAAGGAGTCTAATCAAAGTTGAAATAAAAATAATAGTGTAGTATCTGAAGCAGCTCTGTGAGATAGAATTTTCTACAATCATGGAACTAAATCTTACCTGCTCTGATATGGTAGCCACTGGCCACATGTGACTCGGAAGCACTTAAAATGACTAGTGTAAGAAGTGGAGTTTGATTCAAATAGTTAAAACTATTTTAATTAAAACTATTAAAATTAAAAAAAATTTAAATTTAAATAGTTACATGTGGTGATAGCTACTGTATTGGACAAAGAAGGTCTGAGGCATAAAAGATGAGAACTGTGGTGGTGCTGGTGGGGGCAAACAGGGTATTCAAATATTCTTTGGGGCCGGGCACGTTGGCTCATGCCTGTAATCCAAGCACTTTGGGAGTCTGAGGCAGGCGGATCACCTGAGGTCAGGAGTTCAAGACCAGCCTGGCCAACATGGTGAAACCCCGTCTCTACTAAAAATACAAAAATTAGCCAGGTGTGTTGACACGTGCCTGTAATCCCAGCTACTCAGGAGGCTGAGGTGGGAGAATTGCTTGAATCCCGGCAGCAGAGGTTGCAGTGAGCCAAGATTGTGCCACTGCATTCCAGCCTGGGTGACAGAACAAGACTCCGTCTCGGGGGAAAAAACAAAACAAAACAAATATTCTTTGGTTAGATTAGCAAACACTACTGCTTTCCATTTTTTTGAGCGTGGGTGAGATGCAGGCAGAACCTGTCTGTCTTTCCTGTAATTCAGGTGTTTGACGGGATCTCTAATAGCATCTGGTACACAGGTGAATACATTCCTTTTTTTGCCAGCTTTATTGATGTTTGCCTTATGGGGTCAGTAGGACTGCAACAGAAAAATGAACTATAGTCCTTTTGCCTTTATTAGTCATGAGGTTATATGGATGAACTTGGTGGACCTGTGTACCTTAAAATCCAGCACAGTTCATTTATTTGCTCAATGTTTTAGCACCCTGTACCCTATTTTTCCCAAGAGAAATAGGCATGCCTTATAAAGTGTACCTTCCATTGGTACATTTTAAAGTATGTCAACTTAGGTTGCTTTATTTGATCCTTCTCCCAGGCCACTCTAGATAGGCACTGCTGGTATTCTCCCTGTTTTTATAGATGAGGAAACTATGACAAAGAAATGCCAGGTGGCCTGGTGTGGTGGCTCACCTGTAATCCCAACATTTTTTGAGGTCGAGGTGGCAGGATTGCTTGAGCTCAGGAGTTTGAGGCCAGCTTGGGCAGCATAATGAGACCTTGTCTCTATGAATTTTTTTTTAAAAATTAGCAGAACATGGTGACATGCACCTGTAATCTCAGTGACTTGGGAGGCTGAGTGGGAGGATTACTTAAGTCTGGGAGGTGGAAGCTGCTGTGAGCCGAGATTGTGTCACTGCACACCCCACACCGGGCAACAGAGTGAGACCTTGTCTCAAAAAGAGAAATGCCAGTTGACTTGTCCAAGGTCATACGGTGAGGTATGGAGTCTGTACAAAGGGACGCAACATTGGACTTTGAGGCAAGAGGTGGAGTTTCTTGTCCCAGCTCTGCTGTTACTTGATGTGATCCTGAGCAAGTCATAGCTTTACTTTGTTTCCTTTCCTAGTGGTTGGTGACATCTGTCTTACTTACGCTTCTAGGGTTATTGGAATAAAATGAAGTAACATGTGAAAGCTCTTTAAAAATGATCAATTATGCAAAAGTACGTTGTGCTCAAGCAATATCTCAAGTAGATTCCCTCCCTCCCTCCCTTCCTTCCTTCTTTTTGGAGATGGAGTCTTGCTCTGTTGTCCAGGCTGGAGTGCAATGGCATGATCTTGGCTCACTGCAGCCTCTATCTCCTGGATTCAAGCAGTTCTCCTGCCTCAGCCTACCCTGTAGCTGGGATTACAGGCACCCACCTCCACACCTGGCTAATTTTTGTATTTTTATTGGAGTTGAGGCTTCGCTGTGTTGGCCAGGCTGTTCTCAAACTCCTCACCTCAAGTGATACACCTGCCTTGGCCTCCCAAAGTGCTGGGGTTACAGGCATGAAACACCATGCCTGGCCTCAAGTAGTTTTTTTGTTGTATTATGCTGCTGTCATAACTCATCAATTACCATATTGAATTCTACTGTACTATGGTGTCATCTTTGGTTTCTCTCGTCTTCCTCACTATGAAACTTTCTCTCGGGCAGCCATTGTGTTTTGTTTATATTTGTATCTCTAAATCTAGGACAAATTTGACATGTAGCTGGTGTTTAATGTTTGTTTCATGAAATAACTGATGTCTGGATATGCTTTACAAAGTTTTAAAGAATTGTTCTCTGTAATTAGATTTGAAGCTCCTTGGGAACAGGGATGATGTTTATTTTCTGTGCTTGTTGCATAGAAGGCATGTAATAAATATAGGTTGAATCAATTAATGTAATTAATGTCAGGCTGTGGTCTTAGAGTGTCCACCATTGTATTGATTATTTGGGTAATTTGTGATTTAGACCAAACTTGCATGTTATTTTTTGGTGGTGCTTACAAGCTATAAGCTGTTACCCAGCACGCAGAACCTGCAGAGAGAATTCTTAGAAAATGAGTACATATAGAGTTGTGAAGGAAATTAAGGGATCTGCAGGAGGGCACTGTTGACTTCTTCCCCTTCTTCCCATCATATTTACTTCTGGAGCATTGAAGATAGAGATTTCTCTGCTAGCAGCTCAGGTTGGTAGTAGACAGTCCACTGGGGAGGAGACTCAAGATCCCTAACTTTGCAGTTGAAGTCCTTTATCACCTAACTTCAGTTATATCTTCATATCTCACTGCAGTGCCCAACTCCTCCCATGTACCTCTCTGATTGCCCTCAACCCTAGCCTATTGGTAGCCACATTGGAGTTTTCTCTTCTGCTATCCCTTCAGTGTATCTTAAACACTTCCCTCAAATTGCTTTAATGGAAATTTAGTACCTGATGTGTCATTCCTCTGATAAGGTTAAACTTTCTTCTTGGTGTGACCTTGGCTCACTGCGACCTCCACTTCCTGGGTTCAAGTGATTCTAATGCCTCAGGCTCCTGAGTAGCTGGGATTACAGGTGTGCGCCACCATGCCCGGATAAGATAAGGTTAAACTTTTGCTCATTAATTACAAATATCCAATCCTGGCATTTAGAGTCCTTCAAAATTGGTCACTGCTTACCTTTGAAACCTTACCACCTTCTACATATAGCATTCTTTCCTTTCACTCTGGGTTTTCAGTTTCTGGTGCCTTTTTTTTTTTTTTTTTCT
>NW_016107333.1:3343850-3346587 GCF_001604975.1 Cebus imitator | reverse complement strand
AAAAAAAAAAAAAAAAAAAAAAAAAAAAAAAAAATATATATATATATATATATATATATCACATTGAACAGTTTAATGTTCTAACATGTTATAGTTGTTATCGTATGTATTATTTCGTTTTCACGCTGCCAATAAAGACATACCCGAGACTGGGCAATTTATGAAGGAAAGAGGTTTAATGGAGAAATGCTAGTTCCATGTCTGGGGAAGCCTCACAATTATGGCGGGAGGCAAGGAGGAGTAAGTCACATCTTATGTGGATGACAGCAGGCAGAGAACTTGTGCTGGCAAATTCTAGTTGTGTCTTTAAGAGTAGGCTGGCCACTGACAATACTGGGCCAAATGGAACTCCCTCTATCAAGTCTATCACTACGCTTTGCCTTCATCCTTTTTTTCCCTAACAGCAACCAAGATGAAATAAAATGAAGTTGTAGGACCTTCATAGTTAGGTTATAAGCCCAGTCCCTGCAGCAAAGGTGGGTTGGGGTGACTTCTGGGGCACCAGCAGCTCATATAGAGTATATACTTTACTATCTTCTTTCTGAAAGGATTATGCTAATTCAGTTACCAAAACTAGGGTATGCCTTTATCTGTGATGAGAGGCATGCATTGGACCATCGATAAGTTCTTTTTTAGCCAACATTTTTTTTTTTAATCGTGAGTTTAATTGGTAACATTTAAAGAATAGGAGGCCGGGCGCGGTGGCTCAAGCCTGTAATCCCAGCACTTTGGGAGGCCAAGGCGGGTGGATCACGAGGTCAAGAGATCGAGACTATCCTGGTCAACATGGTGAAACCCCATCTCTACTAAAAAATACAAAAAATTAGCTGGGCATAGTGGCGCGTGCCTGTAATCCCGGCTACTCAGGAGGTTGAGGCAGGAGAATTGCCTGAACCCAGGAGGCGGAGGTTGCGGTGAGCGGAGAACGCGCCATTGCGCTCCAGCCTGGGTAACAAGAGCGAAACTCCGTCTCAAAAAAAAAAATAAACAAATAAAAAATAAAAATAAAAAAATAAAGAATAGGAGACTCTGTAGAAACGTCCAGATTTTCTGTGTCTCTTCAAAAATTGGATTATCTGGCAACTCTGGGTCTACATTCCTACCAGGTGACAGCTAGAACTGAGTAATAGCTGTAAACAGAGTGACTTTAAACAGAGCTTCTATACTCTTCTTTGCCATAGCCCCCACTCTACCCACTTTGCTACTTAATATGTTATATTCCTAAATTGGTGGTTTTCAGTCTTTTCAGATCTTATAAATGGTAATTAACCACCTTTGTATCCTGAAATTAACAGATAATGTATAACCTACTGACTGAGCATGGTGCCTCACACCTGTAATCTCAGCATTTTGAGAGGCTAAAATGGGCAGATTGCTTGAGTCCAGGAGTTTGAGACTAGCCTGGGCAACATGGAACCCCCCAAAATACAAAAAATTAGCCGGGCATGAATTGGGAGGATCACTTGAGCCTGGGAAGTCGTGACAGGGTAAGACTCTGTCTGAAAAACAAACAAACAAACAAATATATATATGGCTTACCAACACACAGATTTATTTTTTTTGAAAAATGAAACTTTCTTACTGTAATAAAGGAAAAGCATTACTGTCCAAATAAAATTAGTATTTCAATAAAAATATGTACAACTATCCTAGAGGGCACAATGAAGTAGGCAGGTGCTGTGTCTACTTATAAGTTGAGAAGTAAGACAGTAGTATGACACTTTTTCTTTATGTTTGACTCCTTGAAGTAAGGGCTAAGGAAGTATCTATGTAGTTCTTGAAATTGTGTTTCTGACACAAATGTGTAATATTAGCTCAGATACTTCAAGTGGCTTGGCCATTGATTATATGATTTTTCTAGAGTTGTGAACAGTTCTTGGTTCTAAAGATAATGAAGTTCAGTCTTCAATTTACGTGAGTAATTGCATTATTGGAAAATTCAGTGTATTAAAATAGTGCAATGTGTTTTGTATTTATATGTAAATGAAGTTAATTTTTAGTCTTAGACAACTAAGTTCAGAATGATTTTCTAGCAGATATTCAAAAGTCATGTGAGATGTAGCATAATTGTTCATTGTGCAGTACTGTCTCATGCAGTACAGGATGTCTAGATTTCCTGACTCTTCCTGCAATACCAGCAGCCTGCCACAATCATTGTGCTATTTCCACAGTGCCTCTAGGTGACAGGTTTTTCTATTAAAAACCATTGCCCTAAGCTCTCGATTGGGTCCTTACCTCCTCATCAAAGTTGAGTTTTTTTTTTGTTTTTTTGAGATGGAGTCTTGCTTTTGTCACCCAAGCTGGAGCACAGTGGCACGATCTCAGCTCACTGCAACCTCTGCTGCCTGGGTTCAAGCGTCTCGTGCCTCAGCCTCCAGAGTTGCTGGGATTACAGGTGCCTGCCACCACTCCTGGCTAATTTTTGTACTTTTAGTAGAGATGGGGTTTCACCCTGTTGGCCAGGCTGGTCTCGAACTCCAGACCTCAGGTGATCCCCCCCCCCCCGCCGCCTCAGCCTCCCAAAGTGTTGGGATTACGGATGTGATGTGAGCCATTGCGCCTGGCCCTTCTTGTTTGTTTCTAATTATAATGCATTTCTTTGTCTTAATGTTTTTTGTCTGTCTGCATTTTGTTAAAGTTTAGCATCTTTTTTTCTGTTACATACATTTTAATATTTTAGTTCAGCTTTTTCATTGTATCCTTTCTATATCTTTTTTTTTTTTTTTTTTTTTTTTTT
>NW_016107333.1:3330266-3343805 GCF_001604975.1 Cebus imitator | reverse complement strand
TTGAGGTGGAGTTTTGCTCTTGCTGCCCAAACTGGAGTGCAGTGGCACCATCTTGGCTCACTGCAGCCTCCATCTCCCAGGTTCAGGTGATTCTCCTGCCTCAGACCTCCCGAGTAGCTGGGGTTACAGGTGCGTGACACCATGCCCAGCTAATTTTTTGTATTTTTAGTAGAGATGGGGTTTCACCATGTTGGCCAGGATGGTCTCGAACTCCTAACCTTATGATCCTCCTGCCTCCTTCTCCCAAAGTGTTGGGATTACAGGTGTCAGCCACCATGCCCAGCCTGTATCTTTCTACTTTACATGTTTCTTGAAAACATTTTTCATTTTCTTACATTTAATCATTTAAACATGAATACATTTAGAGAATGAAAATTTCTTACATTTAAAAACTTTAAAAAGTTTGCCGGAAGGATTTAAGAGCTATTAAACCTATTTTGATTGGTCTTTCATAATGTATACTCCTCTCTTCAGAACTGGGAGGGTGGTAGCCATTTCTTTAAAATGCAGATGTTCAGGCCCCACCTCAGACCTGTGGAATTGAGCTTTCTCTGGATGGGGCCTAGGAGCCTGCATTTTCAGATAGACCCTCTCCTTGCCCGATGATTCTTAAGTGTACAATAGAGTTCGAGAGCTAGTTTGTTCCTTTTTTTTTTGGCCTTCTTAAAACCTGTTTTCTTTCAATAATGTGCTGTCTGTGATGGACACTGAATATGAAATATTCCTTTAATATTCGGGAATCATCCAGCTTTTATTTTTACTAGTAATTAGCTTCAAACAAATGAACATTTTTCAATTTATATTTGAATATAACATACACATTTTTGGGCATATGTTAGTGGAATAAAGGGAATATTCTTTTTCCTATCAGTAAACCTTGACACTCTGAAACACATGTTCAATGTCCACTGTGTGCCAGGGACTCAGACTTTCAGGTGGCGAGGTCGCCATTCAAAAAAGGCTGACACTTTTGTGGTTAATATATCTGTACACTACTAACGAATGAGCTAATGGGCAGCTTTATGTGAACAGCCAGTAATAGGCACTCAACGAGAGGAGTTGGTCTGAGGAGTCAAGAAAGGTTTTACCGAAGAGAGGACATTTGAGTTGGGCTTTGAAGGCTGACTACTTCATAAGGTGGATCAAAGCAAGGAGTGGCAGTTCAGTCAGTGGGAGTAGTATGATCAGTGACCTAGGGTAAGAAAGAATTTGCTGGGTTTGAGCAATCATCAGTAGTTCTTTGTGACCAATGCTTGGGATGTTTGTGGGAAGGTGGCAGTAGAAGATGAGGCTGGCAGGGTGGTATATGTAGTTCCCATTAGAGTTCTAGCAAGGCTTTATTGTTGATTTTTTTGATTTGGATAAAGGTCAAATTGTATACTGAAGAATTAATGCCTAGAAGACAATAAAGTTTTGGAAAAGAAACATTGTATAAAACCACTGAACTTAAATCATTATGGATTAGCATGGGAATAGACTAGTTGAACAGAAGTTTCATAGATTCTAGAATAAATGAAAATTCAGTATATGACAGAATTAGTATTTCAGTTTAGTGCAAAAGAATGTATTTTTAAGAGGTGATGCTGACACAACTGACCATACATTTAGAAGAAAGTAAAATTGGACGTTCCTACAACACTTTACAAAAGTAAATTCCAGGTGAGTGTAAAAGTTAAGTGTGAAAAATTGTACAGTTACGTTGCAGGAAAATCTAGGAGACTGCATATTCACATTAGGGTCATGTTTTCAAATATTTGGACTAAGACCTGTAATAATAAATGTATTTTCTATTGTGACCCAGATCATATGCATATATTACAAAGGAAACAAGTTTCACAGAAACATTGCTTAGCTTCACTATGTGTGATGCCCTTATTGTACATCCTGTTCTATCTAATTAAAACAGAAATACTATCCATAGCATTTATTTCATGTCCCACAGTTTGAAAAACATTGATAGTTTTGTGACCCACAGTTTGAAAAACATTGATAGAGGGGATGGGAGAGAGAAACCTTCTAAAGCCAGACTCAAAGCCAGAAGCTATAAAATAAAAGTAAATATTTGACTAGAACAATGAAATTTTATTTTATGCCTATCAAGTTGGCAAATAAATAAATAATGCTGATTTTTGGCAGGGAGTGGGGTAAATGAGAGAATGGCTCTTATCTGTTCCTAATGTAAATGGCAATTGTTATGACTTTTTTTGGTAAGCAATCTGGTAAGACCTAATAACATTAAAAGCACATATACCCTTTTACCTAGGAGTTTAACTTGAGAACTTATTCCATAGAAGTAAAAAGGACACTGCTTAAGGGTATATTAACAAGTATGCTTATTGCATTATTATTTCCTAGTGACGAAAAATTGGGGAATGAAGTGAATGCACATCATTAGGAGACTGGTTGAGTAAATTAGGCCATATAAATGCCATGGAATATTACTCAGCCATTAAAAAGAATCTGTTATTAGTAGGAAGGATATTCATGAGGTACCTGTACAATCCTAGCTATGCATGTATGTAAGTTATTTTAATATGATTGAACCCGGGCACAGTGGCTCATGCCTGTAATCCCAGCACTTTGGGAGGTTGAGGTGTGTGGATCACCTGAGGTCAGGAGTTTGAGACCAGCTTGGCCAAAATGGCAAAACCCCATCTTTGCTAAAAATACAAAAATTGTCTGGGCATGGTGACATGCTTCTGTAATCGTAGCTACTTGGGAGGCAGAGGCAGGAGAATCATTTGCACCCGGGAGGTGGAGGTTGCAGTGAGCCAAGATTGCGCCACTGCACTCCAGCGTGGGTGACAGCAACACTCCATCTCAAAAAAAATTGAAAGTTTTGAGTGGTGCAAAATATAGGAGGGAATAGACAAATGGGATCTAATTAAACTCCAGAGCTTCTGTGCAGCAAAAGAAACAATTGTTAGAATGAACTGGCAACCAACAGAATGGGAAAAAATTTTTGCAACCTACCCATCTTACAAAGGGCTAATATCCAGAATCACAAAGACCTAAAATAGATTTACAAGAAAAAAACAAACCCATTCCAAAGTGGGTGGAGGATATGAACAGACACTTTTCAAAAGAAGACATATATGAGGCCAATAAACATATGAAAAAATGCTCATCATCACTGTTCATTAGAGAAATGCAAATCAAAACCACATTGAGATACCATCTTGCCAGTTAGAATGGCTATCATTAAAAAATCTGGAGACAACAGATGCTGGAGAGGATGTGGAGAAATAGGAACACTTTACACTGTTGGTGGGAGTGTAAATTAGCTCAACCATTGTGGAAGACAGTGTGGTGATTCCTCAAAGATCTGGAAACAGAAATTCCATCTGACCCAGCAATCCCATTACTGGGTATATACCCAAAGGATTATAAATCGTTCTGTTATAAAGACACATGCACACGTATGTTCCTTGCGGCACTGTTTACAATAGCAAAGACCTGGAACCAACCCAGATGCCCATCAGTGATAGACTGGACAAGGAAAATGTGGCACATATACACCATGGAGTACTATGCACCCATAAAAAACGATGAGTTCATGTCCTTTATAGGGACATGGATGAATCTGGAAGCCATCATTCTCAGCACACTGACACAAGAACAGAAAATCAAACACTGCGTGTTCTCACTCATAGCCGGGTATTGAACAATTAGAACACATGTACACTGGGAGGGGAGCATCATACCGTGGGGTCTGTTGGGGAGGTATCTAGGGGAGGGACGGGGAGGGTGGAGAGGTTGGGAAGAGATAACATGGGGAGAAATGCCAGATATAGGTGACGGGGGGTTGGAGGCAGCAAACTACCTTGTCATATCTGTACCAATGCAACAGTCCTGCATGACCTGCACATGTACCCCAGAACCTAAACTACAGTTAAAAAAAAAAAAAAAGATGTTAACAGGGTTGTCTGTTAAGGAAGTAAATTATTTGGACAGGGAATGAAGCCTAACAAAAATGAAAAGGGTGAAAAACCACACTAAAACAGAAATCCCTGTAGCATAATATACTTATGCATTTGTGTAAGAGACTATACAGTGTGTATATATTTATACTATATGTATATGTATGTAGTATATATGTAAGTATTTGTATGTATGTTAATTTTAAAAAGCAAGGAAAAAATATGTGTGGAAATTAGTTGTCTTTTGATGGTGGTGGCTCCCTATCAGAGCTTTCCCTTTTCTCCCTTATATTGTTGAGAGTACTTATTTCAGGGGGACACCAGGATATCCTTTGGGGAATTCCTTATAAATCATGAGGAAACTGAGGCAATTTTAGTGGTCAGATGCATTTGTCCTTCCTTTGAATTGTGAGTGTCTTGTTAGATGTTGGTCCATTCCTTCTGCCTACCCATTTTCAGGGAAGGATCCAGAGGAGGAGGAGGGAGAGTACAAGATGTTTATAGGGTCACTGAAGGGTACTTGGGCCCAGAGTCCCTCAGATTCCAAAGGAAGCTGAGTAGATTGAATTGGATGGGAGGGAAAATGTATGGATTCCTGTGTATGGAAAGGAGAAAGAAAGATAGTTTGGGACCACACTGTTAATGACTTTGACTCTCATGCTAAAGAGTTTGATTTTCATTCTTTATGTCTGTGATTCTCAAATGTTGTATGCTCTTCTTTTTAAAAAATTCTTTAAGTATTTTTCTTTATACTTCAGTAGAGTTAGTCTTAGAAAAGTGTCATATGCTGTTGATGTTTGGTGAGCTGGGATGAGGTTTCTCAGGATAAAATTAAACAATGCCAGTCTCTTTCCAATTTAAGGAAAAAGTAGCTTTTGGGGATAGAACTTTTTTTTTCTTTTTTGAGTTGGAGTCTTGCTCTGTTGCCCAGGCTGGAGTGCAATGGTGTGGTCTTGGCTCACTGCAACCTCTGCCTCCCAGGTTCAAGTGATTCTCCTGCCTCAGCCTCCCAAGTAGCTGAGACTACAGGTGCCTTCCACCATGCCTGGCTAATTTTTGTATTTTTAGTAGAGACAGGGTTTCACCATATTGGCCGAGCTGGTCTCGAACTCCTGACCTTGCATTCCGCTTGCCTCGGCCTCCCAAAGTGCTGGCATTAGAGGCGTGAGCTACCGTGCCCAGCTAGGTATAGAACCTTTTAAACATTAATAATAACTATGTAGTTTGCTTAAACTGCTTGCTGGGCAAACATATTTCAGAACAAGTAGAAAGTGGAAGTTAACAGAAATGAATTGGAAAGGGGTAACCATCATTTATTCTTTTTATAAGTGTGGCATTTATGGTTGTAATATTTACGTTGCATTCATACGGATATGTTTTCTGCAGCTGACATCCCTCATATGTGCAGTAGACTTAACGTATCGTTTCATGGAGTATGTACAGTGTAGGCAAGAGCAGTACATGCCCTGGACAGTGTATGGAATAGGGAGAGGCAGCATGTGTCATGGCTAAGACCATGCCATGGAGCTTAACAGATGTGAGTTGAAAACCACCTCTGGCTAGGTGCGGTGGCTCACACCTGTAATCCCAGCACTTTGGGTGGGAGGCAGAGGTGGGTGGATCACCGCCTCAGGTCAGGAATTCGAGACCAGTCTAACCAACATGGTGAAACCCCGTCTCTTCTAAAAATACAAAAATTAGCTGGGCATGGTGGCATGCACCTGTAATTGCAGCTACTTGAGAGGCTGAGGCAGGGGAATTGCTTGAACCTGGAAGGCAGAGGTTGCAGTGAGCTGAGATTACACCACTGCACTTCAGTGTGCCTGGGCAACAGAGCAAGACTGTCTCAACAAAAACAAAAACAAAAAACCCTAGCTCCACCCTGTTACAACTTTGAAGCTTCAGGTAAGAAGCAAACCTTTCTGTGCTCTAGCATCTTCATCTGTGAAACAGGGATAATGTTACTGAATGTTTATAGGGTTGTTTTAGTGATATGAGTAGCATGTAGTAAATGCTTAATAAGTGGCAGCTCTTTTTTTTTTTTTTTTTTGAGACGGAGTTTCGCTCTTGTTACCCAGGCTGGAGTGCAATGGCGCGATCTCGGCTCACCGCAACCTCCGCCTCCTGGGTTCAGGCAATTCTCCTGCCTCAGCCTCCTGAGTAGCTGGGACTACAGGCACGCGCCACCATGCCCAGCTAATTTTTTTGTAGTTTTAGTAGAGACAGGGTTTCACCATGTTGACCAGGATGGTCTCGATCTCTTGACCTCATGATCCACCCGCCTCGGCCTCCCAAAGTGCTGGGATTACAGGCTTGAGCCACTGCTCCCAGCATAAGTGGCAGCTCTTAATATGTTTCCTGAAGAACACTGTGACTTCCCAGTGTTCCACTACTGAACATTTCATCACCACTATTGCGGAGAATGAAACAGTCTCAAATAATTTTTAAGTGCAATTTGAGGACAGTGCTGAGACATTGCAGGGATATGTATCCAGCAGCTAGTAGGTACTCTGAAACTGTTGACTGAAAATCTGGGTCTTAGTAAATTCTCCTGTCTTCCCCTTCCTACTTAGGCCATTCCATTCTCCCATGTTTTTCTATCTTGAAACCATTGAATTCGAGGGTTCCTTCATGCTGTGAATGTCCCGTTATCTAATCATGTTATTTCCCTGCCCAATCGCTGTTTTCTCCAGCTCTGCCCCAGGGCTTCTGAGGGCTCTTGTAGCTTCAGAGAGCTTCAGGATCTGCCTTCCTATCTAATCTCACCCTGAGGTTCTGGGACATTCCCAGAACATTTAGATACATTTTTTTCTGTCTTCAGAGGCAAGATGTTTGCAGCATTCTTTATCATACCAAAAGTCTATACATCTGTTTTACTTATTTCTATTAATTTTCAGTAGTATAATTTGACATGCATTTCTGTTTTGTCTTTTCAGGTGCCATTTGGATTGTACTTTAGTGGCACAATGTACTCTGAGTGGAGGTCACTGCATTTGGTGATTCAGAATGATAAAGGCCATACCAGTGTGCTGCACAGCTATCCAGAGAACGTTGGGCGAGAGGTGGCAAATGCTGTAGTCCGTCCTCTTGGGCAGGTGTTAGGTACCCCTTCAGTGGCTGGTAGTGAGAGTTTGTTAAAAACTGACAAAGAAGTAAGTGTTTCTAAATTTCATTCTATTGTAAGAAAATGCACATTTGTTCTTGAAGAATTTGTTTAATGTTGACTTTTTTTTTTCTTTTTTCTTTGAAAAGAGCTGTAATAGAATAACGTCAGCTTTCTAATGGATTTCTGCCCAATGTAGTGTGACTTGCAATTTTGATCTTGTTTGAGTTGAGGGCTGGGACTCAGAGTTTATGGAGGTTATGAGAAATGAGCTGTGCTGTGTTGCTGCTGGGACTTTTTACTAGTTATGGTTAATTCTCCACTTGAGCTAAAGGCCAAGACAGAGACTTCAGTATCAAACCGTTTCCCCAAAGCTCTAGCCTCAGTCTTCTGATTTCCATTTAGAGTGTGTTTAGAAGGCCTCATCCCTACCTCGAGATGGCCTCTGACTGAAGACTCATCTTATGTCGAGTTGAAAACGTGTATGCTGTGCTTAAGCTTTTCCCTGTTCCTGTCCCTACCTGCCCCTTCCTAGCTTCCAGGCTTAAGAGTGATGCAGAGAAGCCAAACCCTTCTGGCCTAAGCCTAGGTGATTGGAATTGGGGTTGTGTTTCTTTTTTTTTTGTCACAGAGTCTTGCTTTGTCACTGAGGCTGGCATGCAGTGGCATGACCACAGCTCACTGTAGCCTCAGTCTTTGTGGGGTCAAATGATTCTTCCATGCCAGTGAGTCCCAAGTAGCTGGAACTACATACAGACATGTGTCACCACACCCAGCTAATTAAAACAAAATTTTTTGTAGAGATGGTGTTCTCACTCTGTTGCCCAGGCTGGATGTTTGCTGTTTCTAGAGGTAGGGGCTCTTGGAATGGCTTGCCCTGAAGCTGGCCCTTTGTTCTTTCTTGGGTTCAGCGGCCTGGGCTGAAGTTAAATTGCCATTGGGAAGGTGTGATGGGGCCCTGAGAACGGAGTGATAGAGGAGCTTACTAATATAAATTCTGGCTAAGATGCAGGATTAAAACTTTGTCCCTTGTGTTGAAGAAGCTCATGCAACCTTCAGAGTTCATGTTTAGCAAAACCTGTACCCTATTTCTCAGACCCTTTTTTCTGTTTGCTTTTTGGTTTCTTATGAAGGAGAGATTAGACTTAGATATAAGACTAAAACTTGTAGTTCTAGGGGCAGTTATCCCTCAGCCGTGGGTCACTGAAGAGTAAAGGTCCTCAGCATTTTCTCTCTTCAGAAGACCCTAGATTTCTCCTTGAGGATTAGCACAGGCCCTAGTGGTTCTCCTGGTGCGTTGGGGATTCCTTATTGCCTTCTCCTGGGATGAGATGGTACATGAGTAGATAGAGGTGCTCTGGTACAGCCCTTGTTTTTCTCCTTTCTCACTGTGTCCTCTAGAATTACAAAATTAAATGATTGTGTGAAGATGTCACCAAAGATATCTTCTCCTTGGTTTTTTATCTGATAATTAGGGACCTGCAGTGTCTTTTAGAATCTCTTCTCATATGTGGCTAAATCTTGCTACACCCTGCTCCAAATTAGTCACAACTTCATTGTGCTGTTGTAGGCTTCTTTATTATTTATGCAGTTAAACCATATATTTCCTACCCTTAGCCTTTGTAGTTGCTTTTGAGCTTAAAAATTTAATACATATATTTATCTTGTTGGATTTGATTTTGGTTTTAAGCTTTTAAAGTCTTTTTGAATCCTGAATTTCTGTCCAATAAGTTGGTCATCCTTTTTAGCTTTGTGATGTCTACAGATGATCAACATATAATGTTTTTTTTTTCCCTTAAAATCTTAGCAGAGACTTTGGCATGCCACTAAGCACCTTTTTCCAACATGATCTTGACACATTAATCTACTGTTACTCTGTCATGTGATATCTTGACCTGTTGTAAATCTAGCCATTCTACCATTCTCTGGGCCATATGTTTCCATCTTGTCCACAAGGAGATCTTGGGTCTGTTCAAATTTCTTGCCAATACCCAGATACCCATTTGCCAGAGAACTCTGTTAATGGCATGGTGAGAATAGCTTCAAATTTCTAGTTGGAAGACCAGGGTTCAAGTTTTCAGCTCTGCTTTTTATAAACCAGTGACTTGTGCCAAATTGCTTAATCTTGCTAAGCTTCTGTTTTCTTATGTGTAAAGTAAGGATAGTTTACTCTGTCTACACAGGGTTATTGTGATGGCTAGGTGGTATTTATGAAAGTGCTTTGCAAACTGCAAGGACTACATCGTTGTCAGCCCTCTAAATAGTAACCCTATTAATAAAAGAATGAAGCTCATTTGGCATGACTTGATCTTTTTGAGTAAGTTGGGTCTTGGATCATGCTTCTCTTTTTTGTTGTTGTTGTTGTTTTTGAGACAGAGTTTTCGTTCTTGTTGCCCAGGCTGGAGTCCAGTGGGGTGATCTCGGCTCACTGTAACCTCCACCTCCCAGGTTCAAGTGATTCTCCTGCCTCAGCCTCCCGAGTAGCTGGGATTACAACACCTGGCTAATTTTGTATTTTTAGTAGAGACGGGGTTTCTCCATGTTGGCCAGGCCAGTCTCAAACTCCCGACCTCAGGTGATCCACCCGTCTCGGCCTTCCAAAGTATTGGGATTACAGGCATGAGCCCAGCCTCATGCTTCTCTTTTATAAGTGTTCACTGATTGCTTAGTAATTTGTCTCAAAGTTTTGTTTGGAATTCACTTAAGCTTTCCAGTTTACAATGTCTGGAATGCAGTTTCCTCTTTTTTTTTTTGCAAATTAGGGTTTCTCATAGATGGAGACATAACTGGTCAAGTTACTACATGACAGAATAATAGTAGACTAATGTGCCAAAATCATTTTGGAAAAAGGCGCCCAGTGGCACCTTCTAGTTGGAAGACCAGGATTCAAGTTTTCAGCTCCACCTTTTATACACCAGTGACTTGGGCCAGATTACTTAATCTCTGCAATTCTTTATGACTGCAGGCAGTGGTTCAGCAGTCTCTTAGACAAGTTCTCTCAGTCCCTAGGATTTGATTCAGGTAGGTCAGGAGGCTGAGACTCATTCAGTGCAGCTAAATGCCTTGTTAATATCTTACCCAGCTTCAATCCTTTCTCAGCTGTGTTTGTTCTTCATCTTAAGTACATTTTTTTTGGGGGGGGGGCATAGAAAACAGTTGTAAAATTAGAGTCAAACAATTCATCTTTCTTCCTGTTATTTGTTCATTTGCATAATCTGGAGATGGAATGTGACCGACTATATGATTTTCTAAATGCTACATATACTCATACACATTAAGTGGAGAAAAAAAACTCTAAAATGTTCTGTTTTTGCATCTCTAATCTCTATGGAAAATTGAAATGATCTATATTTACTTTTTAGTTCACAGAGCAAATAATAATATTATCTAAAGGGTAAAAACCAGCATAGGCTTAATATTTAAAAATAAGTAATTTATTTTCTTCTTAAATCCTTTGCTTGGGAAATTGTATGTTTGATATGTGAAAAATGCATTCTCTAGAATAAATCTGATATTTATACTGAGACGAATATACTGTCAATTTAGGGGCTTTTTGCAGTAAAAGAGGTTAACATTTTAAATCAGTCTACTGAGATAGGCATGCATAATAATTCTATGTGGATATTTTCTTTTGTCTAGGTAAAATGGACCATGGAAGTAATTTGCTATGGACTGACCCTTCCATTGGATGGAGAGACTGTAAAATACTGCGTTGATGTATATACAGACTGGATTATGGCTTTAGTGTTGCCGAAAGATTCTATTCCATTGCCAATTATTAAAGAGCCGAATCAATATGTTCAAAGTATACTAAAACACCTACAAAATCTTTTTGTACCAAGGTAAGCTATACCTGCCTATCTTGCCCATTAACAGGGTCATAGTAAAATATTCATAAATGTTACTGTAGTATAAGGAGCTGATTTCATTGTTCATCATCTGAACAATGATTCCATGTGTTCAATTAAAGATTGTATTAATGTGAATGTTAGGAGAGATGGGCTTATATAATGTTTACTAGGAGTTTTTAACAGTTTTAAACTCCTAGTAAACATTATATAAGGTTTACTTTATAGGTTTTCTTTAAAGGTTTTTGGCTTTGCTTCTAAAATCTCGTAACTGTTAGATATTAAAATACTGTAACATCTTTCCCTTTTACTCAAAAAAATATATGCTTTTGCCTATCACAATTCTTGTCTCTCTTTAGGCTAAAGACAACTAGGGAAATGCATCTACCTTAACAGGCATCTTTCCTATGAGAGAATGAAGACACTTGAAATTATTATGGGCAAATTTATTTTAAGCCAAAAGATACCTCTTGATAGTTTGTTACTGATTTTTTTTTCCATATTCTGAGGCAAGGGCCTTAAGTATCATAATGTAGGATACCTTTAAGGAGCAGTAGGGCATGTCTCCGGTTGGTAAAGTTCTGGTTAGGGTTTTTGGTCTGTCATATGGTGAGGGACTTTGAAAACCAGCTATGTAAGTTTTAACTTTATAAATATAGAAGGACGATTACTTTGGAAAATCTGAATTAAAAAAGAAGTCTCCATTAAGAGCTCTGGTCTGTAGGCTCAGGGGTAAACAGCATGAAATGCCTGCTGTAGTGTGGCTCCTGAACAGACTACTGTTCTTAATTCCACATGAGCGCTGCTCTTTAGCCAGACTCACACATCAAACATTCCCCTAAGACCTCTTAAAGGTCTTTCTCATCATGATGTCTTTTTGTCTTCTTCCTTCTCTCCATCACTACATCTCATTCTTGTGGGTTCTTTAAATCTGCCTTGTGAGGAGAAGTCCTACCTAACCACTCAGTCCCACAGTGATTGCACCTGCTCTGAACCCGTATGATACTTTCTGCATCACTCTTGTACCTCTCACTGTTTTGTTGATTATTTTTTAAAATGTGTGTCTCCTTTCCCCATCCAACCAACTTGAAGGCAGGAACTGTGTTGTCCATATTTTAGGCTTCCACAGTACCTGCGTCAGTATTGATGTTTTAGTACTTAGTACTTATCTGAGGTGTGAATTAAATGCATGTTGCTAGTATTTATTAATTTCAAATGGAATTAAAAACAGGAAATGGGCTGGGCACAGTGGCTCACACCTGTAATCCCAGAAAGTTGGGAAGCCAAGGCCCATGGATCACCTGAGGTCAGGAGTTCGAGACCAGCCTGGCCAATATGGTGAAACTCTGTTTCTACTAAAAATACAAAAATTAGCTGGACGTGATGGCACGTGCCTATAATCCCAGCTACATGGGAGACTGAGACAGGGAGAATTGCTTGAATCTAGGAGGCAGAGGTTGCAGTGAGCTGAGATCGTGCCACTGCGCTCCAGCCTGGGTGACAGAGTGAGACTCCATCTCAAAAACAAAAACAAAAATGCAAATGAAACAGGAAGTGTTTAGCAATACTTAGAATATTGTTTATAAGCAGATTCTTCTAAAATGGTATAATAGTTGTAATGCTTTCTTGTTATCTTATATAGCAGACTACTGGGCTTTTCTGTGCCTGGGACAGTCTCATGAGTAGTATTGTCACTGTGTCTCTTTCTTCTTTGTAACACCACTACCTCTCAGTGCTCAGTTAATTTATATAGATGAAAAAAATTAATGGCATTTGAGTTAATTAGGCCTGCACCTTTAACTTTACTCTTTTGAGAACATGACTACCTTATAAATTGTTTTGCTATTTAGTAATTACCTTGTTTTCTCAAAAGTGTGTTTGCATAAGTGTTAGTAAGTTCTGAGAGGGTACTCAACTGAGAATAAGAGTTCTCTTCCTGGCCAATGTTTTAGGAAAATTAGCTGAATATTTTCAATGCTAAGTATTGGTGTTATGATCTCATCTCCCATTATTTGAAGTTTTAGTTATTTATTTGATTCTGATAGTTCACAAAACTATCATCTAAGTTTACTTAATTAGTTGGTTTTATAAAAATTGACATTCAAATTAGAGGGAACTGCCTTTACCATTTTGTTAGAGATTATGTCAGAAAGAATGTAACTTTTCTCTTTTGCCCATCAGTTTGATTTTTATCTGTAATTGAGTGAAGAGTAAATCATCTTTTAAAGTTGATTAAAGTTTTGATTGCTCACATATACTATACTGTACTTTATTATTATTTTTTTAAGATGGGATTTCACCATGTTGGTCAGGCTGGTCTTGAATTCCTGACCTCAGTTGATCCGCCCACCTTAGCATCCAAAGTACTTGGATTACAGGCGTGAGCCACCATGCCCAGCCTATACTGTACTTTAAAAAAACATAATATTGTTCTAAAGCAGGGTTAACAAAGAGCCCGATAGCATTTTAGGCCTTGCAGGTCATATAGTGTTGTAATTATTCAATTATGCTGGAATGGCATGAAAGCAGCCATAGACAATGTGTGAATGAATGATCATTACTGTGTTCCAATACAACTTTATTTACAATATGGATAGCAGGCCAGATTTGACCCATTGGCCATCATTCACTATCACTCTTCTAAAGCAGTTTTTTTTTTTTTTTTTTT
>NW_016107333.1:3327144-3329153 GCF_001604975.1 Cebus imitator | reverse complement strand
TCTGTCGCCTAGGCTGGAGTGCAATGGCATGGTCTCGGCTCACTGTAGCCTCCACCTCCTGGGTTCAAGCAATTCTCCTGCCTCAGCCTCCTGAGTAGCTGGGATTACAGGTGCCCACCACCACGCCCGGCTAATTTTTATATTTTTAGTAGAGACGTGGTTTCACCATGTTGGCCAGGCTGGTCTCAAACTCCTGACCTCGTGATCTGCCTGCCTCGGCCTCTCAAAGTGCTAGGATTACAGGCGTGAGCCACCACGTCTGGTCTTCTGTGTTTTATAAATCATTCTTTTCTATAAGATTTCCCCTGGAAAAAATGGTCTTGCAGTGAGTTTTAAAACTGTTGTTTCTGGGTATCCTGGGAACCTTGGAGTTTCCATCTTTGGCTAAGTGTCTTTTTCTAAAATTAGAGCAGCAGTAGCAGGTATTTATTTCTGAAGCAATGCCTACATACCTCATCAATTTTGGGGACCTATTAGGCTATTCTATCCATCCCATACGCCCTTCTCTAGCAGACCTTAGCTTCAGAGGGACTGTGAGGACTATAAAATCACATGCAGAATTCTTGCAAATATGTATTTTAAAAATTTAAAAAGAATACAAAGACTGTTCTGCTTCAGTGTGAGCAGCAAGGATGGCTGTGTGTATTTACTCTTTCATTCAACAAAAACCTATTGAGTGCCTGCTAATCCGTGTTAGGCACGTGCTAGACATAGAAAATCCAGAAGTGAAGTTTATGTTTGAATTCCAGCCTTCCTCCCAGAAACTTTCCAAGTTCTCATAGGAGTGGTAGGTTTAGATCCCGGAGTGCTGAACTGTACAACGAGTAAGTAGTAGCTTTAAACTGCAGGTAGTATGCCTAGCTCTCTCTGCTGATACTGTTAGGGAGCTTCATTGGACCACTGCTTGCCACGTCCATGAGTCACCTGTCCTAAAGCTGTTGCTGTCTCTCCTCCAGGCTTGTCAGTGATATCTGTCTGTCTTCTTCAGACAGGAACAGGGTTCCAGTCAGATTCGACTATGCTTACAGGTCCTGAGAGCCATTCAGAAACTGGCCCGTGAGTCATCTCTCATGGCCCGAGAAACCTGGGAAGTCTTACTGTTGTTTCTTCTGCAGATTAATGACATACTTCTGGCCCCACCAACTGTTCAAGGTTTGTTTATTTTATTTCTGATTTATTTCTGAGCTCCAAATACAGTTCATCTTTAAACTTAGTGAGTGGTAGACTCATTGGGGATTTAGATTTTGGCATGACAGTTTACAAACGAAGGTTAACAATTCTTAGAATGGAAACCCTCAGGCACAATATAACTTTAGCACTAATGAAATTATTTTACCTTTAGTAATGATTTTGCTAATGTAGGAAAGAACTCAGTGAATTATGCATGTTTAATAATAATGGGAACAGTAGCTTATTTAATATGTTAGGATAGGCTGGGCATGGTGGCTCAGGCCTGTAATCCCAGCACTTTGGGAGGCCAAGGCAGGTGAATTACCTGACGTCAGGAGTTCGAGACCAGCCTAGCCAACATGGTGAAACCTCGTCTCTACTAAAAATACAAAAATTAGCCGAGTGTTGTTGTGGGTTCCTGTAATCCCAGCTACTTGGGAGGCTGAGACAGGAGAATGGCTTGAACCTGGGAGGTGGAGGTTGCAGTGTGCCGAGATTATGCCATTGCAGTCCAGCCTGGGCAACAAGAGTGAAATTCTGTCTCTCAAAACAAAACAAAACAAAATGTTAGGATAGAGCCTATATAAGAAACAACTGGCCAGGCATGGTGGCTCACACCTGTAATCCCAGCAGTTTGGGAGACTGAGGCAGGCGGATCACCTGAGGTCAGGAGTTTGAGACCAGCCTGGCCAACATGGTGAAATCCAGTCTCTACTAAAAGTACAAAAATTAACTGAGTATGGTGGTGGGCACCTGTAATCCCAGCTACTCAGGAGGCGGAGGCAGGAGAATCGCTTGAACCTGGGAGGCGGAGGTTGCAGTGAGCCGAGATCACGTCA
>NW_016107333.1:3310533-3326114 GCF_001604975.1 Cebus imitator | reverse complement strand
TATTAGGTATTACGGATACCTATCCTACAGAATTAATGTGAGGATTTTATGAGGTCACTTGTATGAACTATTTGGCGTAGAAACTGACTCTCAGTGGTCAGTCATCATAGACAGTCATCCTTTTCCTTCTTCCCTGTGTCCCTCTGTCCCCTTGCTGATTAAGGCCTTCAATAAGAATTAAACAGGGCAACTTGAAATCTTTCAAAGTAAAAATTTTTTGATGTATGTATGATTTTGGGCACAGGAACTCCTAAGAATTGCTTCTCATTTTTACTATTAAATGATTATTTGGAAGTCAAAACTTAACATTGCACTTATTTTAATTTTTTGACCAGTTTTCCCCAATCAGTGACTAAAAGATTCTGCTTTAAAACCAAGTTTGCCAAAGATATGTTTTCTTGTCGTTGGTAAGGTGGCATTGCTGAGAATCTAGCAGAGAAGTTGATCGGTGTTCTCTTTGAGGTGTGGTTACTAGCTTGTACTCGGTGCTTCCCAACACCTCCTTATTGGAAAACAGCCAAGGAGATGGTGGCTAACTGGAGGCATCACCCAGCAGTGGTGGAGCAGTGGAGCAAGGTCATTTGTGCGCTCACTTCCAGGTAGGTTATTGTCATTACCCTGCCTTCCTTCACCTGTCTGACCTTAGGCAGCTTCCTGGCATTCATGGTATACATTATTAAAAAGGCTGGCTCTGTTATTACTGTACTTTAGATACAGACCCGCCTTTTAATAATGTATTCCATGAATGAGCCACTTTTTAAACATAGATATAACAGTTTGGATAATGCCTGTTAAAAAACCTTTCAGAATAATCAAGTATTTTTGAGAAACAGATGAATTTTATACCCTACTTCCCTGACAAAAAAATTCCATTCTTGTTTTGATTATTAAAACATACATAATCATTATTTTAAAGAAACAAACCATAGAAAGGTATAATAGAAAAGTTAAGTTCTCCTGAAATCCTACCATGTATGTTTAGATATAATTTTACAGAAATGGGAACCTACTATACATGCTACTTTATAATCAAAGTAGGTAGTTTTTTTATAATAATAATTTTACCCTTTTACCATTTACATATAATACTGTCACTATTCTATAAGTATACTCTTAGGTTCATTTTTTTTCAGACTTATTTTTTCATTTCCATCCTGTTGTTAGTATATAGCCATATCTTGTTTTATTGCACTTTACTATGTCGAGCTTCACAGATAGCATGTTTTTTTGTTGTTGTTTTTTTCTTTCTTTCTTTTTTTTTTTTTTTTAAACAAATTGAAGGGTTGTAGTGACCCTGTACCAAGCAAGTCTGTCGGTGCCATTTTTCTAACAGCATGTGCTCACTTTGTGCCTCTGTCACATGTTGGTAATTCTTGACTATTTCAGACTTTTTTATTACGATTCTGTCTGTTATGGTGACCTGGGATCAGTGATCTTTGATGTTACCATTGTAATTGTTTTGGAGTGCCATGTACTACATCTGTATAAGATGGTGAACTTAATTGATCAGTGTTGTTTGTGTTTTGACAGCTCCACTGACCAGCTGTTCCCATCTCTTTCCCCTGCTTGAGGCACAATGATGCTGAAATTAGGCCAGTTAGTAACTCTGTAGTGGCCTCAAAAAAGTGTTCGAGTGAAAGGCACAAAGTGAGCACATGCTGTTGGAAAAATGGCACCGACAGTATCGCGTGTCTCTCACTTTAAATCCAAAGCTATAAATGATTAAGTTTAGTTAGGAAGGTGTGTTGAAAGCTGAAATAGGCTGAAAGCTAGGCCTCATACACCAATTGGTTAGCCAAGTTGTGAATGCAAAGGAAAAGTTCTTGAAGAAAATTAAAAGTGCTACACTGCTGAACACAGGGGTGATGAGAAAGCAAAACAGGCTTATATATGATATGGAGAAAGTTCGAGTGGTCTAGATAGGAAATCAAAGCAGTCACAACATTTTCTTAGGCCAAAGCCTAGTCCAGATCAAGCCCTAACTGTCTTTAGTTCTATGAAGGCTTTGAGAGGTGAGGAAGCTGCAGAAGAAAGGTTAGGAACAGGCCAAGGTTGGTTCATGAGATTTAAGGAAAGAAGTGTGTCTGTAATATGAAAGTGCAAGCTGAAGCAGCAAGTGTGATAGAGAAGCTGCAGCAAGTGATCCAGATGATCTAGCTAAGATCGTTGATGAAGGCGGCTTCACTAAACAACAGATTTTCACTGTGCGTTAAACAGTCTTATATTGGAAGAAGACATAATCTAGGACTTCTATAGCTAAAGAGTAGAAGTCAATGCCTGGCAAGCTGAAACCAGTGTTCATTCACCATTTGGAAAATCCTAGAGCACTTAAGAATGTTGTTAAAATTGTGCTTTCCTCGGCAGCATATATGCTAAGAATGATGTTAAATTTATTCTGGCTGGATGCAGTCGCTCACGCCTGTAATCTCAGCACTTTTGGGAGGTCGGGGTGGGCAGATCACTTGAGCTTAGGAATTTGAGACCACCCTGGACAACTTGGCAAAACCCTGTTTACAAAAAGTACAAAAATTAGCCAGGTGTGGTGGCTTGTGGCTGTAGAACCTACTTCCCAGGTTCAAGGGATTCTTGTGCCTCAGCCTCCTGAGTAGGTGGGATTTTTTTGTATTTTTAGTTGAGACGGAATTTCACCGTGTTGGCCAGGCTGGTCTCAAACTCCTGGCCTCAAACACTCCACCCACCTCAGCCTCCCAAAGTGCTTAGATCACAGGCATGAGCCACTGCACCCGGCCTGACTTTCAAATCTCATTTACGACTACAGTTGATCCTTGAATAACATGTATTTGAACTGTGTGAGTCCACTTAACATGTAACAGATTTTTCTCAATTAAAAATGGAATTTTTTGGGGGACTTGAAACAATTTGAAAAAAAAAATGTGCAGATGAGTCGTGTAGCCTAGAAATATTGAAAAAAATTAAAAAGTTAGGTATGTCATATAAAATATATGTAGATGCTAGTTTTGTATCATTTACTACCATAAAATATACACAAATATATTATGCTAAATTAAAATTTATTGAAACTTATGGATACAAATGCTTATAGACTATATACATGGTTCCATTTGCAGTAAACAATAAAGAAATGTAAACAAACATAAAAGCTGCAGTATTAAATCATAATTGCATAAAATTAATTGTGAGACATACTATACTACTGTAATAATTTTGTAGCCACTTCTTGGTGCTATTGCAATGAGCTCAAGTGTTGTGAATATTCACTTAAAACTCCATGTGACACTAATGATCTCTGCTGGAGCAGTTAATCTCTTCAGTAAAAAGTGATCTCACAGTTTTCATTTATTTTTCATCATGTTTAATACCATACTGTAAACCTGGAATACATAATACCATGGGACGCATAGGCGGAGGATTGCTTTAAAAAAACTATGCATCTGTTTTAAAATAAAACATTTATCTTGATTATAAAAATAGTACATGCTTATAATAGAAAATTTGGAAAATGTAGGGACAAATACTTGTCATTTAGAGCCAACCCATGTTAACATTTTAATGTATTTTTTCATTTAGTTCCCCTTTTTAAAGTGCCAGTTTAACATTATTCTATATAATATTGTTGTCTGCTGTTTTCATTTGATGCCTGATTCTTGTCACTTCAGTTACGCATACTTTTTCTCATTCTTAAATAGCTGTTGAGATCATATTTTTAATGATTTTGTAGTTTTCCATTATATAAATGAATTATTCATTTAATAATTTACTTCTACTTATTGTTGTTATTTTTGTTTTTTTAAGGCAGTGTCTTGCTCTGTTACCCAGGCTGGAGTGCAGTGGTATGATCAGGGCTCACAGCAGCCCCAACTTCCCCAGGCTCAAACAATCCACTCACCTGAGCCTCCCGAGCAGCTGGGAGCTATAGGTGCATGCCACCATGCCCAGCTAATTTTTGTATATTTTGTAAAGACGAGGTTTTGCCATATTGCTCAGGAAGGCCTCAAACTCCTGGACTCAAATGATCCACTGGACTTGGCTTCCCAGAGTGCTGGGATTATAGGCGTGAACCACTGTTGCAGCATTTTTTTTTGAGATGTGTTGTCCAGCATGGAGTACAGTGGTGCAGTCATGGCTCATTGCAGCCTTGAACTCCTGACTTCAAGCAGTCCTTCCACCTTCCTCTGCTGCTGTTTTGACATTTATGTTGTTCCCATTGTTTTATTTAAAAAACATTGGTGATATGAATGATTTTTAATTTTTTTTTCAGAGACAGAGTTTTACCATGTTGGCCAGGCTGGTCTTGAACTTCTGACCTCAGGTGATCCGCCTGCCTCGGCCTCCCAAAGTGCTGGGATTACAGGCGTGAGCCACCGCATCTGATCTATATGAATGATTTCTACACAGTCTTTTTTTTTTTTTTTTTTTTCTGAGATGGAGTCTCGCTTTATCACCCAGGCTGGAGTGCAATGGCATGATCTCAGCTCACCACAGCCTCTGCCTCCCAGGTTCAAGCGGTTCTCGTGGTTCTCCTGCCTCAGCCTCCCAAGTAGCCAGGATTACAGGCACCCCCCACTACCCTGGCTAATTTTTGTATTTTTAGTAGAGACAAGGTTTCACCATGTTGGCCAGGCTGGTCTCGAATGCCTGACCTTGTGGTCTACCCTCCTTGGCCTCCCAAATTGCTGGGATTTCAGGCATGAGCCACCTCGCCCAGGCTATACACAGTCTTTATATATATTCTGATTCTATTATCTTTAGATAGAGAATAATTGAGTCAAATGACTTTGAATACTTTTAATACATTTAGAATATTACTATTAAGTGAGTTGTTGAATTTAGTTATTTTTATGGTGTGTCATAAGTTCTAAACTTCATGTAATTCTATTATAACTTAGTTATATTGAAGAAATTTGCAGTGAGATGAATCTTTAAAAATTTAAATATCATATGATTATATAATTACATACATAAAGAGTATAATTTTTTATAAGTAATATGTAATATATATGTGATTTCTAATATGTAATTATTTAAATACAGTTTTAAATTATATGTGTCTTAAATAATTTAAAACATTCTTTTTTGTGTGTACTTGTTTATTTTACCCAAAAACTCATGTGTGATGCTGATAACACATGTGTATAACATAGAAAATATATACACCAGAACATACTCTCCACTTCCCAGCTTCGTTTTATTAGAAATCATTTTGAAAGTCTCTAATTTGTTTTCAATTTAAAACTTTTTTTTATGGACACATAATAGTTGGACATATTTGTGGGTACATAGTGATGTGTTTTGATATATATAAAATGTATGGTGATTGGATCAGAGTAACGATCATGTCTGTCATCCCAAACATAAAAAACCAGAAATCCTCTTTCCATTTGTCCGTTTTATAAATGAGGGTTTCCATATATCTTATTCACTTATGTGAGGTACACATGTTTCATGTATTTTCTCTTTCATGTTTCTATGCTTGAGCGTATTTTTCAATCTGTTAAGAAATGGACTTGGTGTGCATTTATTTTCTAGATTGCTACGCTTTACGTATGGTCCTTCATTTCCTCCATTTAAAGTTCCTGATGAAGATGCCAGTCTGATCCCTCCAGAAATGGATAATGAGTGTGTTGCACAGACATGGTTTCGCTTTTTACATATGTTAAGGTATTACTATTTTTTTATTATTTCATGTGCTATTTACCCAGTAAGTGTCTCAGGGCAGGAACTATAAGTCTCTTGTTTGAATTCAGAATGTGGATGCTAAGCACCATTCATCAAATTGAACCCAGTTGGACAACAAGCACATTTCTGTCCTATGCCTTCTGCTCTGTGGGACATTTATTCCATTGTAAACGATCTGATTCTTAAAGTTTTTTCTTGCATATCTTCTCTTTCCGGCCTAATTTTTCTATTTGTGTATTGACTAGCCTAATTTTTCTATTTGTATATCAGTAATTCTGAATTACTCTTTATGACCTTTTTATAAGTTAGGCATGTTAATCATTTTTTATTATTTCTTCCCATTTTGTAGTTATAGTGCTCTTTGATCAGAGAGGTAGTCACCTATGATTTCTTCCAATTTTATTTCCTTTGTAATAGTAAGTTCTTTTATATACCACAGGATCTGCCTTTATACACACACACACACACACACACACACACACGTACACGTACTCACACACACATATATACACATTTACAAATATACACACATATATGCACACACACACACACACACACAACGCACACATATAATTTGTAGAGATGGGGTCCTCCTATGTTGCCCAGGCTGGTCTCAAACTCCTAGACTTAAGCAGTCCACCTGCTTCAGCCTCCCAAAGAGCTAGGATTACAGGCATTGAGCCACTATGCCCAGCCTGGGATTTGTCTTTAGTATATATATTACTTTATTAATTTCTTCATTTATTTTTGTATCAGATTCACACTCCTAATTATTTTAACTTTATAATCTTTACTGATATTTAGTAGGCCTAATGTTTTTCTCTTTCTTCTTCTCTTGGAATATTTATCTCTTCTTGCCTGTTTAACATTTCCAATCAATTTTAGAACTAATTTTTCAAGTTATAAAACATAAGCAAACAGAAAGAAAAACCTCAACAAAACCTTCTGGGGTTTGGATTGTATATTAATTAGGGTAAAGAATACATTCTGCTTTAGCAAATGAACCTGAAAATCTTTTATAAAGTCTGGAGTGGGACTGGCTCTGCTTACATAGTCTTAAGAGACCCTGCTGGCAGAGGCTCTTTCGTCTTCAACAGATGACTCCATTAGGGCCTCAATGTTATAAGCAGGAGTCTTGGATCTGGCTAGCAGATGGGGAACAGAGAGCAAGGAAAATTTTGTAGGAGGGTTTTATGTGTCAGGCTTTGAAGTAATATAAATCACTGCCACTCATATTCCATTGGCCAGAACTCAGACACACACCACACTTAATTGTAAGAGAACAGAGAAGAGGAAGTGGTGAACAGTTAGCCAGACTCTACCAAAGATGAGAATTGTATTAAGCCTGTATTTATATTCAGGAAAAGCTTATATCTAATATTGAGTCTGCCTTTTAAGAGTATATCTTTTTCTTTTTTTTAGAATTTTGTATATCTTATTGAAATGTTTTACAGTTTTCTTCACAAAGATTTTAATATTTTCTTTACCATTATTTCTAGGTATTGCTGATGTTGTGAAAAGCAAACTCTTTTCTGCAATTCTGTCTTCTAGATGGCTATTACTGCTGTAAAGAACATTTTTTACTTTATGTTATTTTGCATACTATATATGGCATTTAAAAGAGCTCTGAGTATTTCACTGATTCTTCTGAGATATGGACACATATCTGCAAATAAGTGTCTCTTTCCTAATAATTCATACTTATTTTGGTGACTAATTAAAAGTACTTTGGATGCAGTAAGGCTTGGACTTGAGTTCTGCTAGTTTTTTCTTTGTGAACTTGAACAAACAATTTATTCTCACTGTGCCTCAGTTTCTTTAATCTACATAATGGGAATAATGATAGTACCATCTCGTTGTAAGAATTGAAGAAGAAAAAGCATGTAAAATGATATGATGCCTAGTGCATGGTAGGTGCTTGAAAAGTTGCTATTATTATTACAGCTAATTCTGTATATTATTTTACCGCATCCATCAGAATTTCTAGAACACTGTTGAATTAAAATGATACTGTTTTGGCACCTTTTTTGGTTCTGATTTTCATTGGAATGCCTCTAATATATGGAATTTTGAGTAGGATGTTGGTTGTTGATATTAGATGTTCTTTTTTATGCTCCTGGTTTCCTAAGCAATTAAGAAATTTAAAAAATATAGGCTGGGCATGGTGGCTCACACCTGTAATAATAGCACTTTGAGAGGCCAAGACGGGCAGATCACCCAAGCTTAGCAGTTTGAGACCAGTCTGGGAAACATGGTGAAACCCCATCTCTACTAAAAATACAAAAAACTGGGCAAACTGGGCCAGGCATGGTGGCTCACGCTTGCAATCTCGATACTTTGGGAGGCTGAGGTGGGCAGATCCCTTGTGGCCAGGAATTTGAGACCAGCCTGGTTAATATGCTGAAACCCCATCTCTACTAAAAATACAAAAAATTAGCCAGGCGTGGTGGCACGTGCCTGTAGTCCCAGCTACTTGGGAGGCTGAGGCAGGAGAATCGCTTGAACCTGGAAGGGAGAGGTTGCAGTGAGCCAAGATTGTGCCATTGTACTCCAGCCTGGGCCATAGAGTGAGACTTCGTCTCAAAAAGAAAACCAAAAAAACAAAATACAAATTAGCCGAGCATAGTGATGCACCTGTAATTCTAGCTACTCAGGAGGCTGAGGCACAAGAATTGTTTGAGCTCAGGAGGTAGAGTTACAGTGAGCCAAGATCACACCACTACACTCTAGCCTGGGCAATAGAGCAAGAGTGTATCCAAAAAAAAAAAAAAAAAATTAAAATATAAATAAAATCAGAAGTAGTACTGAATTGTTTCAAATAATATTTTTGGATCCATTTAAGCAATTAAGTGGTTTTTCTTCTTTCATCTATTGATGTGAAATATTAATTAATTTCCCAATGTTGAACCATCTTATCATTCCTGAAAGAAAAGTTTTGCTTGGTTATGGAGTGCTCTTAATGTTTTTCTGAATTGTCTATAGTTCTATTTTTTGACAAATTGAATAGGAAAACTTTGTTTTGTTATGCTCTGCTGTGTCAAAGTTTTATGTTCTCAAGACTTTGAAATAACAGAAAACTCTAGTCCTAGAGTTTTTTAGAGGTAGTTCTTAGATAATCTTTCTTGTTGAGCTGACTGTGGTACTTTACTCAGGATCATTTTGGATGGAAAAAATAGGAGACTACTTAAGCAATGCAGGTGTGAAAAAGATTATGTGACGTTAAGAGCATTCTTACTAGGCTCCATGAAGCAGTGAACAACCTTTTCTCATGTTGGGGAGGGATCTTGGCAGCCTTAGGACAAGACACTCTGTCATTTGTCTTTCTTTGCTTTTTTGATTCTCTTGTGCATACACAACAACTATTCTCTTTTTCCAGCAGGCTTCCTCCTGAGTCCCTGTTTGAGAGGGGGACATGCAGTCTCTTGGTAACTGCCCAGTGGTGTAAATAGCTGTGATACTGTTTGACTTTAGTGCTTGTCTTTCAGTTCATGGGGGCTTTCCCTTTGCTTAGTTTCTCAAAAGGGAAAATTGGGTCAAGTTATCTTTGTTAACTATGTCTCTGGCAGACATCTGGATAACTCCTTTAGGACAATTTTACCTCCTTTCTTAAATGAGCTACTAGTGGGTAGAAGGCAGGTCATGAGGATTATTTATGATTCTGATTATTTGTGATTGTTGGTAGATTTCCTAGGATGAACGTGGGATATGATGGGGAGATAAGCATCAACATTTTGTCTTGTATGTTAGTGCTTTATCTTTTTCCAGGAAAACCAAAAAATGTTTCTCATTTGTTTCCCATACTGTTCTCAAATCCTTGTCTTTGGACTTGTGTATGACCACCTGCCCTTTAGGCCCTACCTGGAGATTGTTTAAGTAAATTTAAGTGGAATCTGGATTTTCAACAAGTTCCCCACATGTGTCAGGTACACAGGGCATTGGGAACTGCAGGAATGCAGTTTCTTGTAGCCTTTGTTACCCATTCTCGTTTCAAGTTTTATTTATGTTCTTGAATCTGTTCTCTGAATATTTGGGTGCCAATAAAATCATTCTGGGTTTACCTCTGGAGAAGCTGATATGAACCTTTCTCTCTCTAGTTTTTGATGTGTAATAGACATGAATTTAGCTGAGCTCTGCTGGACTTAGGTGTAGTCCATTTCAACCTTACTCCTTGGTCTTCTAATTTCTGAATAGTTGAACTACAGCTCCCAGCAGGCACTGCTGCTAGAGACGAATCTCCCCTCTTCTACCTCACGTGATGGACTACAGTTCTATGGAAACAGTGTGCTACCACTGGAAGCCCATTTTTTCATACATGCACATACATTCCCCTTTCCCCAATTATAGTTACTTGAAGTTAAGTCTTTTGGTGGGTGGAAAAAAGGTTTTGAAAGGCAGAGCATGTATAGATTACTGATTTCTATTTCTCAGCCTAGTTCTTTTGCCTTGTAGTTAGTGAAAATTCTGTTTACTGGCTTTAGATTATCAATATTACTTTGAATTAGAGAGGCATTTTAATGGAATGCTAAGCAGACCATTTGAGTGAAAAATCATAATCTGTTTTTTAATGGAAATATTTAAGCCTATTTGTACATAAAATGTAATTCAGACACAAATACATTGTTTTGAAATGTATGGCTTTAGTACATACACATGAATACAACATAAAACTATAAAACACCAATCCTGATTTTCAAATTCTTTTTTTTTTTTTTTTAAGAAAATTAGAAATGTTAATATTAAAGTAAGATTTTCTCCTTGGAATTCTTGTTGACATATTTATAGCTTTACCATTCCATTGCTTAATTTTTTTTTTTATCCTGAGATGGTCTGTTGCTCTGTCACTCCGGCTGGAGTGCATTGGCATAATCATAGCTCACTGCCACCTTGTCTTGAACTCCTGGGCTCAAGTGATCTGTCTCAGCCTTCCAAGCTGGGACTATAGGCTGATGCCACCATGTCCATCTTCTATTGTTTAATTCTAAACATACTAGAAAAAATATCTGTATATACTCTTAAAAAATTAAAACTTTTTCTAGTGTTACTTTGATTCTCATGCTCTGAATAGGCAATGTTCATGTAATCACACTGCAGATCTTCTGTAAAGAAGTGTTGATATTTGAATTATTAGCCCATTAAATACAAATCAGTCTCTTCTCTGAATCAAAGAAATAGATATGAACAGTCCTGTTCTTAAATTAGATTACATGTATTTTATTGCTATAGAAATTTCTAAATTTGTGATTAATTCTTCTCTCTCTTTTGATAGTAATCCTGTGGATTTGAGTAACCCAGCTATTATAAGCTCTACTCCCAAATTTCAGGAACAGTTCTTGACTGTGAGCGGAATGCCGCAAGAATTGAATCAGTATCCCTGCCTTAAACATCTGCCTCAAATATTTTTTCGTGCCATGCGTGGAATCAGCTGTCTGGTGGATGCATTCTTAGGTGAATTTTGTGTATGTTGTTATATGTATGAAGAGCTTAATTTAGATAACTCTAGAGGCTAACCCTAGGAGTTATTAGAAAACACTCGAGGAAAAGATGAACAGATTTGATGACAAATAACAAGCGAGGGAAAATTATTTGCAACAAATAAAGTAGCCAGAGGGTTATTGTTGTTTTTATGTAACTATTTAGGTAGGTGCAAAAGTAATTGCACTTTTTGCCATTTAAAAGTAATGTGGCAAAAACTGCAATTACTTTTGCACCTACCTAATACATCAAAGAAGTACTAAGAACAAGAATTAGGCCTAGTAGATAAATGGACAAAGGATAAGAGTAAATGATTGGAAAAGAAAAGAGTGTTCATGTACAGTAGCTATCCAAGAAAATACAGATGAAAGTGCATTTGGAGGCCGGGCGTGGTGGCTCAGGCCTGTAATCCCAGCACTTTGGGAGGCTAAGGTGAGCGGATCACCTGAGGTCAGGAGTTCAAGACCAGCCTGACCAACATGGAGAAACCCTGTCTCTACTAAAAAATACAAAAATTAGTCGGGTGTGGTGGCACATGCCTGTAATCCCAGCTACTTGGGAGGTTGAGGCAGGAGAATCAGCTGAACCCAGGAGGTGGAGGTTGTGGTGAGCTCAGATATGTCATTGTCCTCCAGCCTAGGCAACAAGAGCAAAACTCCATCTGAAAAAAAAAAAAAAAAAGTGCATTTCATTTGGGACCATTCTCATGTATATCATTTAAAAAGTAAATTATACCTTTTGTGAACCATTCTTTTAAGCTGTTTTTCACATTTTAGATATATGAAAAGTTAATTTTTTAACCTGTTGAAAGGCAGTGACGTAATATCTGTCATTTTCTAAAATATTTATGTGTACTTATTAACATATTACAGAGTTAATATATTAGCTCTGATTATGTTTGGCTGCCACCTAACAACCAAAAATCCTAATATGAACAAGATAGTTTATTTTCACATATGCTAAATCCAGGGCTAGGCAGTCCAGGGCTGGTATAATGGTTTCATCACCAGCAGGGATTAAAGGCCCTTCCATCTGGTGGCTCTCCATTCTTCGCACAATGCCTCATGGGCCGTGATGGTTGAATGAGTTCCAAACATCCTGTCCAGGAATTAGTAAGGAGAGTCTGCATATGATTGGTCCTTTAAGAAGATTTCTTAGAAGACCAACTCAACTTTCTTATGTTCAAAATGTGGCCACTTCTAGCTGTAAAGGTAGCTTGAAAATTGAGTCATTTTTTTCTTGGTAGCCATGTCCAGCTAAAGTTTGTGTTCTGTTACTTAGGAAGAAACAGTGAATGGATGTTGTGAGGGAACTAGCACTCTGCTATTGTCTGTGTGTCCCAAGCCTTCACTAGGTTGCTGGGAAAATTTTTCTGATGATATATTTTGATCTATGAAGAATAACTTCGTTTGTCTTTTTTTTTTTTTAAGGCATTTCTAGACCCCGATCAGACAGTGCTCCCCCAACACCCGTGAATAGATTAAGTATGCCTCAAAGTGCTGCTGTCAATACCACCCCACCACATAACCGGAGGCACCGGGCTGTTACTGTGAATAAGGCCACCATGAAGACAAGCACAGTAAGAGTTTACGTCACCATTGTTATGCTATATATGGTTGGCTTTTTAATCTGCCATTTTTAAAAATAAAGTCTTGCTGTTTTCTCAAACTTTTCACGGGTATGGGTGTATTCTTGTGTTCTTCTAATAGGTTAGTACTGCTCATGCCTCAAAAGTTCAGCACCAGACATCCTCCACCTCTCCTCTGTCAAGTCCAAATCAGACTAGTTCAGAACCCCGGCCATTGCCTGCCCCTCGGAGACCAAAGGTTAACAGCATCTTGAATCTCTTTGGATCATGGTTATTTGATGCAGCATTTGTTCACTGTAAACTTCATAATGGGATAAACAGAGACAGCAGCATGACTGGTAAATATTACTCAAGAAATATGTTATCATTTTATTCCTTTTCCTTTTTCTTTTTCTTTTTAGACTTTCCTACCTGCAAGATTAATATGTATCTTAAAAAGCTCTCTGTTTCTGACCAGGCAGTGTCTTGTGCTTAACCCCTTCCAGCTGAAGTAACAGAACTTTGGAAGTTTTCCTACCTGTTCTTTTTGTGTATGTTCTATGAGGTTTGGCCTTTTGTCTGGTTTTATTAGACATACTTAAGGTTAGCCACATTTTGTTGAATCAGATTTCTTTCGGTAGGTGACCTGGAAGTTCCCTTCATGTCAGCCAGGATAATAACATTTATATAAAGAATTAAAAATTTGAACTGGAAATTTAGTTTACAAGAAGTGTTTTCTTAGGTTTTGACAGCCATTCACTCATTAGTACATGTAAACAATCAGAAAAGTTTTCCTTTACACTATAACCTCTCAGATTTTAGTCTAGAGAACTTTATTTCAAGGACACACTTTCAAAAATAGTATTTGCTCTTTAACTTAATAAGCTTGATTGGTGGAGAAATAATAACTCAACCCTGATATCTCCATTTAGATTTTATTATAAAAAGGAAACTGTCTAAATAAGAGCTGGTGTTTTTTTTGGTCATCTCAACCATTATATTTGAAAGTAGTGGCATAGGGGGCATGATGGATGGATGGGGTAGTGCACAGTGTTTTGAATATTTATAATGTGTCTTAGCTGAAAAATGACAGTGGCTGGCATTTATTGAGCTGCTGTTACTGTGGGCCAGGTACTGTGATATATCCATTAATGAGTGTATTGGTTGTTTGGTAAGAAAGCACTTTTCTACTAGGGTTGGAAATAGATCATAACAAAAAGATGTCTAATTATATTAGTTTATATGTCTCTAGGGAGACTGTTAATTCCAAGGATAAAACTAATACAATGGCCAGAAGGGTCTCTGCTTTCTCTCAGAAATGAATTTTTAGCTATTATTATCATTTTTAGCTATTAACTAGGGTGTATGTGAACATTATACACATGTAATTATTTTGAATGTTCTTACAAATCTTTAAAAGAATTTAGAGAAGTTGTGAATATAAACACTTTTAGGAATATAATTTGAGAATGCCATGGTTGAGTTTAGGGATACCTTTGCTTACTTTATTTTGTTCAAATTCAGATACTTTTTATTCTGCCATTTTCATATTATAATTTTATTCATAATTTGAAAGTACTGTTTACTTCTGGAATAGGTAAATGTGCTTACTTACAATAAGTGAAAACTTCTAAAAAATCACTTTTGGGTTATGCTTGTCTTTATGTTCATGTACCTTATATTTTGAGTTTTCTGTACCATGTTTATATTTATTAATTTGTATTTTCTAGAATGAATCAGTCCTATTTTTCTTCTTTATTTTTATTAAGATGTAATTCTTACAATGTAACTTTTGGGTATAGAGCTATTGACACTGAAATCTATGAATCTAGAATGGCTCAACCTGTTGCTTGGTTGGTGGGCTTGCTTAAACGGAACTTATAGATCTTTTTGCTCTCCAGGGAGTTTGTAACAGCTTTGCTCACCCTCTTGTACCAGAAGGTAAAAACCAGACTTCAAATCATATGTGAAAAACGTCTTTAAAATTTTTCCTTGCTGGGGAGAGGATAGAAGTTCCTTTTCTCCTCATTGTGTTCAGAGATGATAAAGGCTGTTACATTACCCAGGAGATATCCAAATAGTTAAAGCGGTTAGAACGCTAGGTGCTAATCTTGAGGTCTCAGGTCTGGTGGGAGGCTTGGGTATACTAACTGTTTTTTAAGTACTGGCTGCCATCAAGGAATTCCGCCATGCAGTTCACCTCTAACTTAAAATGTTTGCTTCTTTGAACTGGTTAGCTTTAGATTTACATGACAGTACACTGTGCTTTGTAAAAGTAACATTGAGCTGGGAAGGGTTAATGAACTAAAATTTTAATGCACGTTATGGGCAGTTCGAAACCTCAGTTCTTTGTAGTTGTGTAATTTTCTTCGTTCATTGTTTTGCATGATACAAAACTCATAATTTTGGACCTGAATGCACAATTTCCTATGTTTTTGAACTAGCTTGTGGTATTGTAAAGCTTTTAATTTAACTTTTAAAAAGCTAAAAAGCTTCTTAATTTATTGTAAAATTTCACCATCTTTAAAGTATTTTATAATTACTACTGTCCTTTGATTTGTTTCCATTTATTTCTATTATCTTGCAGCATCTTTTATCCAAATTCTTCTTTCTTATAAATCTTGTAAGTAGGAACCAGAAGCTTCTCCTTAATTGCAGTCATGTTTTTATTTTTTTCATAATTCCATTAAAAAATTTGATTGTCATTGTCTCTTGTAGTTTTTGCACTTGGGAAGAAAAATCCTTTTCTGTGTTTTGAATGGGGAAGATTGTTGGCAAAAGCAAATTAATCTGCCTGAATCAGTCCCATTATTTCTGTATACTAGTCTGGTCATGTCATGAATTCAAGGACTTTGCACTAACTGTGTTTTGGCTTTTTTTTTTT
>NW_016107333.1:3279265-3310523 GCF_001604975.1 Cebus imitator | reverse complement strand
AGCTTTAAGCTTATTTTTATACAGATTTAGTGTTTGATTTGTATGCATTCTGCATGTAGTGTTTTTCAAATGTATTATTGCTGGATAGCTTATTCAGGATTAAAAACGGCTCATGGGAAGTTGCATAAAGATTTACGCTTGACTCTGCATTCTATTAAATCTATTATAAAATAAGCATTTCATGTAGAGTAATGAAAGATTTCAGAGTGGTTTTCAATACACTGTGAAATCTTTTGTTAAAAATAAAAGCAACTTTCGAAGGGCTTCTGTTTCAGTGATAACGAATGACCATGGAATCTTTCTTATCAATCCAATTTTCTGATTTATCAACCTCAAGTTAGCTGCTGTCTGTGGTTGTTAAAATTCATTCTCATTTTGCTTGGTTGGGCAATTCTTTGGTGTGTGTTTTGGAGTTGGGTGGATGGTGGGAATGCTCTCTTTTTCTCCCTGCCCACTTCTCATCCTTCCTTTGGCCTCTCCCTCAAGTATACAGATTGGCATGGGGTTGCCCATTTAATTATGGTGTCCATCTGGGGTAATGTGTAAATTGCAGTAGCTATTTTTCTTAACGTTTAAGCATTATTCTTTAGGGGGAAGAAAAAACAGGAAAGAAATAATAGAAAAGCCAAATTTTGTATTATATATCTGTATATGGATACAGATATATACAAATGTACTCTGCTGATCAAAAATTCAGTTGAAAAATGCTTCTTGTACAAACTGTTAAACTGACAATGCCACTGTAAATTAATTGTAACTTATTTTCAAAGAAGATTTCAGAGAGCCCTTTTTAAAAACATTAAGACATAGTTGCTAAACAAAAGCACTTATTGGATTCAAGTAGCTATTTAATGACACCAACATTTGATCTTTGTGTCCAGGGTCCCATGAGCCTATTTGGCATATTGCAAATATAATAAAACCCTCCTTTTCTCTCCCCAGCCATTACAACACAAGCTAGCATGGAGTTTCGACGGAAAGGGTCACAAATGTCCACAGACACCATGGTTTCCAATCCTATGTTTGATGCAAGTGAATTTCCTGATAACTATGAAGCAGGAAGAGCTGAGGCTTGTGGGACACTGTGTAGGATTTTTTGTAGCAAGAAGACTGGAGAAGAGATTCTGCCAGCTTATTTATCCAGGTCTTGGAATTTTTGTTTGTTTTTTCATTTATATAGTTTTGTTAGTGAAGCCATTGTAGCACGGCTTGGCAGACAGAACTGATGAGTGAATGTTGGTCTGAAATACCTACAGATGTCTGTAAGTGACTGGCATTTGCCTGAAATCTTTCATTTTACCTGCCTCATCAGATTTGGTAAAGACCCCTTAAGACCTTTTTTGTTTTAGAAGTGCTATTTATGTCATCTTATTTGAACCTTTTTAATATGGAGAGATTTCAAAGGACTACAATAATTCGTTAACAAATTTTTGGCACAGTATTCACATGTAGGCAGTCCAGAAATAAGTCAGCTATAAATCCTGCCTCCAAGGAGCTTATTTTCTGGGCAAAGCCATGAACAAAGCCATGTACACACATGACAATGATCCAACAGGAATAGGATGTTGATGGGAGAGGCACAGATAATGTGCTGTTGGCATTCAGGGGAAGAAGCAGCACATATTTATTTACTCCAGGGGTAAGAGTTATGGAGGATTGAATGATTATGCTGAACTTAGGGTAGTATTTAGACTCTGTTAGGAAGGTGGTTGGGGTCATCTTCTCCAAATCTCTGGCTTCAACTATCTTTATGAATGCCTGTGCCATCCATTCAGTTGCTCAGTCCAGAAACTAGAGTCATTTTAGAATCCTCTTCTGTATCTTTAGTTGATCAACCAACTCCTCCCTTTCTGCTCCTTAACCCTCTTTCTGATCTCTCTTTTTACTCTGTCCCCACCATTACACTTTAGACTTTGTCACTTTTCTCCTAAGTTAACTCATAGTGGCCTCCTGTTTATCTTGACACTGTTTTGCCTTCCTTAACTGATCATTCACACAGGTGCAGAAGTGAAGTTAATATCAACAGTATTTAGATATCTGCATACTTGCTAGGTTCTCAGGACATAGAACTAAACTGACTCCATCAGAGGGAACCAAGTACAGAAGTTTATAGATATGAGAAAGAATGGTATATACAGGCAGCTAGGCAGGATGATTTTATTTATTTATTTATTTAGTTATTTGAGACAGAGTCTTGCTCTGTTGCCCAGGCTGGAATGCAGTGGCTTGATCTCTGCTCACTGCAGCCTCTACCTCCTGGGCTCAAGTGATTCTCCTGCTTCAGCCTCCCAAGTACCTGGGACTTCAGGCAAATACAAAAACCACCATGCCTGGCTGATTTTTGTATTTTTAGAGATGGGGTTTCACCATGTTGGTCAGGCTGGTCTAGAACTCCTGACTCAGGTGATCTGCCCACCCCGGCCTCCCAAAGTGCTGGGATTACAGGCGTGAGCCACCGTGCCCGACCTGGGTTATCTTAACTATAGGGGCTTGGCTTTAAGCAACAGAAACCCTTTCAACCTGACTTAAGCAAAAATAGAGTAAGTTGTGAGAGCTAGTGATATTTATTAAATTCTAAGGTCAGGAAGTACAGCATGGCCTCATGAAGAGCAGATACTCAAGGACCAGAACAGTTTTATTCCTCTTTCTTTCTGTCTTACTGGTCTCCCAGAACTGCTTCATTCTTCTCTTCTCTGCAGATCATTTTCTCATATTGTAGTGTGCTTCTAAGTTCTCAGTTTTCATGGCCTTGTCTAGGTGACCATCAGAGCCAATTAGTGTCTCTGAATTTTAATTATAGATTTCTGGGAAGGAAGATCTAATTAATCTGCCTGTCTCTGGTCTAGTCAGCTGCAGTTGTGAAGGTGGGTCACATAAGGGTGCTGGAGCTCACTCCTTGTTGTGGGGGCACATTTCTCAGGAACTGTGGGCTGGGGAGATACCCTAAATGATACCGTAGTAGTAGCAGGGAAGACTATGACCATGAGCTTTCTGACTGAGCCATAAGACTGAATGGGTGGTAGTAGGACAGACTGAAACCACAGATTTGTGAGAGGGCAAGTGATCAGTTTAGTTTTGAATTGAATTTCTGTTATTTTTTATTTATTTATTTTTTTTAAAGACAGGGTTTTACCATGTTGGTCAGGCTGGTCTAGAACTCCTGGCCTCAGGTGATCCACCCACCTCGGCCTCCCAAAGTGCTGGGATTACAGGCGTGAGCCACTGGGCCCGGTGAATCGATTGAATTTAAAGTGCCTGTGGGATATTTATTAATAAATATGTATTAAGTCCTACTGTGTGCCAGATATTGTGCACAGAAGTACCATAGTAATCAGTAGGCATCCAGATATCCAGTAAGCTTTTGGCTAATAGATCCGGAGCTCAGTTGAGAGGTGTGGGTTAAAATGATTTGATTGTATTCAGTGACTTAAGAAGTGTTTAAAATCAGGCTAGTAAAAGAGAGAGTGTCGAGAACTGAGGTTGTCAGCCTGAGGAACACCGCTGTTGGGGGCAGATAGAGTAAAAGGACGTGTTAAAGGAAATGGTCATAGAAATCAGGGAAGAACAAGGAGAGAAGAAGGGAGTAATCAAAGGGTTGAATGCTTTCAGAAGGCAGACTGAGTTAAGACTTAGTCATGTCTTCTAGATTCTGAAATCAGGAGTCCCTTAGTTATTTGCTAGTATGGTTTTAGTTGAGTTCTAGGGAGAGAAGATAGATTGAAATGGGTTGAGCAGTAACCAGTAGGTGAAGAAGTTGTTTCTGAAGAGTTTTGCAAAGAAGAGAAAAGTACTTCACAGTAGAAGAGTGTAACAGTATAGTTGCTCTTGAATAACAGGAGATTGAATGCTTAGTTAATTAGAGGTTGGGGGTGGAGTTAAAACTAAGGTATATTTAGGTATTTTCCTAAAAGGAATCTCATTCAGGTGACCTTCATGATGAATACAGAGGATCGAATACAGGTTGCTTTCTTTCATTGTACCCCCAAAAATAATAGGGAAGGGACAAAAATGTAAACATACTTTTTTCCATAGGAATTACTAAATTTTGCAACATTTTTCTGTTACAGAATTTAATTCAGCAATTCCCTCAGTTTATTGAAAAGTACTGCAGCCTATCGTTTTGTTTTGTTCTGTTGCCTTATTTGCTGCCCCCTATAACTTTGAGTTGCAAGGCTTAAGCTTTGAGAAGGTATAATGAACATGAATTTTTTTTTCTTCATTAAGAAGGATGATTTGGGTCTTAGTGTATATGAATCAGAATTGTTTTAATTCCCGTAATACCTTTTAAAGGGTAAAATTCAGGTAATTCCAGTAAATTCCAGTAATTCCAATAATAATACCCTTTAAAGGGTAAAAATAGTGAAGGGTGGAAATAGACTTTCAGATAACTATGTAGCAAATAATAATTATGAAAACTTTTGATCAGCAGTTTGTTTAAAATTTTTTTCTTGCTTTCCTAGATTTTACATGCTTTTAATTCAAGGTTTGCAGATAAATGATTATGTGTGCCATCCTGTCTTGGCCAGCGTTATTCTAAACTCTCCTCCTTTGTTCTGCTGTGACTTGAAAGGGATTGATGTTGTGGTTCCTTACTTTATTTCAGCTCTTGAAACCATTTTGCCTGACAGGTAAGCTATCATTCTCTGCTTTTAAATCAACTGTCTGATTTGGCCTGGTCTGTTGGTGCTTCCTCCCCAGTTTCCCAATGTATTCTGTCCAGTTGTCTTCATAGTCCAAGGGGACTCAGGCCACATTAAATAAGTGTAGCGTGTCCGGACCCACCTCATCCCTGATCTCCTTCAGTTCTGATTTGTCTATGGGGTTGTTGAATCCTTTCTGGCCTGGTCTGGAAGGGTAAGAGCGACTCCAGCACAGAGGTCTTACCTTTGTAGAGTAGGCCTTACATTTTAGATAAAGAAATCAATCAATCAGTAAGTGTCTAGTTTAGTTTGGTAACAGTTTAACTTAGAAATACACAATACACATATACACAATGCTTTTGGATTTCCAATGGATTTGGAAAAATTGGCATTATATATATTTTGCAGTAGCTAAAAATGTATTTTAGTTAAAAATACTGATAGCTTTTTATTTTTTTGGCAGAGAACTCTCAAAATTCAAAAGCTATGTAAATCCAACAGAATTGAGAAGATCCTCCATTAATATCCTGCTTTCTTTGTTGCCCCTCCCTCATCATTTTGGCACAGTCAAATCTGAGGTATTGTTTTATTAAAGTTTTCTATATTGTATATTCTGTGTTGTGTACTAATTTAAGTCAAATTGAATGTTAAAAATGGAACGGGAGCTTTTTTATTTTTAAACTCAAGTTATTTCACTCAAGTTATTTCAAGTGAATTAACAAAATTGATTTGTGATTTTTTTTTTTCCCTGTCAGTTTTTCTACCAGTTTTCAAGCAGTTATAGGCTAAGGACATTTATTAACATAGTGTTAGTGACAGAATTAGCACAGCGGCTAATACTAGACTGAAAGCTTTGCTCATTAGACTGATCTCTTCCTCTATCTAGCTGTTCCCATGTGGGCATCATGAGCTGCAACAGCTGATGTTAAATATTATTTGTTTTTTCCATAGGTGGTCCTGGAAGGAAAATTTAGTAATGATGAAAGCTCTTCTTATGATAAACCAATAACTTTTCTGTCCCTGAAGTTGAGACTTGTGAATATATTAATAGGTGCCTTGCAAACAGAAACGGACCCCAACAACACCCAAATGATACTAGGTTTGTATTCACACGTTATTTTGCAAGTGAAAACCCAAGTACTGTTGACTGCAGGCCTGCTGAGGAGGCAGCAGTTGGTGACGGGAGCCTAAACCTAGTGTAGCTCTACTTTTCTGAGTCAGAGGCACAGTTAGTTTTTTATGTAAAGAAATTTAAAGGGGTGAGATCAGGGAAGTAAAGTGTTGCAGTTTGTCTTGGTTGGTCATTTTATTTGTGCTGTTGCTTTCTTCCTCCCTCGCTCTTTCTCTTCCTCCCTTCTCTCCTTTCCTTACTCTTTGCTTCTCCTTCCCATCTCTCTCTTCTTTTCTCCTTTCTTTCTGCCCTCCTTCCTCCTGCCTCTTTCTCGTCCTCCTGCCCATTACTTACAGGTCTCATTGGTCTGGATTTTCCTTGTAATTCTCTGTGCCTCCTTCACACTGGCTTTTTTTTTCTCATTCACTGAACACATCCAGCTCATGATTTCTTCAGAGCATTACTTTATATTCCTCCTGCTAGGATGTTATTTCCCTAGATTTTTGTTTGGCTTTTCTTTATCATCTTCTTAGAGAGAGCTTTCCTAACAGACCTTGCTAAAAATTATCTTATTTCATCTTTCTTTTTCACAGCACGGAACCTGAAATTGTCTTATTTAAATATTTGAACTCCCCCTTTTTGACATGTTTTTCAAAATATAAAGTATTTGTTGATTGACAGATCTAGTGTTAGCACTAATGGACAGTGTTATCTCCCTGAAAATCCTCAGAGAGACCCTGATGAACAAAGAAGCTCTTCTTTTCTTCCTCTGATCTGATGTTCAAATTGGGTAAACAGTAATATTTATATTTGAAACAGCAAATTATATTAGAAAAAAGGTTTTCAGTTGTTGCTTCTGGGTCTCAGTACCACTGAAGTGCAACCCTGGGTATTGAGGTCACCACCCTCGATAGTGGAAGCTCTCGGAAAAGTAGTGCTTTCCTCAGCCACCTAACAGGAGTCCCCACAGAACCATGTGACTGCAAATACCATCCCAGCCCTCAAACCTGGGTAACACTTAGAACTCCCTGCTTATGGAGCAGTTGATCTCTGAGAATGCCTTGACCTTACAGTGGTTAGAGGCTTACTTTCTTCTCTTCATTAGCAGGACAAGCGTTAGGCTTCTTCCTAGCATCTTAGATTTTTATCTGTTCAAAAGTTGAATCAGATGTTTCCTTTAAGCCCTTATGTTCCCAGAGGAGGTGGGGTATATGTCCTTCCGACAGGAACACAGTCCTTGGAATGGTTTCTGAAAGGCCTCTAAAACTGAGAGAGACAGGCCTCTAAAACCGAGAGAGACAGATCCTGAAGAGATGGGTCACAACAGCCAAAAACCATATTTTTCCGGAGACACCCAATTAGTAGGTGACTGGAGTTGTCTGTAGCTGGGCAAAAAAAAATTTGAGGGTCTCATAAGTCTCAAATGCCATTAATTTAATTGTGGACACGATTTTCTAGACTCGGAGTTTTCTGCTCTTTATATTCCCAGTTATGCTATATAGCTATATTCTTGTTCATGCTGGGCTTTTAGAGACCTTGTGAAGTTAATGTGGTCAGTCTGACCAAGGTTTGGAACGAGAGTTTACCAGTGGGTTCGATAACTGTCTCAGATGCATTCTGAACACAGAGGGTGGTGTATGTGGAGGGGGATGTTTTGACATGTGAGAATTTCCAAGTTACAATGTTTTAGGTTATTTAAATAACATAATTTTGCTTGAAATCATATAATTTCTACGATTGAAGCGTATTTGGTTTTGTTATACCCTTGCTCTGAGGCGCTCCCTATGTACTTTCCAAGGAAGAGTCAGTTGTTACTCTTGCCATAAAGTGGCAAAGCTCTTTCCGTCTTCTCTTTATCCACAGTGGGCAAGAGTACCTCCCACTGAGATGAGATGCAGTGCATTAGGCTCACCATCTCATTTCTGTCCTAGCCTTTCCAGGACAATGGGTTCCTTGATAATAAATAAATGAGGCTTACTTTAGGGTATGCAGATGTTGACAAGCCCCAGACTGTGTTGCTTTAATCATTCTTAAAAAATAGTGTGGTCAGAAAAGTATTGCTGTGACTTTTATTTTATACTTTTTGTTTTATTTTATTTATTTTTCTTTTTACCTGTAGAAAAAAACAGTAATTTCTGTTTTATTTTTAAGACTAGAACCTAGTTTTTAAAATATTCCATAATATTTTCTTTAGTTTGTATTACCCTTGAAATTGAGATGCTTACATCTGGTCTTTTATACTAGTTTTAAAAAATCTGATAATGAGCATATTTTTAAATAAAGCAAAGTTTGATCCTCACGTTCATTTTTTAAAATTTATTTATTTAGGTTTTATTTATTTAATTTTTTTTCCCCCCTGAGACAGGTTCTTGCTCTGTTGCCCAGGCTGGAGCACAGTGGTGCAATCATGGCTCACTGCACCCCAACCTCCCGGACTCAAGTGATCCTCCCACCACAGCCTCTGAAGTAGCTAGGACCACAGGCGTGTGCCACCATGCCTGGCTAATTGTTTTTTTAGGGAAAAAAAAAAAAAAATGAAGTCTTGCTATATTGCCCAGGCTAGTCCTGGGCTCCCCCAGTCCTCCCACCTTAGCCTCCAAAAATGCTGGGATTACAGGTGTGAGCCGCTGTGCCTGGCCCACATTTATTTTAGGAAAAATTTTTTTTTTGAGACAGAGCCTCGCTCTGTCACCCAGGCTAGAGGGCAGTGGCATGATCTCAGCTCACTGCAGCCTCTGCTTCCCAGGTTCAAGTGATTTTCCCACTTCAGCCTCCCAAGTACCTGGGATTACTGGCACCCACCACCATGCCCTGAAAATTTTTGTATTTTTTAGTAGACACTGGGTTTTTACCATGTTGGCCAAGCTGGTCTCGAACTCCTGATCGCAAGTGATCTGCCTACCTTAGCCTTCCAAAGTGCTGGGATTATAGGCGTGAGCCAATGTACCTGGCCAGACTTAGGGAATTTTTAGAGTCTCTTCTGATCAATCAGTGGATTTATTATTAGAATTGACCCTTGAACAACATACGGATTAGTGATGCCAACTCCCTCAGCAGTTGAAATCCACATATAACTTTTCGATCCCCTGAAAACTTAACTGCTAATAGCCTACTGTTGCCCAGAAACCTTACCAGCAACAGTTGATTAACACATATTTTGTATTTTATGCATATTAATATATACTACATTCTTGCAATAAAGTATGCTGAAGAAAAGAATATTTTATTAAGAAGTACATGGTGTAATCCCAGCACTTTGGGAGGCCTAGGCGGGTGAATCATGAGTCCAGCCTGGCCAACATGGTGAAAGCCCGTCTCTATGAAAAATACAAAAATTAGCCAGGTGTGGTGGCACCTTCCTGTAATCTTAGCTACTTGGTAGGCTGAGGAAGGTGAATGCTTGAACTTGGGAGGTGTAGGTTGCAGTGAGCCCAGTCTGTGACATTGCACTCCAGCCTGGGCAACAGGAACAAAACTCTTGTCATTCTGTCTCCCAAAAAAAAAGAAAAAAATCTCCCCCTCTCTCTCTCTCTCTCCCCCTCCCCTCTCTTTCTCTCTCCCCCCCTTCTCTCCTCTCTCTCTCTCTCTCTCTCTCCCCCTCCCTCCCTCCCCTCTCTCTCTCTCCCCCTCCCCAGGAGGGGGAGCACACTCTCTGAACCCAGGAGGGGGAAGTTGCAGTGAGCTGAGATCACGCCACTGCACTCCAGCCTGGGCGACAGAGGGAGACTGTCTCAGAAAAAAAAAAAAATCATGAGAGAAAATACATTTGTAGTACTGTACTGTATTTATTGATACTATAAATTTTCTGTTTACAAGATGAATCATCTGAAATGTTGGGTAGTTACAGGTGCAGACCGTGATCTACGGTACATATCAAGCAACTCAGCTTTTTCTTGTAATGTCATGAGTTCTCTCTGCTTCTTGGGAGCACTTCCAGCATCACTAGTGGCACTTTGTGTGGGTCCCACGGTGTTAGTCAGGGTTCATGGTGTTGCACTAAACATTATGAAAATATGGGAGAACCATGATATGCAATTTACTGCAATATTCAATCTGCTAGAGAGGTGAACTACTCACATGGAGATGGTTAGCATCACATTGTATTTTAGGGAGGATACTCATTAATGCTTGAGCTCACCCCAATAACAACAGGAGGAGGCAACAAAATTATTACAGAAGTAGAGTATGTACTACAGTTAATTTTATGCAGTTTTTTAATAATGCATCTTTGTTTACATTTCTGTGAATTGCAAATGGCATCAAGTATGGTCTGTGTTTGTGTATATAAGTTTTGATACATTGTATCTTTTTAATTTATTTTTAGAGACAGTGTCTTGCTTTGTTGCCTACTTTGGTCTAGGGCTTCAAGCGATCCTCCTGCCTTGGCCTCCCAAAGTGCTAGAATTACAGGCATGAGCTACCCTGCCCAGCCAATTTTNAAAAAAAAAAAAAAAAAAAAAAAAAAAATATATATATATATATATATATAAAATATAAAGAAAGTAAAATTCTATCAAAGCTCACCACTCAGAGATAAACATTGTTGACATTTTGGTAAATACTATTCCAGACATTTTTGTTTAAATATGAATTAAATTTTACATAAATATATACCTTTTCTGGAAACATTTTTCTTCTAAAGTCTCAACAATAGAATGTAGACATTTCCCTAGTTTTATAACTATAAAATTGTTTTCACAACAAAGTTTTTTTTTTTTTAACTTTTTAAATATTTTGTAAGGACGAGAGTCTCTCTATGCTACCCAGTCTAGTCTAGTCTCAAACTACTGGCCTCAAATGGTCCTTGTACCTTGACCTCCCAAAGTGCTGGGGTTACAGATTCCAGGCATGCATCAGGCCCGATTGTTTTTTCAATTGGTTTTTTGAGATGCAGTCTTCCTTTGTTGCCCAGGCTGGAGTGCTGGGGTACGATCTTGGCTGACTACAACCTCCACCTTCCAGGTTCAAGCAATTCTTGTGCCTCAGCCTCCTGAATAACTGGGATTACAGGCGCATGCCACCACACCTGGCTAATTTTTATATTTTTAGTGGAGATGGGGTTTCACCATGTTGGCCAGGCTAGTCTCGAACTCTTGACCTCACGTGATCTGCCCACCTCAACCTCCCAAAGTGCTGGGATTACAGGTGTGAGTCACTGCACCGAGCCATTTTTTGGATATTTTTGTGCTGTACAGTTTGGGAGTTTTTTCAAATTGTCACAGATCTTCAAAAAATTTTCTAACATACTTATTGAAAAAAATCTGCGTATGTACAGTTCAAACTCATGTTGTTCAAGGGCCAACTGTAATTTCCTAGGTATTTCAGGAATGTTCAACCAAAATGATATTCTTATCTCACTATTAATCATATAAAATGTCTTAGCAATTTTAATATTCTTGTATATTTTATATAAAATACTGTTTTTTTGTTGTTGCAGGAGCAATGTTAAATATTGTTCAAGATTCAGCACTTTTAGAAGCCATTGGTTGCCAGATGGAGATGGTAAGTAAGACATAATCTGTCAGAGAATATCACTTTTGGATTTTATGTAAATTATATACCAAAATGTCCATCTTTGTGAATTTTAAAGGCCTTTGGTTTATAAATCCTGGTCATTGGCTTAGAAGGATTCTGTTTAAAAATAACGTATATTTTGAGGATTACTTTTCAGTGCCTCGTAAAAGCTGTACATCAGGTCCCCGAGAGATTCTGTATGAGAGAAACTTCAGTTAAATCCAGTCTTTATTCCTGAACAGTATCTACTTAAAACTCTTACTTGTTTTGCTGTGGTGGCGAACTTGGTTGAATAACCTAGGAAAAGCTCTAGCCAGCAAGCATCTAGTTTAACTTTTTCTTTCTAACCCCTCTAAACCTAAGTTTGAAGGTCCCGCAAAGCACCAATGCTTCTAAATAAAAAATGCTTCTCAGAGACTTCCAGTGCTCTCTGCTTTGTCTTCAAGATATGTGATACCTATACTTGGAGTAGAGGCAGGAGAATGGGGGGTTAATAGGGTATACTAGGATAAGCTGGGTAGATGTAGGATGAGCGATCAAATTATTATTAAGAAAATTACACTCATGTCTCTGTAGGTGGTTAATAATAATTTACTGATCTGAATATAATGAATTGTGTTTATATGGGGAAAAAATTAGGGAAGTCTAATAGATAGGTTTATTAGCACCTCTACATATCTTCATACTAACCCTAGTATTTTATTGTTTGTGTTTTCTGATATAACTATATTTGAAAGTTGTTGTTGTTTGTTTATTCATGTTTTTTAAGCTTATATTTCTGTTCTGAAGCTTTGCTTAGGAGGCACTAGGGTATTTTCCTTAAGGACCCAAATCAGTAGCTGGTGAAGTCTAGTGAAGATGAAAAAGCTGGGCTGGCCCTTTGTAAATAGTGGCAAAGAAGACCCCCAGTATGGACACCTGTAGTAGTCAAACCCTTCGTACCCTCCAGCAGATGTGTCTATGTAAAAATACCACAGTGGTTTTAATCCTTTGTCAATTTTTATCTGTTAATATCAGTTTGTGCTATTCAGTTGGCACATTCTGTTTTATCAACAAGGTTTTTAATGATTGACTTTTATTTATACTTGTAAACTGTGATGTAACCCTCAAACACTTGATTCATTTCATTTAACTAGGGTGGTGGAGAAAATAACCTGAAGAGTCATAGTCGCACTAATAGTGGTATTAGTTCAGCAAGTGGCGGAAGCACGGAGCCCACAACTCCCGATAGTGAGAGACCCGCTCAAGCTCTCTTAAGAGATTATGGTAAGTCATGTTTCTTTTGAAATTCAAAGTTTAATAGAATGATTTTAATGCTCACATTTATAAGACAAAAACATTAAAATTTTAATGTTCATGATTTTTTTATGTACTTAAGTGTGGTAGAGAGGATGTCAGTCTAAGAAGCTAAGAGAAAGAAAACAAATCTTTTTAATTTAGCTGTATAGCTTTTGTGTAGTATATTAGATTTTATAATTGATAGTAGTGGGTGATCCGGAAACATTTCTGAATTCTCTACTATGTGTGGTGTTAGAGAACCAAATAGGATGTGGGCTCTGCCTGAGAGCTCACAGTATAGTGGCAGAGATGTCCAATAAGCCAATTATTACAGTGTGGCAAGGAGGGTGATGGGGGATGCATTAGATAGCAACCCAGAGGAGAGCATCTCTTCATGTTAAAACCTGTGTACCCTATTCACTAGGTTCTTTAGTCCTGAAACATTTTTATTTTCTGTCCTGCCAACTAAAACATTTGCCAGCCAAGCATCCCATACAGGGTTTTCCCCTACCTTGGGCAGTTGTTTTATCGGTTCTGTGAGTTTGTGGAGTACCTTTTATGTTTTTCTACACAAATATTAACAGTGTATTGAATCTGTTGAGCATTTATCCAACTAGATTGGAGTGATATCTAGATTCTTAGATGTGAGCTTAATTTTTTAATCATCTAGAGAGTTCATGAGCCATGTTCATGAATTCATGAGGCATGTTTCTATGATTTAAGTTTGCAACATGTATCCTTGAACATGTCAGATACATAAAGCCATTTTGTGGATATTTGAATAACACCTTTAAATATATTTGTAAAGAAGTTATTTAAATTATCTTATTCACTGTGTATGTAGATTTAGGTATTCTATAGATTGAAAATTTATTGTTCATGCTTTCTGAAACATGTTTAAGCTAAATAAATTTGTCATTACTGGCTGCGCACAGTGGCTCAAACCTGTAATCCCAGCACTTTGGGAGGCCAAGGTGGGCAGATCACCTGCAGTCAGGGGTTTGAGACCAGCCTGGCCAATATGGTGAAACCCCATCTCTACTAAAAATACCAAAATTAGCTGGGGGTGACGGCGGGTGCCTGTAATCCCAGCTACTTGGGAGGCTGAAGCAGGAGAATCACTTGAATCTGGGAGGCAGAGGTTGCAGTGAGCCAAGATTGCACCACTGTACGCCAGCCTGGGCAGCAGAGCGAGACTCCATCTCAAAAAAAAAAAAAAGAAAAGTTTTTCATTACTGCATGTGTTCTAATATAAATGTTTTAAGTGATTGTTTGTTTCAGCATTTTGAACTGGTGTTAGTGAGCTCTGCTTGTAATGTCGTAAAATATTTTTTACTAAGAAATCCTGATTTGTGTTAGTGTCGCATGAGTGTCTCTCTTTAATGATCATTCCTTTTTCTGTTGTCACTGCCCTCTTTCTGATAGGATCGACAGGTATAATGTCCCTAAAGCTTTTTTTTTTTGTAAATTCAGTTTGTCCTTATTTAATTTTTTCTAATTTTCTATTAGCTAACTAGTAATTACTTTTAAATATAGATTGGAGCCCAAATAAAAATACAGTGGCTTGGTTATTTAGTTTTTTTTAGAAATATTAAAGTAATCTTGGAGAATTAAATGTTAAAGTGTGTTTGAAAAGGCATTGCATGTGAGTTTTGATGGTTTAAACTCTGTAAGTAATTTCAACAGATGCTTGCTTTAGAGTAATTCCCAGCATCTGAGGAGGCTGTAAAATTTCAATTCTTTCCTCTATATCAGTTTTAAGGAAATAATTGATAGCCTTTTCATCACTTTTTGAAAATGTAGCTCTCTCTGAGTTGATAATTTATAAACTTTAAGATTTACATTGTTATAAAAATGATACTGAAACTGCCAAATCCCACAGTTGTGTGAAAGTGCGTGAACCAGGAGCTAGAAGCTGCTCTGGTCCAGCACGTGTGCCTGTGCACCGTTCAGTCGGACTTGGCACTCAGGCCAGTGGGGTGGGGAGCGTAGCACTGTGTGGGTGCCCGTCATTCTCACTGTGGCTGCTATGGTCTGTGCCTAGTGGATGCTGTGCTTCTCGTTACTAATGCTTAGTTGTTTTCCCTCCCTGTGGGACGTGGCATTGGGGTTATATCCTAGCTCTTAATACAGATTCAGCTGCTGGGCTCCTGATTCGCAGCATTCATCTCGTCACTCAAAGACTCAACTCCCAGTGGCGCCAAGACATGAGCATATCACTGGCAGCTCTAGAGCTCCTCTCTGGCCTTGCAAAGGTGAGGAAGACAGTCCTTTTATTTTAACCCAACAGCTTTTGGCCTTGGCTCTTTTTTCTGTATCTCTTGACCCCTTGTGTGGGTATTTCAGTGTTGATCACTAGTGTTGATTTAGTTTGGTTTATATCCAAAGTGTGCAAAATTGAGCCTCCAAGTGAAGTTTTACAAAATGAACTTTACTGTTTAAAAATAGGTTCAAAGAGTATGAATGAGATTTTTACTGTTAAATTATAGGAAACATTTCAATACTTGCTATTTATTTATTTGCATATAATAGAATACATATTGATTTTGTAAAATGTGATTATCTTAATGTATGCCATTTGGGATTACCTGTGGCTCTGCCATCTTCTATGATCAGAGATAAGTGAAAATTGGCTACACTTTTTTTTTCATTTGTTTTGTTTTTTGAGATGGAGTCTTGCTCTGTTGCCTAGGCTGTAGTGCAGTGGTACAACCTCAGCTCACTGCAACCTCTGCTTCCAAGCAATTCCCCTGCCTCAGCCTCCTGAGTAGCTGGATTACAGGTGTACATCATCTCGGCCAGCTAATTTTTGTATTTTTAGTAGAGTTGGGGTTTCACCATTTTGGCCAGGCTGATCTCAAACTCTTGACCTCAAGTGATCCACCCACCTCGGCCTCCCAAAGTGCTGGGATTACAAGTGTGAGCCACTGCACCCGGCCTTGGCTACGCTTTACAGATTTCTTTCACACCTGGTATTTCAGTTTTGTGGAACCTTAGAACTGGGTGGTCATTTGTGCGTCTCTTAAGCGTATACTTTCTTTGAAATTTGCGTAATATAAAATTAGCCATTTAAAAGCAAACAATTCAGTGACTATTGGTACATTCACAATGTTGAGCAACTCCTACCTCTAGTTTCAAAAAGTTTTTATCACCCCTAAAGGAAACTCATACCTATTAAGCAGTTTTGCTTCAGCTCCCCCACCCCTCCTCCTCTGACAACCACCAGTCTGCATTTTGTCTCAATGGATCTGCCTGTTCTGGACATTTCATATAAATGGAATCATACAATGTGTGACCTTTTGTCTCTGGTTTCTTTCACTTAACATAATGTTTTTGAGTTTCATTTACGTTGTAGAATGTGTCAGAACTGTATTCCTTTTTATGATTGGATAATACTTCATTGTGTATAACAGTTTATCCATTTATCACTCAGTGGACATTTGAGTTGTTTTCATCTTTAGGTTATTGTCAGTATTGCTGCTATGAACATGTATGTACATGTATTTGTTTGAATACCAGTTTTTCAGTTCTTTTGGGTGTACACATAGGAGCAGAATTACTGGGTTATATAGTAACCCTATGTTTAACTTTTTGAGGAACTGCCAAACTGTTTTTCATAGTAACTGAATCATTTTACATTCCCAATGTATGAAGGTTTCACTTCCTTTGCATTTTCTCTAACATCTAAGTGTTTTCTTGTCAGTAAGATGAGCAGGATTATCTTACATATAATACATAATTGAGGAAATAAATAAAATATTTTGTGAACAAAAAGATAATAAACAGGTGCTACTGTCTGGGATGATATGGTTCAGACCCTCGTTTTTCAGTTATGGGAATAGGTGTCAGAGGCTGTGACTTACCTAAGCCATAAGAAACAAAATAAGCAATAAAACCTAAGATGGTTTTTTTTTTTTTTTTTTTTTTTTGAGTCGGAGTTTTGCTCTTGTTACCCAGGCTGGAGTGCAATGACGCGATCTCGGCTCACCGCAACCTCCGCCTCCTGGGTTCAGGCAATTCTCCTGCCTCAGCCTCCTGAGTAGCTGGGATTACAGGCACGCGCCACCATGCCCAGCTAATTTTTTGTAGTTTTAGTAGAGACGGGGTTTCACCGTGTTGACCAGGATGGTCTCGATCTCTTGACCTCGTGATCCACCTGCCTCGGCCTCCCAAAGTGCTGGGATTACAGGCGTGAGCCACCGCGCCCGGCGAAACCTAAGATGTTTTATCGCCACTTAGAGGTTACCTCAAAGATCCTCCAGGATGGGCATCATAATTTTGCAAGAAGCAGTTACTGGTACAGAAAATAAAAACAGCCATTTATGAGACATACAGGAGCACACTGTCTTTGAGAGTAAGGTACTATTTCCTGTGACCTTTAGTACACTCAGTAGTAAGGAATAATTAGCCCTAGATGGAGCACTGCTCTGGACCTACAAATCATAAAGGGCAAATCATTAAAAAAGATTTCTAAAATCTTTTTTACTACCTGGTTTTGTGATTTACTATAAAGCTACAGTAATCAGAATAGCCTGGTATTGGCATAGGGTTGGACAAATTGATCAGTGGAAGAGAATAGTATATCCATACATAAGTGGTCATCTGATTTTTGATAAAGGTGCAAAGGTAATTCAAAGGAGAAAGGACAGTCTTTTCAACCAGAGGTACTATAAAAACAATTGGATATTCATATACATAAAAAAAAGTTTTGATTCATATCTTGCACTATGAACAAAAATTAACTCAAACTGGCTGGGCATGGTAGCTCATGCCTATAATAATCTCAGCATTTTGGGAGGCTGAGGCAGGAGGAGCACTTAAGCCCAGGAGTTCGAGACCAGTCTGGGCAATGTAGTGACATTTCATCTCTATTACATAAAAAAATATATAGAAAACCTAAAGTATAAAACTTCTAGAAGAAAATAGGAGAATATCTTTGTGAACTTGGGATAGATTTCTTAGATATTACGCTATAGAAGAACAAACTGATATGTTGGACTTCAAAATTTAAAACTGCTGTTCTTTAGAAAACACTGTTAAAAGAATGAGGTGACAAATCACAGACTGAGAGGAAATGTTTACAAAGCATATGTTTGATGAAAGATTTGTATTCAGATTACATAAAGAACTCTTAAAACTCAATAAGAGCCTTTCCTTTTGGTGGTGCACAGCAGCAGTATGGTGAAAATTTCTAAGAAGAGGAAGTTTGATAGCATCTTCAGAAATAAACTGAGCAAGTTCTTCACTCAGAAACTTGCAGAAGGCGACTACTCTGGAGCTGAGGTCCAAGTTATACCAGCCGGAATAGAAATCACTGCCTTAGCATCCAGAATGCAGAATGTTCTTGGTGAAAAGAACCACTTTATCTGTGAATTGGCTGAGGTAGTTCAGAAGAGGTTTGGCTTCCCTGAGGTCAAGTAAAGCTTTATGCTGAAAAGGTGGCCTGAAAGAATTCTCTATGCCATTGCCCAGACAGAGTCTGTGCTATAAACTACTATTAGGTTTTCTGTAGGGAGAGCCTTCGGTAGTGTGCTGCGCTATGGAGAGTGGGGCAAGGGCTACGAGGTCATGGTGTCAGGGAAACTTAAGGACAGAGAACTGAATCCATGAACTTTGAGTATGATCTCATGATCCACAGCAGGGACCCTATTAGCTACTATGTTGATACCATCATCCATGTGCTTCTCAGACAAGGTGTGCTGGGCATCAGAGTGAAGATCATGTGTCCTGGGACCAAGTGGTAAGATTGGCCTTAAGAATCCCCTGCCTGACCACGTGAGCACCGTGGACCCTAAAGATGAGATACTATTCACCATGCCTATCTCAGGACAGATGGTTTGGAAGCCATGCTCTACCTAGCCCCAACTGAATAATAGGGTCTCCTTGGCAGCTGGCTCTGGAGTCTGGATGTTGCCTTGTAAAGACCTTTAATGAAATATTTTAAGAAGACAAAAGACAACAAAAACCCTTACTAATACAACAAACCAAATTAAAAATTGGCCAAAAGATTTGAACAGACATTTTATCAAAGATGATTATACAGATGACAAATAAGCACATGAAAAAATACTCAATATCATTAATTATTAAGGAAATGCAATTACAACCACAATAAGACACCACTACAAATCTATTAGAATAGCTGAAATATAAAAGACTGGCCATACCAAATGTTGGTGAGGATGTGCTGTTGATGGGAATGTTAAATGGAACCACATTTTGGAAAACAGCTTGGCTGTTCCTTAAAAAGCTAAGCATACACCTGCATATGACCCAATAATTCCACTCCTGAGAGACAAGAGAACATAAATTGATACAAATAGCTTTTACATGAATGTTTATAGTAGCTGTATTTATAATATCCAGAAGCTGGAAACAACCCAGTGTCCATTAATAGGTAACTAAATTAAGTTGGGGTATATCCATGCAATGGACTACTACTCAGCAATAGAAATGAATGCACAATTGATACAACTAAAAGTATAGTTAAATCTGAAAATAATTATGCTGAGTGAAAGAAACCAGAACAAAAAAGGTACATATTTTATGATTTTATATGATTTTATTTATATAAACTCTAGAAAATGCAAGCTAATCTATAGTGACAGCAGATCAGCAGTTGCTTAGGGAGAGGGGCAAAAAGGGGTGGGAGGAAGGATTACAAAGGTGCATGAGGAGATTCTGGAGGTGATAGATATGTCCGCTGTCGATTGTGGTGATAGTTCACAGGTGCATACTTATGTCAGAATTGACCAATTGTATACTTGAAATATTGGACTCTTTCCTGTATGATGATTATGTCTCTGAGCAGCTACACAGAACTTTGTGTAGAGCCTAGAGCATCACTGTGAGGCTGGGTTAGGGATTTTAAAATGTGCCCATGTTCTTTCAGTCTCTGGCAGTGATGAACAGGTATACACAATGGGTTTGGGTTTTAGAGCATGAAAAAACTATGCTAAAATGAAATACTGTTTCAGGACTTGAAAAATGCCACTATTTTTTGTAGAGTATTATACTACATCTGAAATATTCTGATCCTGTATACAAATAATATAAAAAAGCAAGGCTAGGCCGGGCGCGGTGGCTCACGCCTGTAATCCCAGCACTTTGGGAGGCCGAGGCGGGTGGATCACGAGGTCAAGAGATCGAGACCATCCTGGTCAACACGGTGAAACCCCGTCTCTACTAAAAATACAAAAAATTAGCTGGGCATGGTGGCGCGTGCCTGTAATCCCAGCTACTCAGGAGGCTGAGGCAGGAGAATTGCCTGAACCCAGGAGGCGGAGGTTGCGGTGAGCCGAGATCGCGCCATTGCACTCCAGCCTGGGCAACAAGAGCGAAACTCCCTCTCAAAAAAAAAAAAAAAAAAAGCAAGGCTTCCTGTAGTGTATCACATTGTCAAATAGGTCAAGCTTCAGTGCAAATGCTTTGTAATAGGTACAGTAATTCCTGGCTGATTGTTTTTGTTTTCCAAATGAATATGCTCAGGTAAAAGTGATGGTTGACTCAGGAGACCGGAAACGAGCCATCAGTTCTGTGTGCAGCTACATTGTTTATCAATGTAGTCGGCCAGCTCCTCTTCACTCCAGGGATCTGCACTCCATGATAGTGGCAGCTTTTCAGTGTCTCTGTGTCTGGCTGACAGAGCACCCTGATATGCTTGATGAAAAGGTGAATTTATTTTATTTTAAACCATTAAGTAAAAACAATGTATGCTAGCAAAGTGCCTTTTGAAAGAGAATATCTAAATTTAAATACAGTATTGCACACTTTAAACTGAAAATACATGTTAGATATAATGGAGCACTTGTCCTTTTGGGTACAACTTGAAAACTGTCATTTTGCTTATATTTGGTTGTAGATTAACTCATAGAGAAATTATTTAGAAAGATGGGACCTTGACTAATTTATCTGAACTATCAAGACTGTTCTTTCTTGAAAGGATGGTAGCCTGGATATAGCTAGTAGGCACTTTGGCCACCCTTCACCAAACAAAGAAGGGCAGTTGATTGCCAGGCTGCAAACCTAGAGCACAACTTGTCCGTAAAGGTTCCTTCTATCGAAAAATGTTACTTCATACTCATTTCTTCACTCTCAAGTGGGCGCAGATAACTAGTCTGCATTCTCTACCATTGTTTCATGTAATGTCTTCCTTATAGGCAAGCAGGTGTTATAAGGAATTCACAGCACAAATAAAAGGAGAGATCATTGGATATTTGTAGAAACCTTTATGTAGTTTAAGAAATAATATTGTTGATTAAATCTTAGTCATTTTCATTATGGCTTCTGAAGTTATAATACCAGAAATTATCTAAAAATGTCAATGACAGGATTTCCTTTGGATATTATACCATGTCTTAAACCAGCCCAGGTTTCACTGAATTTCTATTTCATCTCTTTGTGCTTTGATTTACAGTCTTTGGTAATTTTACAAGAAAATTGAATTGAATTTACTTATCTAACTCTCTAAACACCCAAATTGAGTTCTTTAAAGAGAAATCGAGGGATGGGGGTGTAAAGTTTATGATATTACTATGAGGTTAATATACACCCATTAAAGAAATTAGCAAGAAACTGGAAGCCCTTCCACCAAAATGCATCTACTGTTAGCATTTGGATGGATTTCCTTGTCTTCTCATGAGAAAGTTGTGTTACAAAAATGGATCTGCCTTTTCTGCCTTTAGGACTGCCTTAAGGAAGTACTGGAGATTGTGGAACTGGGTATTTCAGGAAGTAAGTCCAAGCACAGCGAGCAAGAGGTCAAGTACAAAGGAGATAAGGAGCCAAACCCTGCATCTATGAGGGTAAAGGATGCTGCTGAAGCCACCCTAACATGGTATGGAAGTGACCGCATAGGGATTGTGCCTAGGAATTAGATGGGGTTAGCAGTGATCCAATTGTTTCATTTCCTTCCCGATTGTTCAGCTTTATGTGATGCAACCCCTTTAGGGTACTTTTTCCTCCAGAAATAAAATGGAAAGAAAATCTATCTATCTATCTATCTATATATATATATTTTTTTTTTTTTTACCAGTTTTTTAGACCAAAAGAAACTAGGAACTTGGGGTTGAGAATTTGAGTCCTTCTTTTTCTATACCGTTTGATGTTAATTCAAGTCATAGTGTGTTACAGTTAGAAAGGATCTTGGAGAGACTTATTGCACACTTCACTTCAGTAGCTAAGTCCAGAGATGGTGTCTGTCTCTCTGTGGTTACACTATGAGCTCTGCTTTCCAGCTCAGTGGTCTGTGTTCTCTGCTATACCATTTATATTACACAGTATAGGTTAATTCAACAAGATGTATGAACTCTCTGAAGAACTGAGAATAGAATCATAAAGATAAATCCGATTTAGTCACCACTACCTTTACCACCTTGTCTGCTAGGGAAGATGAAATTTGAACACAAATAACTGTAATATTAGGTGGAAAATAAGTGCTCCAAGAGAAGAGATATAAATAAAATGCTGGGGAGTTGGAAGGAGGAAGTGAATACTTCCAGATAAGGGGAAGTCAGAGTAACATTCTTAGGGAAAATGACATTGAACCTGACTGTGAGAGGATGGGTCAAGTTTGAGCTGCAAGCCAGATTATAGGGTGGGTAAGAAGGCACCAAGGCTGCTGTTTTGAGCATTTTGGTGTAGTAAAGGGGTAAAGACAGTTTGGTACCTTGAAAAAGAGTCGCAGTGAAAGTTGAGAGAGTTTGTGTTTGGCTTGTAAGTGAGCATAGGGGAAACAGGGAAGGAAGGCAGCCTAGGCACATTGGTGGACTGAATGGAACAGGTAGTGGAGATTAGGTGGAACCATAGTACACATGGAAAGATGGGGCTTATGAAAGGACATGTGCGGATGAAGCCTCAGAAAATGTAAAAGCAACAAGGAGGAGTGTCAAGTCCTTGGGCTTGCTCATTTTGGTCTTAGTATAAAGTGGCAGGCAAAACCACTTGAAAATTTGTGTGTAAGTCTTCCCTTACCAAGATCCCAGCATCTTCTGTGAGTTCAGTGGCCGGTTGCTTACTTGGGACATGCACAATCAAGTTGGATTTGTTTCTGTTCCTGTGGGCTTAAGTCATTCAGTGAATTTTTGGAAGAGTGCTTTCCTGCTCACTATGCAAATGTTGAACTTTCAGTGACTTTATGGAGGTTTGGCTAATAGCTAGAAAATAAAAAAATATATATGTGAATAAAGCTACTGAAGCATGTGCTTATGCTGATGATGAATACTAGAAGTAATCTAAGTTCAGAGAGAAGACCGTGTGTGGGCCAGAGTAGCCTTAAACGTGTCATGGGGCCGGGCGCAGTGGCTCATGCCTGTAATCCCACACTTTGGGAGGCTGAGTCTGGTGGATCATGAGGTCAAGAGATCGAGACCATCTTGGCCAATATGGTGAAACCCTGTCTCTACTAAAAATACAAAAATTAGCTGGGCGTGGTGGCGCTCACCTGTAGTCCCAGCTACTTAGGAGGCTGAGGCAGGAGTATCGCTTAAACCCAGGACGCAGAGGTTGCAGTGAGCCGAGATAGCGCCACTTTACTCCATCCTGGAAACAGAGCAAGACTTCGTCTAAAAAAAAAAAAAGTGTCATAGAACTAAAACTTGATGTGTGCCTTGAAAAGTAAGAAGGATATGGAGAGAAAGGAGAGGACATTTTTCACTAGAAACTCTATTATACAAAAATAAGTTTGCTCCATCCTAGCCTGGATGGGGTTTTTATGAGAGCATGACTGGCCGTGAGGATCGGATATGTGCTCAGGGCGAGTAGAGTCTTGGGATGCTTCTTCACAACCTTGCCAGTAAGCTAGATGGCTCATCTGTTTCTCTTCAGTTGTCTTGTCTCTGCTGGCAACTCTGCAAATGGTATCTCCAGTTTTCAGTCTAAACTGACATCATGAAACATGTCCCTAACAAGATTTCTCTGTTCTCTCAAAATTGCTGCTTTATTTCAGTATCATTGCTGTTTCCCAGTTATGTAAACACGGAACTTTGGCTGTTTCTCTAATTTATCTTTCTTTTATTCCCCATGTGAAGCCAGTGACTGAGTCCAACAGAATTTATTTTTGTAAAGTATTTCCTCCATCCCCTCCAACCTGGATAGCATCCTAGTCCAGGCCCTCCTCACTTCTTGTCCAATTGCCCATTTTTAATCTCTTAGCCCTTCTTGTTCATCTTGTAGTCTGTTGCAAAACTCATCATCCTTAAGCACAGTTTTGATCCTGCTGCTTGAATGATTGAAAACCTTGAATAGATCCGTTTCCTGCCTTGTTGTCTAAACTCCTCCATTTGGTTTTCAAGGGTACCATCTGATCTTTTCCACCACTGCTTTGCAGCTTGTTCCTTCTGCCATTGTCAGGCCTGACAGACCACTGTGGCTGTGAACTGGCCATGCTTATACCTGCTTATGCTCTTCCCCTGGGTTTCAGGACCTCTCTTTTCTCCCTTTGGCTACATCTTCCATTATTTAGTGCCTAGAGCAAACCTAGTTACCTCCATGGGGCCTTTGGTTTTTCTGCTTCTGAAGATGACTCTTTTCTGTACTTCTGTGCTCATTCTGTCTGACCCTTCCGCACAGCAAGGAGTTCTATACTGTCATGATTGTACCTGGTTACATGTGTTGCATGCTAGTGTTGACTTCCTGGTCTGGGTAGAGAGCACATTTGCCTGTTTTGCCAACACAGTGCTGAGCACATACTAGAAAATTATGGAGTACAGATTAGCTGGTTAGGTTTTTTCCTCCTGTGTGTACTAATACAAATTCAGAATTAGGGCTCTCGGAAGTCATTTCAACAGCCCCTTTGCCTGTCACCTTTAAGACATGTTTAACAAATTATTTAGCCTCTAGTATGGGGATTTTCTAACCCTCAAGTTTGTCCATTTCATTTTAATTGTTAAAAACTTGAAACTTTACATTGAGCTAAAATCTCTCTCATTTCTATGCATTGGTTCTCATTCATACTTTTGATCATTAAATCCTTTTTGTCCAGGCAGTAGCAGTATCCAAAAGCAGTGCTTATGTTCTCTCTGGTTCATTTCTGCCATTATCTTCAGTTTTTCTTTTTTTAATATTACAAAGATTCAAGTCCCTTTATCATCCTGGTTATTCTCAGCTGGCATAGGTTTGACTGTTCATCTCTTACAGGTGGTTTACAGAGTATAATGCTCTTATTATTATTTTTTTTTTTCTTAAGGCGGAGTCTCACTCTGTCTCCCAGGCCGGAGTGCAATGGCATGATCTTGGCTCACTGCAACTGCCGCCTCCCAGGTTCAAGCTATTCTCTTGCCTCAGCCTTCCAAGTACCTGGGACTGCAGGCACGTGCCACCCATGCCTGGCTAATTTTTGTATTTTTAGTAGATGGGGTTTCTTCATTTTGGCCAGGCTGGTTTTGAACTCCTGACCTCAGGTGATCCACCTGCCTCAGCCTTCTGAAGTGCTGGGATCACAGGTGAGAGCCACTGTGGCCAGCCATATTTTTTATAAAGAAATAGAAACAAGGTCTCCTTGTGTTGCCCAGGCTGGTCTCAAACTCCTGAGCTCAAGCAGAACTCTCGCCTCAGCCTCCCAAAGTGCTGGGATTACAGGTGTGAGCCATCCAAACCCGGCTGAGTACAATGTTCTAGATGTGATTTTATGATCTTTAAACTCTGTATAATATTATGTTTTCATTAAAATGTATTCAGACTGCATTGCATTTTTGAGAACTTGGTGATTTGCATTAAATCAGCTAAAATTCTTGAGTTTTTTTTTTTTTTTTTTTTCCGCACTTTTTGTTTTTTTTTTTTTTTTTTTTTTTTTTTTTATTTGGGAGTGTTTGAATGCAATGCACAGAACTTTACATTTAAACCTGAAATTTCTTCATCTAAGATTTACCTCATTATTTTTAATCTTTTAAGATTCTTTTGGATCTCAACTCTTACTATGGTATATTATCTCTGCAACTCAGCTTTTGGTCAGCTGCACATTTAATGAGCATATCCTGTGTGTTCTAAATACATTAATAAAAATATTGAATAGATAGACTCACAAAGCACATTGTCAGAGGATTTCCTTCAGGTCCACAGAGATTTTTTAAATCTATCTACAAGTTCATGTATTGTATGAAATAACATTTCATATAATGCGAAATGGGAATAATAATGGTATATGGGAATAATAGTGGTACGTATCTCATAGGATTGTTATATTATGTGAATTGTTGTGATGTTATGATATTATATCACGTAACAATCCTATGAGATAGGTACCATTATTCCCATTTTATAATGAGGAAAGATTATCTTCGTAAGAAAGAAGACTATCTTGCACAGAAAGAAAGTATCTTACAATTAAAACAAAGATTTTATCTTGTGGTTCTGATATCACCTGACCCTTCATATGCATCTCATTTGGAAAACCAGTATTCCACAACACCACATTTATCATCTCAACCCTCAGCTTGAGTGGCCTTTCCTCTTTCACTCTGAAGCTTGAACCCAAAGATATCTAACAATGGAAAGCAACATTGCTCAACAGATTATTTTTTTTCTCCATTTCCTCTGTCTCTAAAGGAAGACTGTGTAAGAACTACAGGGACCAGGAGAACTTGGCATTAAGTTCAGGCCTCTCATGGTTTGCAGAAAATAGGAGAAACACCAGGAGATCAATAATGAGAAAATATGGCTTTGGTTTTCTAAAATGGGACAGAGATGTTGTTATAAAGCATATGGAATATGAGTTTGTTGTGTTCCACCGAAGATTCTAAGATATCAAATAGGTTGTTGGTAAGGTCACTGAGATCATATTATACCAGCCTAACTGTATTTTCTTTTCTGGATATTGACCAGACTGGAAAGGCAGATAAATGTCTGAAATAAAGACATACAAATATGCATCTGGGGTAATCTTTTAATCTTGGAGGGGAGAGTCTGGACAGCATGCCATGGCATTCACCACAAGGAGTAAATCTGACCTGTCAAGAAGCATGGCTGTGGTCAATTAAAATTCAGAAGAGTGGAAGGACACATTGATGCACGAGGTAAACTGAAGATTTTGCTTTGGGAATTAACTGTTATCTTTTCCATTCTCCATAGCATTATGCAGTTGCTTGGCGCATTTCCTTCACCTAGTGGTCCTGCCTCTCCTTGTAGTCTTGTGAATGAGACCACTTTGATTAAATACTCCAGGCTGCCAACCATAAACAAGCATAGTTTCCGGTACTTTGTCTTGGATAACAGTGTCATCCTGGCAATGCTGGAACAACCTCTTGGAAATGAGCAGAGTAAGTTTTAGTATTTGAGCCTTCTCTACTTCTAAATCAGTGTTACCAGTACCGTGAAGCTGTTTCTAGGATCAGGGAAGGACAGACTACAGATTCTAAGCAGATCAAAAAGACTTCTAGGTGTGGGACAATAGCACCTGAAAAGTAGTGAGCCAAAAAATAGAATCTACATATTAAGTAGAGTCTCTTAAAGGCTCTTTATATACATCTGAACTAGCTCTGTAGTTTTCTAAAAGGTGGCATTTTAGTGGGATACATTGTTTTATCTTTGTCACTTTTTCTTCCCCCTTGAACTTTGGATTCTGCCCCTCTACTCCCCTGCCTCTCACTCCTCATGTTCTATATCAGTTGTTGGTGCTACTTAACACAGGCTAGAGATTTGAGGAGTTATCTTTACTTGCTCCTTCCTGTTACTCCCTTATATAATTCGTTTCTAAGTTTCCATCTCCAAGTGCAGGACCTTATTATTTCTCACCTAAATTATCACAGTTGTTTCCTACCTACTCTGATTTCCCCAACCCCCAGACCCCTTGTCAGTTCCAACATATGTTTACCCTACTCCTGTCCTACTTGCTGCCACCGTAGTATTTATCCTCAACTACAAATGACCATGCCAGTGCCCTACCGAAAACTCTTCAGTGATTTTCCACTAACACAACATGCACGGTTTTCCTCCTTTCCCTCCCCCTCAGTTATAAGCCATCTCACAGTATGTGATTATCACTGCGACCCAAACTATTCAAAAGTATGTTTTTTTTTGTTTTTTTTGTTTTTCTGATGGTAATTGGCATCAGCCACTATGTAAAAGAAGCATATTCTCAGAGGGGAAGGAAAGTGAAGGTTACAGAATTTGTGGGTATAAAGTGACCCAAGGAATCACCTGGTGTACAGTTTCCTTAGTTATGAGGGAAAAAGCTCAGGCTCACAGAGGGTATATTACTTGCCGAGGGTTACTTGGGACCAAAACCCACATTTTCTAAACCCTGTATTGTTGCTTTCTATTATTGTTGTCGCATAGTGATAGGATTTGCTGAGCGATTGAAGATTTGCCTTTTTCCCTTTTGTAAAGGTGAACAGAGTCCTGTGCCAATTTTGTTGATTGTATGAGTAGGAGCTCATAAATCCGTAAAGTGAAAGTGAGACATTTCCCTGTAGTTTGAGTTGAAAGAATACCATCATAAATTTCCATTGTGTTGTGGTGAGATACCGTGACATTAATATGAAAAAGAATGGTGCCTTTTATTATTGCGTAACTCCAGAAGTGCTACTCCCAAGTCTTTTCTACAGTCATCTCATCCTTCCCTACCCTATACCTGGAGTTTGCTTAGCTTCCTTTCCTGGCCTGTGACTATTCGTGATTCCTCCAGCCTCCTACCCCCAAGCCATCTGCTGAGGGGTCTGCAAAATCCCAATGTCCCCTTCAGGCTTCCTGGCCTTTTTCTAGCTTTTTGAAGACTCTTCTACTTTCATTCCAAATAATTTCATTGCGTAGGAAGTTTACCAAAAATATAAGCAATTGGAATTGTATAGGTTTACAAGGACATTTTAATAGTTTATAATAATAAGAAATTATAGAGAAGTTTGAAGGTGTTTGACTCCCACACCTGAGACAGAAGAATAAAAAGAAGGATCTGGGTCACTCAGGAAGTTCATCCTGAGTTTTTTTTTAACCCCCCTCCACTGCACCCCTGAACTTCTGCTGAGATGGAGTAGTGCCTGCAAGGCATGGGCAGGTATAACACTAACACTGCAAACACCTGGTCTATCTTTCTGCACTTAAGTTGTGCCCAACATTGGGGGGTTAGGAGTATTTACTAGGTCAGTGTTTCCCACAAATGTGTACATGTACCACTGGAGGTATGTGATATGATCTTAGTTGATACATTAGTGAACATTATGTATTTTTAAGCATGTGCTTTAAAATTATATAATTAACATGCCAAAATTCCTGATTTTCCATTTAGAAAAATGATGCTCAAGAGTGGTTGATACAAAGTAGTAGTGCTTAGAGTACATGGGTATGGCAGAAACCACAGAGGTGGTACCCAAAGGATCAAAGCTTAGGAAGCACTGTTGGACCTTTGATTATAAGAAGCTCTGCAGTTGATATCAAGTTTATTTTTAATGGTTGTTGTCTGAAATTAAAACTTTTATATACACATTTTATTCTAGATGATTTTTTCCCCTCTGTCACTGTGCTGGTCCGGGGGATGTCTGGAAGACTTGCTTGGGCGCAACAGCTTTGTCTTTTACCCAGAGGAGCAAAAGCAAATCAGAAGGTATTCATCAGAAGTTACAGGGAAGTGTGTGTGTGTTTTGTAATTTAAAAGTTAGATACCATTCCAACAAAAACCACAGATGAAATAAATATTTTTGATCCCTAGCCAGATTCTCTGTCAGTGGGTTCATAACAGAACCATCTAGTAACCTAGAATTCCAGATCTACTCAATTATTCTTTAAAGACATCTTCAAGGCAGGTATCTTTTCAAAAAGTTTTCCAGGTGAGATTCTGACATCTACTTAAGAATAATTGCTGTGTGGACAATGGCCCCAGTTTTTTTCCATGTAATTTTACATGTAATAAAAGTTAGATACAGGTATTGATCGACTTACGACCTATGCAACTTGCGACCATTTGACTTTACGACCACAATTGCTAGCCACGACTGCTCCGCATCTAGCAGCGCAAACATTGCCCAGCTGGGCGTACGACAGTGCAGACCAGCTTCCGGCAGCACTACCATCTCCACGTGTATATAGCCTACTCAACTTACGACCAAATCGTGTTACGACCGGTCTGTCTGAACCAATCGTGGTCATAAGTCGAGCACTAGCTGTATATACCATACATGAAATATTTGGTGAGACCTTTGATGTGTCCAGCAACAGGACTTAGTTTCAAATTAACTTCTATGATTTGTTCTTATATAATAATTGGTAATATGCTGTATATTTTTTATTTTATTTTTTAAAGAGACAGGGTCTTGTTCTGTTGCCCAGACTGGAGTGCAGTGGTATGATTGTAGCTCACTGCATCCTCGAAGTCCTGGGCTCCAGTGATCCTCTTGCTTCAGCCTCAGGAGTAGCTGAGACTGTAGGCACATGCCATGGCACCCAGCTCATTTAAAAAAGTTTTTGTATAGGTAGGGTCTTGCTTTGTTGCCAGGCTGGTCCCAAACTCCTATCTTCAAGTGATCTTCTCACCTCAGCTTCCCAAAGTGTTAGGATTACAGATGTGAGCCACCACACCCAGCCTTATTAAAAAAAAAATATATATATATATATATGTATATATATGTGCATGCTATGTATAATTTAATGAAATCTTTTGGGGGCACACAGTTTATTTGCTTTATTACATTTGTAACTATGTGAATAATACTTGAAAAGTTGGGAATATAATGAAGAAATTTTAAATCGCCTGTACTCACTATCCAGAGGAATATAACCTCTGCTAATATTTTAGTGGATTTCCTTCCCATTTTTTTTCTTTTCATACACAATAACACTTGAATAGAATTTGAGTCATTTTGTATACTGCGCTTTGCACTTATAACATTGTAAGCTTTTACTTCTGCTACTAAAAATTAAAAATATGACTTAATATTTCACCAGCATTTGAGAGACACCACAAAATTGGAGCATGTGCCTAAAACCATTTAATATCCTAGATGTCTCTGTTAGATGTGCTTATCACCCAATGAGGAGCACTCTTCTATTTTCTGTTGGGGTGTTGTGCAGATTACATTCTGTCAGCAACTTTGTAAGCTAGTAAGTTAGCACTGAAGACTGAAGAGGAAGAGGACCAGGAAAGGAGCTAAAATTTGTTCAGGGTTCATTGTGTACCCATATACATATTAAAAGCATGGATTTGGAGCTATGAAGACCTAGATTTGCTACCCATACTCTCTTAAACCATACTAAGGTTCTTGCTGAAATCACTTTGTAGAGATGCCAAGTGAGACCAGACTTGTACTTTATTATATGGAATGATGTGAGAGCCCCTTGGGAAGAAAGTTTGAATCTTAAAGCTCCAAAATGCTTTACCCACTGGATTACCACTGAATATGGGAGATTCAGATCTGTTGCAGTAGAGGTCCACAGCCTGTTTTTCAGTCATGAGAGCTATGAGAAGTCGATGAATAGTTTTAGAAAAATAGAATATACAGGGACACAGGCTGCTTACCTTTCTTGTTATCTGTAGCATTTGCAGATTTCAGTGAGTTTTCGTGACATGTAATCCAAGGGAAACACAGGCATCTAAGAGACCAGGGAAATACATGTCATTATGGATGGGTCTTAGACCCTATGTAATAAACATAATGTTACTTGTTTTAACAGCTTTTTGTGCCTGAACCTCGCCCAGTTCCTAAAAATGATGTTGGATTTAAATATTCTGTGAAACATCGGCCATTTCCTGAAGAGGTGGACAAGATTCCTTTTGTGAAAGCAGATCTCAGCA
>NW_016107333.1:3260161-3279050 GCF_001604975.1 Cebus imitator | reverse complement strand
TTTAGTAGAGACGGGGTTTCACCATGTTGACCAGGATGGTCTCGATCTCTTGACCTTGTGATCCACCCGCCTCAGCCTCCCAAAGTGCTGGGATTACAGGCTTGAGCCACCACGCCCGGCCAGTGTTGTTGATTCTTAAGATGACAAGGGTCTCTGTCATCCAGGAGGTTACCATATTTCAGACAAATACAGATTGCGGCTGATCAAAAGGAACTGCACATCTCTTAGAGAGAGGTGTCACTGGGCTGCCTGGCTGTTCATGGTAGGTTTCAGTAAAGCAGTGACATGATCAGACTCTGGTAGTATAGTTATTTGGTGAAGGAAGACCAGTTCAGAGACTATTATGACAATCCAAGTCCTTATAAGAAAGGAAGGACTGTTTCACTGATATGAAAGTTTAATATATAAAATGTATTGTGGAGATAGATCCAAGCACTCTTGAATTGATGAGGGAAGGAAAAGAGCCAAAGAATTTTAGATTTTGAGCTTGAGTGACAAAGAGATATCAGTGCCATTTACAGAAATATAGACATTAGGAAGAGGATAGTTTGGGGAAGATGGGAAAAATTTATTTGTCTTTAGATTAATTTAGAGAGTTAATTAGATAATTGGCCTCTTAGGTCAGGGGAGAAGAATTTTAAGAAGTTGAGGACAGAGGTATGTCAGGACATGAGAGAATAGAAGAGCAGGAATGGAGGAAGGGCCACACTCCAGTGCTGGAGAGATCAGGGAGAAGAAGGAATAGAAAAAGTCCCCTGGATTTTGGCATGAAATTGTAGGTGACCTTTGAGAACAGGTGTGTATAGTAGGAGGCAGAGTTCAAAGGACTGGAGAGTGAATGTATTGAGGGACAGGCAGTGAATAGAAACTATACTGTTAACAGTAAAGGGAAGGGTAATGGGTAATATTATAGCTTGAGGAAATGGCCTCATTAAGGAAAGAAAGGCTAGTTTTTTTTGTTGTTTTTTTTTTTTTGAGACAGAGTTTCGATATTGTTGTCTAGGCCGGAGTGTAACTGGGCGTTTTTGGCTCACTGCAACCTCTGCCTCCCAGATTTAAGCAATTCTTCTGCCTCAGCCTCTCAAGTAGCTGGGATTACAGGCGCCCGCCACCATGCCTGGCTGAGGCGATCCGCCCGCCTTGGCCTCCCAAAGTGCTGAGATTATAGGCGTGAGCTATCAAACCTGGCCAGAAAAGGCTAGTTTTTAATATTTTTTTACATTCAAGGATGAGAATATGAACATGCTTATAGCTTGAAAGGAAGGAACCAGTAGAGAGGGGTCTGGCTAACACTGTAAGATGGGCAGTGGAACTTACAAGTAATAGAGGCAGTAGGATCAAGTCTAGTCTAGAGAAAGGAACTTCTAAGACAGAAGGAGAGAGTAGGTGAAGGTTTAGAGACATTTAGAGAGGAAAGGAGGGTAATTGAAGAATCTTATGAAAATTGTAATTCTGGTTCTTGGTAGTGTAATAGGGGATCCAAGACAATTCTTAAGAATTACCGGGCAGTCCAGCCGAGGTTAAGTATAGTGTCTATAGTGAAGTTAACTCACTCTGCTGGCTTTCTTCAAAAGTCCTTGGGATCTGGGAGCATAAGTAAAGAATTTAGTGTGGAGATTCACAGATATGGACGTTTGGAAGGAGAAGGTTCAACACAGCCATTTAATGTGCTGAAGGAGAGGGTATTTAGCTGTTAGATATGGGGGGCTTTGGCTTAGTTGGGAAGTAGATGAAGCCAGAAGGTTGCTAATGGGTTGGGAAAGCAGGGGGAGAGGTTGAGTGGGCCATAGTGACGGTAGAGCACTAGCTTAGGGAGGGAAGGGATAGGAGCCGCACAAGGGCACTTATGATTGGAGAGTGAATTTCAGACTTACAGCCCTGGAAAGCAGAGCACAGCTCAGATTCAAGTTTGTTTTCATGGATGGCCAAAGTTGTGAAGGCTAAGGAGCTTGTAGAATTCTGAGCCAGGTTGTTAGAAGGATCATCACTCATCAGGGGATGGAATTTTAAACAAGGATTGATGGAAGGAAAAGAGGAAAGGTGGGAGGAGTCTCTAAGAGTACAGTTATGTCATCCATATGGAAGAGGATTTCAAAACGTAAAGAGCATGTCAGGGTGAATAAAGATGGACAGTGATCTGGAAGGGAGGGGTGGGAGCAACAGCTCTGCCCCTGCCCCCTTTCTTGCCTATTTGAAGGGGAACAGAGACTGAATGTTTTCATTTACAGTGAAGACATGAAAGAGCAATTGTTGATGGTATAGGGAAGTTCTTTTGGCATTTGTTTTAACCTTGAACCATGTTTGCTTAATTGTATACTCTATATTGAACTGAGTCACAATATTCATCACTGAAAATTATCTTCAATTTCTTTTTTGCTTGTACCTTTATTTTTATTTTAAAATTAAGATTGACTTAGGTGCATTGGGGCTCATGCCTGTAATCTTAGCACTTTGGGAGCCTTAGGCAGGAGGATCACTTGAGCCCAGGAGTTCAAGAACAGCTTGGTCAACAGAGAGAGACCCCTGTCTCAAAAATAAAAAAAGTTAAGATTGGCCTTGTTAGTTTGATAATAGTTTCAAAAAATGAAACATCTGGTTTATTTCAGTTAGAAGAAAGACATGAAAAATTAAGGAGTGGCATGGCCCAGCAGATTGCTTATGAAATACACCTTGAGCAACAGAGTGAGGAGGAATTGCAGAAGAGAAGTTTTCCTGACCCAGTTACGGATTGCAAGCCACCGCCTCCTGCCCAGGAATTCCAGACAGCCCGCCTTTTCCTCTCACACTTTGGATTTTTGTCCTTAGAAGCATTGAAGGTAATTTTCGTGAACTTTTATGAATAAATATATTCACAAGTTAATGTGCAGCTGACAAGAACTAAAATATTTTTATGAGGATAGAAGCAAATTAAAAAAAAAAAAAAAAACTGGTTAAAATTTTACCCTGCATACAAATAAATGAAACTTTGTGCTGCTGTAGGTTATAGTTTGTGGTACAGGATAGGTCACCCCATGAATGCATTCAGAGTTCTTCTGTCTGCGGGGACTACTTTGATAATACATCTAACTTTGAATTTTCCTAGATAACGCAGGACCCATATTATACAGATAAATGAAATCTATACGTAATTAGAAAAAGAATGTTAAAAATCTTCCCTTAGTAAGTGTTATTACTAAAAATATAAGCTGCAATTTACTTTGCTCTTTCATGCCACGTTTAAAAAGGAATGAAGTTAATACTGTAGTATTTGTAAGCCAAGCACTTCTTAAGTTGTCCAGTTTGTGAGATCAAACTATCTGGCTTTATGTCCTGGAATCACTGCTTGCCAGCTAGGTGGTCTTTGGTCAGTTAGTTACCTTGTCTTAGTTCCTCATCATCTGTAAAGTGAGGATGATAAAAGTGTTCATCTCATTGATCATGTGAAGATTAAATGTGTTAACTTGTGGAAGATACTTGGTATAGTATTTAGCACAAAGTAAGCCAGGCTATAATATTGCCATTATTCTTAATTCCATTAGCCTTCAAACAATTTTACAGCCAGGTGCAGTGGCTCATGCCTATAATCCAGCACTTTGGGAGGCCAAGGCAGGAGGATCACTTGAAACCAGGAGTTCAAGACCAGCCTGGGCAACATAGCGAGATCCCATCTCTACAAAAAAATTGTTTTTAAAAATTAGTTGGGTGTGGTGGCATGCGTATAGTCCTAGTGTCTCAGGAGTCTGAGGCATGAGGATTGCTTGAGCCCAAGAGTTCCAGGTTACAGTGAGTTATGGTCACTCCACTCCACTCCAGTGTGGTTGACAGAGTGAGACCCTGTCTCTTGGAAAACAAAAAAATTTACAAGACAAGGGATGCTATTCCTGTTTTATGGATGTGGACATAGAGGCTCAAAAATGTGAAATAACTTGTTTGGAGGTGGACTTGGAGTCTATTGTAAGTCCTATTTGTTTTGAAAAGTACAACTGAAGATTGCCAAGCAAGAAGTTGCTTATTCTGTAAGTTGTCCCATGCGCTTACTCCCTAGGAACTACCTGGTTACAGGCCATTTAACTTTGTAGGAAAGTAGGGAGACATTGCTGTTTGATTTCATATTTCAGCATGTAGAGGGAAAATATTTTTCACTGTAGAAAATTGAGTTTGATGCAGCATATGAACATAAAAACTTAAAATGCAGAATAAAAGAGCAGAGAGAGGAAAATTGTAAGAACTATAGTGGTAAATATGGAAGGCAAAGAAAAAAGGCATAGCCTGCAAATGATTAGAGATATTTCTAGTGGAGAAAATTGAACAGAGTAGAAGCAGTAAATAAAAATATAATAAAAGAAAATTAATGCTTCCTATGGACTGCAGGGAGACAAGAAAGGCCCTAATAGCCTTGTCTCTGAGTTTATAGTTTTCCACTCTTGTTATCTATTCTAGTTGAAACTTTTAAGCTTTTGAGGAAGTAATTCTCATGCTTTCTCATCTGCATGAGAACATAGGAAAAAGGAAGTTACCTGGTTTATTTTATGAACCTTAGCATATTTCTAATAACTTAAACCTGATAGCTCATACATACAAAACTACAAACCAGTCTTACTTATGAATATATGTACAAAAGAATTAAAGGGAATGCTAAGCAAACTGAATTCTGAATTAATAGCATGTTAAGTGAATTGTCTACCATGATCAAGTAAGGTTTATGTCAGGAACTCAACAACTAATTATTGGGAAATATTAATAAAGCTATTAAGAAAATAATTTGTTCCTATTAGCAGGTCAGTCAATGAAACAGTAAGTTAGTATTTACTGGAAAATATATTCTGATTTTTAAAAAATACAAACTAAGCACTACTAGTGTAGGTTCTTACTTTAAAAGATTTCTGTAAATAACACAGGAGTAAACCAGAGGAATCTTTTGTTAAAATCAGAGGTAAGGGTTATCCACCTTGATGACTATTTAACAATGAGAATTTCTTAGCCAATGCAGTTTTTTAAACTTTCTAGTTTTAAATAATTATAGATTAGCAGAAAATTGCAAAATAAAGATATGACGACCTTCCCACGATGACAAATTCTTATATAATGACAGTACAGTATCAAAATGAGGAAAGTCAATGAAATGTTAAACTAAGAGGTAAAAATCATTGGAAATTAGAAGGCAGTTTGTAGGTAATATGACTCCTAGTTAGACAACCATAAGAAAATCAATAAAATATTTAAAATAAATGAGAGTTAAGATTGCCATACAAAAAAGTACAAAAATTAATGATTATGATATTCACTTAAAAATACAATGCAAAAATGCACCATTTACAGCTGTAATACTGACAAAAGTTACCTTAACAAACTATGTACAAGACCTAGAGGAGGAAACTTTTAAAAATTATTAAGAGATACAAAATATGTGTATGTTATATTCCTGGATTAGAAGATCATACAGAAGAACAAGCTGAGGAAATACCTTATTTAAAAAAAAAAAAAAAGATGAGGATATTCTGGCCTATAAGGTGTATTGCAGCATGCTTGAGGTCCACAATTCCTTATCCATGATTTCACAGTAAAAACTGAAAACTGGAAAATTTTTTATATATTTGTAGTAAATTCACTTAGTGGCAAAGTTGGACCTAAACTGACATAAGGCCATTTGCAATTTTATGTCACTTAGTGTGAATACACTTCGGTTTGACTGCAGAAATATTAATGTCTTTTATAGAATATTGCCATAAACCTTGCTAGGAATGTTATGTAATTGACTAGAAGACTAGGCTCACAATCCTTGCCAGTGTGAAAGACAATCATTCTTGCTTTCTCTGGAGGATGCTTTCCTAAAAGACACTGTGGTTAGCAAAACCTTGTTTGGCAAGATCAAGATCTCAAAGAAGATAGGGGTTTAAGAGGAAAACAAAACAAAAATGCATTTTTGAAAAATTTGTAGACTTAATTGTGTTAGAGAAGATTTAGGTTTTCAGAACAATTGGCAGAAAGGGTAGAGCTGTCATACACCTTCCCCACAGCCCAGTTTCCCGTTACCAACACCTTGCATTGATATGATGTATTTGTTATGATTGATGAACCTATGTTGGTGCGTTGCTGACTGAAGTTGGTGATTTATAATAGGGTTCACTCTGTGCTGTACAGGTCTCTGGGGTTTGACAAGTGTGTAATGACATGTGTCCATCATTACAGTGTTATACAAATTGTTTTACTGCCCTAAAAATCCACTTTACTCCACCTCTTCATCCCTCCCTCCTCACTCCCCACTCAACCCATATCAACCACTGGTCTTTGTACCGTTTCTCTATAGTTGTACCTTTTTCAGAATGTCATATATTTGGAATCATACAGTATGTAGTCCTGTCACACTGGCTTTTTTCACTTTTATCAATATGCATTTAAGGTTCCTTCATATGTCTTTTTGACTCGATGGTTTATTTCTCTTTATTGCTGAATAGTACTCCATTGTATGGATGTACCACAGTTGATTTATCCATTCACCTATTGAAAAACATCTTGGGGCCGGGCGCGGTGGCTCACGCCTGTAATCCCAGCACTTTGGGAGGCCGAGGCGGGTGGATCATGAGGTCAAGAGATCGAGACCATCCTGGTCAACATGGTGAAACCCGTCTCTACTAAAACTACAAAAAATTAGCTGGGCATGGTGGCACGTGCCTGTAATCCCAGCTACTCAGGCGGCTGAGGCAGGAGAATTGCCTGAACCCAGGAGGCGGAGGTTGCGGTGAGCCGAGATCGTGCCATTGCACTCCAGCCTGGGTAACAAGCGAAACTCCGTCTCAAAAAAAAAAAAAGAAAAACATCTTGGTTGCTTGTACATTTTGGTTATTATGAATAAAACTGCTGTAAACATTTGTGTGCATGCTTTTGTGTGGATGTATGTGGGAAAATACCAAGGTGTGCAGTTACTGCATTGCATGGTAAGCCTATGTTTGGCTTTGTAAGAAACGGCCAAACCGTCTTCCAAAGTAGCTAGACCATGAATGAGAAAAAACGTATATTAAAAGTAAGTTCTGGAAAGCACAATATTATAGAGAAAACAGGATTCAAATTTATATACACATATAATCTCAGTTGTCTTTAATTTTAAAAAAGGCAAATAAAAGAACTAAAAGGAAATATGTTAAATAATTTCTTGAAGATTATGGTTGTGTTTATTCCTACCATTCTGTATTTTTAAATTTAATTTTTATTAAACCATGAGCAAGTACTGTTTTTATAATTACAACAGTGAAAATAGGTAGTAATTGCTCCTTTCTACTTTTGGTGGCAGGAACCTCCAAATAGTCGTCTACCTCCTCACCTTATTGCACTTGATTCCACGATACCGGGGTTTTTTGATGACATTGGGTATCTGGATCTCTTGCCATGTCGTCCTTTTGACACAGTTTTTATTTTCTATATGAAGCCAGGTCAGAAAACGAACCAAGAGGTAAGAATTATGAAATTATTTTTTGGTAATTTTTTGTGCTATAAATTTATACATCTAAAGAAAATAAATGAGGCAAAATTAATATGGAGAGTTTGAGCCAAAATTGAGGACTGCAGCCTGGGAAATGCTGGAGAGTGCTTCCAGGAACAAAGGAGGGGCTCACGTGTTTAAAGATAAAAAGGGTGAGTCAGTAGAGCAGAACAAAAGTTTTTTAGGAATTCTCATTGGTTTACAGAAATAACATTGATTAGTGAGTGGATAAAAAATATTGAACTGTAGGGTATGAGCTATCATGTCAAGCACTGTTAGATTAGTTTATGAACTATTGGTGGCAAAATGACTGGCTTATTACCATGCTGAACCTCAGTAAAATTGGATTAATTATAGAGATTGGGAATCTGTTTTGAAGTAAGTCAGTGCATTGTTTGTATGAGAATAATGAAGCCACTTTTCTCCTACCTGTACAAGAAGAAGACATAAACCCTTGAGGCACTTCTTAACCCAGTTCAGTTTCCTTAGGTTTTTAGAAGCTGAGGGTGACTAGGAATCAAGGAATATTTCCTGAGACCTCCTTTGGAATGTCTCAGACCTGCCTTCCCTAGCCACAGGGTAGATTAAGATTAATTTCTGGCTGCCAGCAAGTGGCACGCAAGTTGCATTTGATTCACTTATTGCTTCTTGACTAAATTTTCAGAAATTGTTTATTTAAAAGTATTACTTCTAGGTGAAAATTTGAATTGCAATAACTAGAAGTGGTTGTTAAGTCAGTTTCTTGGCACTCATAAGAATATGAAGGGATATGGGTAAACTACATGGGTTCACGTCTAAAGAGACTGGTTTTGTGTTTAAGAGGTGATGACCTTGCAATGACTTGCAGTGGGTTTAGATGCAATGGATGTAGCTTCCTATATTTTGACTTTCACAGGCCTCTGTAGGATCTTGGCATAGATTAGCATTGTGTGAATGACATCAGTGATCTGTGGACTGGCTGCATCACAGTCATTTGGAGGAATTTTTAGAAATAGTGATTCCAGGATTCTGCCTTCACTGATTTTAGTGTAGAAGGTCTAGAGCAGGCGAAGAGAACCTTATTTTTAGGAGGTTTCCCAGATGATTTTGATATACCCTGCTCTCCAACCCTCCCCCTTTCGTTTTTAATTTGGAAAGGAATTCCTTGTTTTCCTTTCTTTAGAAGTGAATTTTTCAAGAGCAGCACTATTGCCATCTTGGGCCGGATAAGTTCTTTGTTGTGGGGACTGTCCTGTGTATTTTAGAATATTTAGCAGCATCTTTGGCCTCTACCACAAGATATTTGTAGTGTGCCTCACCAGTTATGACAACCAAAAATGTCTCCAAGTGTTGGATGTCCACTGAAGAGTAAAATCACCCCAGATGAGAATCACTGTTTTAGAATGAGGGACTCTTGGTGAGGCCTATCGAAAGCCCACACATTACATTAGTGCTTAGTGAAGAGGAGAGAACTTTCTGGTCACTTCATTTTTCCTGGAATTCTCTTCTTTGGCCTAAGAAAAGGATATTTTCATACCCATTTATTAATTACACATGTTTATTGAATTTTAGTAGGTTTTATAGCATTTTTCAAGATCTATAATTAAGTAATTGCATACCTGTGTAATATTTTTCACTAACCAGACAGTAAACTCTGTGAAGGCAGGGACACAGTGTCTGTTAGTAAACATGCCTCGTTCAGTAATTGTTTTGCCAGGAAGAGAGCTCAGAGCTTTACTTGCATTACTTCACAACCATTATTATTATCTCCACTTTATGAATTAAGAAACTGAGGCAGTGGGGTTAAAAAACTTGCCCAAGTCTCAGCCAATCCAAATCTGTCTAAATCAGAATGCATTTTTCTCTATAGCGATATATCCTTAAGTTTATGCTGAGCTTGGACATGATTTGTCAGAAGCTTCAAAGGCTAACCAATTTTTATGAAGATTTATTTTGATATGTTCTTTTGTTTCCTTCATTATAGCTGATGATTGGTATGTATTTCAGATTTTAAAGAATGTGGAGTCTTCCAGAACTGTTCAGCCCCATTTCCTAGAATTTTTGCTTTCCCTTGGCTGGTCAGTTGATGTGGGCAGACACCCTGGTTGGACTGGGCATGTTTCCACCAGTTGGTCTATTAATTGTTGTGATGATGGTGAAGGATCTCAACAAGGTAAAACTCACAATGTTTCATATGTCAATTGTCTCTTGTTTTGTTAGTCTTGATTATTTCCCCCCTTTACTATGATTTATAGTCTTGTTAAAAACACAAAACCAGCCTCGGTACAGTGGCTTATGCCTGTCTTTGGAAAGCCAAGGTGGGAAGATTGGCTGAGGCTGGGAGTTCAAGAGCAGCCTGGGCAACATAGCGAGGCACCATCTCTGCAAAAAATGGAAACATTTGCTAGGCTTGAGGGGGCATGCACTTGTAGTCCTACCTGCTCAGGAAGCTGAGGTGGGAAGATCACTTGGGGCCAGGAGCTGGAGCTATGATCATGCCACCGCATTCCAGCCTGGGTGACAGAGCAACTCCCTGTCTAAAAAGCAAAAAACCAAACAGACAAATAGAAGTACATAAAGGAAAATGATCCTTACCCTAATCCCAGTCCTGATAGGGTAACTTAATAATAGTTTATATATTCTTCTAGACATTTTCAGTGTGTATGAAAGATACATATACACGTAATGATAGAGTTAATTAACACAAAATGACTGGCTTATTACCATGCTGATAATTTCCTTTTTTGTAATATGAGTAAGATTCAGTTTTCTATACAAATGCTGTAATAAATATCGGTCATCCATACAAAACGATACAGCTTCCTAACAAGCATGTTTTGTCTAATAAGTAGTTTTCTATTAACCAGTCTGTTTTATCAACTGTGGCTGTCAAAAGAGTCACATTTAAAGGTTACATTCTTGGAATATTATACCAAAACCTTTGTGGTAAACAGCTAATCATCTCTGAGAATTTTTGCCCATTCTGAGAAACTAATCAGTATAACACATACCAGAGGAAGTATAAATTTAAACTTAAGACCTTTGCCCCAGCTGGCTAATGCTTTCTGTTCCTGGGTTCCTGAGGTCACTGGAAAATTAATATTACTTCTCTAAAGTGGTTAATGCCTATGTCCAGTGCACGTTTTTCATTTTGATAAGTATGTCAGTTGGATACTTATGGTTGCAAGTATCAGAAAACATGACCCAAACTGCCTTAGATTTTGAAGGTTATTTATTGCCCATGTAACTGAAAATTCCAGAGGTTAGTTAAGTTTTTGGTGTCATTTGATCAGCATTCCTGTTTTATTTCTTTCAACTTTCCTTTAGCTTTGCTCTCTGTATTTTGACTTTTCCCCAGCTTGGCTTCTCTAATAGCGCAGAAAGGCAATTCCAGACTTTACATCCACATACCACAGCAGCCTGAAGAGGATAGATTAGCTAGATCTCAGAACCCCCTCCTCCCCAAATCCAGAACTACATAGCAATTGGACTATCCCAAGCCTGTCCTTATGGCAAGAAAGATAGAATGACTCTGGTGGAGAGATACAGACAGGATAGAACTAGTATTGGATCAGTCCCACCTGCACATCTTGCCTGCTGCAGAACAGGGGTGAATAGAGTGGCTGTTGGGATAGTGACCACAGCGTCTGCTACAGCAGATATAAAGTGCCTGCCTGGAGTCCACACTAGGAGTCAGAAAACTAAAGCTCATTCCTGTTTTTGTAAATAAAGTTTTATTGGAACTCGATCACACTCCATTTTACACATTGTCTATGACAACAGCTTTCATGCTACAATGGCAGAATTGAGTAGCTGTGGCAAAGACCTTCCTACCACACCTAAAACATTAACTGTATGGTCCTTTACAGAAAAAGTTTGCTAACCTCTGGTTTAAGCTTTCTATTTGCCGTACCTTCACCAGCATTAAGTATCTTCCAGATTTTTAGGTGAGAAATTTTTAACTTTCAATAATGGTTGAGCATATCTTATCATATTTTTATTTCCTGAGAAGTACTGGCTCATTTCCCTGCCCAATTTTGGTCAGATTGTTGGTCTTTTATGTATTACTGGTAGGACACTGAGTTCATTTTAATTGAGAACTATATAGCTCTCATGAGCATTTCTTTTGTTTATTCAGTCTTCCTAGCCTAGAGCAGATACTATTACCAAAACTGCCTGTACGTTTTTATACAATGTCACTGACCATTGAGGAAGGTGGAGCATAGGCCAATATGAGGAGCCATAGAGAGAGACCAGGGATAGAAATGCCTTGAAAGCAAGAGTCCAGAGACCACATGCACATGGGCACTCTCTCTCTCCTCCCTCTCTCTCCCTTCCCCTCCCCTTCACCTTCCTCCTGCTGCTTCTGCTGCTGCTGCTGCTGCTGCTGCTGCTTCTTTCTTCTTTCTCCTTTCTTCCCTCTTCTCTCTCTCTGCCTCTGCCTCTGCCTGCTTGCCTCTCTGGCCCAGCTCCCTTCTGAGGGACTGGGCTGGTCTTCCTTTTGATTATTTATCTACCTGATCCAAAGGACTGGTCCCTTAATCTGCCTCATAAATTAAAAGCCCTGCTAATCAGAAATGGTCTGATATATAGCTGTTTCAGAAATGATGAAATTAAGATTTTTTGATTTAAAAATAAAGACATTTAATAAGCATTATATTTTCTTTCACACTAATTGCTTCTTGTTGGAAACATATGTTTTATTTATCACTTTATTAGCCAGTTAACATTTCATGTAGCAAGATGATACTGGTTTTTTTCTACTTTTTGAAGCAGTAATGTAGTTTCTTTTTCCTAGAAGAAGTGATTCCCTCTGAAGATATTGGAGCTAGCATTTTCAATGGACAGAAGAAGGTGCTGTATTATGCTGATGCCCTTACGGAAATAGCTTTTGTGGTTCCTTCTCCTGTGGAGTCCTTAAGTAAGAGCATTTTCTGCATGGTCCTATTTTAGGATCTATTTTTATATTCCTGGGTTGTGGGATATTACTGCATTGGAAGAGATTTTGAAGTGATCTGAGGCATTCTCTAGCTTCTAAGGCATTATAACAGATTATGCAGAAGTACAAGATATCTTCTCTTAAGTTTCTTACAGAAAGTAGTTAAAGACAAGCAAACTGACCCTCTAATAATCTTTAAATAGTGAAGGAATCCCACTTCAACCCATATTTTGCATTCTTTAATTAGTTTAATCAATACATAGTCTTATTTTCCAGTTCATTTCTTTCTCCAATTACGAGTGATCCCCCACCTACTCTCTATTTCCATATGAGAGCCTTTGCATGGAACCACATAGAATCCTACAACTTAGAAGGATCTCATGATAGCATCTGGCCATTCTTCTAACACTGAGCAAGAGAAACTTTTAAGTAGCCTAGAAAAGATGGTGGTCAAGAATTTGCTTTTTAAGGATTGGGAGTGATTATTACTTCTTAGTCTGAACTCACAGTTTTGTTTTGCCCAGAACCTTTGCTTTTTGCAAATTAAGGCTGTTTCTTCATGTCTGACCAAGCAGGTGGTCAGGCAGTAGGTAGAAAACTTCAGCTTCTTCTTTGAGATCATTTGTAGGATGGAATACAATACATCAGGATTTCACAGTCTCATCTCCAGACTAATGACTTTTGTTGTGCCCTACCTTGGTAGCTTCCTAACCTTTGTACTTTGACCCTTGATTTCTCACTCTAGGCCCCTCCCTGTCTTACTCTCTGGGGCCAGCTGTATCCCTGGAAGGTTGGACCTTCCATGGTTTAGATTTGTATTATAGCAGCTACTGGGCTTCCTGTCAAAGTTTTGGTTTACTACTATAATTCCAGAAGCCAGAACCTGTCCTTCCTCTTTGAGGACATACCTGCCTGGTTTCTCTGGCCTAGCCTGTTAGTACCAGACAAGTCCTCCCAGAGCTAGAGCCTTGTCCTTTCACTGTAGCTCCTGCAATTGGGTCTTTGTCTTCTGTTGTGAAACATCCCCTATGCCAAATGTGCCCACTCCAGCACCAGTTCAGCTTCCTCCTATTTCTGATACTTGGGGTTTGGTGTTTTTTGTTTTTGTTTTTGGATGGGGTAGAGGATAACTTCCTGTGTGCTTATCTCCAACCAGATTGCTGTTAATCACAGAAACTCGGTCTGCTGTAGCTTCTGGATGTCTCAGTGCCTATTTGGCACAATGCTACGTGATTGAATGTGTAATCAAAATATTTCAGAGAGTAATAATGGCATTTATTACATTCCACATCTGAAAAGTCAAATATTTTCTAGTCTTATTTTAGTTATCTGTAGAGCAGGAGCTGGCAAACTATAGTGGCACAAGCCAAATGCAGCCAAGAATGGATTTTACATTCTTAAAGGGTTACAAATAAAATACAAAGAAGAATATGCAAGAGATCTGTATGGCCAGCAAAGCCTAAAATACTGAAGTTCATCAGCTCTTGCTCTAGAAGCAATGCTTTAAGTGACTTAAGTGAGACTGGTGAGCATAATTAGTTTTAACACTCTTGCTCCAAATAAGTGATATGTATTATAGTTGCTTTTTTCATTTACCCTGTAGCTGATTCATTGGAAAGTAACATCTCAGACCAAGATAGTGATTCAAATATGGATCTTATGCCAGGAATTCTGAAACAGCCATCCCTGACACTTGAGCTTTTCCCCAATCATACAGACAATCTTAATTCCTCACAGAGGGTAAGTTACTTTGCTGATATGTCTCCAAAATTTTGTAGTGGAATGGGGGTAATTAAAGAATCTTGCCTGGAAAGCTTTTAACTTTAACCCAGAGAGTAATTATATTAGAGTACTGATTCCTTAGTAACGTAATTTTTTAAAATAAAATTCTCACAATTTTTTCTCTTTTTCAGCCTGCAACAAATAGTTCATTCTGAGACAACCTTTGTAGTTTCTCTTGATTTCACCATTCTGGTCCCGTCTCTCTCACCTGTTCCTTTTTAAGCCTAGGTTTAAAATTTGTCCCTGAATATCCGCTAAAGTTATTGTAGTAACTACGTGGTTTTTTTGTCTTTAATCTTATAATGTTCATCTTAAACAAGTCTGACCATATAAAAATAGGAACATTTTGGAGAATAACTCAGTATGTGGATAGATATTCTGAGTGAGGAACACAGCTTCTGCTACAAGAAGAGCTTTTTGCTTATATCTTTTTTCTGACCTTATCGACTGTTACTTCTTTATCTGTGGTTTACCCTCATGTTGTCTCTTCATCTTTACTGAAAAGGATACCCATAAGTGATAGCAAAAGTACAGGATCAGGTCAGAAGTGTAGGAAGATTGACTTAGAACAAATCATAACAAAGACGGAAGTGTCAGCTTGATTAAAGGTGTTCCTCCATTGTGCAGGATTTTAGGTTGGCTTTCTTCCAAAGTGAAAATTATTTTTAATGTAAGTATATGCCTCAAAGAGAATACAGGGAAGTTTTTACCTTTAAAATTGATTTAGGAAAAAAATGCCAGGTGGTGTAATAGTCCCTGGAGTAGACTGATTTGAAAATTAGGAGTTTTTAAAAGGTTTGTACAAAATACAGTTTAGAGATGAGCAGTCAGTATTGCATGGCAATGCAATATTTTAGCTAAATCTAATACTTAAAAATTTTTTTTATTTGAGATTTGTTTGTGGACAGATCTAGTATTCAGTGATTAGCTGCCTTTATACTCATTTTCTGAATGACAGCATAGTTATTCCTCAGAATCCAGATAAAAGACCATGTTTTTATTTCTCACTTATACTATAGTTTTCAGACACTTAACAAACTAAAAAAGAGAAAAAAGAAAAATCATATGGTTATCTCAGTAGATTGGGGAAAAAGTAGTTGACAAAAATTCAATACTCGTTTATGAGAAAAGTTCTCAGCCAACTATGAATAGAACTTTCTCAAGTGGATACAGAGCATCTACTTAAAACCTATAGCTTAGGATTATACTTACACATTATACATTATTCTTGAATGCTTTTCTTCTGAGATGGAGGACCAGGCAAGGATGTCTGTTTTCACCACTTCCATTCAACATGGTAGAGGAGGGCCTACACAGAGAAATAAGACAAAAGGAGCTACAGTACATAAAGATTAGAAACAAAGAGGTGAAACTGTATGTATTTGCAGATGACATGATCATGTAAGTAGAAAACCCTGAGGAATCTTTTTTTCAAATCCGCTAGAACTGTTGAGGTGAGTTTAGCAAGATTGTAGGAAAAAAGTCAGGGTGTTGGGTAAAATTTTAAGATAATCCCCCGTGACCTTTGCCTGTGTATAATGTCCTCTCCTGTGACTATGATAAGATATCCACGATTATGGTACATTATTTGGCAAAGGAATTCTGTGGGTTTAATTAGGTCATTTTGACTTAATCAAAAGGGAGATTTTCCAGGTAGACCTGACCTAATCACAGGAGCTCTTTAAGTCTTGGGTTAGAGGTCAGAGATGGAAGAAGTCAGAAAGTCAAAGCTGATTAGGAGTTTTGATGCTAAGAAAGTAGTCTGTGAATGTGGCCCGAGGTCTGTCACTAGTTTGGGAGAAATCTCTTGCTCCTGCCATTTTCTGTGACTGTCAGAGTAGATAAAAGCATCTGGGGACTCGTCATGGAGTCTGGTCATCTGGTAAAGACATGTTTATTTCTGTGCTAATAAAGCAGTTTTAATTTTAAAATTCACCTAAAGTATGAGATTCTCCCCTCTGTACACATAAGTTCTGATTAGGACTTTAGCCTAAACTTAGCTCTGCTAAGAGGTGCAGCTCAGAGTTCCAGTTTGCTAAAGGAGAGCCGCATAGTCCTGTGGGCCTTATAGTGAAACTTTGAGTTGATTAGGATGGCGGGAAGCCAGAAGCACACTGCATGGTAACAAAGGCCTGAACAACTCTATTTTTCTTTCTACTGACGAGAAAAAGGAATTAGGCATAGATTGCAGTAGAAGACATTTAGTCTGGGAACTAGGAATAACTTGCTTAAGGGACATTTTAGAGATTAGGATCCCCAGGCAAGTGGTGATGTTGCTGTGATGGGGAAGCATACGGCTCTCTGGCCCTAGTAGAGACAGACTCAGATCCTTTAAGCCCTCATTAAGATACTGTGTGTAAATTTTGTTTTTATTAATGCAAATTATAATTATTCAGTATTCCTTTCATTTTTTTCCTTTGACAATTTTAAGCCTTCATTTTCTTGTCCTAGGTTAAGACTGATGAACAGGAGCCAAAGAAGAGCTTTGTTGCAAATGTATACACTTTTTCCTAAAGTGATTTTTCCATGACCTGATACTTGTATCACTGAGCATCTTGATAAATGAATGACTGGGTGGTTTTATTAAGCCAGTTTTGTTGTTGTTGTTGTTGTTGTTATTTTTTCCCGCTCTCCGTCTTCCTTTCCATACAGCTCAGTCCCAGTTCCAGATTGAGGAAGCTGCCTCAGGGTCGCCCTGTTCCTCCCCTTGGACCTGAGACAAGAGTTTCTGTAGTCTGGGTGGAGCGCTATGATGATATAGGTACTGTATGAGGACTCTGTCCATAAATAAAATGACAATGACTTGTTAAATGTCTACAGGAATGGGCACATAAGCATGGTGTGGTGGCCAGGAGCTAGTCCTGGAGCTCAGCAAGCCTGGGTTTGCCCCCAGCTCCAACCACTCAGTTTCTTTAAGCCTTAGATTACTCCTCTGTTAAATCCTGGTACTTTTTTCATAGTTGTGAAGATTTGATGAGACTAATAGATACAAAGCTTTTGGCTATTCATGTTGGCATCACAATCAGTGGTTTGTTGCCAATTGGTCTCAGTCATCCCAGGACCTTTGGAAAGGGGAAGGGCAAGCACTTCACTTACCCCCTCTTCACCTTCTGCCTTGTTTTAGTATAAAGCTTAATTTGTCCTTAAGAATTATGCTCTGGGTAAGTTTTTTATGATTTTTACGTAGGCAACGTTAGAGCATTAGAAATGTATACTTTGTGTAGAATCCCATACAGCCCAGAGTTTGTGGGAAAGTGTGATAGTTACTTTTTAACCAAGCCCTCAAAGACCACAGAACATATTTTTCTAAAAACTCTTTGCTTTAGATGAAATTAGCTAAAAAATGTCTTGAAGGAGAATTTTTTAATTTGTAGAAACTAATTAAGATGATATTTCAGGACAGTACAGTCCTATTTGCCACTCATTTACATAAAGAGATTAGAAAATTAGTTTTCCTATTATCTGTTTGGGAAAATGGGGGAGATATTAATTGTAATGCTGTCATTTTCTTCCAGAAAACTTTCCCCTCTCAGAGCTGATGACAGAGATCAGTACTGGTGTGGAAACTACTGCAAATAGTAGCACTTCACTGAGGTACACTCTTATTTGCTTGAAGTTTATCAGCATGTCTTTATTTTAATATATTGATTGTAGCTTAACAAATAATTATGAAAGAGTTGTAGACAATTAGAAATAAAAATAGAGAAAAATGATCAAAGAAAGTAGTTTGTAATGTACAAAGTTATCAAATTATTATAGCATGGATTTTTTAAAGCTACTTTATTTAGGTGTGACTGATGGACATGTTAAAAGCTGTACATATTTAATGTATACAACTTGATGAGTTTTGAGATAAGTATATATCCATGAAACCATCACAACAGTCTATTCCATGAACATGTCTATCATCTCCAAAGTTTCCTCCTGCCCACTTCATTCATTATTACTTTGTGATAAGAACACTTAACATAAGATCTACCCTCTTAGCAAATTTGTAAGTACACAATACTGTATTATTAGCTATAGCCACTATGCTGTACTGTTGATCTCTAGAACTTATCTTGCATAACTGAAACTTTATATCGTTTGGCTAATACCTCCTCATTTTTCCCTCCTTCCAGTTCGTGACAGCTAGCATTCTACTCTCAGCTTCTCTAACTATTTTAGATTCATCATATAAGTGATATCATATGAAATTTGTCTTTTTGTGCCTGCCTTATACTTAGCATAAGGTACTCTAGACTCATCCATGTTGTCACAAATGGTAGGATTTCCATTTTAAGACTGAATAATATTTCATTGTATGTGTACACCACATTTTCCTCATCTGTTCGTCCATTGATGGATGTTTAGGTTGCTTCCATGGCTTAGCTGTTGTGATAATGCTGCAGTGAAAATGCCAGTGCCGCCATCTCTTTGAGATCCTGGCTTTAGTTGATCTGGATATATACCCTGAAGTGGGATTGCTGGATCGTATGGACATTCTATTTTTAATTTTTTGAGGAACACTACTGTTTTCCACAGTGGCTGCACCAGTTTATATTTCCACCAACAGCATATGAGGGGATTCCCTTTTCTCCACATTCTCGCCAACACTTGTTTTCTTTTGTTTTTTTTTTTTGAAAATGGCCATCCTACCTGGGATGAGTGCCATCTCATCAAGATTTTGATTTGCATTTCCCTGATGATTAGTGACATTGGGTGCTTTAGCAAGATTTTTTTTTTTTTTTTTT
>NW_016107333.1:3191473-3260006 GCF_001604975.1 Cebus imitator | reverse complement strand
AGAGACGAGGTTTCACCATGTTGACCAGGATGGTCTCGATCTCTTGACCTTGTGATCCACCCGCCTCAGCCTCCCAAAGTGCTGGGATTACAGGCGTGAGCCACCATGCCCGGCCTGCAAGATTTTTAATAGTGTAATTAATTGCTGTTTTACATTTATCTAGAGCAAAAAGAAAAATGGAGTAGAGGCAATTAAATATTAATAAAGACCATAATAATAGGGTAGCAATATTAGATTGAAATAATGGAGTTAAATTGGCCAAAACAATGTGGCAAAAGTAGCAGTTAAAATATCGTAAATCACATGAGCTACTTAAGGGAAAAATGTTTCTAAGTAAAATATAATACTAACTTTATAATTGGGTTAAAATTTCTGTTTTACCTGCCCATATACAAGAAGGTTAAAAAGAGAATAATCTGATACGAAGAATGGTAACAGTGTATTTGTATAGGCTTTGTAGTTTTCAAGGTTTGCTTGCTTGTTTTTGGTTTATAACTCTTAAGAATTCAACAGTTGTTTTCCCTGTTTTACTAGTGGGATAAAATAGGCTCAAGGAGGTTATTCCTCAGTATCACACATCCAGTAAATGCAGGACAAACTACGTGAATCCAGGCCTTTGATCCCAATACTTTGGCCCTGCGTCTTTCCCATCACAGAGCTACCCTCAAATTTGATATTTTAAGTTCCTTCTAGTTATATGAGCTGGTTCAAATTGCATATAGGATGAATTTATTCTAATATTGTTAGATGATTGTTGTTGAAATGAAGTAAGTAAAAATGATTTATTTTAGCATTATCATTTTTAAAAAATTCTGGAAGAGGGCAGGTCATTCCTAAAACTTCCATGTTTTCTATGCTTTAGTGTTTTAAAACAAGTTACAGATATCTTAACGTTCCAAATATATCAGTATGCATCTGAAAAGTAAGAACACTTTTCAGATAGCTAAACATAACATTATAACATTGCAATAATAAAGCTAGTAATACTTTCTTGATATTATCTAATAGCCAACATTCAGATTTCTTCATTTGTACTAAAAGATTCTTTACAATTGGTAAAGAATTCACTCCGGGACTGTGTATCTGGTTTTAATTCCTTCAGTCTCTTTTAATCTGGAACAGTTCTTTTTATGACACCAACTTGCCAAAGAAGAGAGCATGGAATACACAATGATGTAACTGAGCGAGTTAGAAGGAATGTGCCATGATCTGAGTTCTAAATTAAGAGTCCTTTATTGATTTGTGGCTAATGTTTAAAATTCTCTCGGCCCTGAGGAAGGGGCTTGATTATCTTTTATACCTTGATTTAGGTAGGGGAGGGGGAGTCTAGTTGAAGCGGAATTTTACAGAAGCAGAAAAGCAGGTTAGAGGAAGGGGCTGCAGGTACAGGTGGTTTTCATACCATTACCAAGAATGGGGGCCATCAGGCTCCTTCTGCACAATGATCGAAGGGAAACTTTTTTCTTACAATAGCAGGGGGGAGGTATGCCAAGCAGGATGTGTTTACAGTGGTTACAAGTGTTAGGAACAGTGCTTCAATGCTTCTAAGTGCAGCATGACCCAGCTATGCACTCAGAGGGGCTGTGGTAGGGAGGAGGAAGCCAGGTTGGAGTTTACAGCTAAGGTGGAGTCAGTGATGCTAGCCCAGGGTAGGTTATTACATCATGAGTAGACTTTTCTAGAACTAGTTTAGAAGAGACTTTACTTACCGTATACTGTCTTTGTTGTTTTCAGTTTTTTTAAAAAAAATAATAAAAATAAATTTGGGACAAGGTCTCACCATGTTGCCCAGGCTGGTCTCCAACTCCTGGGCTCAAGCAGTCCTCCTGCCTTGGCCTTTCAAGTTTTTATGTTTTTAGGTCAAAAGTTGTAATACAATTTGACAGTAAAATGTATATTTTATTGGTAGATTAGCAAAGTTTATAATTTGCCTTGGGGACAGAATTACTCTGGGATTGATTTTTCTTTTTTTAAATATCTTGAAAGATTGATTGATTGTTGCTTTGGCCAAAATCACTTTACCTATATAGAAAGAAAACTCACTGGGTTGCAAGAAGACCCCAACAGGTAGCTCATAAATAACATGAGTTCCCTGTAGATGGGTTGGCCTATCTCTGGTGTGTAAAGAGTAACTCATGCCTCCATAGGGGCAGTTGCTGACTTTAGCATCTGCTGCCTGGCCAGAGGCTGTGAGGGCTTTGGCGCTGCCACAATGTGGTCATTTATCACCTTAGCTGAGAAGGATGCAGCTGGCTTAGATTCATGGCTCTCCCAACCTCCTTCCGCCACATGAAAAAAAAATTTTATCAGGGATTCCTGTAATGGGCCTAACTAAGCTGTGTTCCTGCTTCTGCTCTGGGATTACCAGCCTTGACTATGCTGGTATTCCCTGTACTCTGGCCAGCCACACTTTTGTGTTCCCTATAAGAAAAGGAACTAAAGTAAAAGTCCCATAGCTGGTTGCTAGATTCTTAACTCCATGCAATAGAGTTCTCTGGCCTCTCCTTCCACTCTAGTTTTCCAAGTATATATACTTTTTCAGCTCCTTTCTGTTAGCTTAGAAAGCCTGACCCAGTAATGGACTTCTAGGACCAGGTGTTATAGGGGGCAGCAACATGGACTCCCAGAAGGCAGATTCTGGGCACACTGACCCCTTGGCTTTTCTCAGACCACTGCCAGGCAACAGGCCCCTTTAGTAATCTTATGCTACATATGTGGGTGACTTCAAGTCTTGGGTGTCTGGGATAAAAAGAATTTTCTTTTCCTAAGATCTACGACTCTTGAAAAAGAAGTTCCTGTCATCTTCATCCACCCTCTAAACACTGGATTATTCCGGATAAAAATTCAAGGAGCCACTGGAAAATTTAACATGGTCATCCCTCTTGTGGATGGGATGATTGTCAGCAGGCGAGCTCTTGGTAAGGTCTTCATATGTGGCTGAAGAGTTAAATTTTCTTTTTCTTTATTATTTTTATGAACCAAAAAGAAATAAAAATAAGGAAATGGTGATAATTAATAGCTTCCACATGTAGGAAATGTATGGCTGTTGTTAAAAAGGGAGCGTGCTGTTTTAATCTGTCTTTAGTAAATATAAGTAGAACCTCACCAACTTCTGGTATTAAGAAAATGAAGATAGCTATTTGTAATTCAGGAAGGAAAATAGGCTGTTAGACTAGATTTTGATTCTCCTTTTCCTTGTCATTTTGTGTTTCTTCTGACAGGTTTATCTTAGTCTGTCTCTCTGGGGCTGGGAGGTTTGCAAATTGAATGAAATAGTTTGAGTATATGAATAGTTCACCTGAATACTGATAGTTCACCTACTGAAGTGACTAGTTTTTAACATTTATTTTAAAACTCTCTGTTTTTCAAGGCTTTCTGGTAAGGCAGACTGTAATTAACATTTGTAGAAGAAAGAGACTGGAGAGTGACTCCTACAGTCCACCCCATGTCCGCCGGAAACAGAAAATCACCGACATTGTCAACAAGTACCGGAACAAGCAGTTGGAGCCAGAGTTTTATACTTCACTTTTCCAGGAGGTTGGACTCAAGAACTGCAGTTCTTAGACCACTGAATTTCTAAGACTGTTGAACCCCCGTTTGGGAACTATGACACAGCAGAACAGTTTGATAGGTGATCACTGTAAAAATAAAAACGAATCACTCCCAAGAGCTTACTGTTTAATCACCAGAATAGAAGAAACACATTATAGCCCATTTGATAGAAGACTTTTGGCTATCTAGTGAAATAGCCTCCCAGACACAATCATATTCCTGCTGATAATGATGACATACATTTTAGCCATAAACTTTCTTTTAAAAGTGACAATTTTAGTTAAACCAAAGCCTTTTGAGGAGAAAGGCTTTTATGCATCTCAGTTATACACGTGCATTGGTAGTATCAACAAATTTGCAATATAGAAGTTGAAGCTAGTTTTATACCTCACTTTTTAGGAGGTTGTATTAAAAAAAAATCTGTCTCAGAATCTTCCAGGACATTTAAAGACTCATGTTGATAGCATGGAGGAGAAGGAAAGAAGTCTCAGCCTTCTACTCACTTGTAGGTCTACTTGTCATCCAGCTGTCAAACTGACAAAAAGAAAATAGGATAACATGTTTTTTTCTCAGATAAGAAGCCTGACATTAAAATATGTCATATTTTTTTTCTCCACATTTCAGGAAGTTGTCCTTGTCATCACTGCACAGATCTGTCTGAAAGCCTCAGTTTCTGGGCCACCCAGCAACAGATCAGAAATGGTGCATGGCGTTGTCCTTTAATGGGGATGCAAATAAAGTTTGTGGGGTTAAAAGTTATAAGACAGCAGTGATACCCCCACTCTCTCCATTATTGTCCAGCAGGGTGACGTAATGACAGGTTAAACATTTGTGATTCATTAATTAAATATCATTTGAAGAAATGTAATTCACAGTAGGGGTTGAAAATTATTTGGTTTCATCTATTATCTCTTATTTCAGGACCAAGCAGCAAACTGCAGTAGTTTATGAAGGATTCTAGTTTGGGGTTCAGGAATAGCCTCTCAACGCTCCTTATTCAGATCTTTCCCAGAGAACTACTCGATTTCCTTGTAATTGACAAACATGAGTGACCACCTCTTTGGGTGGCTACTGTTAGAAATGGCTAACAGTTGTTGTCATCTTTTCTGGACTTTGCCAGCCAACAGATCCCTGCCAGGTTTTGGAAATACTTCTGTTACCTCGCTGCTACTTTTCTGCAGGGATGAAACTTTTGAGGTGGCCAGACCCAGAACATCCTTACAAGGATTCCTGTTACAGTGCTACAGCATACACTGCTCATTTACCCTATTCTCATGTGCTTTCTTCTTTAGTAAGATTATTTTATGTTAAGAAAGTAAGTGATATTTGAAGTCCAAAGAGGAATGATCACAGTTGTATAAGAGGTGTTTTCTCACGTGAACTCTGATGTCAGTAGACTCTATAGGTCAAAGCTACAACAATCTGTTTGGGTTGATGTTTTGGTAGTTTACTTAGGGGGCGGGGATAGTGTGGGACCTAATTCCCTGTGCAAATGTCTCTTATTCCAGAAATATGCATTTGCCATCTGTGAGCAAGAAATATGGGCATAGCAGCTCTTGGTTTAAAGTTTGCCATAACCTTTTCTTCATGTTTGTTTTAAGCTCAGGTAAAGATAACCTCCTCTTTCTATGACTCCAGTTTCCATTCAGGTTATAGTATTATTCAATAGTTGATTTTCTTTTTAAGCTGGGCAATAAATTGATGTTTCCAGATGGTAGCATGGGAGAGGGCATAATGGGATAAAGATGAGCAAATTCTACCCTAAAAATGTTCTACTGGTTCACAGGAAGAAGATGAGGTTTAACAACTTTTAAGGTAATTCTAGATTGACATTTTGAGGGGAAAATGGGCTCTTGTTTTAGTTGAAGTGAGCAGAGAAGGCTGTAAATTGATTGTAACTTAACATTCCAGAGGTTAAAAATAACTGATGTAGATGCACTTCTTCAGTGTGATTCTTCAGATCAAACTGTTACCTTGGCATAGTTAATGTCAGAAAAATGTGCTGTGTGTGTATGAGGGTTGGGCTTCCTGACCCTTGAGTTAGCTTTAATTTCTGGCAACTCCTTGTAATTCCAATGTATTTGATAAGTGAACAACCATGTTGAATGCATTTGTGATCTGGGAGACTCCCTGGTCTTCCAGGGAAGGAAAGATGTGCAGCCCTTGAAGGCATGAAACTTCTAATGTGTACGGAGCCAGTGGAATATGGGATACACATACCTACCAGGCACTGGTTCCTTCTGCTCAAAATAATATCTGCCCACAGAGGGAGTGTGGTAAGAACCCTTAGATCCAGTCTTTCACTAATATGGATTTGAGTTCATGGTCACTATGTTTATCTACCTGTCTGTGTTAAAAAATCACTTTGAGTAAAATAGCACCAGAGGAACCTATTTAATACATAATATTAATATTTAGTAGTCTGTTTGATAAATTTGCCAGCATATGTTCTAGCCTTTCAGGCAAAGCAAGGACCACGTTCGTCTGTGGCTTAAACAGCTCAGTCGCTATGTCCGTTGGCTATGCCGGGGGGTGGATGAGTGTGGCATTCTATGAAGAGGAAGGTGGTAAGTAAGGTTGCCCATCTACTGCTGCCTTAAATTGGAGGAGGGAGCTTTTCTCCTCCTCTCTGATTGGGTGCACTGAGGTCAGTGAGGAGGGCTTTTACCTTGTTAACCCTTTCCTTGTTTAACTAGCTTTCCTTTTTGTCTAGGACTTCTTCCTGAGACCCTCTTCCATCCACTGGGCCTTTTAAAGGACTCATTACATGTTGGGTTGACCCCCTTTTTTTTGCCAGCACGCGCGTGCACACACACATGCATACTCATGCACATTTTCTGTCATTTCCAAGTCCTTTATTTCAGGGCAGCCATTTTCCTCTGGACTCATTAATAAATACAAATACCCACACCTTTGGCCAGTAATGTTGGTTCCCTGCAGGTTCTGTGTATGAGGCCTTAGTGAATGGTTACTTTCTCCATATACTAGGGAAGCATTTGTCAGACTCTGCAGACTGGGTTCTAGAGAGGCAGAGTCTTTAGGAGTACCCATTTCTTCTGGAAGGTGGAGCTTTACCCAAAGTGGAAGTTAGCTTTGCTCAAAGATGTGTTTTGTGGTAGTTGGTAAAAAAAAAAAAAAAAACCTATTGGAGATAATTTGACGCTCCTGCTGGCAGTAGTTCTCCATTCACCATTTTAAAGCCCATTCAGGTTCTATCTTCCTAAAAAAATTGATTGCTGTGTTTACATGAAATGATGATTGGCGTCAGATGGTCTGTTTTAAAGATTTCCATGACAGCCTTTTTTCCTGAGTTGGAGAGATTGGAGGTGGTCCATCCATACAATGTGGAATCAAACGGTGGGTTTCTTAGTAGCTAAAGAAGCCATGTACTTATAGTGTTTTTCTCCGAATATCAACTCAGAATATCAACTCATGTTCTTCAGATGCTTTTCTTTTTTTAATGGTAAGGGAAAAGGTGTAATTTGGGATTCCACAGTGCCTTGCATATAGTAGGCGCCCAATAAATACATGTTGAAGCAAACCAAGTTTCCCAAGTTCTCATCTCTTAACAGTGACCAAGACATCTTTCTCCTCCGAAGGGCTTGGCAGTTGTGGCTAAAAAATAAGCAGTATCATTATTTGCTTGAAAATCATATATACAGTTTGTATGAATTTCAGTATGTTGCCAAGACATGATCTTTTTCTTACTGTATTTTCTGTAAATATTTCTGGCACTGAACTGTAAAGTAAAGGCAAAGTGTAAATATGAAGGCCTGCCCGTGCCCCTTGCCTCCTATGTTTCATCTTCGTCAGTTAGGGAAGAAGGTCCAGAGGTTTGTTTGTATTTATGCCGATCCTTTGTCCAGAAGAAACCCATGGAATATTGAATGTAATACATTTAGTCAATTAAATTTTAAGGCGATTCTTATCTAATGACTGTGTGTGCTTTTGGATCCAGGCTGGGGGTGACTCCTACACTGCTGCTCTTAATTTTACCCTTCCAGGGCATGTCTCCTGGGCTTTGGCTGCCCTTCATAATTTAGATCGGTAGTTTAAATGAACATTGAGTATTTCATGAAATACTCAAAAATTTGATTAATTCTTAAGAAAAATACTTGGCTTTCTCTGCTGGAAGGAGCTTGTATAATTAAAACACTGCCAGTAGAGGCTCACCTTTCAGAGGCTGGGAATTGCTGAGGAGATAGATGCTTGTGTTATGGGAACAAGAAGGGCCAGCTGTGCCCCCTGCTTGCAGAAAATTTGAGCCCTACCAGGGCTAGACAGGAAAGTGGGGAGGTGCAGAGGTCATCCCCTGCTGCCCACTGCCCCCTTTGTGTAGGGCAGACTGCAGAGGGTTTCTTGGGGCCAGATGAATGCTTTCAGGCCTAGATCACACAGAGTGGAGTGAATGGACCACTTAAAACAGCCGTGAGAACCATGTGGTGCATGCCTCTGCCAAGAGCTATGCCTCTGACCTAGCACAGACTCAGTGTGACGTGTGCCACCCTATGAACTGTGTCTGGGAGCTGCCTATTTTGCACTGTGTGCTCTGCCTGCTCTGCCCGCTCACAGCAGGACCTCCAGCTGGGCCTAGTGGCCAGGAAAGGTGACTGCACAGTAGCCCTGTCTTAGTGTCTGGAAAGGTTTCAGAAAAATGTGTGCTCAAGCCTTTCCCATCAGTGCTGCCCATCTAGCTCTCTCTAACCCCAACCTCTTCAGCACTCAATGCCAGGGAATCACTCCCAACCCAGACCGCCTGCTCCTCCTCCTCTTGGCCTCTGGGCCCTGCATCTGGCACACCCTGCCTGGACACTGCTTCTCTTGGACACACATTCTAGTCCATTTTCCCAGACCACCTCTTGTAGGAACTCAGGCCATCCCTCAGCTGGGCTAGGACTCTTTAAAACATGCCCCAGCTCTCCCAGCCCCTCCCATGCTCATTTTTTCCAGTTGCTGGCCCCATGTCCCTTCTCCGTGGATTGGTGTCTTTTCCTGTAAGGGAGTTCTTCTCCATGTTTCTCCCTAGGTTTACCACCCACTTCCTGCAGCTGCTCCCCCAGCCTGGACCTGAGTTTGCCTCACTTTTCAACAGGTGCTCTTAAGTCATGAGATGCTGTGGTCTCAAAATCAAGCCTGCGTCAGAATCATCCTGGCTCCTTATCAGAATATTGAATCCCAAGCCTCACCCCTGCCCCCAAGAGGCCTGAGGAGACGAAGCTGAGCCTGTGAATTGGCATGTTTAATAAATAACACTCCAACACCCACCCATCTGCTGGCAGTCACAGGCAGATGGCCCAAGGATCCTCTTGAAAAATACCATGCAGCAGCCAGTCCTCCAGTGGGAAGCCTGAAGCCTCTTTTCTGCCATGGTCTGGCATATGGAGGTTTACTGAACACTTCCTGAGAGAACGGATGGCAGTAGATAAGGATGACGTGGGAGTGTTCTGCCCACTCAGGAGATAAAGGAAGATTAAACTCATTAGATGCCCCTCACTGAAAACCCCAATAAGGAGAGGCACAGAAGCTTCCAGATTAAGAAATAATCATGTATAGTCGTTTAATAATCATTAGAAAAATTACTATGTGTGAGATTTTAAAAGTTTTTAAGTGGCAGCCCAGTGACCAATCTAGCCTGGCAAACTTTTTGTTTTGCAAACAGTGCTTCAACAAGATCTGATCTAACATTTTTAATTTGAGAGATTTCACATAAAAATCCAGACTTTTTGCCTGTCTTGGGAAAGTTAAGAGTCTTGGCAGTAATGGGCCTGCATTTCACTTGTGGCAGCTATTGGCTGGAGCAGCCACCACTGCATGCTTAGGATGCAGTAAGCTCCATCCAGTTTGCTGCAGTCCCCAGCACTCCCATGAAGTGTGGACGTGGGCACGCACAGCTGGTATTACAGGACCTGGGGACTTGGCTGGCTCCTGGAGGGGTCTGTGACTTCAGATATATGAACACTGACCCTGGGGGTAATTTTTGTCCCATTTGTTTTTCTAACTTACAGAATTATCCCCATCTTATAACAAAGAAGGTCAGAGGGGTGCCATGAACCTAATAGCTACTGGGCTGAGATTCAAACCCAGGCCTGCCTGGAAGCCTGGGCTTTTAATTCTCAGCCAGATTGTCTCACTGCGTCACTTCCCACCCATTCATCCAGTACAACTCTCCCTCAAAGTGTCCCCTGCATGTATGCTTTGCCTGAAGGACACTGTGACTTCCTTGTTACGTCACAGCTCAGTCACAATTGGGCTAAGAGCAGAGCATGGCCCAGCCTGCCAGGTCCCCTGGGGCAGCCCTGCCAGCCAAGCCCAGGCTGGCCCGGCATAGCCATACATGCACCATGAAGTACCCTTTGGTGACACTGGTGAACGACTTCACATTTTCTTTCCTGGGTTTCTGGTTCTGCCTCCCTGTGGGTTTGCTGTTGTTATTATTGATCATCTGGCTACGCTTCTTACTTAGCCAAGGTGAGCTGCTTACCCTGCCCAGGCAGGGCCCTAATCCCGGAGCTAGACAGGGAGCCGAATAGGCCAGTGTGTCCTGAAACAAATGCAGAAGGGGTTTCATTCAGTTATTTTAAGTGCTGGCTCAGATGCAAGCAGTCAGCTCTTAAGTGGAAAGGATTGGTTTGGTTATTTAGAGTTTCTTAACCTGGAGTTCAAGAGTGAGTCCATAAGTTTGACTGCAAAGCAGTATGTGTGTGTGCACGCCTATAGCATGCATGAGCTTTTGAACAAAGGAAGAGGTTATCCCTCCAGGCAGATGAACTAGAAAAGGGTGTCCCTTTCTGTGAATATAGCTGGGCATGAGGCTCTGTCAGCAGAGTGTGGGCTGGATTTCAGCCCCACTCACCCCCTCAATTAGGTGCATTTGTGCAGTAAACAGCTTGCACAATGGGATACGGCATCCTTAGGCATTTTTTAGGTACCTGCAGACCACTCACTGTTTTCTACCTAGACCATATGTCAGAAAGGATCTGGCTTCTCTGGGAGACAGGCTCATGGAAGCCAACTGACATTCATCCTGACCTCAGCATGCCACCAAGAGGAGCAAGAGGTGGGACGAAGCCGGCTGTGGAGGAAGCTGGGGATGGCTGGGCCAGGATATGGCCTGGCTGTGTGGCAGGAGGGGCCTCTGCTCCTCTGGCATGTGTCTCCCTGAGCATCCCCTTCAGCAAGATGGCTCTTCCTGCTGGCACAGTGGCTCACACCTGTAATCCCAGCACTTTGGGAAGCCAGTGGCTAGATTGCTCAAGCCCAGGAGTTTGAGACCAGGCTGGGCGACGTCTCTACAAAAAATACAAAAATTAGCCAGGTGTGGTCGCTTGCATCTGTGGTCCCTGCTACTTGGGAGGCTGAGGTGGGAGAATTGCTTGAGCCTGGGAGGTTGAGGCTGCAGTGAGCCGAGCTCACACCACTGTACTGCAGCTGACGAGTGAGACTGTCCAAAAAAAAAAAAAGGCTTCTTTGTGGGGACCACTTAACCTCTCACCTGCTGCTGCTGAGCGCCATGACCTTTGGCCAGCTAGGCAGGGAGGGTGCAGCACATGCTACCAGCAGTGGTCAGATGTCATTGAGGCAGGGTGAGAAGTCCCTCCCTACACTCCCACTAGCTCCATGATCTCAAATGTAGGGGCTGGTCATTGTGTAATTATTGGGAGTTCCTGGCAAGAGCCTAGGATGTCCTCTTGTATTCTAGAAAATGTTTATTTAAAGTGTATTCTCATAGTCTCAGGGTAGACCACAGCCCTCCCTGAGGGGCACAGTTTAGGCATTGGGCCCCACAGCTGATAGGGAGTCAGACTTGTTTGCATACTGGCAATAAAAGTTGTCTCTCTGGAGTCTGGAAGACATGGGTTCAGATTTCATCCTTGCTTTTTTTTTTTTTTTTTTTTTTGAGATGGAGTCTTGCTCTTGTCACCCAGGCTGGAGTGCAGTTGCACAATCTCAGCTCACTGCAACTCTGCCTCCTGGCTTCAAGCAGTTCTTCTGCCTCAGCCTCCCGGGTAGCTAGGATTACAGGCACCTGCCATCATGCCCAGCTAATTTTGTAATTTTTAGTAGAGACGGGGTTTCTCCATATTGGTCAGGATAGTCTTGAACTTCCAACCACAGGTGATCTGCCTGCCTTGGCCTCCCAAAGTGTTGGGGTTACAGGCGTGAGCCACTGTGCCTGGCCAATGCAAACATTTTAACAGCTTCATGACAAGCCATCAGACAGAAGGACCAGGTCTCCATGTGGTGTGATGGCGCCACAGCTTAGTCACCCAGACCTCTCGTGATCTGTGGATATGGACAGTTTCCAGGTGTTTTATTGTTTGTATGTATGTGTTTCACCACAAAACAGTGCTGCAGTGGAGATCACTGCGTCTTTGTACTCAGATATTTGTTAATGAATCAACTAGTGGACAAATGGCTGGATGGGTCAATGACTGTGTTGCCTCACTGCCTCCTCCTGGACCATGCCCAGTACAGTATGTCACTGGCTCACTTCTGTGTCCTTCCCTTTAATAGATTGATATGGCCACGTTCCCAGTCCCAGGAACAGCCTCCTTTCTTGATCCCTGGTCACACTTTAAGGCCCTGAAGTCTTCCTGAGGCCTCAAGGCTGGCCTGTGGGATTCTGCCTTGGCCCTAGCCTCAGACAAGGCTGCAGGGATGTAAGGGGCAGGAGACAGTATGTGACCACCCAGGAGGTCTTGCCTCGTATCTCCAGATTCAGAGGAAAATGACTCCAATGTATGCTTGGATTGGGAGCCCTGGAGCCAAGGCCCGGCCGAGTTTTGCTGGAAGGGGACACTCCACGGCCAAGAGAAGGAGAGGCCCTGCTGGTGAGCCTGCTGTGCCAGGGGAGGCCCTTCCAGGGGCCAGGGGGAGCCTCAGGGCCCACCCAAAGGCTTGGGCAGCTGCTATGTGGGCAAGAGGCTGTCTCTACCATATTGGAGGTATGCTCCCTGGCCATGCTGGACAACGGACTCTCTCCAGCATGTGACAGCCTTCTGCCTCATTGTGGGGGAGACCTGGTGTTGCCCCATTGGAGGACCAGCCCCCCTCTGCCACAAGAGGCCTTTACAAAGGTCCCCTACCCTTTACCCTAGGGCCTCACCACCCACCACTCTCCTGACGGTCTTCTGCCAGCTGTTCCCTCATTCCTCTCTGCGGGGCACTCCCTCACCTCTGAGGCCTTGCTCCAATGTCACTTTTTCAGTAGGGCTCCCCTGGCTGCCCTGTTCGATATTGAAGCCCCACCCTGTCCTCTGCGTTGTTCTCCTTACCCTACTCTGCTTTCCTTTCCCCGTAGTACTTACCACCTTCTAACACGTTCGATCGTGGCTGCATCCAAAGCCCCAAAACACTGCCCAACACACACTGGAGGCTCAATACATATTTGTAGAAGGGATGGCATGATATTGTTATTGTTATAATGGCTGATATTCCTTGGGGGCTTAAAAGGTACCAGTGCCTGTCTTAAGCATTCCCCTCTCACAAGCTTACTTATGAAATCCTATGATGAGGATATGATTCTCACCTCCATTTATAAATGAGAACATTTACAAATGAGGCATACACACACATAGGCTTATGTGAGGTGTCAGGGCAATCAGATGTTGTATCCAAGAGTCCTTGTACCTACTGAATACCCAGGAGACCTCAGCCATTCCAGTGGGGTTAGATGCCATCTCTATACCAATGGCCCCAAAATGTGTGTGTCTCATCTAGTCTCCTTCCAAGCTTTGTTACCTGTCTGCTTGACACCCTCATGCCTAGAATGGGAATCTTGATTCCCATTGCCACCCAGCAAAGCAAAACAGCACCCTGATCTTGCGCTAGCTTTTCTTCATCTCCGTGAACAGCACCAGCCGGGACTGAATCTATTGCTCGAGTCACACACCTGGGCGGCAACCTTCTGGCCTCTCTCTCCCAACTCGAATCTCCATCTCTCATGTGTCCACCCTTCTCTGTCCTCTTGGCCACCATAGCCTGCCCTGCCCTGAAGGTGATTCATGCAGCATGTTCACTAGCCGCCCCCTGCCTGAGTAGAGGGAGGAGGTGGTGAAAGGAGCCCCTCCCTTACCTGAGTTGGAGGGATTTTTAGCCTTTTGGGTCATGATCTTGAACACTGAGGGCCTTTTCCCAGGAAAACTCACTCTTTTGCATGCCCTCAGAGATTTGTGTATGGGGCCAGCTCCATGGGTATGTAACCTGCAGTCCCACAAGGTCCCATGCTTGGCTGTTGTCTTGAAATACAAGGGGCCCCACATGTTAATTTGCTATTAGGCCTTGTGAGTTATGTAGCCTGTCCTGTTTTTATATCATTGGTGGCATAAGAAAAGATTTTCAGACCCTGCCCAAGACCCTATCCCACTTATCCAGAGTCCTTGCCACCCCTGTCAGTTACCTGCCTCTTTTTTTCTTTTTTCTTTTCTTTTCTTTTTTTCTTTTTTTTTTTTTTTTTTTTTTTTTTTTTTTTTTTTTTTTTTTTTTTTTTTTTTTTTTTTTTTTTTGCCCCAGCGTTTCTCTCTGTTGCCTAGGCTGGAGTGCAGTGGCGCGATCTTGGCTAACTGCAACCTTTTCCTCCCAGGTTCAATCAATTCTCCTGTCTCAGCCTACGGAGTAGCTGGGACTACAGGCGCACGCCATCACACCCGGCTAATTTTGTATGTTTAGTAGAGACCGGTTTCACCGTGTCGGTCAGGCTGGTCTCAAACTCCTGACCTTAGGCAATCCACCCACCTCAGCCTCCCAAAGTGCTGGGATTGCAGATGTGAGCCACCGTGCCCGGCCTGACCCACCGATTTCTTACCCTTTCATCCCAGTGGCATCCCTAGTCCCAACCTTCCTTTTGTTTCTAGTTTGGTTTTCCTGGAGTCAGCAGGGCAGTAGCAATGGCAGAAGTGGATGGGAGAGACTTGCCAAGGAGGCGAGAGGACGTTGGCAAATGTGGTCCCTCCCTGGAACCCCCAACTCATCTCCTCTTCAGACTGACCTGCGAAAGCCTCCAGAGGACCCAGCCCTTCTCCAGCATCACAGATGACCTCCAGTGCTGCAGGGAGTCGCCCGGGGCTGGGAGGGCATGGGAGCAGCAAGCAGGCCCATGGGGAGAAATTGGCCAATTTAACTCAGAGGGGTCTTAAAACAGGGCTGAGCCGGAGGGTGTGGGTCCATATTAAAGAAGCGAGGGGGTTCCCATGCCCGAGGGACCCCTGACAAACTTACCAGGCCTGACCGAGTCATTCATTCAACTAGCGTAGGTCTGAGACTCAGCCCTGGCCCTGATTCAAGCCATGTAGGACCCTCTTGGAAATGCCCATCTGTTCAAGGGGAAGCGGGGCTTGCTCTGAACTTCCATTCTCTGATTTCAGACTCACTGCTTGATTGGATTTCAGGCTGATCTTAATAAAAAATATTTGATTAATAGCTACAGAGTGTCTAAGAAGTACCTAGTTTGGTAGGAGTAGGAATAGCTATAGGAGCAGCTCACATTTAGTGAGTGCTTACTACACATGTCAGGCACTTTTCTATGTGCTTTATACTTCTGATTGCTGGCCGGGCAGGGTGGCTCATGCCTATAATCCCAGCACTTTGGGAGGCCGAGGCAGGCAGATCACTTGAGGTCAGGAGTTTGAAGCCTGGCCAACATGATGAAACGCCATCTCTACTAAAAATACAAAAATACAGGCATGTGATGGCACATGCCTGTAGTCCCAGCCACTCGGCTGGCTGAGGCATGAGAATGGCTTGAATCCGGGAGCAGAGGTTGCAGTGAGCTGAGATCACACCACTGCACTCCAGCCTGGGCAACAGAGTGAGACTTGGTCTCAGATAAAAAAAACCAAATACATATGATTGCTTTTAGCCCTTTAAGAATGCTGCAAGGTAGGGTCTTTGGTTACCTCTGTTTGACACATGAACAGGCACAGGACAGTCAAGTAAGTTGGTCAGAGTCACACTGGGAGGGTTGGCATTTGAACCCATGACTCCAGAACCAGGTCCCATTCCACCATGCCAGTTCTTCCCCAAGCGGGGTGCGGGGGGGAGGTATGGTGGGAGGCCTAAGGTTTCAGAGGCTGCAGGATGCTGGGGGTGGGGGGATAAAGGGATAGGCCCTCCAAGGTGCCAACTGGGCATCATCTTTATCCCTTCTTTCTCCCTCACTCCACACCCCGCCAGCCACCACGACTTCTAAATGTCCGAAGGAGAGAGAATTGAGCCCGAAATTATTAGCTGGTCTCCCGGCCTTGGTCTCTGCTCTTTCTGCCCTGTTGGAATGATCCACCCAAAGCACAAATTGAGACATGTCCCTTCCCATCTTCATGCCTTCCATGCTTTCTGTTGTCCCTGGGCTAAAGTCTGAGCTCCTCATCAGGTGCAGAAGGCCACCCTTTGGGATTTGAGCCCCACTGAATTTGCTGGATGTGGTTTCTATTCTTACCGACAGGCAACAATGAACACTCTTGAACTGAAATCCTTGCACATAAGTGTGCTTCTATCCAGAGAACACATTCTGAAAGGAGAAATTGTAGACTACAGACATGCATTTACATTTTGCAGATACTGCTAAGTTTCCCGACCAAAAGATGGCCCAAACTGTGTATTAGAAGTACCTGTTTCCCCAGCCCTTTGCCTGGCTGTGCAGTCTCAACACACTCTCACATACACACACATGCACTATCACACACTCACAGACACACTCATACATTCACACACAGACACACATCCTCATACACAGACATACTCATACACTAACACACATATACACTCACACCCTCACACCTACACACATGCTCATACACTCACACATACACACACATTCACACACATACACACATGCTCTCAATCTCACACCTTCACACACACACACTATCACAGACACACACTCATACCCTCACACACATACATCCAGTGACACTCTCACACATACAGACACACTATCAGACACACACACTCTCATACACTCACAGAAACATACACTATCTCAGACACACACACATACTCTTCATACATACACAGACCACATATACACTTATGCTCCTTTACATAGCGGTGTATGCATACACACTCACATACACATGCATGCACACACACACATATACATATACACGCACCACCTCATGCATACAGACACACTATCATGCACTCTCACAGACACACATGCACACACACTCTCACACATTTAAATATTTTGTTCTCAATCAGGCTGTGGCATTTAAATGAGAATGAGGAAGAAATGTGGGATAGATGACACACATAGTCGCACAGACAGATGTGCACTCACATACATGCACAGACACATGCACGTACACATGCAGACACGTGCACTCACACATGCACAGACATGTGCACTCACATGCACTCACATGCAGACATGCACACTCACACATGTGCACACGCACTCACATGCAGACACATGCACTCACACATGCACAGACATGCACTCACATGCACAGACGCATGCACTCACATGCACTCACACGCAGACATGCGCACTCACACATGTGCACACACACACACATGCAGACACATGCACTCACATGCATAGACACGTGCACTCACATGCACAAACATACATGCACTCACATGCAGACGCACACATGTGTGAGTGCGTACTCACACATGCACAGACACGTGCACTCACACATGCAGACACATGCACTCACATGCACAGACACATGTGCACTCACACACATGCATAGACACACTCACATACACACACACCCCTCCCTCTTCCACACCAGCTTTGCTACAACTGAGGAACTTTTGTCACCACAGGGTTTTCCTGGGGGCCGCAGGGGTGGCATTGAATGAACCATGTCAGCAGCTCCTCCCCGTGGCCTCTGCCTCTGCCTGGTGGTGTCTGCGTTTTCAACAAGTGCTCACTTCCTTGGAGTCTCCATGTGTTGCTAACTCGGCCCTGCCCCGTAACTCGGCCCTGCCCCTCCATGCTGTGAGGGGCTGCTGGGCGATTGTTTAGCCTCCCTTCTGGCCTTGAAAAGCCAGTGGAGCCCCCCACACCCTGCCCTCCTGCCCCAGCTGCTGAGGACCCGACCTGAGGAGAGTGAGTGCAGCGAGCCCTGTGATGGGGTCTGGAAAGAGCGTCTGCCATGCCCCCTGGAGCCTTTGAGGCAGAAGGCAGATGAGGCCTCTCCTCAGGGCTCTGGGCAGGTGACAGCTCTGGAGAGCAATTGTGGGGAGAGCCTTCCCTGCTTTGAGTGGGGGCTGAGACCCTGAGCCTCTGTGGATGCGGGCGAGGTCCCCATTCTGACACACATATGCACACTCACACAGGGGAGACGGGCGTGTGACTGGTAAACATATCCTGTGACGCTCTGGTCACAGGCTCCTGAGAGACATCATCCCCAAGTAGCAGCCTCGGCTCACTGGGTGCCCACGCACTGTCCCACTGAATCCTCACAACAGCCCCCTCAGTCGGGTCATGGTTCCATGTTCAGATGAGGAAACGGGTACAGAGACATTAAGTAACTTGCCCCAAATCACACAGCTACGAAGTGGCCCATTTTTCTGACTCTTAACTGGGATGTGTGTCTCCAGATCCACAGGAATACCCCTGGCTCTTCCTAGAGCTGAATGATGGAGGTTAAGGCTGTGTGGTTGATGTTTGTAGGACACTCAGGTACACTCGGAACAGCAAACCTGTCTCCCCAGGCTGCAGAGCGCAGGGAGCCTGCGAGGACAGTCACCAGCATGACGCGGGAGCACCACAGGGGCGTCAGTGATGCAGGGCCCATCTGACTGTCCTGCCTCTTGCTCAACGCCACACCCCTTGTCGCAGCATATGTTCTAGGCACAGGCTTATTTTCTACCCCTAACCCTGGGGCTGCAGGCCTGGACTCCTGAGAGCAAGCCCCTCAGCCGCCATCACCATCCCATTCAGCCTCAGTGTCATTGTCTGCAAAACAGGGGCAATCTCCTCTGCATTTGTTTCCAGGAGCTTCCATGACAAAGTGTCACAAGCTGGGTGGTTTGGAACAGCAGAAGCCTGTGTGGGTTGATACATCTGGGGGCGAGAAGTCCACAATCAAGGTGCTGGCAGTGCCAAGCTCCCCCCAAACCCTGCAGAGGAAAGAGCCTTCCTTGCCTCTGGCAGCTTCTGGTGGCTCCAATGTGCCTCGGCTTGTGGCAGCATCACCCAGCCCCAGCCTCTGACCTCCCATGGTGTCCCCCCTCCTACCGGCCCCGTGTATCTTCATGTCACCTTCCTGATATGCATGCCTGTGCCTGGGACTGATTTTCCCCTTTCAGAGGGACACCAGTCTTACTGGGTTAGGGCCCACCCTACTGACCACATTTTAACTTGATTATCTCTATCAAAACCCTATTTCCAAATAAAGCCACTTTCAGAGGTACTGGAGTTAGGACTTCACATGTTTTTCATATGTTTTTAGCGGGACAATTCAACCCATAACACTCTCTTGCGAGTTATCATGCGGATCGCATATGCTAAGGCATGTAAAGCTCTGAGCATGGTGCTTGGCTGGCACTTCATTCCATAAATTGCTTTTCAAAGAAAAACGTTGGCCGGGCATGGTAGCTAACACCTGTAATCTCAGCACTTTAGGAAGCAGAGGCAGAAGCATCACTTGAGGACAGGAGTTTGAGGCCAGCCTGGGCAACATAGTGAGAGCCCTGTCTCTACAAAAAATAAAATAAAATAAATGGCTGGGTGTGGTGGTGCACACCTGTAAATCCTAGCTCCATCCAGAGGCTGAGGCTGGAGGATCGCTTGCGCCAAGGAGGTCGAGGCTGCAGTGAGCTATGATCACACCACTGCACTCGAGCCTGGGTGAGAGAGTGAGACCCAGTCTCAGAAAAGAAAAAGACAAAAGTTGAGCACCTGGCAATTAGATGCTCAGTGTACATTGTGTGCCAGGCCCCCCGAAGCCTCACAATCACCCCTCAAGCCAGACAAGGCTTTCATTTAAATGATGCGGAAGCTGTGACTCAGAGAGGTTAAGGCATTTGCCTGAAGTCACACGGCCTAAGTAGCAGAGCCGAGGATCAGCCCAAGGCTATGAGGCTCCACCTCGTCACACTGCATAGGACTGCGCTGTAGTGGGAAGTGAGGGCTGCTTGGAGGGGCAGAAAGGCAGGGAGAAAAGTGCTGAGCACATGACACGCCGGCCCTGGGGGGCTTTCTGGGTTTGAGGGACCTAGGATGAGTCTCTGCCATAGTGAGAAGCCCAGCTGACGACAGGCTGCCTGGGGAGGTGCTGGCGGGCTGCCAGGGTGCAGGGCCAACAGGTCTGAGCCACTCCACTGTGACCTAACCGGCCTGGCCGATACTGTGGGGGTGCCGGGGGTGGGGGTTGCTGGGACAGGGCTTAGCTGGGGCTGAGGAATGTTGCCCTGAGCAACCGTACCCTCACTTCTCCAGGCTTCATTCTGAGTACACGCAGCCCTCCAGGGATCTAAGTGGGCACTTTCTTACAGAGGCTGGAGAGTACGATCATCCAAGATTCAGGCCACTCTGTCTTCCTTCCTGCTTTCTTCTGAAGGGTTCCTTGCACCTAAGGGAGGTGACAATGTTGAGAGCAAATTCTGACATGTGTGGTATATCATATTGTTTGCTGAGAGCGGCGGCAAGGAAAACCTAGTTGGCCCCCAAAGCAGAAAACTGACCCCAAAGCAGAAAACTGACCCCAAAGCAGAAAACTGCTCAAAGCATTTTAAAATAGTAACCCATATGAATATGTCTTACACCAGATGAATTAGTTCTTTGAACACAGAATATGCGACTCTTTCCTTTGTTCCCTCGTAAAGAGGGCTTTCTAGTCTATCTTTAACCTCTGGTAAACATCACTAACTGCCTGGTTAGTTTACCTTTAACCAATGAAAGAACACAGAGCATCTGCTTGTTAAACTTGTCACTGAAATGAAAAGAATAAACATGTGGGTCAGAGTCTGCTCTGGGCTCTCAGCTGGGAATACTGTGAGACCCCTGATGCCCCACTCTGATCACCCACCTTTACTTTTTTTTTCTCTGAGTCTATTTCTTAATTCCTTCAGTGCCACCTGGGTTGGGGTCTCCACAGCCAAGCTGGTCTCAGCATAACAATGAGCTAGATTTTCAGTTCTGGACTGGAAGTTCATTTACTCAGGTCCTAATTTATTCACTCATTTACTCTTCATTTATTCATTTATTCACTCATTTACTCTTCCACCCATTCACCTAGTGGCTCACCGATTCATTCATTTACTCATGTTCTCACATATCCATGGCCATTCACTCTTCCACCTACCCATCCACCCATCCACCCATCCATCCATCCATCCAATCATCATCCTCTCATTCAGTTGTCTTCCCATGCATTCCTTCTCTTATCCCCCATTTTCCCAACCAATCTTTCATTCTTTCTCCTCCCATCTATCCATCCATCCATCCACCCACCCACCCACCCAAACTTTATTAAGCACCTACCACGTTTCCCACACAAAACTCCCTATGGCTCCCAAAGTACTTTGGCACCCGCTTCCATAGATAATTCACTTACATATTGAGCCCCAGCTCCTTGGCCTCCCAGTGGTGTGGTTCCCTTATGTCCTCCGCAGGAGGAGGTTCAGGAGAAGTTGATAGGTGGTCATCTGCACAGCCCTAGTCTGCAGGCTCCAGCCAGCGACAGCTGCCTGAGACTCGGGGTTTTGCAGGACCCTGCATGCTCCGAGGCCTTTCCCGACTTTGAGAACCACACACAATCCTGGGCACTGTGGCTCCAGCGGGGCCCTATTTCCAGCTTCTTGGGCTCCATTCTTGCCTCTATCGGGCCAGAGCAGAGCTTCAGACTGTGGGGACCCACAGACTTGGGGTCCCTCCTTGAGTAGGACTTTGAGGACTCTCTTCTGAGAGTACAGACAAATATGCTGCCTGGAAAGATTCATGGACACCTGCAGCCTTAGAGGAGGGCAGGGCAGGCCACAACAATCTGGGGAAGTCTGCGGCATCCGTCCTGGCCAGAGGACAAGAGAAGGGGCTCATGGTCCGAAACGGATGCAGGGAATAGGACACGGCCAGGGTAGCCGGCAGGAGTGCTTCTCATATGTCCCTAAATGCCCTACTGCGACATCTTGGCATGTGTCCTTGTTGGTGCCTGGAAGCTCCTTCCCACTCCCCACCCCTATCTGACACTCAGCCTCTGCTCTCCTCTCAGCTGAGTCCGCTTGCTCCCCCTCTTCGCTCTCAGACACTCTGGTCACTTCCCCCAGGGCGCCTACAGAGCTCCATAAAGATTTGCTGAATGAATGAATGAGTTCTTATTTTACAGATGAGGGGTTTAAATTCCCCAGCTTTCCCCCTCCTCCAGCCTTTTCCCAGCTGGTTCCTCCTCCTTTACATCCCAGCCAAAAGGCCAACCCCGGCAGGGTCTCTGGACACCCCTCACTTCCCCACTCCCGTTTCCTTCTCCCTTCCTATCCTCTCAGCCAGTACCCAGATCCTTCTCTTTTTACACCCTGACATCTTCCTGCTTGCTAGGTTCCCGTCTCCTGGCAAATGTCACCATCCCCATTTCACAGAGGAGGAAACCAGGGCTCAGAGAAGCCTCAGAGGGATTGGTCCAGCCAGATAAAAACCCCTGGGTTTGAGCACTTTCTTCCACCCATGTCAGCCAGGTGCTTTATTCAAGTGGTTTTACCCTGAAATCGGGAGGGCTGTAGGTAATAATGGTGGTCATGCAAATCATATTTCATGACAGTTTTTGAACAGCGCCGTTTCCACTTGGCAGTTCCAGTGTCGGTGGGCGGCACTCAGGGGTGCTTGTGTGCGCGCGTTCCTGCCTGTAGGTGGCCCCGGCCAAGCCAGCCCCGCCCCAGGAGAAGGCTGGACATTCGTCCTGCTTGAGGGTGCCTGGGAACTGGGTGTGCCACGGGGGCCCTGCCTCCCTCCTCCCTCTCACATTGCCGAGGAGTCAGCCCCACCGCTGTGGCACCTTGACGGCCGGGGATCTTCGAGGTGCCAGCCCATGGCCGAGCCTGCCATCCTCCCGGCTGCCCAGATGGAGAGGCTGGCCCCAGCGTCCCTAGCCTCACCGTGTCCTCGGATCCCGCGGGCTCGCATTGCCAGGCGCTGCGCCCAGCGCTGGGCAGACCTGGGCTGCAGGTACAGGAGTCACGGGAGCGGGAGGGAGGTTGGCCCTACTGTGCGCCAGGGGCATGTGCCATCCGTCTTCACAACATCCCTGTGAGCAAGAATCTTCCTCCGTCGTACAGATGAGGAAACAGAGGCTTGGAGAGTCCAGGGACTGGCCCAAGGTCACCGGGCTGTCAAGTGGTGACGGCTTCTAGCCCTGGTCCACGGGACTCCACACCCAGGCCCTTCCTGGGACACAGCATTGCCTGGGCTCATGCTGCCGGCCTCCTGCAGGGGTCATTGACTTTTAGATTCTTAGAGACCACGAGTGACAGTGATGCCAGTATGTTCCATTTCCTCTTCCTCTGGATGTAGAGAGTACTAGGGGACCCAGGGGCTAAAGATTCAGGAGTCTCTGGGTCAAGATTCTGGGTCAGTGTGGCCGTGTGGTCACCTTGCTGAGAACTGGTGACCCCTTATTCCTGCTCAGCCTGCCACTGACAGCCAGACAGAATTTTCAAATGTCATTTCCCCCACTATGATTACATCGCATTACAATTTGATTATTATAGAAAGTCAAACAGTACAGGAATACACATGCTTATTCTTGAAAACTTATTACTGTTAAAGTTTTGACATATACCTTGGGAGAACTTTTTGACATATAAACCTGCATTTGTATCGTTTTACACAAATAGGATCATGCTATACATGTGCTTGTAAGGCTTTTTCCCCCCAACCCCTTAATTCATGTTAAGGACAGCTTTACATGTCAGTAACATAAAGATCGAATTCATTCACTTTCATGGCCTGCCGGGATCCAACTTTGTGGATATCTTTGGTTCATTTGAATCAGTCCCTGGCTAATGGACATTTAGGTTGGTTCCAATTTTTAATAATTCTAAGAAACACAGCAGTGAACATCACTGGGGACGTGCATGGGTAAAATTCATGTCCCAGACTTGTAGTTGCAAGTTTAAAAGGAACGTTAGAATCTTAAGCCAGATTGCCCTCCAAAAGTGTTCTAGCTTGGAACACACCTGCAGCAGGAGATCCCCATTGCCCCATTCATTTGCCACCCAAGGACCTGAAGACTAGACAGGGTCTGTACTCAGAGAGCAGATTCAGGGAGGAGGTGACCCTGATTGTAGGATGACTGAGTCCTAGATTTCTCTTGAGGGGACAACTTCTAGGCTCAGGAAAGGGAGGGGGAGCACATGAGACCATTTCATTCATATATCATGTTCCTGAGTTTCCGTGTGTGGGGCTCTGCCCCATCCCAGGCAAAAATTACTCAGAATTACTCAGGATATGATTTTAATGAGAATCAATCTTAATAAGCCAAAGACAAGTTTGTGTATCTATCTATCATCTATCTAATCTATATCTAATCTATGTATCTATATGTTTCCTATTGCTGCTATAACAAATTATATAAGCTTATCTATCATCTCTCTCTCTCTCTCTCTCTAACCTATATTGGTTTTCTATTGTTACTATAACAAATCACATAAGCTTAGTAGCTTAAAACAACACAAATTTGTTATCTGACAGTTTTGAATGGTGGAAGACCTGAATCGAGGGCTCTGTAGAGCTCTGTTCTGTCTGGAGGCTCAAGGAACCGGTTTCCTTGCCTTTTCCACCTTCTGCCGGTGCCCACATTCCTTGGCTGATGGTCCTCTCCCATCTTCAAGCCAGCTCTGTAACACCTTCACATCCCTCTCTGACTCGGCCCTCCGCTGTCATCAACATGCCTCCTTCTCTCACTCTCCTGCCTCCCTCTTTCATTTATCAGGATTCTGTGATTACATTGGGCACACTGGGTAATCTGGGATCATCTCCCAGTCTCAAGATTGTAGCTTAATCACATCTGCAGAGTCCCTTTTGCCTGATAACATATGTTCACAAATTCTGAGGATTAGGATGAGGACATCTTAGTGTGATGAGCTGTGATTCAGCTGATCACATCATCTATCCAATCATCAATCTGTCCATCCATCCATCCATCCACCTACCTACCTACCTACCTACCTATCTGTACGGCTGTTCCCCTGACCCCTCACCACCCTCCCTTAATCTCCTGGTTCCTTGTGATCTTTGATGATATTGATACTGAATTCACTATAAGAGCTCCTGACCCATTGAATGTGCTTAGTAACTACTGGTTGAATGAACAAATGAATAATACTTAAGAGAGTTTAAAATTTGAATTATTCATTCTCTTTATTACTGAAAACAAAACAACAAAAGCAACATTCTTACTTCCAGAACAGTGTTTTTTTTTAACCAAGGTTCTGCAAAAATTTTATTTGAATTTAATTTTTTATTATATCTTTCAAGTATCAAACAGCTAGTAAAAATACTACCTCCACTCAAGCATCCCAAATGTTTTTTGTCAACCAAAATTATCTTGATCATATGAGCTGTAAATGCTTTAAATTAAACTTATAAAATCAGATCATAATAATATCACTGTTACTCTTTTGTTTTTTGAGAAGAGATTCCACTGCCGAATTAAAAAAAAAGCGAAAACCACTTCCCTGGGACAGGGTTGGTCTGTTTGCTCCAGGCCAATGTTCTTGTGTGTGGGCTTACAGGTCACTAGGTTAGTTCCCCCAGTCCTGTGAGTCTGTTCATTTCACTGCTCACTTACTTGTGTGTCATTTAGTTATTCAATAAATTCCAGCAGGACTGCAACCTTCAGTATGCAAACCTGGGTCTGTTCTGTTTACCCATAGCTCTCCAGCACAGGGCTGGCTCATTGTAGGTGCTTATGAAATATTTGCTCAATGGATGAAACGCTCACTGCCTCTACATGAAGTCCCGTGATGGACATGAGGGTGTAAGCATGAATAAGAAGCTCTCTCAGCCCTTAAGATGTCCACTGGCTGGCCCAGGAGGAAGACATAACGTTGGTCCACTACCATGTAATACACTAAACGCTGACTGGGAAGGTCTGAGCAGGGATGGGTAGAGTCAGTGTTGCTATCAAACAGAACTTGCCATAATGTGAGCGAGGCACAGAATTCACTGTCTATGTGGAATTAGTCTTAAAACCATGCAACATTGACCTTGGGAGGTGCCTTAGATACCCAGTGGGAGTGAGGTGACTCTTGGGATTCCCCTTATCCCTGTTCCCCAATAGAAATATATTTCCTGTTAATTCATGATCGCTATAAAAATGCAAAAAAAGTAGCAAGTGAAATCCACCTGCCCCTCCCACCTCCAACCCACAAGAATAGTAATTGTGAGAAGTATACATCCTATAGGATTTTGTGCTTCATAAATACTTACATACATATATATGTAAAACATATATATAATGCAATCCATGTACATAATTGTACTTATATACATGAATTGGTTTATATTATGTATACTGTTTTATAAATGGCATTTCCCTCTTTATAAAATCTTTTCCTGGAAAGACATAGAAATCAACATTATCGGTTTTTTTTTATTGACAGAGTCTTGCTCTGTTGACCATGCTGAGGCTGGAGTGCAGTGGTGAAATCACTGCAGCCTCAACTTCCCAGCTCAGGTGATCCTCCCACCTCAACCTCCCAAATAGCTGGGACCACAGGCATGTGCCACCAGGCCTAGCTATTTTTTAAATTTTTGTAGAGAAGGGGTCTTGCTATGTTGCTCAGGCTGGTCTCAAACTCCTGGACTCAAGCAATCCTCCTGCCTCAGCCTCCCAAGTAGGGGGGACTACAGGCATGTGCCACCGCACCTGCCCTTACACCGTCCTCTTTAAAGACGTTTCATTTTATGATGACGTTTCATTTTATGAGTGAACAGGACTTTTGTTAACTAGCCTCCTGTTGATGGAATTGTAGATTATTTTTCTCTTTTGGTTGCTATCATAAGCTATACTGCAATGTTCTCGGACATGTATCTTTGCGTACTTATCCTTATGATACATTTTCAGAATAGGAATCATTGCATCCAAAGGTGGATACATTTAAAATTGTGGAACATATTTTGGGAGTTAGTTTTCCAGGAAAGCTGTACCCAATTAAACTCGCCAAGGGGGTGTAAGCTCTTTTCCTAGTAGACGTGACATTCTTCACCAGGCATTGTCGTTCTTTTTAGTCTCAGCTAATTGGATTGAGGGAAACCCATCTGTTGTTTTAATTCACCCTTTTTATTATTAGTAGTGAGGTTGAGCATCTTTTCACATGCTCAGTGTCTGGCAGAGTTCAAAGGCAGATCAGAGAGGCAGAAAGACGTATTTTGAGTCTAGTGCACCAGGCAGGTTCCCTTAATCAATAATGGGCTAAATGGCTTGGCTGATTGCACACAGATAGCTTGTAGAATCAATCACGTTTACAAGGTTCACCTTTTCTCATATTTTGCTCATGTGTAGCTCAAGTCTCTGCCACTGGGGTCATTGCCAGCTGATCTCTCCAGACATCATGTCCCTTTAAACCTCCAGATACACCCCCCTGTATGTGAACCCAAGCACTAATAAATCACCTACATGTGGTTTAAATGTGTCAGGGGTAGGACAGCCTGAATCTCAAGGCCCAGCTTCACCATTTTTCAGCTGTGGGCCTCTGGGGAAGTTACTTAACCTCTCTGAGCCTCGGTTTCCTTTTTTATAAAATGGTTGTGAAGAGCGGTACCTGCTTCTTAGGCTTGTTGTGAGGATAAAATAACATTAATGTAAGTGAGGGCTTAGTATAGTGCCCACCATGTAGGAACTGAACAATTTGTATCAGATATCAGTGGTCAAACGTGAAGTTCTTTGAGCTGACTCCAAATAGCACAGGCTTGTTTTCCTGGGACAAGTATATTCAGGACTACTGACTCCCTGGTATGGTAGAAAGATTTGCATTTGAGTCCTAAATCCTCCACTCACTCTTGGGAAAGTTCCCTCACTTCTCTGGGCCTGATCCTTCATTTGTAGAATCAGTGGCATTCAGATTGTGGCTGCCATTCACAATCACACATCCTCCTGGATCAAAACCCGGAACAGCCACCTCAGGACCGAAGCTCCAGGAACCAGGCTGCTGCTGGGGGCTTCTGATCAGCTTTGCAGGAAAAAGCCTTTGCAAGCTGCTTTCCTGCAGGGCCTCCCTGGAGGCCCCTCCTGCTTACAAACCAGCAAAGGGCAGGTCTTTTCGGATGGGGCTTCCTGTTTTCCCTCTTCTCGCGCAAGGAAGCAGAGGTGAACGTGATTACATGAGTGGTTAGGCTGCGTCCTTCACAACCCTGGGGTCCTCACCCTGCCTGCAACGTGGAAGCCACTTTTCCACCTTCCCTCCTGTTAGGCATCACCGAGTCTACCCAAGTTGACCAGCAGATGCTCATCCAAGTGTGAGTATGCCTTTTCTCGACACTTGCCAGCCCTGGGTGTTGGCAGTCTTCTCTGTTTGCCAAACTGATAGCTGTAGTTTATCCTTTTTTTAAATTTGCATTTCCCTGATGACTTGCAAGGCTCCACATCTTTTCACATGGGGTGTTTGCATTTTATCTCCTGTGACTTGTTGATTTCTATCTGCTGCCGACTTTCCTAGTAGATTTTTTAAGTATTTTTTTTCTTGTTGCTTTCCAGGAACTTTTTACATACACTGGATAGTAACACTTTATCACTTGTTGCAAACATTTCCTCTCAGTTGAGGAAAAAGCTCTTATGACATTTTTTATAGTGTCTTTTGTCATACAAAAGTTTTAAGTTCTGATGTAATCAACTCAGCTTTCTTCCGTGATGGCTTCTGGATTTTAATTTGTTTGGAGAGACGTTCCCCACTACCATTTATTTCTTACTGACCTTGTTCTCATTAAACCCTAATATAGGCTTCTATCCACCCAGGGAAATTCCTTTGGACTTCTCATCATAAAGACCTGCTCCCCTTCCTGGGAGATTTGCATATCTCATTTCCTCTCTGACATTCACTGACTGTTCCTTTAAAACTGAGTTCTGGCCGGGTGCAGTGGCTCACGCCTGTAATCCCAGCTCTTTGGGAGGCCAAGGTGGGCAGATAACAAGGTCAGGGGATCGAGACCATCCTGGCCAACAAGGTGAAACCCATCTCTACTAAAAATACAAAAATTAGCTGGGCGTGGTGGCGCATGCCTGTAATCCCAGCTACTCCGGAGGCTGAGGCAGGAGAATTGCTTGGACCTGGGAGGCGGAGTTGCAGTGAGCCAAGATTGCACCACTGAACTCCCACCTGGCGATAGAGCTAGATTCTATCTCAAACAACAACAGAAAAAACAAAAAACTCAAACTGAGCTCCCATACTTCCTCCTCCAGGAAGCCTCTCCTCAGCCCACTGCCCCTCCAGTTCTCTAGTTACTGCTCTGTCTCCTGAGGCTGTTTGCCCCATCTTGAGTGGACTGTAGGCTGCGCATTGGTTGGAAAGCAGCCTTGTGTGTTTGTTTTTGGGGTACTTCCTATGGGCTGAATGTTTTACAGGCCTTACTTCATTTCGTCCTCACTGTCTTCTGTATACTATCCCACCATCACCCTGATTTTATAGGCCACACATAAGAGGACAGACCTAGGCCCAGACAGTGTGACTCCAGGGCCTTGGTCCTCAGCCGCTGTAGTCAATGTTTTCTGTTGCAGCAATAACAAATGGCCACAAATTTGGCGGCTGAAACAATACAGATGTATTATCTTAGAGTTCCGGAGGTCAGGAGTCCAATATGGATCTTACTGGTCTAAAATCAAGGTGTGGGCAGGGCTGTGATCCTTTCTGGGGGCTCTCGGGGACAATCGACTTTCTAGCTTCAAGAAGCCAAGCTGCCTTCCTTAAGCTGTGGCCCGCCTGCATCTGCAAAGCCAAGAGTGGCTGGCTGAGTCCTTCTCATGCTACCATCTCTCTGATTTTCACTCTTCTGCCTCCCTCTTCCCCATTTAAGGACCCTGTGATTTCACTGGGCCCACTTAGGCAATCCAGTATCATCTCCCCAAAGTCAGCTGATTAGCAACTGTAATTCCATCTGCAACCTTTATTCCACCTTTGCCATGTAAGGTACACATTTACCGATTCCAGGGAGGTGTGGGTAGTGGTGGCGGGGGGGGGCGTTATTCTGCCTACCCGAAGCCTCTCTTCCATATTGCTTTTCTAAACTTCAATCACCTGCTTCCACCCCCAGGTGTCATCCTGCCTCCCTCCCTCCAACCTGGGGTTTAGATCACCTGGAGTGATCTAAGGGCCTTGGATTTGCCTGGAGGGCTTGCGCAAACCCAGGCTGCTGCACCCCACCCCCAGAGTTTCTATTCTGTAGTTCTGGGGCGAGGGCTGAAAATGTGCGTTCCTAACAGGCTCCCAGGTGATGCTGATCCTGAAGGTCTGGGGCCCACACTTTGAGAACCACTGCGTTAAATTTATTAATCCTTCAAATATTTATTAATATCTGTTCTGTTTGGGGAGCTGGGCTCACACAATGATAACTAAGAATGTCTCTGGTCTCAAAGAGTTCCCAGTCTAAAGGAGAAAACAAATAGGCCATGACTGTGGAGGGTGGTAACTGCCAGGACATCAGTGAGCCCAACACCCACCTGTAGGAGGACTGCAGCAAAGGCTTCGTGAAGGAGGTGATGCCTGAGCTGAGTCCCAAAGTAGGCACCGAGCAGGCCAAGGATGGGAAGGAGAAGGGTGTCCCTGGCAGTAGCTGCCAAGTGGGCAAAACTCCAGGGCAAGAGGGAGCCTGGTGCCTCTGAGAGGTACACGTAGCTCACACTGGCTGGAGCACAGAGTGGGACAGAGGAGAGATGGGACTGGAGTTTGCTTTCAAGCCCTGAGCCCAGCTCCAACCCCAGGGCCTGGAGACCTGATGGTGGGATGACAATCTGGCTCGTAAACCCTTGAGTGTGCAGTGGAAGAGTGAGCAATGAGGGCCTCCCTGTGAAGATGCGAGCAGCAAAGATAGAGATAATGAGGCTGTGCCTCGCCCCTAGGCCAGCCTAAGAGGAGGAGTAACCACGGCAACCAGCCTGAGGCTCTTTCTGCTGGTCTTTTCTGAAGGCATTAAAGACCAGATGTTCTTAATCTGGGGCTCAAGGATGGAGCTTCAAAGATCCGAGAGCCACTAAAATTATTTGCTAAATGTTGCGCATCTGTGTGTGTGTGCAGTTTTCCAGAGAGAGGATCCACAACTTTCATAAGATTTTAAAAAGCTGTCCCCACTGTGCCGCTCCCCACCCAAAACCAGCCTGGAAGATGTTATAGATCAGGAGCTGTCCTCTCTGGTGCCTACAGGGGTTAAGTGGGACCTTCAGGGAGTCATGTGGCTGCGGAGATGAGCTCGGTCGTGGAGACCCCAACCCAGGTGGTGCTGAAGGAATTAAGAAACAGACACAAAGATAGTGTGCAAAATGAGAAACAGAATGGGACACCGGGGGACTGACAGCCTTTCCCAGCTGAAGGCCCAGAGCAGGCTCTGTCCCATGTATTTATTTATTGTGAACAAGTGGTTATTTTTAATAAGCAGGCGTTCAGTGTTTATTCATAGCATAGACTAACCAGGCAGATAGTGCCTGTTCACTACCAAAATGAAAATAAGCTGGAAAGCACTCTCTGCGAGTCAGCAATGGGCACAAGGTCATGTACCCTGTGTTTTGGGAACTAGTTTAACTAGTACACGACCGGTATATATTGCTCGCTATTGTATAATGCCCTGAGCAGTTTTCTGCCTGGGGACGGCTTGGTGTTCCTTGCCATCGTTTCTCAGTAAACAATATACAGTCCTTCACACACACGTCAAGACCTTTTCCCAGTACGTGGCAGAGTGTAACATCTAGGGCATGGTGAGGATTGTGGTGGAACTGAGGTATGAATGGGAAAACCAAGCTCTGTAAAATATTTTAAGGTTTCTTCTGAGCCAATGTAAGTGACCGTGGCCTGGGAACACAGTCTCAAGAGGTCCTGAGAAGGTGTGTCCTTGGCAGTTAGTTTAGAGTTTGGTTTTACGCAATTTAGGGGAGACGGGAGTTCCAGGCAAAGACATAACTCAATGCAGGGAAGCTGTATAGTGGTTTGGCTGAAAAGTGGGATATCTTGAAGCCGGGCTTATAGGTTATAGGTGGATTTACAGATTCTTTAATTTGCAGTTGGTTAGAGTAAAGCTTTGTCTAAAAGTTTAAAGTCAGCAGAAAGGAATGTTTCAGAGAAGGAAGTCCGTTAACCAATATCCTGGGTCAGAGTTACTTGTAGGGATGTGTGAGTTTACCTTTGTCTGGCATGGCAATAGGTTCTGTCTCTCGCTGTCACCCAGGCTGGAGTGTAGTGGTGAAATCTCAGCTCACGGCAACCTCCACCTCCCGGGTTCAAGCGATTCTCCTGCCTCAGCCTCCTGAGTAGCTAGGACTACACCATCACACCTGGCTAGTTTTTGTATTTTTGGTAGAGATGAGGTTTCACCATGTTGGCCAGGCTGGTCTCAAACTCCTGACCTCAAGTGATCCACCTGCCTCAGCCTCCCAAAGTGCTGGAATTACAGGTGTGAGCCACCATGCCTGGCCATTGTGATGTCCATTTTAACATTAATGCTGGTCAGATGCTGTGCCTAAATACAAAAGGGAGGAGAGTATGATGAGGTGTGTCCAACCTCCCATCCCATCATGGCCACCAATGCGGTTTTGCAGATTTCCCTGGGATTCTGCAAAAGCGATTGGGTCTGTTCAATTGGCTGGGGGGCTTAGGACTTTATTTTTGGTTTACAGAGGACACTGAGCCTATTTAAAACTTTTTTTTCTTTTTTTGAGACAGAGTCTCACTGTTTTACCTAAGCTGGAGTACAGTAAGACAATCATAGCTCACTGCATCCTCAAACTCCTGGGCTCAAGCAATCTTCCTGCCTAGGCCTCTTGAATGACTAGGATCCAGTTATGCACCACCACACCCAGCTGATTTTTTTTTTTTTTTTTTTTTTTTTTTTTTTTTTTCTTTTTTTTTTTTTTTGTTTTTTTTTTTTTTTTTTTTTTTTTTTTTTTTGTAGAGATAAGGTGTTGCTGTATTGCCCAGGCTGATTTTCAACTCCTGGGCTCAGATGATCCTCCTGTCTTGGCCTCCCAAAATCCTGGGATTACAGGCATGAGTCACTGTGTCTGGTCTAAAACTTTTAATATGATCAAATTAACAACATTAATACTTAATGTTATTTTAATAAAAACAACATTTTATTTAACCCAATATGTCCAGAATATTTTCACATGTAATCAATATAAAACATGAATGAAATAGTTTACATTTTCAAATATGAAGTCTTCAAAATCCAGTGTGTATTTTACATTTCCCCAATAGGATGCTAAATTTTCATCAGAAATCCTTAATGTGTATTTAGATTTCATACAATTTACAGTTGGTAAAGTAGATTTGTGTATCCAAGTTGTTCTAAACATATTTACACCTTTTCCAGTAACTGAAACAAGTACCTAGTTTTAAATTTAAATTAGCTAAAATAAAGTTGGCTGAGCATGGTGGCTCACGCCTGCAATCCCAGCACTTTGGGAGGCCAAGGCAGGCAGATCACCTGAGGTTGGGAGTTCGAGACAGCCTGGCCATCATGGAGAAACCCTGTCTGTACTAAAAATACAAAAATTAGCCAGGTGTGATGGTACATGCTTGTAATCCCAGCTACTCGGGAGGCTGAGCCCTTCCCATGCTACCATCTCTCTGGTTTTCACTCTTCTGCCCTGAGGCAACAGAGGCAACAGAGAGAATCGCTTGAATCTGAGAGGTGGAAGTTGCAGTGAGCCAAGATTACACCCCTGCACTCCAGCCTGGGCAAAAGAATGAGACTCTCTCAAGATGAGATAAAAGAAAAGAAAAAGAAAAAGAAAGGAAGGAAGAAAGAAAGAGAGAGAAAGAAAGAAAAAAGAAAGAGAAATGGAGGGAGGAAGGAAGGAAGAAAGAAAAGAAAGAGTGAGTGAGTGAGTTAAAAATGTAGCTCCTCATTCATACTAAATACCATATTTCAAGGGCTCAGGTGGCTAGTGGCTACCATACTGGGCAGTACAAATCAAGATGATAATCTAAGTGACTCAGGAAGGGACACACAAGGGTCTATAACCTTGTTGGAAGGAAGGATGAGGGCAAGCCTAAACAACTTGAAGATCTTCAAAGCTTCTCTGGCAAGTACCACTGGGCCACGCTGCTGGCTGGAGCCCATTTTCAGAGGCAGCCACCACTTGGCTTCAGCCAATTGTCACTTATAGAGAGACCCAAGATTATCATCTCCACTGATTATTTTTTCCTGAGAGAAATTGGAACTAGAGGATTTAAAAATGTGAGACCTCCTCATTTTCAGATGATGGCAAGCTATTTAAAAGGTGTGAAAATCCAGTGTGTGTGCTGGGGATGTGGTGGAACGGATGCAGTTTGCTATCTCAGAGGGAGATTGGTAGATCCTGATCTTCTGTTGGGAATATTTGTCATCTCGGAGTTCATGAGCAGTACCTTAATCTCCCCCAGCCATCTCAGAAATGCAGGCTGCCCCTCCCAGAAGTGCTATGTGAGAATTTTGATGCAATCCATCAGTTCCCACCCAACTCTTGAAATCTGTGTCATTCCCTGAACCTCAGCAACATGATGATACTCCTGGCTTCCCAACCCTGGTTGCACAACGGAATCAACAGTACTGTGCCCAGGTCCCATTCCCAGCAGTTTCAGTGTCATCGGTCTGGCTGGGACATTGCTTGGGCATAACTGGCTGGCAAAGCTCCCTGGGGCACTCCAGCCCATGGGCAGGGTGGAGAAGCACACGTCTCTGGGCCTGGCCTTCTTGGGCCCAGCATGGGTCCTCTGTTCTTCTGATTTGTGCCACCTGGAACAGCCGAAGAGGGCACCCATAGCTCTGCCTTTCCCTGTCTCCCAGCCCAGCCTCCCGTGTGATTCAGGAAGCTAAATTACATTAATTACATTTCAGAATGTTTTATTCTTGTTGTCTATAACACAAAATAGCCATGCTTGTGACTCTCATAACCTGCAGATCAGCTCTAGCAAAATTGTTATGTGAAAGAGATATGGCGAGCATCATTCAACAATTCAAAGGATGGTCACATTGGCCAGAATGAGCCAGTCTTCTTTGTCTTCACGAGAAAGTTGTAGCCACGGAGGGATTTTAGGAGCTCAGTTAAGATGATGCACAAAAATGTAAAGGTCAGATTTGCCTTTTATAACATCTCATTCCCACCCATCCCAACTCTGTCCCCACAGACAGAGCAACCTTCATAGATGCGAGTGTTGCTGTGTCCTGATGTTCAGGTTGTGCACTGCATAAGAGTGTTACACTCAGAGAGGTACCATTTACATCATTGTCATGTACTAAGTTATGTGAGTTACATGGGTGGGCATGAAGAATCCAAACCTCCTGGCAAGTCCTGAGGCAACAGAGGAGAGACCCTCTTCATAGGCACACATGGCTATGTACATATTCCTGAGTGACTGCACCCACAGTTCCCTGGCATACCCATATGCACATGGCTGTGCCCTGAGATTGCCTTTCAATCTCTGCTCTAAGGGGCCCAATTCCTAACTCTCATTGATTCCTGACTCAGGACCGGATGTGTCACTTTATCTGGGGGTTGGAGATAGCGTGGAACATAGAGTGTGCACACAGCCAGTGGCATGTGCACCTGGCACCAGGGAATGTGTGTGAGCAGCAGAGTGGGCTCACCGCTCCTCTGGCAGAGCTGCTGGGGTTGTGCAATAGCGTGCTGTCCCTGTTCACTATTACCGTGTGACAAATGATCCCCAAACCCAGCAGTTATCATTTCCTGAGGTGACGTCGTGTACTCCTGCTCCTGTGTCTGAAGGAGGCTGGGGATTAGCTGCTCTACCCTAGGCTCTGCTGGGCGGCTCCATTTGTAGCCGTGGGTCCGGCTGAACTTATTCCTCCCCTGCTGACCGGGCTATGGTCTGTGCCATATGTGTTCATTCTGGGACCTAGGCAGCATCTGTCCAGGGACAGTTCTTCTCACGGTGTTGATAGAGGTATGAGAGGGCCACCTCACCACCTGGCCACACTGCATACCTGGGCTTGCCCAGAGCCAAAGGCACATGGCATCCCACACAGCCACTCCCCTATGGTGGCCAGCTCTCTCACCACCTCTCTCCCTCCTTTCTCTTCACCCCCAGCATCTCATCTTCCCCCAGACTCCCCGCTCAGCAAAGTAAAGCTTGGCACTGCCCAGCCGCGGCTGTCTGTTGCTCCTCCAGCACACCCCTGGGGATGATCTCAGTCCATCACACCACAACATATCGTTACCCAACAATAATTTTGAGGCAAAGGACGTGTTCAAAAGAGTGCAGCCACCCTGTGGCTCAGGTGCTAGGGATAGGAGGAGTTCAGCTGATCAGAGGCAGAGCTGCAGCCACATCCGGCCGGTGGTATTCCCTCACCAATCACAGGCTGCATCCAGCCAGCGAAAGAAAAGAAAACATTCACAATGGAGGAAAGACAGTTGTACAGGCAGCTTATTGCACAGTGGTTGAGAACAGGGACTACAGAGCCAGACTTCCTGGGGTCAACTCCAGTCTTGCCATTTACTCGTCAGGTAACCTTGCAGAAGTCACTTTATCGCTGTACCTCTGTTTTCCCATCTGTAAAATGGGATAATAATAAGTTGTGAAGAGTAAATGAGTTAATCCATGCTAAGCAGTGTTTCTCTGCCAGGGTGATGGTGTTCCCCAGGGAACATCTGGCAATGTCTGGAGACATGTGTCATTGTTAAAACTGAGAGGGATGCTTTGGCATCTAGTGGGTAGAGGCCAGTGATGCTGCTAAACTTGCTGCAATACACAGGACAGCTCCCCTTCACAGCCAAGAATCAGCCACCTGAAATGCTGTTAGTGCTGAGCCTGGGGAACTTTAATGCGGTGTTCCGAGTACTGCCTTGCACCTAGTCAGTGTTAATGCCTATTGGTTAGAATAGTCAATGCCAGCTTACTCCAGGGCCTGTGTTGGAGTCACTTGTCCCTCTGGCCACAGAATCTGAGCTTGTGACTAAAGCCTTTTCCTTCATTCACTGTAGCCGATAATATTTATGATGAGGATAATGTGATGCTGCTGCTGATGATAATAAGTACTGTTATTATAACAATTCCCATTTCTTGTTCAGATTTTGGGCTTTTTTGAGACAGAGTTTCGCTGTTGTTGCCCAGGCTGGAGTGCAATGGCTTGATCCCAGCTTACCACAACCTCTGCCTCCTGAGTTCAAGCCATTCTCCTGTCTCAGCCTCCTGAGTAGCTGGGATTACAGGCACCTGCCACCACGCCAGGCGAATTTTGTATTTTCAGTAGAGACGGGGTTTTCCCATGTTGGTCAGGCTGGTCTCGAACTCCCAACCTCAGGTGATCCGCCCGCCTCAGCTTCCCATAGTGCTGTGATTACAGGCGTGAGCCACCACACCGGGCCAACGCCAGATATTTTGTCAGACATCTTCTTTACATTTCCTATGATCCTCACAGTGAGGATAGCTCTGATTGGCCCCCACTTTGCAGAGGAAACTGAAGCTCAGAGAGGTGAAACATCTCACCCAAGATGCCACGGTGTCCGGACGGACAGAGCTCAGCCTGTTAAACTCTGCAATGCCACACATGGAGCCACACCCTCTGCTGTCAGAGTTTCATCAGAGTCAGAGTGGTGAAGTCAAGGGCAGGCTCTCTCAATGGAATCGAGGGCTGCCCCCAAAGCCCTAACTGCCACTTTTGGGGGAAGTCCTTGGCTGGGTTGCTGAAGCCAGGCCACCTCCCCGCCCCAGCAGGTCTAGGCTGAGCTCACCTGCTTTGGCTGCTGGAGAGGAGGCTTGGCCACGCCTCCACCCGTTCATCCCGATGGCCCGCATTCTTGCTCCCTCAGTCATGCTGGCTTTCGGTTTCGCAGGTTCTGGCTTCTGTGGCTGTCAGCCTTGTATGGGTTTCTGTAGCCCTGCCCTTTGGCAAATGCCTTTGCTCTGCTGTCATATGATTCTCAGTGCCTGCTGTGACCTCAGGGACAACGATCTCACTAAGATCGTCTTGCAAAGCCCCCTTCTCTTCTCCTGTTTTCCCATTTTACAAATTTGGAAACTGAGGTCCATAGAGGAAAAGGGACATGTCCACAGCTGCACAGAGCGTGAGTCGGGGAGCTTGGACTGAGCTGAGGACATCTAGGCCCTGCCTCATCTTCTAAGACACCTAGAAATTAGGGAAATGGGGGGAAGTTCATGTGTGTGGAGAGAAGGGCTTTGCATTCAGGAAGACTCTAAGCCACTCTGAGGGCTCTGGCCTTTTGACTCACTGGGGGGAATATATTTCTTCCATGGTCTGTGCTTGCAAGCCCCTGACCACTCCCTGCAGGACAGGAACTAGAGGCCACTGACTGGCTGGGCAGTCTTGGGTGAGTCACTTGCCCTGTCTGAATCTTAGATAGGAAGAGCCCAGAAGCAACATATATTGATTAAACTAATGTTGACTGAGGACCTCCTATTCCTAAGCCCCTTATGTGTATTAGCTTCCTAGTAACTGTCTCAGTAAACATTTGCTGGATGAGTGAATTGGCTTTTACGCTACACTGCCCCAGGAAGTCTCTGTTAGCTTCATATTAAAATGAGGAAGCTGAGGTTCAGCCAGGTTTGGGGACTCCCCAAGGTGACTTTGCTAATAAATAACAAATCTGGGATTCAAATTCAGACCTGTTTGACACTAGGAACAAAGTTCTTGACTTCTAAACTTACAAATCTGTTTATCTATTGCTGAGTGGCACATAACAACATCATTTTACTCTGCTCAGGGATTTGATGGGTGAGGAATTGGGGCAGAGGGGGCAAGGATACCTGCTGTCTGCTCCATGATGTCTGGGGTGTCACCTGGGGAGACTGAACGGCTAGGGATGACTTCATGCGGGGGACTAGAGTCATCTGTCTGGAAGCTTCTCCACTCATGTGTCTGACACCTACACTAAAATGATTCAAGGGTGAGGTTCAGTTGGGCTGGTGACGGGAGCGCCTGCATGTGACCTTGCACGTGGCCTGGGCTTCTCAATGTAGCCACCCATTCCAAGGAGCAAGCAGAGAGTGAGAGCCAGGTGGGATCAGCTTGGTCACTATGACGAGACGGAGAAGTCCCGTCGCTTGACCTCCACTGTGTTCTGTCGGCTGAGGCTGTCACAAGCCTGCCAGATTCAGCGGGAGGAGACATAGGCCCCACCTCCCCACAGGAGAACTGTCAAAGAATTTTTGGACCATACCGTGATATCTGCTTACAACTACTATATTCCAGGCAGTGTTCTAGACACTGGGGAGGCAACAGTGAGTAGAGAAGCCAAGAAAGAAATAGTCCCAATTGCAATGAATGTGTTATACAAAAGCACATAGCAGGGACCTAATCCAGGTTAGGGATGAGAAAAGTTGTGTTTGAGGAAGTGACTTTGCGTCTGAGACCTGACGGGTAGTTGGCAAACAAGGGAAGGACATTCCAGGCAGTGGGAAGAAGGAGGGATGGGAGATGATACCAGAAACGTAGGCCGGTCAATCCAGTGCCTTCGGAAGGCATTTGGATTTTATCCTGAGCATCCTGGGATACCATGAGGATTCCTAGAGGGGGTGACAGGCCAGTTTTGTGAGCTTGGTAGATCTTTCTGAACCAGAGAAGGATATCTAGAAGAAACACAGGAAGACTGCGGCGAGGTGGTCCAGGCTGAGAAGTGATGGTGGCTTGGACCAGAGTGGTGGTAAGAAGTTAGTGGATATAAGAGTTGTATGAAACGTAAAATTCATTAGGGGTTCCTGGGATGTGGAGACACCAGAACGAGTGTGAGGAGTGGCTCTCAAAGTGCTTGATGGTACCATCTGAGATGGGCACAGTGTCTGCAGTGGGAAAGGAAATGCATTCAGATTACTTCACTTATACCTGGGGGCTCCCTAAATCATCTAGTGTGGCAGTTAAGCACCCTGGCACTGGAGCTTGCAACCTGGGTTCAAATCCAGGCTCTGCCACTTGCCAACGGGAAAAGTCTGGTGGGTCCCCCAATCCTGTTGGGTCTGTTTCCTTGTCTGTGAATTGGAGACAATAGCACCCCCACAAGGGACTGACATATTAAACTGTTGCTTGGCCAGGCTTGATGGCTTACATGTGGAATCTCAGCACTTTGGGAGGATCACTTGAATCAAGGCATTTGAGAGCAGCCTGAGAAGCACAGCAAGACCTTGCCTCTACCAAAAATAAAATATCAACTGGGCATGGTGGCATGTACCTGTAACTCTAGCGACCTGGGAGGTTGAGGCGGGAGCATCGCTTGAGCCTAAGACTTTGAGGCTGCAGTGAGCTATGATTGCACCATTGCACTCCAGACAGAGCAAGACCCTTTTCAAAAAAAGTAATAATCAAGAAACTGATGCTTGGAAATGTTTGCTGCTGGGTGTGTAGTAAGTACTCAGTAAAGGTTTAAAAACCAAATTACAACTGGAGACAATTTACCCCACTGTATACTTAGGACGTGTATACTTCTTTGAATACACTACACATCAACAAAGCGCTGGAAACAAAACATCAGCTGTATTTATGAGGCTCTGAACACATTTTGTGGATGTGTTCTCTCCCTATCATTCTCTTCCTAAAAGGGTGATGCTCACCACCACGCTGCAAAATGTGATGTTGGAGCAATTACACCTTCAGCACTGTGGGTGTTTCATTTTGTTTCGTTCTTTCCTGTGCCCCTCTCTGACCTCCTCGGAATGTTCATCAAAAGAAATAATTGCTGCCCTCTCACTGCTTAGCTATCAAATGGTGATAGTGTTGACAATTTTGCTTTGGTTTAGCTGCTGCAGTTTTCAAATTGTCACGAAAACACACAGATGCCGGTAATTTCAAAGCGAATCGCAAAGCAACCAAAGAAACAGAGCTGTGCCCCCAGCATGGGGTGCCAAACAGATTCGCAGGAGGCAGTGACTAGCGGTTTTCTCGAAAAGCGTAAATAGAGCGGAACAGCCAATTTTAAAATTAACTGAGACTTGGTCTCCAGGGAAGCTTCTGCAGATGCTCGAGATGTTGCCAGGAGGTCATGCCCTGTCCCTTTTTTCCGGCTTTGGCTGATTGGAGGTGTCTTTGCTTTCCTACGTTTTGAGTCTGTTTTGGGATAGAATTGTTTATGACTCAGAGTTGAGCTCCCTTGGGCAGGGTGCTTGGGAGGAAGCCATAAGCTAGGGTCTATGGTAAAATCCTGGCAGGACAGGCCATGTGCAAAGAGAACATGGGCCCCTCACTCAAACGTTGTGAAGAATTTTGAGATGGTGACAGTCGAGCCCTGAACCAAATGTGGGCTGCTTCTATACCCGGGCCCTGTGTGACTGCACAGCTCACACAGCCATGGAGCTGACCCTAAGTCCTGGGTTACACCTACAGAAAGTTGGGGGACAACAGTGAGTGAGGTCATAGGCAGAGGGCAAAATACAGCCTCAGGGACTCCAGGGCACGGGATCCACAAGGGGGGCTAAGCAGACAGCAGGGGTAAAGTCAAAACAAACACACAAACAAAAATCCAGTAAAATAGCCCTTTTTTAGAGGCAATGTGACAAGATTTCACAAACCCTTTGATTCAGCAATTCTACTTCTAGGATTTTCTTCTACTGTACAAAGGAGCAAAGGTACCAGATGGTATTACTTGTGATATTGATGAATAGAAACAACCCAAACCTCTATCAAAAGGAGATGGGGATATTTCAAGTAAACACACTGTGTGGGGACCCTCCTGGGAGCATCCAGCTCCTTAGCAAAGAGCTATCAAATGCTTAGCGTGCATGGGACGCTTGTGGGGCTGGTGGAGGACTTGAGCTCGGTGTCTTGGCTGACATGAGCCCAAAACAACGTCCACTGAGGGGCCTCTCCAGTCCCTCCAGCCCCACACAGCTTCCAGTTCACATGCCTGATACTGACCCCTCTGCCTTTGGTCAGTATCATTCACCTTGAGAGAATGAGATTGGCTCAGTGATGCATGACGCCTCTGTGCTCGGGTACTTGCTCTGTTCAAAGCTGGTTGGGAGGGGGTAAAAGACGAGGTGCTCCTGTAACACCAGCAGGAAAACCAAGGCTTGGCAGCCAGACTCACAAAGGAGGAGGTAGAGGTGTGAGGGAAGGAGACAGGAGATGCTCCGGGTGAAAATTCAGTGGGATCTGTGAGGGACTGCCTTGCCATTTCCTCACCTGTCCTGGTGTTTAATCTCCTCTTGTGAATGCTTCCTCTACCATATGTATGCCTTTAGGTGAGGTATGTCTGGGGAGAAAAATGGATGTCTGCACACCGAAGTGTTAGCGTGGAAAATGTGGTCGTAGTCACAGGAGAATGATTGATTTTCTACTTTGCTCACTTCTGCATTGCTGGGCGTTTTTACAATTACTGCATATTGATTTTATAATGGAAAATATAGCTAACAAAAGTATGTTTTAAGGCTGGGCTCAATGGCTCACTCCTGTAATCCCAGTATTTTAGGAAGCAAAGGCAGGTGGATTGCTTGAGCCTAGGAGGTTGAGACCAACCTGGGTAACATGGCAAAAACCCTGTCTCTATGAGAAATACAAAAATTAGCCAGGCATGGTGGCATGTGCCTGTAGTTCCAGCTACTCAGGAGTCTGAAGTGGGAGGATGGCTTGAGCCTGGGAGGCGGAGGTCGCAGTGAAATGTATCATGCCACTGCACTCCAGCCTGGGCTGCAGAAGCAGACCTTGTCTCAAGGAAACAAAAATGAACAAGCAAAACAAAAACAGAAAAGCATAATTAAAAAAAAAACAGCATGTGGATGATTTTCCCTTTTTAATCCAAATAAGTCTTCTTTTTTATTTATTTTTATTTTATTTTATTTTTGAGATGGAGTTTTGCTCTTGTTGCCCAGGCTGGAGTGCAGTGGTGCAATCTCGGCTCACTGTAACCTCCACCTCCTGGGTTCAAGCGATTCTCCTGCCTCAGCCTCCCAAGTAGCTGGGACTACAGGTGTCTGCCATCGCACCTGGCTAATTTTTGGTGGATTCACCATGTTGGCCAGGCTGGTCTCAAACTCCTGACCACAGGTGATTCACCCACCTTGGCCTCCCAAAGTACTGGGATTACAGGTGTGAGCCACCACACCCAGCCGAATCTTCTTTTTTTTGGAGACGGAGTTTCGCTCTTGTTACCCAGGCTGGAGTGCAATGGCGCGATCTCAGCTCACCGCAACCTCCGCCTCCTGGGTTCAGGCAATTCTCCTGCCTCAGCCTCCTGAGTAGCTGGGATTACAGGCACACGCCACCATGCCCAGCTATTTTTTTTGTAGTTTTAGTAGAGACGGGGTTTCACCATGTTGACCAGGATGGTCTCGATCTCTTGACCTTGTGATCCACCCGCCTCGGCCTCCCAAAGTGCTGGGATTACAAGCGTGAGCCACCGCGCCCGGCGAATCTTCTTTTTTAATAGGACAGTTCAAACCACCTATGTTTATTGGTTTCCTTTGCCTTTGGTTTGTTTCCACATGGGCACTTAAATACCTATAGAACTTGCAGAATATACATTTTTCCTATTTGCAGAAACTGGGAAAATGGATTTCTTCCCTTTCTTCTGGCAGGGGTAGTTTGTGGTCTGTTTGCTAACGTGTCAAGGTCTAGGAGATTCCAGTCTAGTATTTTTGTCATTATGACCACCCCACCAGTTCTCAAGGATTTGGACCGGCAGCAGAGACATTTTGTTCCTAAACTCTTCTGAAGTCCTGGACTTCATTTATATGGACCAGGAAACTTGCAGTGTCTTACTCTGAGATTTTTTGATTGCGTGAAGCAGAAATTCATTCAGTGTAGCTTGGGAAGAAGAGGGGGATTAAAGGGAAGGATGTAGGAGTTGGGGCTCTAGGGGTAAACCACATAGCCTGGATCATGAGAGGCTGCAACTGGGACCTGGAAAATCAAGCTTAGGTCACCCCACATCCCTCCATGGCTGCAGAGAGGCCCCTCTCTGCTTCTCTTGGAAGACTGGCCACTCCAGCCCCTCCAGTCTCACCCGGCTTCTGGTTCATGTGCCTGATACTGACCCCTCTGTCCTTGGTTCAACACCTTGAGGGAATGAGATTGGCTCAGTGATGTATAATGCCTCTGTGATCAGGTACTTGCTCTAATCAGAGCTGGCTGGGAAAGGCGGGGAGGTGAGATGCTCCCGTGATACAAGCAGGGCTTGGCAGCCAGACTCACAAAGGAGGAGGTGTGAGGGAATAAGACAGGAGACGCTCTGGGTAAAAATTCAGTTTGATCATGAGGCACTGCCCTGTCATTTCCTCACCTGGTCTGCTGTTTAGTCTCCTCTTGTGGATGCTGCTTCTACCATATGTGTGTCCAAGCCTGCTCGCCTTGACCAAGAAGGTGGAAGCAAGCAGTGGTCTCTGTCCCCTGCAGCATCGCTGGTTTCCAAGGATCCCGCGGGGGTGAGGGGTCACCAGTCAATTTGCTGAGATCACCCTGAAAAACATGCCTGGGAAGCTTTCTCAGCCCCCAGGGGGCCCAGGCTGATTTCTGGAAAGCCACTAGCCTCAGCACAGACCTGATCTCCCTGCACCTTCCCCACTTGCTACAGCTCTGGCCCCTCCTCGGGCCGAATGAATCAGCTTCCCCAGAAGAATCCCCTACGACCACGCCCTGCTGGCTGCTCCCACTCCTGGATGTCCTCAGCGGAGAGCTCCAGCATGGACAGCTTTTGGATGGAGGTGGAACGGATCCAACAGAGGGATGAGCTGAGGGAAGAGGACAGTGGCGGGAATGAAGGCCAGCTTCCAGAGGGTGAGGGACCCTGGCTGGGGCCTATAGGGGTAGCGTGAGGGCTTGATTCCAGGCAGAGAAATGTACAGAGGATCCAGACATGAACCAGAACATGACAGCATTTTCTCTGTTGCCTGGACTGGTGCAGTATCCTCTTCACTGCTCTCCCAACTTCTCCTGTGCTCCTTACTGCCTGTCCTCCATGCCACAGTCAAGACAATCTTTTAGTAATGCAAATTAGATTATGTCCCTCCTTGGAGTGAGTCCTTTAGGAAATATTTATTGAGTGCCTATTATGTGCCAGGCACTGTTTAAGCACTGGGGATATAACAATGAACACAAAACAGTTTCCTATCTATGGAGCTAATGTTCTAGGGAAATTCTAAGCCATCTGCTCAAAATCCTCAAATATCTCTCCTTCTGTCTCAGAGTAATAGACAATTATGTGCCCCTATTATCTACTACTATGTAGCAGAGCACCTCAAACTTAGCAGCATAATGCAACAATAATTAATTGTTATGACTGTTACTAAACCTCACTGTTGGAGGGTTGACTGGGCTCAGCTAGGCAGTTCTCGCTCAGGGTCTCTCATGCAGTTACAATCAAATGGTAGCTGGGGCTGGAGTCATCTTAGAAGATTTCTCATCTATGTGTCTGGTGGTGGATGTGATCATCAGGGGACCTCCTCTGGGATTATCATCTGGAATACCTGCATGAGGCCTCCACATGTGGCCTGGGTTTCCTCACAGCATGGCAGCTGTGTTCCAAGCACAAGACCAAGAGAGAGCTGGGTAGAAGCTGTCTTGCTGTTTATGACCCAGTTGTAGAAGAAAGACATCATTGCTTCTGCTGCATTCTATTGCCCTGCATGTAGCTATGTTCAAGGGGATGGGAATTAGACTCCACCTTTTGATGGAGTGAGAGTCAAAGAATTTGGGGACGTGTAATAAAGCCACCAGATCGTAACTTACCAGGCTTTACAAAATTGGCTTCACGCCTCCTCTCTGCCTCTTCTCCTTCCACCCTGGCTAGCTGTCACTCTACTTCTGCCCTCAGGCCTCCTTGCTGGTCTTTGACCATAAAAGCACTTCCCTGCCTTAAGTCCTTTGTCCTCACTGTTCTCTTGGCCTAAAATGGTCTTGCCCAGGCATCTGCACGACTTGTTCTCTCCCATCAGGACTCAGCTCAAATGTCAGCTCCTCAGAGAGGTCTTCACAAGCTTCCCTACATACAATAGCACGCCTGCCCATCACTCTCTAGCCCCTCCCCTACTTTATTCATTGCTACAGCAATGATCACTGCCTGACATCACCAGCGCACTTTACTGTGCATGCATCTGTGACCCCCACTAGAATGTAACTTCCATGACACCAGGGACATCATCAGCCCTTTTCATTGCTGTGTCCACAGTGCCTAGAACAGAGCCAAGCACATTCCCATCCTCCATCCTTACTCGTTCAGCACATGAGGGAATGAAAGGGCTCACGTGGAACCCTTCCTGGTTTGGCATGTAATTAACTCAGCTGGGCTTGCCCCTGGTTGGCAAAGAGACCATGTGGTGATGTGACCTGTCTGGCGTCATGATGTGGCCTGCAATCTAATTTCTAACAACACAGAGGGAGTGGAGTCAGAGTGGGTCAGAGAGAAGCCACTTTGGGCAATTAAATAAACACAGGAGCTTTTTTAGACTCACAGGGCAGAGGGATCCTGAATAGCATGGAGCCAAGATTGTTTTTCTTCCCCCTTTCTTTCCTATTTATTTATTTGTTTGATTTTTGAGACCGAGTTTCACTCTGTCACCCAGGATGGAGTGCAGTGGAGCAATCTCGGCTCACTGCAACCTCCACCTCTTGGCTTCAAGCGATTCTCCTGCCTCAGCCTCCCAATTAGCTGGGACTACTGGCATTCACCACCACACCCAGCTAATTTTTGTATTTTTAGTAGAGGTGGGGTTTTGCCATGCTGGCCAGGCTGGTCTTAAACTCCTAATCTTGGGTGATCTGCCCACCTTGGTTCCCAAAGTGCTGGGATTATAGGCGTGAGCCACCGTGCCCGGCCATCTTTTCTTTTTATTTAGACACCAACTTGAACCAGAATGATTGTTAATTTATTTTTCCCATCAATATCTACTCACGGCAGGTGATGACGGATGCTCCATTTATGGTGGGGATCTTGTTTCTTTTTAAAACAGATTTTTTAAGTGAAAAATGTAGACCGTGAGTAAGGGAATATATTTCATAAGGAATTTTACAGGGATAATTAGGTACAGATAAAAATTACAAAGGTAGGCCGGGCGCGGTGGCTCATGCCTGTAATCCCAGCACTTTGGGAGGCCGAGGTGGGTGGATCACAAGGTCAAGAGATCGAGACCATCCTGGTCAACATGGTGAAACCCCGTCTCTACTAAAAATACAAAAAATTAGCTGGGCATGGTGGTGCGTGCCTGTAATCCCAGCTACTCAGGAGGCTGAGGCAGGAGAATTGCCTGAACCCAGGAGGCGGAGGTTGCGGTGAGCCGAGATTGCGCCATTGCACTGCAGCCTGGGTAAAAAGAGCGAAACTCCATCTAAAAAAAAAAAAAAGAAAGAAAAATTACAAAGGTTGTAGGTGAATTTCAAGAAACAGTGGCTCATTGAAAGGATCCTGTACAAACAAAAAAATGTCTGGTATCGTGATAGAATCAGTACCTCCAGCAAGCACAAGTCAGGAATGGACCTGCAACACTGTGGCTGCCCTGGAGGCATCTGTTCTGGTTCTCAAGTGCAGGGAACATGTTGAGGGAAGACTTGGCTTATTTACACCCTGGGCTGCCATAAAAGCAGTTTTGTTTGGGTTTTTAGAAACAACTATTACCTTGTTGACTAACTTGGTCAGCACTGGGTACAACTACCAATCCTCTTGTGCGTGTGTTCAGCTTCCGGTTGAACTCTCGTACGAGCCCCGGTCCATTTCCTCCACGATAAGGCTAGTGTTTCTTAAGTGTGATCTGAAGACTCTATTGCGTTAGAATAATCTGAGGAAGATATTCCAAGTGCAGATTCTCAGGCTCGAGTTCTAAATTTCTGGAGCAGAATTCTGGAGGCAGGATCCGAGATCCTGCAGTCTCACCATACCCTCCCATTCTAATTAATGGTTTTGCTATGGGACTGTGACAGTTTCCTTAGGAAGCACAGTCGAAGGGACAATTCCAACACCAACAAGGTCTTGAAATGGAGGACTTCCCAAGGGGACATCGACTCCCAGCACCAACTTCCCAAGGGGACACCATGTGACCCTGTTGTGGTCTCTGCCAGATTTTGGAGAAGTGGATTCATTACTTTGGAGAGAAGTGGGTCCAAGATCAGAACATGTGGCACCCTTCTTCAGCCAGCGCTGTTTTCTGGGGATTGCTATGTTATGGGTTGACACCCACACACTGGCTAATGCCATCAGTACCCCCCACCACACCCCCAATTCTCAGGTGGCTCATTAGATCTTCTCCCCCAAAGAGCCTGGTTGGTGTTCATAGGTCTCACAATCATATGTAGGAACTCCTGTGTCCAGGTAAGTGTGTGCTTCCACGTGGACCTTTGGTTAGCATGTGTGGCCGAGTACGGAGCTGTGTGTGTTCATCTGGGTTTCACTTCCATTGGCAGAAGAGGAAGCTGAATCCCAGTGGCTGCAGGACACAGGCCTGTCGGGCCTCCTTGGTGGCCTGGGCTTGGGCGGTGACCACCAGGAGCTCCTGTCCACCCTGACACAGACCCAGGTGGCCGCTGTGTGCCGCCGGCTGGACATCTATACTCGCTCACTGCGAAGACGACAAAAGGCACCTGTCAGAGATGTCAGGGATGTCTTTGGGGTCTTCAATTCAGGGGTGAGTGGCATATGAGTTGCTGCAGACCCTGTCTGACTGGGGTCTCTGTGCTGCCACCACAGCCTGAGAGATGCAGTGATTCTGCTGCAGGGCTGTGTTGCGGTGTGTATGTTGGGTTGTGTGCGTGTGTTGGGTATGTGTGTGTTGGGGTGTGTGTGTTGGGATGTGTGTGTGTTGGGGTGTGTGTGTGTGCATGTGATGTGGTGTGTGTTGGGTGTGTGTATATGTTGGAGTGTGTGTTGGTGTTTGTGTGTGTGTTGAGGTGTGTGCATGTGTTGGGGTGTGTGTTGGCTGTGTGTTGGGGTGCATGTGTTGGTGTTGGGTGTGTGTGTGTTGGGGTGTATTTGTGTGTGTGTGTATGTTGGGATGTGTGTTGGGTGTGTGTTGGCATGTGTGTGTTGGTGTTGGGGTGTGTGTGTTTTGGGGTGTGTGTGTTGGGGTGAGTGTGCATTGGGGTGTGTGTGTGTGTGCATGTGTTGGGGTGTGTGTGTTGGGATGTGTGTGTTGGAGTGTGTGTGTGTTGGTGTTGGGGAGTGTGTGTTGGGACGTGTGTGCTTGTTGGTGTGTGTTTGCGTGTTGGTGCGTATGTTGCTGTGTATGTTGGTATATGTGTGTGTTGGTGTGTGTGTTAGTATATGTGTGTGTTGGTGTGTGTGTGTTTGGGGTGTGTGTTGGTATGTGTGTATGTATTTAGAGTGCATGGGTTTGCACATATATGTCTTCCTGCCCTCCACTATGTCCGTAGGAACACGTAGATCTTCATCTGCCATGCACGCCCGTGCATATACATATGCCTGTTGCCACTTTGTGTGCTTGGGTGAGCCTGAAAGCCTAGGTTCCTTCTATATAATTGCTATTGATGCAGGGCAGGCAAGCCCCCAAATTGGGGTTTAGCTCTGGAAGGTTTTGGGTTCACTCAGGAAATAATTCAAGAGTGAGCTGGTGGTAGAAGAAAACAACTTTATGGAGGCGGCAGTGATACAGGGCCGTGACTGCTCCTGCAGAGCAGGGCCACCCTGTAGCAGTGTGTCCAGAGTGGCAGGGCGGGAGCAGTTCTGCCTTTTAATTACATGCAAATTAAGGAGTGAGTTATTCAGAAATTTCTAGAAAAGGGGCAGTAATTTCCAAGCGTTGCCATGGCAATGGTAAACTGTCATGGCAATGTGGGCATGTCTTATGGAGAGGTGTTTTTGCTTCTTCCCTGTTTCAGCCAAAGTCCCACCTCTTACCTCATTATCAGTACAAAATACTTTTTTATTGTCACTATGTGCCCTGCTGACACTTGAAGCCTGATGATAGGTTGTAGGCATCATCTTTCTTGGAGCAGCTCTGAAGTGGCATAACACAGTGATTAAAACCACAGGCACTGGAGCGAGCCAGACTTAGGCCCCAGTGCCCATTCCCCCACTTAGCCACTGTGGGACCTTGGGCAGGTAACTCTGCTTCTGGCCTTCAGTGGCTCCATCTGTGTAAAGGGGTTGTGAGTGGCTCCTATCTCCCAGGGTTATGCGAGCATTGTCTGCTTCCCACACGACTAATTGGGCACTGTCTGTAATTTGCATAGAAAATGTCATCAGAGAATGGGGACTCCGGTATGAAATGGGCCCAGCTCAGTTCCAGGGCCTCTAAATCTTTTCCAGGTAAGTGGTCTTCATTCTCCAGGGCCCTGAGAATCTTCTAGGCTGCACAAAGGGCTGCTCTGTGAAGTAAGAGAAGGTGTGCACCTCCCAGCATTTCCCTCTTCCTGCTGACTCCCTGCCTTCCCTGCTCAAGGGCAGTAGGGGGGAGCCCTGAGGGGACAGGTTGGGCCCTTAAGTGAGCTGTTGCCATCAGGCCCATGGGCCTCGAGATGGGAAAAATCTCTTCCTGGGCAATTGGCCTTAAGTAGGAAATCACTTCCTGGGGGCAATGGGCCTTAGCTAGGAAATCACTTCCTGGGGCAGGGAGGGTTTTGGCTAGGAAATCACTTCCTGGGGTCAATGGGCCACAGCTAGGAAATCCCCTCCTGGGGCAGTGAGGGTCTTAGCTAGGAAATCACTTCCCTGGCAATAAGCCTGAGCCCTAAACCTAATGATTTGATCCTGGGGCTTTGAACTTGAGCTTGGGAGATCACTTCTTAGGACTAAGGGCCTAAGTCCCGAACCCCAGCACTTGCTTCCTGGTAGCCAGTTCTCACTGCCTTTCTGCTTTGTTTCCCCTGCAGCAGCAGAGCCTGGGGGGCTGCTGGAGCGGGCTGGGAGGGAAGAAGCCTTCAACATGGACTCTGCCTACTCAGAACAAGCTGCGGTGCTCCTGCAGAGGAGCGGCTCATCACCGGGAGGCGCCTCTGCCTGGGGCAAGCGTTCCCTGCCGGTGAGGACGCTGTCCAGAGGGCTGGTGGCTAGGTCCACCTGTGCTCAGGCACCAGCACCCAGCTCTTCACACCTTCCACACCGACAGGCACCCAGCACAGAAGTTGTTGAATCATTCTTTCATTTAATTTGTACCACAAATATTTACTGAGTGACCACTGGGTGTGAAGGACTGGGGAGCAGGGTGCTTATAGTCTAGCAGCCCTGTCAGGATTGTCTCCATGCTCTTTGTTTTTGTCTTTAGAAAGCCCTCCCCCCTCCAGCAAGCTTATAACTGTCCATCAACGTATGATTTTCTAGTTACTTTTAAAATTAATTTTAGTGCCTAGAGTGACAGAGAGGGACCTAACATTTTAGTTCATTCGTTCTTTCTTTCTTCTTTCTTTCTCTTCCTTCCTTTTCTTTCTTTCTTTCTTTTGCTTTCTTTTCTTTCTTTCTCTCTCTCTCTCTCTTCCCTCCCTCCCTCCCTCCCTCCCTTCCTTCCTTCCCTTCTCCTTTTTTCCTTCTTTCTTTATTCTTTGAGACAAGGTCTCGCTCTGTCACACAGGCGGGAGTGCAGTGGTGCCATCCCAGCTCACTGCAGCCTCAACCTCCCAGGCTCAAGCTACCCTCACATGTGTTTCCCAAGTAGCTAGGACTGCAGTTGCATGCCACCATGCCCAGCTAATTTAAAAAATTTTTTAGAGTTAGGTTCATCCTACATTGCCCAGGCTGGTCTCAAACTCCTGGGCTCAAGCAATCCTCCAGCCTTAGCCTCCCAAAGTGCTGGGATTATAGGTGTGAGCCACTGCACCTGGCTGTGTTATTTCCCCCAAATATTCACCTATCCCAGCATAGTTCCTTCCAAATAGGATGTAATCATTGATGGGTTTTTAAAGATGGAACTATAACTCGCCGTTAACTGAGTTATAGTTCAGATAATTACCATGTACAGTTTGGCATGTATACATGTGTAAATACCACCAAATCAGTACAGAAACTTCCTCCCTTGCTTGATGGCTTGTAATATGGAAAAAAAAGAAAGAAACTTCCTGCCCCACCACCCCCTGAACTCCCCCATGCCCTTCCCAGGTAATCCCTTTCTCTACAGAATAACCACGATTCTGACTTCTCTCATGGAGTGAAAATAGTCTTTCACAGTCCCACTGTTACTAAAGGAAGCGTTTCTTCGTTGACTATGTGGTGATGTAGTTGATGTAATCTTAGGTAACATTTTACTGAGGGCTGCCCTGATCCAGGGCATTGTTTCCAGAGCTTCCAGTGCCCTCATTTCTCCCTGACTGTATGATAGAAAAAAAAGAGAAGTGGGCCAGGCACAGTGGCTCACGACTGTAATCCCAGCACTTTGGGAGGCCGGGGTGAGAGGATTGATTGAGTCTAGGAGTTTGAGACTAGCCTGAGAAACATAACAATACATATATCTACAAGAAATTTTTGAAGTAGCCAGGCTTGTTGGTTCAGGTCTGTAGTCTTAGCTGCTTGGGAGGCAGGAGGATCACTTGTACCTGGGAGGTTGAAGCTGCAGTGAGCTATGATTGCACCACTGCTCTCCAGCCTGGGCCACAGAGCAAGATCCTGTCTCTAAAAAAAAAAAAGAAAACAAAAAGAGAAGTGGCATGTATTAGTCTATTTTCATGCTGTGATTAAGGCATGAAAGAGGTTTAATAGACTACAGTTCCACATGGCAGGGGAGGCCTCACGATCATGGCGGAAGATGAAAGGCACGTCTCACATGGTGGCAGTCAAGAGAAGAGAGCTTGTGCAGGGAAACTCCCCTTTTTAAAACCATCCAATCTTGTGAGACTTATTCAATATCACGAGAACAGCCCAGGAAACACCTGCCCCCATAATTCAGTTGCCTCCCACATGGTCCCTCCCACAACACGTGGGAATTCAAGATGAGATTTGGTGGGGGGCAGCCAAACAATATCATGGCTCCCAGAGAGGGAAATGACAGAATTGTCGTGCAAAGACCAGGACTGGAACACCTGGCAGCCTGACCCCAGAGCCTTCCCAACTGATCACTTCTCTCTACTGCTTAGGAAATAGGCCCCACCCTCTGCAGTTGCCTCTGTTCCAGTGTGAGAGTACTTTCACTCATTCAAATTGAATTTGAATTTGTGAATTTCCTTTTAAACTTTTTACTTTTAAATACTTTTAGGCCCAAAAGAAGTTGCGAAAACAGAGCTCCCACATACTTTACACCTAGTTTATCTCAGTGATAATATCTTCCATAATCATAGCACACCAAATAGCACTTTTATTTATTTTATTTATTTATTTATTTTTGAGACAATCTCACTCTGTTGCCCAGGCTGGAGTGCAGTGGTGAAATCTCGGCTCACTACAACCTCTACCTCCCACGTTCAAGTGATTCTCATGTCTCTGCCTCCTGAGTAGCTGTGATTACAGGCACGTGCCACCATGTCCAGCTGATTTTTGTATTTTTAATAGAGAAGGGATTTCACCATGTTGGCTAGGCTGGTCTTGAACTCCTGACCTCAGGTGATCCACCCACCTCAGCCTCCCAAAGTGTTAGGATTACAGGTGTGAGCCAACTCACCCAGTCTAAAATTTTTAAATAATGAGTTTCTATTTCTAAAACATCAGAGATAATTAATATTCAAAATTCTCTTGTCTTCTTCCTTGGTAATTTTTCTCCATTAAATTATGAATGATGATAATTAATCATGCTAAAGGGCCAGGCACGATGATGTACACCTGTAATCCTGGCACTTTGGAAGGCTGAGGTGGGAAGATCGCTTAAGGCCAGAAGTTTGAGAGCAACCTGGACAACATAGCAAGACCCCATCTCTACAAAAAAGTTTAAAAAATAATTGGGTGTGGGCCAGGCACAGTGGCTCATGCCTATAATCCCAGCACTTTGGGAGGCCAAGGCGGGTGGATGACTTGAGATCAGGAGTTTGAGACCTGCTGGGCCAACATGGTGAAAACCCATCTCTACTAAAAACACAAAAATTAGCTGGATGTGGTAGTGCACACCTATAATCCCAGCTACTTGGGAGGTAGAGGCAGGAAAATTGCTTGAACCTGGGAGACAGAGGTTGCAGTGAGTGGAGATCATGCCACTGCACTCCAGCCTGGACAGCAGAGTGAGACTCTGTCTCAAAAAAAAAAAAGTTGGGTTTGGTGATGTGTACCTGTAATCTTAGCTACTCAGGAGGCTGGGGCAGGAGGATTGCTTGAGCCCAGGAGTTCAAGGTTACAGTCAGCTGTGATTGTGCCCCTGCACTTCGGCTGGGGCAGCAGAGCAAGACCCTTCTCTGAGTAATAATAATGCTAAAGACATCACATATTGGTCTTTTACCACACACTAGGCATTAGGCCAAATACTTCACATATTTGATTTAATTTCATTCTATTAAGTTGGTGATAATTGTGTAAATAAACTAAAAAGTGGTAATAATAAGTACTGAGTACTCACTATGTGTCAGGCACCATGTTTCATATGGTTTATTGAATTTAATCTCACCAACAATCTTGTGAAGTAGATACTGTTATCGGTTCCATTTTGCAGATGAATAATTTTACACAGGTAAAATTATTTGCCCACACTCACAGGTAAAGTCAGGATTTGAACCCAGGAGGTATGACTCGGTAGCCCATGCCCCCAGCACTAGGCTGTATTATAAGTATCAATTACTATTCCTTTCCCTTTGAGCACTGGGAAGTGGTCTGATCACGTCCTCCAAGCAGTGCTGAGCAGGCCCTGCCCTCCTGCTTGCCTTAGCTCTCACCTTGGGTGGAGGAAAGCCTGGTCCTGCCTGCTGATTCCCAAGGTGGCCTCTAGATGGCACAGTTGAGCATTCTTTATTTCTGCGGGTGGCATGGCCGAGGGTGGAGACAGACCTGGTGAGGGAGAGGAACAAAGGCAAGAGTAGACGCAATAACAATAAGAGGCCCCTGGAGTGGCCTCTCCTCCATGCCCTCTTGTGGGAGGGCAGGCAGTGAAAACAGCCTCCATTTCCTGGGGCTTCGCTATGTGCTTGGGACTGTGCTAAACACTTTATATCTATTAGCTCATTTGCTCCCGCAAAAATCTTATAAGGCCATAGCAGTGGCTCACGCTTGTAATTCCAGCACTTTGGGAGGCTGGGAGAAATGCTTGAGCCTAGGTGTTTGAGACCAGCCTGGGCAACATAGGGAAACCTTGTCTCTACAAAAAATGCAAAGATCAGCCAGGTGTCGTGGTGCGCACCTGAAGTCCCAGCTACTCAGGAGGTTGAGGCAGGAGGATCGATTGAGCCCAGGAGATTGAGGTTTCAGTGAGCCATGTTCATGCCACTGTACTCCAGCTTGGGCAACACAGCAAGACTGCGTATCCAAAAACAAACAAACACACAAAAACCTCCTGAGGTAGGCTCTATTTTATGATTATGAAGAATCAAAGGCTCAGAATGTCAGCTCATTTGCAAGAGGTGGAGCTTGGACTTGACTTGAGGACAGACTCCTGAGCACCTGCTCTTATTCACGCTGCTCTTCCTTCTGCCTAAATGCCCAGGGGAAATGAGGAAGCCCCAAAATACACATCAGACATATGGCCTGACAAATTGTCTTTAACTTCCCTCTCTGTTAATAGAAGTTCACCATCCCCAAAGGCAGACTTGGTGTGACGAGGATAGGGGACTTGTCCCTGCAGGATATGAGGAAGGTGCCTTCTCTGGCCCTCATAGAGCTGACCGCACTGTGTGACATCCTTGGCTTGGACCTGAAGAGGAGCAAGGCGGGGAAGTGGAAAGCAGCAGGTGAGCAGCCCCTGCCCGGGGAAAGCCTTGTGGCCGCAGTCCTGGTTTCTCATAAGGAGCTGCACACGGACTCTCCCACCAAGACATGCTCAGCTTTTTTTTTTTTTTTTTTTTTTTTTTTGAGACAGAGTCTTGCTCTGCCGCCAGTGGTGCGATCTCAGCTCAGTGCAACCTCTGCCTCCCAGGTTAAAGCAGCTCTCCTGCCTCGGCCTCCTGAATAGCTGGGACTACAGGCACACACCACCATGCCCAGCTAACTTTTTTGTACATTTAGTAGAGACAGGGTTTCACTGTGTTGGCCAGGATGGTCTTGATCTGTTGACCTCGTGATCTGCCCACCTCGGCCTCCCAAAGTGCTGGGATTACAGGCGTGAGCCACGATGCCCAACCCTTTCAATACTTCTTTATCTAGCTGAGATTTTCTGGTCTGAGACATATCTCCTCAGCGGTAGTGTTTTCGTTACTGCTGAGGCCAGATGTTCTGCTCAAGAGGAGAGGTTTGGGTCCAGCCATTCTCCAGAGAGCTCAGTCCTTCCACAGGAAAATAAGTCTGATTCTAGTTGCCCAGAAGGTCTTGCAGGTCAGAGCCCAGTGGTGGTTCCAGGAAGTGAAATACACCTTCTGCTCTTTGACTTCCTGCAGAAACTCGCCTCTTTGGCGTGTCCCTTGACAGCCTGCTGGAAGCTGACCACAAAGTCCTCCCCAGCACGCAGGTCCCGCTGGTCCTTCAAGCCGTAAGTCGTCCCCAGCTTGGGTTTATTTAGTCCATTAGAGGCTGGCTCTGGGGGACATTGTCAGGAGACAGCTAGCAAAGGGGTGAGAGGATGGGCTTTAGAATCAGGAAGACCTGGGTTCAAATTCTGGCTCTGTTACTTGCTAGCTCAGAGACCTAGAGTGGATTTTTGTTGTTGATTTTATTTCATAAATTTTTGTCTTAACTTTTTTATAGAGACAGGGTCTCACTATGTTGCCCAAGCTGGTCTCAAACTCCTGGCCCCAAGTAATCCTTAGAGTGGATTTTTATTTTCTTTTCTTTATAACTTCTGAATCTTAAAGTCAAGGGTGGATTTTTGAACCTTCATGAGCCTCCCTTTCAACATCTGTAAATTGGGATGATAATAACAGTATCCTCCTCCAAATGAGAAAAATGTATATAGAGCTCTCAGAATGCCTGGCTCATGGAAGTGGTCATGAAAACTATTATTATTTTGAGGGAAACCCTTCTCCTGGTACTCCTTTTTCTGATTTTCATGGGAAACAAATACACCCACAGTTTCTGGTTTAAATGCTGGTTTCTCTCTCCCTGACAGCTGCTGTCCTGTTTGGAAAAGAGAGGACTGGACATAGAAGGCATTCTCAGGGTGCCCGGGTCCCAGGCCAGGGTCAAGGTAATGATTTGGCTTTCCCCGCTTCACCAAGGCTGTGTCTCCCCGATCCTCACATGTGTGTTAAGCCGGGAGAGAATCCAGTCCCTGGCTTGCCAGTGATCTGTCTTTGGTCTCTGTGTGGGTCAAGGGTTTGAGAGGCTGAAGGTGGCAGGATTAGCATGGTGGCGGAGAGAGTGGGCCCTGGAGTCAGACCACCAGCATTTAATGAGCAGAACTCCGTGCTCAGTGGCACACACATTAGTCCATTTCGTCCTCACATCAACCCCATGAGGGAGGTGCTCTTGTTGTCCCCACTTTGCAGATGAGGAAACTGAGCCCCAGAAAAGTGGCAGAGCAACTTCTTCTTTTTATTTTATTTTATTTTTGTACTTTAGGTTCTGGGGTCCATGTGCAGATCATGCAGGATTGTTGCATAGGTACATACATGGCAAGGTGGTTTGCTGCCTCCATCCCCCGTCACCTATATCTGGATTTTCTCCCCATGTTATCCCTCCCCTACCTCCCCACCCCCTGCTGTCCCTCCCCTAGCCCTCCCCGCAACAGACCCCAGTGTGTGATGCTTCGTTCCCTGTGTCCATGTGTTCTCATTGTTCAACACCCGGCTATGAGTGAGAACATGCGGTGTTTGATTTTCTGTTCTTGTGTCAGTTTGCTGGGAATGATGGTTTCCAGGTTCATCCATGTCCTACAAAGGACAGGAACTCATCACTTTGTTATGGCTGCGTAGTATTCCATGGTGTATATGTGCCATATTTTCCTTGTCCAGTCTATCATTGATGGGCATTTGGGTTGGTTCCAGGTCTTTGCTATTGTAAACAGTGCCGCAATGAACATACGTGAGCATGTGTCTTTATAAAAGAACGATTTATAATCCTTTGGGTGTATACCCAGTAATGGGATTGCTGGGTCAAATGGAATTTTTATTTCTAGATCCTTGAGGAATCACCACACTGTCTTCCACAATGGTTGAACTAATTTACACTCCCACCAACAGTATACGAGTGTTCCTATTCTATGGAAGCCCTGGGTCAACTGTGTTTTCATGCCCCTCCTTCCTGTAGGGGCTGGAACAGAAGCTGGAGAGAGATTTCTACACTGGCCTTTTTAGCTGGGACGAGGTTCATCACAACGACGCCTCCGATTTGCTCAAAAGGTTCATCCGGAAGCTGCCAACGCCTTTGCTCACAGCTGAGTACCTCCCGGCCTTCGCCGTGGTGCCCAGTGAGTGTGCCCGAGCCCTTAGCCGGTGCAGGGATGGAGGGCTGGATGTCACTGGCCTTGGTTGGAGAGGGGAAGCCATGCAAAGGGAGGACTCCCTGTTCCTGGAAATGTCTGTTCCAGAAATGTCCAACTGATGGGGAAGAAACAGGTCCAAGCATGTGCGCCAAGTGTGTGTGCATATGCATGTGCACACGTGTCCTGTGTGTGTTGTATGGCATGTGTGCAAGTGCATGCGTGTGAGGAGAGGAGGCTAAGCTTTTGCATACCAAGTCCCTATTAGTTCCCACGTGGATGAGCCGACCAGTTTCCTTCATATCTTGACATCCATAGGGTTGAGCTTATCAGTGTCTTCTACCTGTGTATCTGTGGGCACGCGTGTATGTGCATGTCCATCTGTGTGCACGTCTGCAGATCCGCGTGTATTGCATGGACCTTGCTGCATTTATAGTCTGCATGTATATGTTCCTGTCTGGACTTCTTCACAACCCACAGTGTGCAAACATAGTCACCTCTATTTTTCTCAAAAAAGTAAAGCAACTCTCCTGACTGTGAGGTTCTCCCTGTCTCTCTGAATTCTCCAAAAAGCTTCAAGGCTCCAGCAGTCTGGTTTCCACCCTCAAGCTAGGGACAGGGATCCTGAGAGGTCCTCTATGTCCTTTGATTCCGACAACCTCAATGTTTCATTTTGTTTGTTTGTGTTTTGGAGATGGGGCCTTGCTCTGTCACGCAGGCTGGAGTGCAGTGGCGTGATCCTAGCTCGCATCCTTGAGCTCTTGGGTTCAAGTGATTCTCCTGCCTCAACCTCCCAAGTAGCTAAGAATATAGGCACATGAGACCATGCCCGACATACTTGTTCACATTTTTTTTTTTGTAGAGATGGGGGTCACACTATGTGGGCCAGGCTAGTGTCAAACTCCTGGCCTCAAGCAGTCCTCCCACTTCGGCCTCCCAAAGGGATGAGATTGCAGGCATGAACCATCAGGCTTGGCCTCAACCTCATTGGAAAACATACATCAGATCCCTTCCCTGCGCTGCTTCCCGCCCTCCACAACACTCTTGTAATAAGCTCCCACTCCTTACTGGGCCCACCCGCTCTGGCTGAGGTCCTGCCTATTTCTGGCCCCCTTCCCTCCTGGCCCCTTCTTCCCCACTGTCAGCTGGGCTCGCCTGCTTTGCTGTTTCCCTCCTTTTTCCTTCCCTGGACCTCTGCGCTTGCTGCTGCCTCGGAGTGGAACCTCCCTCCGCCCTCATTTGGCTGCTTCCTGCCATTCAAGTTTCAGCGGGCTGTCAGTGCCTGCGAGGGGCTGTCATGACCCCATGTGCCACCTTGCTGCCTGCCAGCCACTGCAATGACACAAGGATGCCTGTCACTCCTCTGATTTTTTCTTTGCTGTGTATTGTGTCTCCTCTCGGAAATGTAAGCTCCGCCAGCCTGCGACTGTTTTCTTCCTTCACTATTGTTTTTCCGGTTCCTGGACTGAGCACAGCACCTGATAGGTACTTGATAGATATGCGTTGAGAAGGGAGGGAGAGAGGGAGGGAGGGAGGGAAGGAAGGAAGGAAGGAAGGAAGGAAGGAAGGAAGGAAGGAAGGAAGGAAGGAAGGAAGGAAGGATCGTAGGCTTGGCGCCCGGGGTACTCAGCCTCCGAGTCTCCTATGCAGCTCCTCTCCAGGTCCCAGCCATCTCTCAGCTGCTGGATGTTGTCTGGCTCTGGTGAACTCCTTCTTTGAATCTATAACTACTACCTCCTCCTACCCACCTCCTCTCCCCGGAGATCCTGACACCAGGTGTGAGACAGCTTTTCCTTTTCAACCCTCACAACACAGAGGGTTTCAAGAAACCTATCTCGGCCCATTGAGCTATCTGTCTCCCCTCCTAAGGGTGATTTGCTGGTTGATTGCATTTCTGACCTTGGGCTGTAGCCTTGGACTGCATATCTGGGTGTGTGCAGCATTTGCGTGTTTATGTTGTTACACAAAGTATAGCACGTGACCCTCTCCACCAGCACTGGGCAGGGCTCTGTCTGTACCAATATCAGACAAGGAAACAGTCCCACACCTGATAAAAAAGGGTCCCTGGCTGTCACCTGACTTTCCAGCTCTGGAATTTCCCTAGGAAGAGACCAGACTGAGGGAGGGAGAGTTCCTGAGCCTCCCATGGAAACTGACGCCCCTTCCTTCCCGCAGACATCCCCGACTTGAAGCAGCGCCTACAGATTCTTCACCTGCTCATCCTCATCCTCCCAGAACCCAACAGAAATGCCTTGAAGGTAAGAGTTACCATGCACCACCGCCACTCTCCACCTCAGCCCACAGCCGCCAAATGTGCTCATTCATTCATTCATTCATTCAGCCACTCTGCCACCTCAGCCCACAGCCGCCAAATGTGCTCATTCATTCATTCAGCCACCCTGCCACCTCAGCCCACAGCCACCAAATGTGCTCATTCATTCATTCATTCAGCCACTCTGCCACCTCAGCCCACAGCTGCAGTCATGCTCCAAATGTGCTCATTCATTCATTCATTCAGCGACTCTTGAACCCGGGAGGTGGAGGTTGTGGTGAGCCAAGATCGTACCATTGCACTCCAGCCTGGGCAACAAGAGTGAAACTCCGTCCCCCCCGCAAAAAAAGAGCATTTTCGTCCCCAGGACCTCTCGGAGCCTTTGGTATACAAAGGCTTTGAGAGAATCTCCAAGTGGAATTAGCGTACGCAGCACTCTCCAAACGCAGTTGATCACAGACCTCTTTTGTTGTGGAAAGCATTGCACGGCACTGGTGTTCCTTGTGGAACCAGTTTGGGAAACAAACCCTTACCAAATTCCCCTTGTCGTATGGGAGCGGATGCTCGGCCTTGGCCCAGCTCCCTGTATCCTCTTGGCTGTCCTTCCATCAGAGTCAAGATGAGCATCCAGGGTCAGCCTGTGAGGAGCCCTGGGGTCTTCCTGTTTGAGATTCTGCTTCCTTTTCAGTAAATAGAGGATGATAATAGCATTAATAACATCTTGTCTAATTTTTTTGGAAATTATAAAAGCTAACCCATGAGGAATCATGGGGTAGAAGATGCTTTGCAGGGTACTCAATATGCGTCTTCTCTTCCTATCCTCTCTCCCTCCTTTCTCCCTTCCCCCTCCCTTCCTCCCTTCTCCCTCCTTTCCCCCCTTCCTCCTTCCCTCCTTTCCTTCTTCCCCCCTCCCTTCCATTTATTCTTCCTTCCTCTGCCCATTTATCTTCACCCATTCACGTATTCATCTTTTATTTCTTCATCCATCCATCCTTCCCTCCCTTCTTCACTCCATCTCTTTGTCCTTACTGACTGTGTGACCCTTGGCACATCCTCCAAGCTTGTTTCCTTCTCTGTATAATAGTAAGAGCTACCTTGGTCAGGTGCAGTGGCTCACACCTGTAATCCCAGCACTTTGGGAGGCCAAGGCAGGAGGATCACTTGAGGTCAGGAGTTCAGGACCAGCCTGGCCAACATGGTGAAACCTTGTCTTTACTAAAAATATGAAAATTAGCTGGGTATGGTGGTGTACACTTATAATCCCAGCTACTTGGGAGGCTGAGGCGAGAATGTCACTTGAACCTAGGAGTCAGAGGTTACTGAGCTGAGCCGAGATCATGCCACTCTGACTAAAAAAAAAAAAAAAAAAAGAAAGAGCTACCTTATAGAGTTGCTGTGAGGATTAAATGAGATGTACCAACTAAAGGCCCAGGAACACAAAGAATATATAGTAAATGGTAGCTCTCATCACCTTCCCCTGCTCTCCCCAGCATCTCTGCTTCCCTATTCTTTCCTTTGTTTTTGGGTAGATCCAGACTCCAGAAAGAAGGAGTTGTCATGGGCCTCACCAGGAAATGACCCGTATTCCAGACCTGTGGCCCTTTTCTACCGGGAAGTTGAAGTCTGACCCAGATGTCTCATTAGTCTCTGAGGGAGCAGGGGAGGGAAAGAGTATTGGACACGCTGCAGAGCAGGAAACAGAGACACATAGAGATCACAGGGTGCAGCTGGAACGGGAGCCCCTCTCACTGCCTTCACAGCTCCTGGCTTCTTCCTAGCGCCCCTTTGTCATGCATCAGGATGTCCTGGAGATAGGGGTGGGAGGTGCCACGGATGTGCTGAGATTTGAGGGATGTTTTGCACCCTTCCCCAGGCACTGCTGGAATTCCTCAGGAAGGTGGTGGCCCGGGAACAGCACAACAAGATGACTCTGTGGAATGTCTCCACTGTGATGGCCCCTAACCTCTTTCTGCACCAAGGGCGGCCGCCCAAGCTCCCCAAAGGCAAGGAGAAGCAGCTGGCAGAGGGGGCAGCTGAGGTGGTGCAGATAATGGTGCACTACCAGGATCTGCTGTGGACGGTGAGTGCTGCTGGGTGCTCGGCACCCCTCATCTGCGTAAAGCTGCCCTGCCGCCCTGCCCTCCAGGAACCTGGACATTGTCCTTTCAGTTCCCTTGTGTGTCCCCGCCAGGACGTTTGTTGGGCTCTGCACAGGCCTGTGTTCTCTTCTTCCCCCTGCTTTAGTGACCAAGAAGAAGCATCTTCACTTTCTGTCTCCACTGCCACGCCTCTCAGTCAATCTGCTGCCATCTGGTCTACCCCAGATTGCAAGAGTTCCCCCAACTTGTGCAAATAATTCCTTCATATCAAAGCTTTTATGCTGCTGAGAAAGCCCCATCCCTGAGGCTCAGGATCACAGGGCCTGCCTAAGACAGAGCCCGGAGCCAGATAACGGATACCCCTGCCTCCTGCCCCCACCGTAAGCTTTGCCCTGAGTAACAAGTGACAGCAAGGGGAGGAGCCAGAGGAGGAGCGAGGCCCCCTCTGAAGTGTCAGCATGCATGGTGCCCCCAGCACTGAGACCCCTCCAGCTCTTGAGACTTCTGTGAACACAAGGTAGCATCATCTACCAGTGCTGACCAGGCTACTTTCTCACCTAGAGATGTGTAGCCTCTTCCCTGCATCTGTTCATTCATCCTTCCATTCAGTCTCCCATCCACCCACCCATCCATCCGTCCACCCACTCACTCACCCACCCATCCATTTATGCAACTGCCCATCACCCACCCACTCACCCACCCGCCTGTCCCCCCACCCATCTACCTACCCACCCATCCATCCATCAACTCCTCCAACTTATCTACCAATCCATCCATCCACCTTTCACCTATGCATCCACCCATCCACCCAACCATGTATCTATTCAACTATCTACCATCATTCATCCACCCATCTACCCGACCATGCATCTATCCAACTATCTACCCAACCATCCACCCAACCATGCATCTAATCCAACTATCTACTATCATCCACCCACCCATTCACCCAACCATGCATCTATCCAACTATCTACCATCATCCACCCACCCATCTACCCAACCATGCATCTATCCAACTATCTACCCAACCATCCACCCAACCATGCATCTATCCAACTATCTACCCATCCATCTACCCACCATGCATCTATCCAACTATCTACCCATCCATCTACCCACCCATCTACCCACTATGCATCTATCCAACTCTCTACCCACCCATCCACCCAACCATGCATCTATCCAACTATCCACTCATCCATCCGCCCACAGTCCTTCCTCCTATCCTTCTCTCCTTCCATGAAGTCATTAGGTTAGATTTCCTTTTCCAGAAACCAGCAAGTGAAGCCCTCTCTCACTGTTCCCAGTTTCTCTCTGACCCTGCCCGGGCACTCTTCTGTGTTCTAAACACATCAAGTGCTAGCTGGCACTCCAAACTCATCTTGTACTTCACACTTCTGAATCTTCGCTTATGCAGTTCACTCTGCCTGGAAGTCCCTCCCCTTACCTTTTTTTAAAGAGCAGAAGCCTGGTACCCTCTGCTTATTCTTTAAGACCTCCTAGTTCAAGAGTCAACTCCTTTGTCAAAAGTCCTCTACTCCTCCCTCATACACCCCTCACACTCCCATAGTTCCTTTCTTCTCTGCACTCAGCCCTTTAAGATAATGCTGCTGCCAGAACACATTGGATTGTAACACATTTTTTATTGGAGGGAGCTTTAAAAATTCAGGAAATGCCTGCATGTTTTGTTAGAAAATCTTCAGACAACATAGATGTAGAAGAAGTGAAAGGGGAGAGCCCCCATCACCCTTGTCCTTCCCTGTGTGTGTCACCTTTAGATAGCACACACATAGCAAAGGGGGGAGCTCAGAATCCACCCCAGTTCCATCAGACCCTTGGAGACAGACATATTATTATCAGGGTCCATGGAGCCTGGGTTCTCTGACTCTGTCTGCTGGGTTAGGATCCCACAGAGAGGTATGGGTTGATCTGGAGGTCTCTGTAGGAATCCCCCAGTGTGGGCTGCTTGGGGGTTCTCAGAGCAGAGCCTGCTCCAGGTATGTTCTGGGGGGACCCCTGTCTGAGTGTGCCAGTGAGCAGCTACCCCTTAGCAGGCACAGGACCCTCCAGCCTCTATTGGGGGGACCACCATCCACTAAGCCTCAGGATGGGCTTCACTCTCAGGGTCCCCTACTCCAAGGCCCACTTCAGGGGCTAAATGCCCCCTCCTCATCCTGCCAAACCAGTGCTTCAGTCCCAAGCCCAACAAATGCAGATTTCCAAGCCCTGTGGGACGCTGGGGCAGGGAAGAGACCACGATGACCGTGGAGGGGGTTCTGCCTCTCGACCCCAGCGGTCCTGTCCCCCTGCCCAGACTTGATCCTTTCTGGCCAGGTCGCCTCTTTCCTGGTCGCCCAGGTGCGAAAACTGAACGACAGCAGCAGCAGGCGCCCCCAGCTCTGTGACGCAGGCCTCAAGACTTGGCTGCGGAGGATGCACGCAGACAAGGACAAGGCGGGGGACGGCCTCGAGGCGGTGAGTGCCCGCGACCCCAGGCAGGTAGAGAAGGGCCGAGGCGACGGGTGGGCACCTGGAGCCTGGAGCGCGGTGCATCCCTTCCTCCAGGTCCCTGCTACCGGTCTGCCAGCAATGGCCCAGTGAAGCCACGAGGGGGCGCTGCAGCGCCATCACAGGGAGAGAGGTGGCGTGGCTGAGAAACCAGGGCTTAGAAGGGGGTTGGGGAGGGGAAATGGAGTGACGCGGAGACTTCCCCTAGGCGCCATCTCCTCTGCCCCATTTTTAGGCAGACCCTGGTCGAGGGTTGGGAAAATGGGGGTCACTCTGAGGAGCGTGAGGTGATTGGCGCTGGCAGGGGGATAGTAGAATGAAAGAGCCTTCCAAAAATACTGAGTATTCCTGGGAGAGGTCCTGAACACGGTTCCTTATCAAAGGAAATTGATCAGAGAAATTGATCAACATCGAGTCTGCACCGCGCATGGCGTGCGAGTGATGGATCTTTATACAAACCTACATATCTGTTTGTGGGTGCGTTGCATGTACTCCTGCTGTGTGTACGAATGCAAGCCACGGGCGTAGGAACACAAACACAGGTGTAGAGACACAGGCATGTTTCTATGTCTGTGTTTGTGTGTGCACACATCTGGAATGTGTGTCTGTGATCTGTGCCTAAGTGGCCTGCATGTGCGTGTGTGTGTGTGTGTGTGTCTGTGTGTGCATGTGTGCATCTTGTGATTTTTAGTGTGGTCATTTGTGTAAGTGCCATGTTTGTATTTATGCATCCATGTCTGAGCTCCAGGCGTGCTGGCGCCTGTGTATATGGACTTTCTCTCTCTGCAGACTCTCAAGGTGGCAAAGATCCAGGTGGTCTGGCCTATCAAGGACCCCTTGAAGGTGCCTCTCACCCCCAGCACCAAAGTGGCCCACGTCCTGAGGCAGTTCACAGAGCACCTCAGCCCTGGTTCCAAGGGTCAAGAAGGCAGTGAGGACACGGACAGCCTCCTTCTACAGTAAGGAGCACTTCCTGGAGGCGGGAGCCTCTCCCCTGCAGGGAGGGTTCTGCACCCCAGAACTGAAGGCCGCCAGGGAGTTACCCGTGCTGTTGACCTGGCCTTCCCTTTCTGGGGTGGTCAGATGGGTTCTCCAACCTTAGAGAACTTCTTGGCTCCAAGTAATAATCATCATGACCACCACTTGCTCATTCATTTATTCATTTTAATAGATATTTAATGAATGCCTACCACCAGGCACCATTTTTTGTTTGTTTGGTTTTGTTTTGAGATGGAGTCTCGCCCTGTCACCCAGGCTGGAGTGCAGTGGCACAATCTTGGCTCACTGCAACCTCCTCCCAGGTTCAAGTGATTTTCCAACCTCAGCCTCCCAAGTAGCTGGGATTACAGGCGCCCACTACCACACCCGGCTAATTTTTTAGTATTTTTAGTAGAGAAAGGGTTTCACCATGTTGGCCAGGCTGGTGTCAAACTCCTGACCTCAAGTGATCGTCCCACCTCGGCCTCCCAAAGTGCTGGGATTATAGGCATGAGCCACTGCACCTGGCCCACAGTGTATTAATAGAATTGTAGACTAGCCATGGAAAGAACAGACAGAGGCCCTGCTCTTAAGAGCTCACAGCCCTGAGGAAGAGCTAGACAAAAAGTACATAGTTATGAATCAAAGCTCAAGTTACAAACTGTGTTACGTTTCATAAGAAATGCAGGGAACGGTGTGCCTAGAAGACGAGGCTGGTGTAGTCTGAGGGAGAGGGGAGGCTTCCAGGCAGAGGTCCTGCAGCAAGGAGCAGAACCTGGCTAAGGAGCAGGAAGAAGGTCGGGGCTGATGTGCAGCCGTCATTCCCAGGGTACAGAAAACAGCCTGAGCCTTCAAGAGCTTCCGTCTTGGCATTGGCACAAGGGGCCCTCAGACTGTCATCTTCAGCAAGTGTCTGGTCCAGGTCCTCCTTGAACAAAAGGGAGCACTAAGACTCAGAAAAGATAAGGCGCTTGCCTCAGGACACCCATAATTATCATGTAACAATTGCGATTCTTACATGATAAGCATAATTATCATATGTAATCATACAACATCCATAATCCATCTTGACTCAAAATCTGCCCCTCACAGCAGGCTCCTGTCCCCATCTGTCACCACTCATTTCCCTCCCTCGCAGTCTCCATTCTGATGCCCAGAAGGAAGGGGCCTCGCAGCGGGGTGCACCCTGGCTGTACCTCACCAAGTGCCCTCCAGCTGCCTCTCCCCAGACCCTGGGTGCTGGACTCTGTCACTGGTTCCAGCTCTTTCAGGAGGGTCCTTATGCTTCTTCTCCCCAGTGAGACAAAAAATCAGTGAGGACTGCCCTTTCCAGGCCTGGGGGCCATGCACGTTTGTGCTTTTACTGTTTCCAGAAGAAAAGGAAGCAGTTTTTTTTCTCTCTCTCTGTCTTGTGCCACAGGTCCATGGAGTCAGCCGGCGTCCTCCTCTATGAAGTTGGAGGGAATATCAGTAAGTTCCACTGTGGGAAATGGGAGCAGAGCCTGGGTCCCTGGGAGTTCTTCCACCTCAGAGACTCACTGGCCCCTTCAGGGGGAGGCCAGAGTCTGCCTGGAGACAAGCCTCCCCTTCAGGCCTCTGTCTCCAATGAAACCAGGTGGGGTCCGGCTATAAGGTTACAGGTTAGTCTTAGGAGCCTATCCTGGAGTTTGGATTTTGCCTAGAACTGACCTCAGTCTTGCAGAGAGAGGCAGGATGTTTGTTTAGTGTGAAGGCTGGCAGTACCAGCAGTGAAACCAATGCCTCTGGGACATCCTAACTGAGATGGAACTCATCCCTGGCCCAGGGGCCAAGGAGTCCTTAAGGAATTCTGCAAACACATGTCCGGCTCTGGGAGGTCCCTGGCTCTGATGGGAAGCCATTTCCCTTTGCATTCTCTAGAGCAGTGATCCTCAGACTTTAGCAGAACCTCAGAATTCTCTGGAAGGCTAAGACACAGGTGGTGGGGACTGAGAATGTACATTTGTGATGAGTTCCCAGGAGTTGCAGTTCTGCTAGTTGAGGGGCCACACTTTGAGGGCCACTGGCCAAGAAGCAGAGGCTAAGACATGGCTTCAGGAGTACACGATGCTTTGAGGGGGTGCCCTCAGGAAGAGGGTTCCAAGGGAAGGAGTGAAGGAGGATCAGGCAGGGGCAGTGGCCGGGAGTGTCCACATCCTGGAGCCTGGCCTGATCCACAAGGGGGCTCTAGAGTACAAATCACATCAGAGTTGTTCCATGTTGAGGCAAGGAGACTGGTGTTTGGTACTGTCTGTGTCAGTCATCAACTGTGGGCTTCCCCGGGGGAGGAGGGGGCGTCACCTTTCTGGCAAGGCATCTTCCATCAGTGAGGTCAGTTCTCCAGCGAAAGAGGTAGCTGTGAGCTGCAGCAGTCAAGACGCATAGAGCCAGGGGACAGTGGTGCCTAGCGAAGGGCCCTGGGCAGAGCAGCAGCATGGCCCACAGCCTCCACTCAACCCCTTCACCCCTTCTTCCCACAGATGAGCATCGCCTGGACCCAGATGCTTACCTCTTAGATCTGTACCGTGCCAACCCGCATGGCGAGTGGGTCCTTAAACAGAGCCCCACCTAAACCCTGCGACTCTCAGGAGCAGCCGGGATGCCTCCTCCTCTCCCCTGCTGGCTCTGACTCCATGTACCCAGCATGAGAACAGAGCTATTTCTTTTTTTTTTTTTTTTTTTTTTTTTTTTTTTTTTTTTTTTTTTTTTTTTTTTTTTTTTT
>NW_016107333.1:3093151-3191273 GCF_001604975.1 Cebus imitator | reverse complement strand
TGACCAGGATGGTCTCGATCTCTTGACCTCGTGATCCACCCGCCTCGGCCTCCCAAAGTGCTGGGATTACAGGCTTGTGCCACCGCGCCCGGCCCCGAACAGAGCTATTTCAAGGGGAAGGTCTGAGTCTTCTTCCAAGGCATCCTTCTCTGAAATGCTTCTCAGACCCCTCAGAAATGGACTCGAAGCTAGTGCGGTCTGCACTCAGAGGGGCTAGGGCCTCAGGGAGGGGAAGCCAGCATTATAGCCACGATCAGGCCTGGGAGAACCGGACAGAGGAAGACTTCCCTTCACAGCTCTCATGGGTTTTTTTGTTTTGTTTGTTTGTTTGTTTGATATGGAATTTTGCTCTTGTTGCCCAGGGTGGAGTGCAATGGCTTGATCTTGGCTCACAGCAACCTCCGCCTTCCAGGTTCAAGCAATTCTTCTGTCTCAGCCTCCTGAGTAGCTGAGATTACAGGCACGTGCCACCATGCCTGGCTAATTTTGTATTTTTAGTAGAGATGGAGGTTTCTCCCTGTGGGTCAGGCTGGTCTCAAACTCCTGACCTCCTGAGGTCAAGGTGATCTGCCCACCTTGACCTCCCAAGGTGCTGGGATTACAGATGTGAGCCACTGCGCCCCTGTTCACAGCTTTCAAGTTTTAACCACACACACAAGCCTTCATGCCCCTCCACCCCCCGCCCTCCAGAGAGTCGCCTCCAACACCAACCTTGCTGCATGACAACACCACTTGGGGCACTTGGATCTCCATAGACTTCTCTCCATGGCTTCCAGACTGGAGGAAAATGAAAAATGCAGCACCTCTATCAAGAGGTGGTTGGGTTTTGTTTCCCCAGGGAAAATTGTTTTGAAAGTGACCCTACAATGTGTAATGGCAGCAGCGCCAGAGACAAAACCAGGAGAGCTCTGTGACCTTGGACAAGTCCGTTGGCCTCTCAGAGTCCTTTAAGGAAGAGGGGCTAGGGCCTCAGGGATGGGGAGCCAGCACAGTAGCCATGGTCAGCCCTGGGAGAACTGGACAGAGGAAGACTCTTCAAGGCTCTCCTGTTTTAAATGTTGATTTGTACAACCTTGTCATTTTATAATGTGATATTTAAATTGTTTAAACATTAAAGGCACAAGTTCAATGTCACGTTTACTTTGCTTAAGTGTTTTTCTCTCCAGTCCAGCACTGGGTGGATGTTGTCCTTCCAGAGAGTCGACATGGGAGCTTGGTGATGAGAGCATCTTGCTGAGCTGCTCAAAGGACTCTGGCCAATGTGGTCCAGCCACGCCTTGAACCCGCAACCACTGGAGGGGCAGGAAGAGAACTCAGAACGGGGAGGCATGGAGTAATGACACCAGTTGCTGACAGGTAGGGGCACTGCAGAGACAACCTCTCTGGGAAAACTCTCATCTTCTACAGTCCCAGGTCTCTCCCTTCCTCCTTTCTTCTGCCCTGGGTCCGTATCCTCAGGGCAGGTGAGGCTTCGCTTATTTGTTCACGTAACAATGAGTTTACTGAGCATTTAATATGTGCCAAGAGGTTCACAAATTTAACCTTCACAATAATCCAGTGTCTTAGGTTTGGGTTCCTCCAGAGGCAGAATGTGAGGCAAAGATTCAAGCATAAATAGCGGTCCCAAGAAATGCAAGAGTGGGGAGATGAGAGAAAGAGGGGAGGCAGCCTATAAAATGGTGCCCAATCAAGCAAGCTACTGGGGGGGGGGCAACTCAAATTTAATTCCACTGGAGAACTCTGAGAAACAATGTGCAAGATGTCCCTTAGAGTTACCCTACCCAAGCGGCAAGGGAGCCAGTGGGTTTATTCAACTCCTGTGAGTCATTGGTTGAGGGCTCCTCCTGAGGAGCGTAGGTATTTCTTTCCTGGTACTTCCACCTGCCAGAGCACAGGCACAGTGTGCTCCAATACTCACAGAAAGCCCTCAAGAAGAGATGTGGATGCTGGCAACTAGACATTGGCCACGGTACTCTGAGATGGCAGTGCCGAAGGGATATGGGTGGGCATCAACATTGCCTGTGAGACAATGATGGTGAGGTACTGCTGCTGCTGCTCCTGATGGTGATGATGCTGATGCTGATGCTGCTGTGGTGCTGGTGATGGTAATGATGATGGTGGTGATGATGATGGTGATTATGCTGATGGTGGTGATGATGGGGATGACGATGGTGGTGCTGCTGACGGTGGTGATGGTGATGCTGCTATGGTGACGATGGTGTGGATAATGATGGCGATGCTGCTGATGGTGATGATGGTGATTATGATGGTGATGCTGCTGCTGCTGCTGTTGATCCTGCTGATGGTTTTGATGGCTGTAATGTTAGTGATGCTGCTGATGGTGATGATGGTGATAATGATGATGATGGTGATGCCGCTGATGGTGATGATGGTGATAATGATGATGATGGTGATGCTGCTGATGGTGACGATGGTGATTATGACGGTGATGCTGCTGCTGCTGCTGCTGCTGGTGATCCTGCTGATGGTTTTGATGGCTATAACAATAGTTATGCTGCTGATGGTGATGATGGTGATAATGATGATGATGGTGATGATAATGATGGTGATGATGGTGATGCTGCTGTTGCTGATGGTGATGATGCCAAGAGCTTGACAAGTTTAATCTTCACAATAATCCAGTGTCTTAGTTTGGGCAATGGTGGAGATGATGGCAGCTGTCACTGAGCAGTTACTATGCATCAGGCATTTTACAGACTAATTCCTGTGATTCTTACAGCAACCCTATGAGACACATTATTATTCCCTTTTTATAGGAGAGGAAAAGCCAAGGCTCAGAAAGTTAACATTACTTGTCTGCATGGCTGATAAGTGACAGGTTAGTCTGGTGTCAAGATGCAAGCTCTACTATTTTAGACCATAAATCTGAATGGTTTTGCCTTAAATACCCAGATTTAAAAGTGCTCTGGTAATAGTCCTCTTCCTCAATGTCTCTTCCTCCCCTCCCCCATCCCACAACATGAATAATCTCAGAATCAGAGAAAAGGTATTTCTCTTAAACCAAGAAGACCTAGTAAGGAGGGTTGATGTTTGGCCTGGAATTCCTCAACAGGGCATTTGAAGCTTGTAGCTGGTTAAGAGGCTCCAAGTGGCCTCAGTTTCCTCAGCAGCCCCATGTGAAGAATCAAAGCTGCACAATCCTGAGGTGAGTGTTACCATAGTTCCACTTTACAGATGAGGAAACTGAGTTTCAGATAAGTTAAACCATGAAATCAAAGTCATGCACAGGATGAGAGACTTGGATGCCTGATTCCAGATCCAGGGCTTTTTCAGTCATACCATGATTTTCTGAAGCAGGATCAAGTGCCTGGTAGGTGACAATTGAGAAGAGTCTAGAAGAGCGGTAGGAAAATTGGACAAATTATTCCAGTTGGGGAGATACCAAGGGATTCAGCTAGAGTTGCCACTTCTGTTCACCAATGTCCTCCCTACCTCCATGGTCTGTTTACAAGCCTTTTGGGCCTCCCTCCAAAATATACTCCAATTCACTCATTTCACTCCTTTGTTCCTACTACCATCCTAACCCAAACCACTGTCATCTCGATGCCTTGGATAATAGTGATCGTGATTGTGGTGGTAGTGGTGGTGGTGGTGGCCGTGGTGATAATGGCGATTATGATTTTTTTTTTTTTTTTTTGAGATGGAGTCTTGCTCTGTCGCCCAGGCTGGAGCGCAATGATGTGATCTCTGCTCACTGCAACCTCCGCCTCCCAGATTCAAGCAATTCTCTTGCCTCAACCTCCAAGTAGCTGGGATTACAGGCATGTACCACCACACCCAACTAATTTTTTTGTAATTTCAGTAGAGATGGGGTGTCACTATGTTGGTCAGGCTGGCCTTGAACTCCTGGCCTCATGATCTTCCTGCCTGGGCCTCCCAAAGTGCTGGGATTACAGGTGTGAACCACCGCATCCAACTGGTGATTGTGATTTTTATGGTGGTGGTGGGATGATGGTGGTGGTGATGGTGGTGGTGGTGATGGCGATAGAGATGATGATGGTAATGTTGATGGTGGTGGTGGTGGTGATGGTGGTGGTGGTGGTGATGGTGGTGATGGCGATAGAGATGATGATGGTGGTGGTGATGGTGGTGGTGGTGGTGATGGTGGAGGTGGTGGTGACTGTTAAGAGCTTACATCTTGGCACCAGATGGTGCAAAGCCTTGATGGCCTCAATGCCTTTCAACTGCTCTCCCTTCTTGCCTTCCTCTCTATTCTCCGTATACCAGCCACTGTTAGCCTTTAAAAATATAAATTCAATCTTGCTGAAAGCCCTCCTACTGAAAACCTTTGAGAGGGATCTCATGAAACAAATATCCCAACTCTTTACCCTGGCCTATGAAGCCCTGTGTCTCCAACACCACTCCCCCTCTCCTCACTGTGTAGAGCCAGCGCATGAGCCTCCTTCCAGTTCCTCAGACATCCCGAGTTCCTTCTTGCCTTGAGCATTTGCACCTTCTGTCCTCTCTGTGCACAACACTCTTCTCCCAGCTACTTCCATGGCCAGCCCCTTTTACTGTGGGATCTCGGTTCGGATGCCCCTTCCTTCGAGAGGTCTTCTCTGACCACCCTATCTGAAGTTGCTTCTTCCGTCACTCTCTCTGGCATCGCCTTAATTCATTTTCTTCCTAGCATGTATTACTATCCTAAATTATCTTATTGAGTCAGTTTTTTATTGTCCGCCTCCCTGACTAGGATGCAGCCCCATGAAGGCAGAGACCATGTGGGCTTTTCTCACTTCTATGGACATGATGGATAGGATGCGGATATAATAGTACTAGTAGGTGCTCAGTAAAAATTGGCTGGATAAATGAATGGATGGATGGATCCCTCTCTGTCCCTTTGTTTGCTCCAGAAACTGTTGCCCTCACCACCTGATTTAATTCTCACTTCCCTGGGCTGATATATGAAAATGAAAAAAATGCATCTAAAGTACTTCTAGCCAGTGCTCAGCCAGCGCTCTCATTATTATTATCATTAACAAAGGCCAGACAGCCTAAACTAGTCACTACTGGTGTTATCCTCTTGTGCTTCCCAGCACCTGCGCTGGTCCTCTTGCACACCTCATTCACTCATTCCCAGGGTCAGGATGACAGGATGCTATGTGGCTGGAGGGAAAATCCTTTCCCTATGGCAGGAGGTGAGGCAGGTGCCTCTGTGGGTGCTGAGAGCCCAGGCCCGGCTGTGCTAACTTCGCACTCAGAGTGGGCTGTCAGCCACCGGCAGAGGATCCCAGTTTAATCACATGTCAGTTTCCCCATTTATCTTCGGTGCTATCTGAGGGCTCATCTTTTTCTGCTCTGTGGCATCATTGTGATTGATGATCCTGCACCAGCTCCGCTGCCGGGATAGCATAGCTCACAGTGGGTGCCCAGCTCCTCCGGGCTCTTTGCAGTCTGGGCCAGCGTGGGCTGGCATCATGTTTCTCTTAAGGAGGTCTGTTATTAACTGAATCCTATCCTCCCAAAATTCGTATGTTGAATCCCTCATCCTCAAGGTGACTGTGTTTGGCAATAAGGCCTTTAAGAAGTAATGAAGGTCAAAGGCGGTCCTAAGGGCAGTATCCTAATCCAGTAGGACTGGTGTCTTTACAAGAAGAGGAAGAGACACCAGAGCTCTCTCTCTGTCCCCACAAGAGCACAGAGGACAGGCGGTGTGAGGGCACAGTGAGGCGGCAGCTGTCTGTGAGCCAGGAGAAGCCTTGCCAAAACCTACATTTTCTGACACCTTGATCTTGGGTTTCCTGCTTCTAGAACTGTGAGAAAATAAGTTTCCATTGTTTAAGCCATCCTGTGGTGTTTGATATAAGAGTCTCAGCAAACTAATACAAGCTAATCCTAGCACTTTGGGAGTCCAAGGTGAGAATCACTTGAGTCCAAAAGTTCAAGACCAGCCAGGGCAACATAGAAGACCCTGTCTCTACAATTAAAAAAAATTAAAACTTAGCTGGATGTGGTGGCACATGCCTGTGGTCCCTGTTACTCAGAAGGCTGAGGTGGAGGATCATTTGAGCCCAGGAGGTCAAGGTTGCAGTGAGTCATGGTCACACCATTGCACTCTAGCCTGGGTGATGGAGAAAGATACTATCAAAAAAAAAAAAAAAAAAAAACGCTATGGTCGCCGGGCGCGGTGGCTCAAGCCTGTAATCCCAGCACTTTGGGAGGCCGAGGCAGGTGGATCACGAGGTCAAGAGATCGAGACCATCCTGGTCAACATGGTGAAACCCCGTCTCTACTAAAAATACAAAAAATTAGCTGGGCATGGTGGCGCGTGCCTGTAATCCCAGCTACTCAGGAGGCTGAGGCAGGAGAATTGCCTGAACCCAGGAGGCGGAGGTTGCGGTGAGCCGAGATCACGCCATTGCACTCCAGCCTGGGTAACAAGAGCGAAACTCCGTCTCAAAACAAACAAACAAACAAACAAACAAACAAAAAAAAACCCGCTATGGTCAGTTACTGCTCAAGGCTGCTTTGGGGGTGGTCATTTCCCTGCATATCCAGCCCGTGTGTGTTGGGGGGAAGACCCCCTCCTTGGAACTTGCTGGAGCACACTTAAGTCACAAGCTTGAGAGATTTGGATTGGATAGACAGTATTACCTCACTAATTTAGAAATTCAATTAACTAGAGTTACATTCTCAGTAATTTCCACAAACCCATGAGGTTAATGTAGGGTGCCATGTGCCTCATTTGACCTTTGATCCCTCAGTCCTTCTCCCAGCCCCTAGCTCCCCAACTCCAGCCTCCCTTTGCTGCAAGGCACCGTGTCCCCAGGAGACACCGTCGAAGGGGTTTCACACCCACCACGGCCCCTCATCACTAGCAGGGGCCACCCAGAAGCCTAGCCCTAACTCGCATGAAGCAGAGACAGCCCCCTCCCAGCCATTCTGCCTGCCTCCTTGTTCCTCCTCCCCTCCCCTCTTTGGCCCCAATGTCCTCTGAATGTGCTGTCTGCTCCTGCATCAGAGCCTCTGCGTGCATTGGTCCCTCTTCTTAGAATGCACTCCCACCTCTCCAGTTTCTGCCTGTTGAAAAGTTTCACCATGCAATCAACAAAAACGTCTATCGAGAGCCAGGCACTGGGGATGCAACATTGAATCAACACAACACAGAACTTCCTTTTGGAGTTTGCACTCGGGTAGAAAAAGAAATCAGTCATCACACAAATGTTTCTGTACTTACAATACAGTAAATGCGATGAAGGACAGGGAGCCACTAACACATGGCGGGGCGGGGGGGACTGGACTGGGTCTGGAGTTTCCCAGGAGGTTTCTGGGGCAGTGACATCCAGCTGAGACTTGAGAGGCGAGCGGGTAGAAGGGCATTCCGGATAGAGGGACAGCATGTTGGCGCTGAGATGGATTCTGCACAGCTGGGGTGGCTGGAGTTGAGAGAGGGCAGGTGGGCAGGGGCTGCAAATGGACCCTGAGAGATTTGGGAAGACAGGAAAGGTTTCAATCTACCAAGTCTCCCTGCCTGGGAATTCTGAGGCCACCCTAGGTTTACCCTCAGCTCCCCTAAATCCAGCCCCCAAATCCTCCTTTAGGAGACTGTGTTGCTCATCTGCTCCAGAGACTGGCTTGAGACTCACTGTCCCAGGCACTCCAAAGGGGTCTCATACATTCTTCAAGGCCTAATTCAAGTTCCTTCTCTCTGAGAAGCTTTCTAAGCTGAAGTCAGAAGAGACCTCCACCTCCCAAGTCCTCTTTAGCTCTTGGCTCTTTGGCATCTGAGAGCCCTGGGATGGGGGTGAATATGCCTTAGTCTGCCACTTTGAGCCAAGAGTTCAAAGCTGCAGTGAGCTATGATCACATCACTGCACTCCACCCACCCTGGGCGACAGAACAGGACTCTGAGTCTTAAAAAAAAAAAAAAGAACCCTACACTCTATGGCCTCCTGACTTAGACCTGCTTTAGCCCCTAAGGAGAGCTAAAGAGCCAAGAGCAATGGCTAGCATCTCCTGTGTCCCAGCGTAGACCAGGAACTGTGGGAAGAGCTTTTCAGGCTTCCTCCCTTTCAACTCCATGAAGTGGGTTTCCTCCTGCTTTGCAGACCTGGATGCCCCATTTCCTCTTGGCCTGGGTGCTGCAGAGACCAGCCCCTGGGCCTGGCTGGCTTCTGTCTTCTTCACCATGCTTGGTAAAGGAAGTGAAGTACAAGGGCAGCCTAGGCTCTGGCTCCAGGGACAGTGGAGGACGCTGCCTGGTACACCTGGCTGTGGGCAGGTGTGGGCCAGCACCTCCAAGGGCCCATCATTCCTGTCTGCCTCTCACACTTGGAGATCACAGGGTATGTCAAATTGAAGCTTTTAGGGATCCATAAGGGACTTCATCCACAGACTTGCAGGGAATGAGGGTGAGAGGGGTGTGGGGTCCTCTTGTCTTGGTGTTTCAAGGCTGGGGTGATAGAAAGGACAAATGATTCCTGGCAAACCCATGCTGCTGTCCCCTGCCCCCTTCCCAGGGCCGCTGAGACGGTGGGAGATGCCTTCTATTGAGAACTCCCCACCCCCATCCCCAACCACTTTGCATTCTAGGGGAGGGGAGTGGGAGCCACCAGTTATTGTTCCTGAATACTGGCTGGCAGGAGGCCCAGGGAGGGGGGTCCCCAATAGAAAATCTGCAGCTGTCTGTCTTTAAGGTAAAATTACCGTAATTACCCCAATTACTAAATCCATCAAGAGCTTTGGACCGGAGGCCTGGAGAACAATTGGGCCCTGATGGATATGAGGAGTATGAGTCACGGGGGTGGGGGCACAAAGCACATGGGATGAAGGGGAGTGGGGGCGGCAGCTGATGTTAAACCATGGGTGGGGATGGGGAAAGGCAGAGAGATTATGATTAGCCAAGACCCCACTTTCCTCCATCAATGAGACTTTTCTTCTCCATTGGAAAGAAAAAAATACCCGAAATTCTGCCTGCCTTTTCCTTTCACAGAATCCTGCACCCTGGTTGGGCGTCGTGACTCACACCAGGAATCCCAGCACTTTGGGAAGCTGAAATGGAAGGATGGCTTGAGGCCAGGAGTTTGAGACCAGCCTGGGCAACAGAGGGAGACCCCATTTCTTCAAGAAATTTAAAAATCAGCGTGGCGTGGTGGCACATATATAGCTATAGTCCCAGCTACCCCGGAGGCTGAAGTGGGAGGATCACTAGAGCCCAGGAGTTCAAAGCTGCACTGAGCTACGACTGCACCACTGCACTCAGCCTGGGCCACAGAACAGGACTCTGTCTCTTAAAAAAACCAAAAGAACCCTACACTCTATGGCCCCCTGACTTAGACCCGCTTTAGCCTCTAAAGAGAGCTAAAAGTTCAAGAGCCAGGAGCAATGGCTAGCATCTCCTGCGTCCCAGCATGGACCAGGAACTGCGGGAAGAGGTTTTCAGTTTTTCTCCTTTTCAACTCCATGAAGTGAGTTTCCTCCTGCTTCACAGACCTGGGTGCTTTGGAGACCAGCCCCTGGGCCTGGTTGGCTTCTGTCTTCTTCACCATGCTTGGTAAAGGAAGTGAAGTACAAGGCTGGCAGATTAGGTGGATTACTGGGAAAAGCATCTAACAGGACATGTCCCTTCTTTTCATTTCTATTAGAATTTCACTACATTAGAAGAGCAGTTAAAACATTCAGATTCTTCCTCTCAGTTGATCTGGATTTGTAGTCTAAGGAAATAATCTCTAATTGTGGAAAGGCTAGATCATGAAGATAATTCTTTCAGCATTGTTTATTGCTGGCTGCACAGTTTAAGAGAAGGCCCAGTCTGCCAATGTCTCTGTACTCCATTGCCAGAAGGAGTTTTGTCTGCAGGACCCCAAGAATAGAAAAAAGAGAGAGATCCCCTTGGCAGAAGTAGACTTAGACTGGAGTTGGGAGGCACATCTGGGTTTCCACAGAAGACACTGGGACCAAAGCCTCCATGAATTATAAAATTTAACTATGACCTGGCTTGTCCTTGGTGCCTGTATCTCCAAGGTGACTCTGCAGGGCTTATAGGTGTTGGTCTAGGATTTAGGATGTCAGGGTCCAGGCCAAATAGCATCCTAACTCATCATAACTAATATGGTTAACATGGAAAACTGTGAAACAATTTAATGTCAAAACATAGAGGCCAGCGTGGTGGCTCATGCCTGTAATCCTAGCACTTTGGGAGGCTAGTCTGGAGGATGGCTTGAGCTCAGGAGTTTGAGACCAGCCTGAGCAACATAGTGAGACCTCGTCTCTACCAAAAGTCCGAAAGCTAGTCTGGCATGGTGGTGTGCACCTGCAGTCCCAGCTACTCAGGAGGTGGAAGGAGGATCACTTGAATCTCTGAGTTTTAGGATACAGGGGGCTATAATTGTGCCCCTGCACTCCAGCCTGGGTGGCAGAGTGAAACCCTATCTCAAAAAAGAATGGAAAAGTAATGAAAAAAAAATAAAGCAAAACATAGAGAGACTGGCTGAATAGATGAAATTTTGTGCAGGCTTTTAAAATAATGAGTAAAAATATTCCTTTGAAATCTGGGAAATTACAATAGAATGTTTATTGTAATGCTGGTTTTTTGTTTTTTGTTTTAAGACAATGTCTCACTCTACTGCCCAGCCTGGAGTACAGTGGTACAATCACTGCTCACTGCAGCCTCGAACTCCTGGGCTCCAGTGATCCTCCTGCCTTAGCTCCCTGAGTAGCTGGGACTACAGGCATGCACCGCCACACCCAGCTAATTTTTAAATTTTTCGTAGAGATGGGGTCTACCTCTGTTGCCCAGGCTGGTCTTGAACTCCTGGGCTCATGTGATCCTCCCATCTCGGCCTCCCAAAGTGCTGGGATTACAGGTATAAGCAACCATACCCAGCCAATAATGCTGGTTTTAAATTTTTTATTTTATATATTTTAATTTTTTTGGAGACAGTGTCTTGCTCTGTCACCTGGGCATGAGTGCAGTGGTGTGATCATAGTTCACTCTAAACTCAAACTCCTGTGCTCAAGGGATCCTCCTGCTTCAGCCTCCCAAGTAGCTAGGACTACAGGTATACACCACCATACCCCACTATTTAAAATAAAAATTCCCTCTTGTAGAGACAGGGTCTTGCTATTTTGCCCAGGGTGGTCTTAAAATCCTGGCCTCAAGGGATCTTCCCACCTCAGCCTCCCAAAGTGCTGGGATTATAGGCTGGTTCACCACGCCTGGACTGTAACGCTCTTTTAATAGTGAAAAGCTGAGACTGAGTGTGGTGGCTCATGCTTGTAATCCCAGCACTTTGGGAGGCCTAGGCAGGAGGATCACTTGAGCTCAGGAGTTTGAAATCAGCTGAGCAACAAAGTGGGAACTCCATCTCTACCAAAAAAAATTAAAAATTGGCCTCAGATGGTACAGTTGGTACCCAACTGTGGTCCTAGCTATTCAGGAGGCTGAGGTGGGAGGATCCCTTGAGCCCAGGAGGTCGAGGCTGCAGTGAGCCATTATTGTGCCACTGCACTCCAGCCTGAGTGACAGAATGAGACCCTGTCTCAAAAAAAAAAAATAGTGTAAAGTTTAAAACAATGTAAATATTCAAAAATTGGAGATCCATTGAGAAAAGTAGGGTTCACCTATGCGATAGAATTATGTGTGCTGTTAATAGTCATTAAACGTGATAAAACAACAAAAAAGCAGTGGTGCAGAAAGATACTCATAACACTTCAAAGTAAAACACTTTATTATGAAAAATTTCAAACAAAAGTTAAAAGAATTATAAACACCTCTATACCCACTACCTTGATTCTACAATTAACACTTTATTATTTTTGCTTTAAAATACACCTGACCATCTATCCATCCATTTTTTAAAAATACATTTTAAAGGTAACTTGCCATTAAGTTCAAAGTAAGTTATTCACCCATAAACACTTCAGCATGTAATGATATATATTTTACTGGGCATAACTTATATGCAATAAACGACATCTATTTGGGCCCATAAGTACACACTCATGAAACCTTCACCATAATCAAGATATGGAATAATTGTATCACCTCCAGAAAATTTCCTCATGCCCTTTAGCAATTCATCTCTTTCTCTCTTCCTGTCCCCAGGAACAGAGAAACATAGGGGCCACATGGTGGCTCCTGATATGTCTTTCTCCCTAAGTGAGGAGACCAGTGTTCCACCCGGGTCTCCAGGAAACCACTGATGTGCTATTTGTCACTAGAGATTTGCTTGCATTTTCTAGAATTTTATATCCATGAAAGAATGTAGATGCACTCTTCTTTGTTCTGGCTTCTTTCACTCAGCAAAATGCATTTGTGATTCATCCACACTGTTATGTAAACAGTAGCCAGCTTTTTATGGTTGAGTAGTATTCCGTTATTTGGATGTGAATGTTTATTCATTAGTCTTGTTGGTGACATTTGAGTTGTTTTCAGTTTGGGGCTATCAAAAATAAACTTTCTATGAATATCTGTATACAAATCTGTATATATAAGTATGTTTTCATTTTTTTCTGGGGTAAATACCTAGAGGTACGGCTGGGCGAGGTGGCTCATGCCTGTAATCTCAGCACTTTGGGAAGCCGAGGAGGGCAGATCATCTGAGGTCAGGAGTTCAAGACCAGCCTGACCAATGTGGTGAAACCCCACCTTATACTAAAAATACAAAAATTAGCTGGGCATGGTGGTGGTGGATGTTTGTAATCTCAGCTACTTGGGAGGCTGAGGCAGGAAAATCGTGTGAACCAGGGAGTTGGAGGTTGCAGTGAGCAGAGATCACGCCACTGTACTCCACTCTGGCGACAGAACAAGACTCCATCTCTAAATAAATAAATAAATAAAACAAACCAATTAAACAAAATACAAGTTGAAATTTAAAATGAAATGTTCTCATGGTGTCCTCTGTCTACAGCCCTGTGATGGGACCTGGGGATACTGCCATAAACCAGACAGAACTAGCTGCCCTTCAGAGCTTCCAAGGCAGCCACACAAGTTGCTCTTTTTTGAAATTTCATGATTTCCTCTTAAATATTCACATGAAATTGACATTTTACTTCCCTCTGTAGCTGTGCTGGTTTTGTAATTTTAAAATGATGTTTTTCATGACAATATGAATGGAATTAACGTCACTACTGGATTGCCCAGTTGAAATGGCTCAAACAGCAAATGTTATGGTATGTATATTTTTATTGTGGTAAAATATACATAACAAGAACCTTACCATTTTAACCATTTCCGAGTGCACAGTTCAGTGGCATTAAGGCTATTCACATTGTTGTGCAACCGTCACCACCTCCAAAACGTTTTCATCTTCCCAAACAGAAACTCTGTACCCATTAAACTTGAACTCTGCTTCCTTCCCTGCCCCCACCCCTGGGAGCCATCCTTGTACTTTCTGTTCATTGTTTTCTATTTTTTATTTTTTTAAATTTTTTTGAGAGGGAGTCTCGCTGTATTTCCCAGGCTGGAGTGCAGTGGCACAATCTTGGCTCACTGCAGCCTCCGACTCCTGGGTTCAAGAAATTCTCCTGCCTAAGCCTCCTGAGTAGCTAGGACTATAGGTGCGGGCCACCACATCCAGCTAGTTTTTTGTATTTTTAGTAGAGATGAGGTCTCACCATGTTGGCCAGGCTGGTCTTGAACTCCTGACCTCAAGTGATCTGCCCACCTCAGCCTCCCAAAGTGCTCAGATTATGGGTGTGAGCCACCATGCCCAGCCTGTACTTTCTGTTTCTAGGTATCTCATATAAGTGGAATCATATAAAATGTGTCCTTTTGTGTCTGGCTTATTTCCTTTAGCATACTGTCTTCACGTTTCATCCATGTTGTAGCATGTAACAGAACGTCACCCCATTTTATGGCTGCATAATACTCCATTGTACGTATATCCCAATTTTCGTTGAATCCACTAATTCTCTGTAGACATGTAGGTCATTTCCACCTTTTGTCTATTGTGAGTAATGCTGCTATGAACGTAGGTGTACAAATGTCTGTTTAAATGCCTGTTTTCCCTTCTTTTGGGTAGATACCCAAAAGTGAAATTGCTGAATCACATGGTTAGTCTATGATTAATTTTTTTAAGAAAACACCATGGTTATACTATACATTTTACCACAAAAAATATTTAAGTCCAACATTAACTGTCACGTTTTTTTCCTGTAGATTTCTTTGAATAATGTGGACATTCCAGGAAGGGGCACCTGTGGCTTCTGGCACTTTCTGGTACTCTGCCAGGTCACTGACATACCTCTTTGAAAAGTATGGCTATCACATTCATTCCACAAATATTGGCTGGGTATCTGCTATGTGCCAGGAACTCTACTAGATGATATGAAGATGAACAAAACTGGACAGAACCCCGGCCTTCATGCCCTTCCTGCCCATAGTGGAGGTAGAGATCGATCACGACATCTCTGTCCCGAGGCACTAAAGGCCCAGCAGCCCATTCTGGGAAGCAGCATTTCAGTTGGCAGTGGGGATGCTTCTTGGTGGGCTGGCCCAAATCCCAGTGTCCCTTTGCTTTTCTGAGCCTCGGTTTTCTCATCTGTCAAATGGGAGTGATCACTTTCCCTCAACCTCTTATTGTGGCAGGATGGGGTTCTCTGTTCCTCTCACCCTCTTCTTACCTCCCTCCTCTGTGAGACCAGCAAAGGCAGATTTTCAACACAATTTTGCAGATGAGTAGACTGAAGATCAGGAAGACAGGGCAGAGTCTTCACCAGCATCTTTCCCAGGATGGTCTCTGTCCCTCACTAAGTCACTGGATCTGCCTCCCCAGCCTGGGGGCACTGCCACCCCTCCAGCTGGGCTCCTACCGAGTGCCAGTCAATATGTCCTGGTGTCTGAGGGCAAAGACTAGAAGTCAGGCAGGACCCTCCCAGGGCAACTCCTTTTTACCTGTGTCGTCCCACCAGGCGGTGCTCCCTGGGCTCCAGTGGGGACGGGCAGGACCTTGCCCTCCAGGGCACTCCGCTTCCCCAGCCTTCAAACGAGTTCCCTGCCCGTGTTGCACTCTGTCCAGTTGGAGCACGGGTCCCAGAGCCCCACAGACCTGGGCTTAGCTCTTAGCTGATCTGTGAGACCTTAGCTGGGGGTCTCTAAGTCTCATTGTCTTTGCCTATAAAACCACTCCCTCAGGTGGATAAGGAAACTGTGCTCACCTGGTGGAACACTGCTGCATTCACCAACTCAGGCTGCCATAACAAAACACCACAGCCTGAGTGGCTTATGCAACAGAAAATGTATTTCCTCCCAGTTGTGAAGGCTGGAAGTCCAAGGTCAAGGTGCCAGCAGGACTGGTTTCTCCTGAGATCTCTCACCTGGGCCCGCAGATGTGTCTTCACATGGCTTTTTCTCTGTGTGCATGCATTCCTGCTGTCCCTCCCTCTTCCTATAAGGACACCTGTCCTATGAACCAGGGCCCCAAACTTACAATGTTCCTTTCACCTAATTACCTCGTTAAAGGTCCTATCTCCAAATGCACTCACCTTGGGGGTTAGGCTTCAACCTACAAATTCTGAGGGGGTGAGGAAGACACAATTCAGTCTATAACTACTCAGCAATTAAAAGGAACAAGCCAATGATGAGCAAGAGAAGCCAGACACGAAACGTAGACACTGTCTGATTCCATTTATATGAAATGCTGGAAAAGTCAGAACGAATCTACAGTGACAGAAAGCACAGCTGTGGTTGCCTGGGGCTGGGGGAGGGGAGGATTCTTGGGGCAGTCCGTGGGAGGACTAACTCCAAGGGGGCTTTCTAGGGGTGATGAAAATGTTGCCTCTTGATTGTGGTCATGGTTGCATGGAAATATGCCTTTGTCAGAACTCATTGAACTGGATGCTGAAAATAATATGTAAATTATTCTTTGCTAAAATAGAATTAAAAACCCTACCTCAAAGGGTTAAAAAATAAGACTCAAGTTAGGTGGCTGTTAGGAGTAAAGGAGTGAATGCCTGCAAAGTGCTTAGCTTGGAGCCTGGCAGGTGTATGTGTGCAAGCAAATGGTAACCATGGTAACCTGAAAACAAGACTTTTGCCCAGTGAGCGGGGCAAGAAAGAGAAATAAACACAGAGGGCAAGGGGTGGGGAGCGACGCTTCTTCCAGGCCCAGAGCAGACCTGCGGGGGCTGTGATCTCAGCCTCCTGGAGTCAGCGGGTCACTCTCCTGGCCCAGGGGAGGATTCCCATAATGCCCCTCAGCATCTTTTGGGTCCTAGGGGCAGCCACCTGCAACTTAACCTCTGCTCAGCCCTGATCCTGTTTTGTTTCATTTTGTTTTTCCATTCATTCATTCACTGGACATGCACACTGGACCACCACCTAGCACAGCAAAAGGCATCAACAGCTGTTTCTGTTTACTGAATGCATCTTACGTACTCAGTGCTGGCCATTTTAGGCTGAACCAAATGAAAGAGTTGAGATTCCACAGTTTTTACCCACAGAACACAGCTTACTACGGTTCAACCTAATACATCATCTTTTTCATCGTTATGACAAGTCTGTAGAGTAGATATGATTATTCCCATTTTGTGGCTGAGAAGATGAAGTTCACAGAGGTGAAGTGCCTGGCCCAAGGTCACACAGCTGTGAGTGGCTGGACTTGAACACAGGTCTGACTCTGAATCCCATATGTTACATGTTCCTTGTCTTTAAGGTGTACTGGTCTAGTGTAGGGATGAACACATTCAATATGGCCCCAGCGTCTCACCCCCTCGCTCACTGAATCCCCCTCAGCAGGCTGCCCTCAGCTGTTCAGACACTGGACGTGAGTCTCCTTGGTCTTCCAATGATGCCAAAGTCCTGCCGCCCTACAAACAGCTCCCTGCCCACCAGGACATCTTGCCTTCTCCAGGCCTGCTTCTCCCCGGACCTCGGGGGTTGTGTGATCAATGCTGGCTGGTTCCTGCTGAAGCTATACTTGTGTGTCTCCGTTGCCCCAGGAGTTGGCCTCATTCTGCCCATCTTGTCCTCACTCCAGGCCCTCCTCTTCTTAAAGACTCCCTCTGAGTTCAGGTTTGTCTTTAATTCACAGCTCATTAGCAGATCAAAGAGGACAAAGACACCCTGAGTCTAAGGGACCCTCAGGCAGCCCCCTCCTCACACTGTAACAAGGTGCCCCCTTGGCAGGAGACAAGGGGATCCCCCTGGCTGCTCTTTGTGAAGCAAGGAGAGGGGGCTGGGACCTGGCTCCAGGCTCCCCCATTTATAACAGGGCCAGAGGTTCAGCTGGCAGGGCTGAGGCAAAGGCACTGGGAAGCTGTCAGCCCCTCCTCCAGAGCCTGAGCAGGACAAGGACAGTTAATTCCTCTGGTGTTATCAGCTGGGCACAGGCTCTGGTTGCATAGCAACCCAGATTGCTCTCTGCCTTTAGTGCTCCAAAAAAAATGCATTTTCTCCAACTCCATGAAATGGAAATGGGCCTTGGGCAGCCCAGGCTCCCTTCCCCTAAGTGTGGCTCATTTATAGGAAGCCCCAACCCATACCCTGCTGTGGGATTCCCCACGCTTAAGGCCTTCATCCCCCTCTTGCCTCACCCATACCAGGCTGGGGGTAGGAATTCACCTATCACCCTACTGCTGCAGTGTGGAGCTGGGTCAGAGGTGAAGTCTCAATTTGTTCAAGGGGATACTGGACAGGCCTGGGATCTGGGTAACAGGGCATGAACTAGGGGGGCCCAGCCAGTTCTGGCAATGCAATTTACTTATTCATTCACGAAGAAATGTTTATTGAGCACCTACTGGGTCCCATACTCAGATTTGGTGGGTTAAAGATGGCTGCCAATTCTTTGCCACCCCTTCCATGGAGAAGTGGAGTCTATTTCCCTTCTTCTTAAATTGGGGCTGGTTCTGTGGTTGGTCTGGCCAGTGGAATGTGACAGTAGTGACACTGTATAACTCCAAGACTGAGCCGTAAGAAATCAGCAGATTCCGCCGGGCGCGGTGGCTCAAGCCTGTAATCCCAGCACTTTGGGAGGCCGAGGCGGGTGGATCACGAGGTCAAGAGATCGAGACCATCCTGGTCAACATGGTGAAACCCCGTCTCTACTAAAAATACAAAAAATTAGCTGGGCATGGTGGCGCGTGCCTGTAATCCCAGCTACTCAGGAGGCTGAGGCAGGAGAATTGCTTGAACCCAGGAGGCGGAGGTTGCGGTGAGCCGAGATCGCGCCATTGCACTCCAGCCTGGGTAACAAGAGCGAAACTCCGTCTCCCAAAAAAAAAAAAAAAAAAAAAAAAAAAAAAACCGCCAAAAAAAAAAAAAAAAAAAAAAAAAAAAAAGAAATCAGCAGATTCTACCTTTACAGCTTGAAATGCTCCTTCTTGGAACCCAATCACCATGTGTGAAGAAGTCTAAGCAGCCATGTGGAGTGGCCCTCTGTAAGTCTGTATCATTTGCCAGTTGCTTGGGTAAGGCCATATGATATCATATGAAGCAGGAGAATCCTCCAGCTGAACCCTGACCAAGTCCTTGACCCACAGAATCATAAGCAAACTTTGGAGTAGCTTATTATACGATAACAGATAATCAAAACACCAGGAGAGCTTAGTTTTCATTCATAGAGTCTCAAATATCAACACACATGGTTTAAGTACCTGATGCATGCTAGGCCCTTGCCAAGCTCCAAAGCAAAAGGCCACTCACGCTGGGGAGCTGGAGGCATCAGGAGATGACACAGAGTCAGAGAGCAGAACCAAGAGCCCAGAGATAAGAGCAGACAATTAAATGGAAACCACCTACAGTTAAAGGGGTCACAAATGAAGGTAGGAAAGGCAGTTTCAGTTGCTGCTCAGACCACACAGTGTTAAATTCAGGTAACAACTCTGCATATTTGGAAGGATTCTGAGGTAAAGTCCTAGCTCTGGGGTGATGGATTCATGGTGTCTACAGTGGGTGGGGAGAGGAGAATTCAGGGACTTGTGTCATGCCTGTGCTTCTTGAGCCCATGCTGTCTGCTGGCGTCTGGGACTAACTCTTCTGCACCTGTATTGGAAATAGATGTCGGAAATAGATGCTCGGTGCCACAAAGAAAAATTAGCACTGAGACAAAGGATCTTTCAGCAATGCAATTTTTACTTCCTGTACCGCAAGAAGGGCACTCTCACTAGCCATCATGCCATGAGAGTACATGAACAAAGGAAAACACACAAATTTATCCCTTACCCATTTGGGGTCATCCTTACTGCTGTATGTGATCTCCATTGGCTGAGGCCAGACCTCACAATCTAAATTAAAACCTGACTGGCTCACAACTTAAAACTTTTCTAAACAGGTAAAAGCAATGGAGAGCTGGGACATGCCTGTGAGCACGTCCAGCACAGATATCTTGGTTAAAGTACAAGGACATAGAATGTACTATGTGCCTGTAAGCATGTTTAACAGCTACATAGGATCAGACTTAACAAAGAATTATTATGATTTAACAAGAAAGGAAACTTTAAAAAGGAGCTTTTCTACTTCCCACAACCTGTTTAGACAAGGAGAGCGGCTGGAAACAGGTTGTTCAGGCAGGATTTGTGGGGGCTGGAGCAGAGAGGACCCTAGGTAGGTATTCATACTTTTCAAACTGGAGTTACAGACCTCCTTATAGACCCGCAGGACAGCTGCAGACGGTTTGTTTTTAGTTTAGTTTAGTTTAGTTCAGTTTTTTTTTTTTTTTTAATGTCTCCTAATCAATTTAGTTCAAAAGTCCATCATCTTGTTCTGCGTTCTTGGGTCAGACATTCACCTGGCTCTTTTTTTTTGAGACGGAGTTTTGAGATGGAGTTTTGCTCTTGCGCCCAATGGCACAATCTTGTTCACCGCAACCTCCACCTCCCGGGTTCAAGCGATTCTCCAGCCTCAGCCTCCCGAGTAGCTGGGAATACAGGTGCTCACCACCATACCCAGCTAATTTTTGTATTTTTTGTAGAAACGGGGTTTCACCATGTTGGCTAGGCTGGTCTCGAACTCCTGACCTTAGGTGATCCACCCACCTCGGCCTCCCAAAGTGCTGGGATTACAGGCGTGAGCCATACCCGGCCTCTTTTTGTTTTAAATTTTTGTTTTAATACTGATGTTTGGGATCTACCCACCCACCCCCTTTGCGCCTGCGCGTCACTATGTTACAACTCCTCAGGTGATTCTAACATGCAGCCACAGTTGAGGAAATAGCTGCCTAACCTTTGGAGACACACAGCTGAGAAAAGGAAAGTTTCGATTCTCAAGAAGCAGTCTAAGTTTGGGGTGGGGAGTCGGGGGTAAGTAGGAGGCAGTTGTGTGCTGATAAATGTTTCTGTGTTCAGGAAAAAGAAGCCTGATTTCTAGCATTTGCTGATTTCTGTGATGTAAATACTTTCATTATGGCTGATTTCAAGCCATCAACTCCATGTAACTGAATGCTGGGTTGGGACGAGAGGCACAATGGGCACACCACATCACCAGAGGCAGGCACAGCCACAGCTCATGACAAGGCTGGGTGAGAAGGGCTCTAATTACTTTGCACTGGGCCAGGATCAGACCAGCAGGCTTGGCACCACATGGGAGCTGGTGAAAGGTGCGGAAGCTCAGGTTCACTCTGGACCAACTGAATCAGCATTTGCGCTTTAACCGATCTCCAGGCGATTCGTAAGCACGTTCAAATTTGAGAAACTCCGCTCCAATAAATAGATCTGTAAAAACCTTTTCTGAGTCCAGGTATGGTGACTCATATCTGTAATTCCAGTACTCTGGGAGGCCAAGGTGGGAGGATCACATGAGGCTCAGAGTTGAAAACCAGCCTGGACAACAACATACTGAGAAAACCTGTATCTACAATAAAAGGAAAAAAAAATTAGCTGGGTGTGGTGGTGCATGCCTGTAGTCCCAGCTACTCAGGAGGCTAAGGTGGGAGGATCCCTTGAGCCCAAGAGTTTGAGGCTGCAATGATCAATGATTATGGCAGTGTACCTCAGTGTAGGCAACAGAGTGAAACCCTAAAGAAAGAAAGAAAGAGAGAGAGAGGAAGGAAGGGAGGGAGGGAGGGAGGGAGAGGCGGGCGAGAGAGAGAGAGAGAGAGAGAGAGAGCCCGCGAGAGCAAGCAGATGGAAGTAACCATACCTAGAAGGGTCAGAGAAGCCTTCCTAAGAAGAGTGGCATAAGAATTGGGTTTCAAAGGATGAATAGGAGTTTCCCGTACAGATAAGAGGTAAAGATGGGAAAAGGAATTGTTGAGAGGGATCAGTATGGACAAAGGTATGGAGTGGGGAAAAGGTGGTGCGGAGAGGGCATGAGGTGCAATGGCAGGAGGGAAGGGTGGAGAACTGGGTTCCCAAAGTGTGGCCACCTGATCAGCAGCATCTGCACACTGGAAACTCATGAGAAATGCAAATTATGAGGCTCTCTCCTAAACCTACTAAATCAGAAATTCTGGGGGCAGGACTAGAATCTGTGTTTTTTTTTTTTTTTTGAGACGGAGTCTCACTCTGTCTCCCAGGCTAGAGTGCAGTTGCTCACTGCAACCTCTGCCTCCCGGGTTCAAGTGATTCTCCTGCCTCAGACTCCCGAGTAGCTAAGATTACAGGCTTGCGCCACCAGGTCTGGCTAATTTTTGTATTTTTAGCACAGATGGGGTTTCACCATGTTGGCCAGACTGGTCTCCAACTCCTGACCTCAGGTGATCCTCCTGCCTTTGGCCTCCCAAAGTGCTGGGATTACAGGGGTGAGCCACCACACCTGGCCTAGAATCTGTATTTTAACGAGTCCTTCAGGTAATTCTGACTCACTCAAGTTTGAGAACTTCTGGGCTAGAAAGAGCCAGAGCGTCCAATGCATTCTGCGTGGTTTTCAGGTCTAGGATTTCAGGCCTTGTCTTTCGTGGAGACCCCTTGATAGGTCACCCCTTGACAGGAGCTTACAGCTCAAGGGCTGCTCTTTTCCTTGGTCCCTTTTGGCCTCACCTGACACTAATGTCTGTCCTGGTCTCTCTCCCACTGGAGGACACTTCTGCCATGTGTTACAGCATCCGTCACGACACAATTGTGGGCACTTCCCTTATCCATGTGCTTGGGTTGTGTACAAGTGTCACATCAAATCACTCCTACAGTTAGTTCAGGCCTAAGTCCTGATTCCTTTTTTTTTTTTTTGAGACAAAGTCTTGCTCTGTCACCCAGGCTGGAGTGCCGTGGCATGATCTCACTGCAACTTCTGGCTTCCAGGTTCAAGCGATTCTCCTGACTCAGCCTCCCAAGTATCTGGAATTACAGGTGCAGGCCATCACAACCAGCTAATTTTTGTATTTTTAGTGGAGACAGGTTTCACCACGTTGGCCAGGATGGTCTCAAACTCCTGACCTCAACCTCAGAGTCCTGATTTCTGAGAGACAGACAATGGCATATGCGTGACTGACCAGTGGGCTCTGCTGAGCACCGATGCGTTTGCTGATGGGACAGTTATGGAGAAGAAATCCCCTGAAAGCATCCTCCACCTCGAACTCATACTCACTGGTGACCTTGGCTGAAATGCCACTTTCTCTGCATGGCCCTCTCCCAGCCAGCCACTCCCCATCACTGTGTCTCCACAGCATCCTCAGCCCTCCGCATGACCTCTCAAGCTGTTCTCTAATCGCTTGGCTGTCACTCCAGCACAAGGCCAGGACCTTGTACATCTTGGAGTGACATCCCAAGCACACTGCCTGATGTCACCCCCATTCCAGCAGCTCACTCTGATTGAGCACTTACTTCTTGCAAGCATCATGCCATGAGCTTTACCCGAGCTGTGTCATTTAAACCTGAGAACTGCCCTATGAGATGGGTACTATTGTTGTCATTCCGGTTTTACAGATGCGGAGACTGAGGCACAGAAAATAAAATACACTGCCCAATGCCACATGGCTGGTGAGCCGCAGGCAGACTGCCTCCAATAGATAAACACATATTGTTGTTTTTGTGTTTGTTGCAGGAAGGGAGGGAAAATGGGAGGGAAAAGTGAGATTTCCTGAGCATCCTTATTACCCATGAGGTTCACAGTGCCCTCCCAGATTCCTGGCTATTGTCCCTTCACTTTGAGGGACATTGGGGAAGGACCTGGAATTACTGACCCTTGTCTGGGACCAGTGGCTGCTTTATTTAGGGCACAATGAGCCCGTGTCTCTGCCGTGATTCAGCCATGGGCCCAGGGATCTCCAGGGAGAGGGGACTGTCCGCAGGCCCTGGCTAGCAACTCTCCACTAAGAGAGCTTTTCAGCTCCGGCTCTCTCAGCTGCTAGCTGCTGTGGCCATTAGCGCTGAAATTAGCATTGTAATTGCCTTTTAACTATTCATAGCTATGAAAGAGATCAGACTGGCTCCGCCTCTCCCTCCCTGCCTAGAGAGTAGCATTGGCTTCCCTCCCTGGGTCTAGGGATCACTCCCTGTCCACACTCCCAAAAAGGGTACTTCACACCCCTGAGCCTGTTTCTTCGTCCTTCAAGTGAGGGTGATAATCCAAGCTTCAAAGGCTTATTGTGATGCATTGTAAGGATACGTATTCAAGTCCACGCCATAGGAGGGGTTAGTGCTCAGGTCCTCTTGACTCTGAGCTTAGGGCTCTTCCTGTCCCACCATGTCAATCCTTAAAATTTGCCTTTCCCTGCCAATAATGGCTTGATTATTTGTAGGCTGGGCAATCATGCTTGTAATCCCAGCATTTAGGGAGGCCAAAGGCAAAGAATCACTTGAAGCCAGGAGTTGGAGACCAGTCTGGGGAACATATCAAGACCCCATCTTTCCAAACAATTTTAAAAATTAGATGGGCATAGTGGCGTGTTCCTGTACTCTCAGCTACTCAGGAGGCTAAGGTGGGAGGATTACTTGAGCCTGGAAGTTACAGGTTGCAATGAGCCGAGATCACAAACTCTGTACTCCAGACTGGACAATAGAATGAGATCCGTCTGTTATAGGTAGAATTTTTGATGCTGCAAAAGAAGTAGCACTTGAATATAAATTTCCTCAGCAAGGCACTACTTCTGTAGAAGGGTGTGGCTCACAGATGGAATAATGGTGAGCACACACCTGAACAGGGAGGGGCGGGGGTACTTATGCCTGACGGGGGTCACCCCTATTGGCTAGTGTTAGACCGCACAAGCTAGGCTAATCTTGATTGGCTATTTAAAAGAGAGCAGGGGTCTGAGCTGGAGTGGCAGGGTGGGTGGCTTGGCGGGAAGGATGGTTAAGGGCGGGTCAGAACAGGTAGCCAGGGGTGACCTAGGTCAAAGAAGGTGACTGAAGCAGGTGACCGGGATGAGTCAGGACGGAGCTGGGGGCTGGGGGAACAGATGTGAACTACTGATTAGAACCAGTGGAGAAGGTTGCTTACTGGAACTACAAGGAAGTTAAACTTTAAAATAGATAATTAAAGAATAAGAGAGCTGAACATACTGATTCTTTGAAGAGAAACTTGGGGTTCAGTATGTCTAATATGTCTCAAATAAAAACACAATCATATGAGCTGACAGTAGACAAGACCTTGCCTAAAAACGTTCAGTTTTGCCATCATAATTAGAAGATTTTTACTATAAAATAATCAGGCCTCAATGAAGAGAGGGGACTTACTCCAAATGGGTTGCAACTACCGGGTCATCTAGTTTGTCTCTTAAAAATATGAACACTAACTTTTGAGATGCAGTAGTGGTTGAAGGGACTGATGATGAAGCCCAGCTGCCTGGTTCCAGTCCAGTTCTGCCACTCCCCCCAGGGTGACCTTAGGCCAGTTACTTAACCTCTCTGTGCTTCGGCTTCCTACTCTGCAAAATGAGGATAACAATGCCTTTTCTATGTGTGTGTTCTGAGGTGTGAATCAGTCAATGTACGTGAAGCACCTGGCACAGCAGTAAGACATAGTGAGAGCCAGGTGAGTGTTTGCTCTTATTATTCATTAGGCATCTTTATTCACCTGCTTGTGTGGCTTCTAAACTGCAGTTTGGGGAGAGGCTTCCGCAATCATCATCAGCAAATTGTTTTTGGGCGAGTTACCATCACATGGACGCACAGTGCTTTCTTACCCTCAGTTTCCACTTGAGTCTGAGTCAGACCAGGAGGGGAGAGCCCCAGGTTGACTCCCTTTAAGATGCAAAAACTGAGGCTTGAGAAAATCAAGTGACTTTCCCAAGACACAGATTATAAAAAGAGGGGCCTGGCCTTGAATTCAAGTCTGCTATGCTGGGAACCAAGTAGCAGGCCCTTCAGCTGGCCCTGCATCTTCTCTGTCCTCCCCATAACCCCGTTTAATGCAAACACCATATTCTTCCCTCCAGACCGAGGCATGATACCTAGCAGTGCTTGAAAGCACAAACAAGCTGAGATTGTTGTGAGGATGAACTGAACTAACATTTATATGACCAGTACAGGGCATGATAAGTGCTAAGTTAGTAATATTTATGATGATGACTATCACTATTATTATTTTGTGACAGGGTCTCACTCTGTTGCCCAGGCTAGACTGCAGTGGTGCACTTAAGGCTCACTGCAGCTTCCACCTTCCAGGCTCAAGTGATCCCCCCTCCTCAGCCTCCTGGGTAGCTTAGACTACAGGCACATGCCACCACACCCAGCTAGTTTATTTATTTTTTTGTAGGGAAGAGGTCTCACTGGGCTGCCCAGGCTGCTCTCAAGCTTCTGGGCTCAAGGGATCCTCGTGCCTCAGCCTCCCGAAGTGTTGGAATTACAGGTGTGAGTCACCTCGCCTGGCCTGTTCTTATTTAGCTCAGAAAATCAGCCCTAATGACCTCACCGGATACACCACTTCCAGCCCTACACAATTTAGGCCTGATTCCTGCTTTAAATATGTAAATGCTGCTGTGAGAAAGACGTCCTTGGGAGGGAGAAGGGATGGGGGTCAGAACCTAAGACTTGCCAGGCACTCAGATGAGGACTTGGGAAAGCTGTGAAGAGGAGGTCCCTGCCTGATCTTATGAAGTTTATGGAAAACTACCTGATTACAGGATTTAATTCACGCCTTGAAAAAGAAGGCAATGAACAGGACGCTACCATACAGAATAACGGAGGGGTGGGAGCTCCACTTCTGATTAGAAGGTCAGGGAGGACCTCTTGGAGGCGGTAATAGTTAAGCTGAGAACTGAAGGAGCCAGTATGTAAAGACTGGGTCGACAGCTTTCCAAGGCAGAGGGAATCAGGAAAATGATGGGCTTGTCGGAGGAACAGAAAGGACAACGAACTTGTGAGTCACACTAAGGGACGCCGTGGTGCGGGATGAGGCTGGCGCCCGATCACTAGGGTCTTATCGGCCACGGTGAGGAGTCAGGGTTTCATGCGCCCATGGAGTCAGAAAAAATGGCCCAACGCCAGTGCCCTAAGTCCGGAAACATTCAAAGCTGGGCCCAGGGTGGCGGGGTCCGGGGCCTTTGGGGGCTCGAGAAGGACGTTACGTTCAGGGCTACAGGGTGCAGTCCTGGGGCCCATACCCCTAACCTCCAGCCTAGGGCCGGCAGCGCTCGACCCCTTTTCCGCGCGGGCCCTAAGCTCAGCTCCCTCTCAGCTCCCCGTGTGCCCGCAAGCGGGAGGGAGGGAAGACTAGCGCGCCCTGTCGGCGGTGTCGCCGCTTTCCGCCATTGTTTAGTCGCGGTGCTTTCATTTCTCTGCAATCAACAATTTTCTGCTCGGCTCCGCGCCGACCCACGAAAGCGGTGCTCTTCCTCGCCCCCCTGATGACCGCAGAGCGGGAGCCGAGCAGCTGCTCTGCAAGTAAGCGCCAGGCGCCCGCTGCCGCCCACCCACGCCAGGCCCCGCCCCGCTCCAGGCCACGCCCATTAACACAGGCCCCGCCCCTACACAGCCAGGAGTTCCCGCTTCACTCCCAGATCCCCGCTGCGCCCCGCCCGCTGGCCGCGCAGGCGCAACCAGCACGGCGACTGCCGGTGGTCGGGTGTTTCCGTGCCCCGAGCGCACCGCTCGCCCAGCTGCGGATCATCATCGCCCTTTTGTTCTCGGTCGCCCGCTCGCCCCGCGCTAGGAATGCTAACTGTAGGCGCCGCCAGCCCCCTTTTCCTGCTTCCCTGGGTCGGAGTGGGAAGGGAGTTTTAAATTGAATTGTGCTCAGTCTGACTCCTAGCCCAGTCTTCCCAGCGCCATCCGTTCCTTCATCCACTGCGGACACCCATATCTAAGGTTCGGGGATGATTTCCGGGGCACCCTCAAACCCAGCCCGAGGGATCCGGGAAGGCCTCCTGGAGGAGAGTCCACGAGGCCCGGTGCCGAGGATGGGATGGGGTTAGATCTTGGAGGGCTTTGAATTCCCGGCAAAGGATCTGGGATGGTTCTTGAGGCCAGCAGGGATTTTCAGGGAGATTGGGGGTGGGGGTGGGCAGGGGGTCTTGGTCACTTGTGTTTTACAAAAGTCCCTTTGGCTCTGGGAGGCGGAGACTGAGACTGGAGGCCGGGGGACCAGGGAGGAAAAGGTTACTGCCGTGGTCCAGGTGGGAAAAGATGTCGGTGAGGTCTTGTGGGGCAGAACGCAGGAGAAGACTATTGAGGGAGTAAAATGTACAGAACCAGTGGCCAGTTAAGTTTAGGGGTGAAGGGGAAAATGAGGACACGCCTAGGATTCTGACTTCCGTGACCATATGTGGGGGGCGTCTCTCTGAGAAGCGGGGAAGGAATGAGGGTTGCTGGGTTGAGCAGATGACGGAGCCCTCCTTCTCCCATCCGCTTCCTAACATTGTACTTTCCACACGTGCGTGAGTACGCCCTCATTTCACCCATGCCTCTGTTCAGCGGCCCCTCCTCTGAGAGGCCTTCGCTGACCACCTTTTGTAAGACACTCCTCGTCCTCTTACCCTAGCCACTATTTCTTCCCAGCCCTGACAGCCTAAAGTTGTATTTGGATTTGTTTGTTGGTTTCTTTTCTGTCTGCCCCACAAGACTGTGAGCTCCTTGAGGACGGGCTTTTGCTTGGTTCTTTGCAGTATTTCCAGGACCTGGAGCACCGTTGCCTAGTCTCTGCTGAAAGAAAGAAAAAAGAGAGACAGAGAGAAAGGAGAGGGGAGAGGGGACAGAAGAGAGGAAGAGAATAAGGAAAGAAAGAAAGAGGCAGTGCAGGGTCCAGGCCTTGCTGGTTCATCACTGCATTCCAAGCTCAGCACTAAATAGCAATTTGTTCAATAAATGCATGAAGGGATGGATAGTTGCTTCACAACCTAGTAGATAAAATCTAGGCCGAGTGTAGTGGTTCACGCCTATAATCCCAGCACTTTGGGAGGCCAAGGTGGTGGATCACTCGAAGTCAGGAGTTCAAGACCAGCCTAGCCAACGTGGTAAAACCCCATCTCTACAAAAAATACAAAAATTAGCCAGGTGTGGTGACGTGCACCTTTAGTCCCAGCTACTCAGGAGACTGAGGCAGGAGAATCACTTGAACTCAGGAGGCAGAGGTTGCAATGAGCTGAGATTGCACCACTGCACTTCAGCCTGGGTGACAGAGCAAGACTGTCTCAAAACAAAACAGTCTAATAGATAAAATCTAGAGTCAAAATGTGAGCCGCAGTACCATGAGATACCATCAGGATAATGGATCAATGATAGCCCATGTTTGTTGAGTGCCTCATTCACACCAGGGCTGTGCTACCTGCACGGGTTATCTCAGTTAGTGCTCATGACAACCCTGTGAAGCAAGGACTTTTGGTGGCTCTGTTCACTCACATGAGGAAAATGAGGCCCAGAGAGGTTGAATAATGTGCCCAAATTCACACAGCTAGTAAACAGCAGGGCCAGGATCTGAACCAAAGTTGGTAGCACTATTACCAAGTCACAGCACAGCACATGGAGGCTATGTCTTGGTGGAAAGGGTCAAAAGTATTCTCACAGCCATCCCAAGGCTCCTCCTAACTTAGGTGATTTCTTCTCAAGGGGTCAGAGGCTCCATGTTGCCCCAGCCAGGCTCAGAACAGCAGCAGAAGTCTGGCTGTGTAGAGAGGTGCTGATACGAAGTCCACCTGACCAGTCCCGGACTGTGAGACCAGCACTTCATGTATGTTACAACATTCAGTCTTTACAGCAAACTTGGTGAGGCCCTTGCTATAGTCATTCCCATTTTCCAGATGGAGAAAGTGAGGCATAGTGAGGTAAACCAGCTTACCTAGGGCCACTCAGATATTGTGTGGGACAGCTGGTGTCCAAACACAGGCAGGCTGATTCCAGATCCCACTTCTGTGCTTCCTTTAAGCTGACCACAGCAGGAGGCTGGGTGTGGCCAGGCCAGCTCAGGCTGGCCATTCTCTGTGCCAGGTGGTGGCTGCCAGGCATGGCTGGAACAGTGTTGACCCTGTGGCCATCCTGCCTCTGCCCATTAAGGGGGCAGTCCTGGGAGCATCATAAACCCAGCTGAGGCTGAACCGACATAGCAAATCCACATCCTCCGTCCCCTGTCACTGGACATCCTGTATTCAATCACCCACATATTCATTTCTTCTAATCTTTCTTTTCTTGACTGTGATAAAGTTATTTTTATAGTGCTGAGAACGTGCAATTCATTTGAATTAAGTCTGCTGGAGTAGATCAGTTTGTGTTATAGAATCAGGGTTAAAAAAGAAGGTATATTTCAATGGTTCTTTTAACTGATTATGCTCCAGGAACTTATTATAAGAATCTCATTTGGGGTGTGTGTGTGTGTGTGTGTGTGAGAGAGAGAGAGAGAGAGAGAGAGAGAGTGTGTGTTACACCCACATCTAGAACCATGGGGTGCTCAGGAAGACCACCTAGAAGCCTCTCTATAGGTAGGGTCTGGACCTCCCTTAGAGAAATGATGAAGGGAACTCTGCTATTATCTCCATCAGGTGGTGGCTGCCCAACCTCTAGGGAATGGGGCAGAGCATTCACTCTCATGTAGGAGGGCCCTGAAAGATTTGGGTGCAGCTGAAGACTGTCAGCTCATGCTCAACCGTGTGCAATGGCAAAGAAAAGCAGAGTGATTTGAAGGCCTCCAGCCCCCCATCTGGGAGGAAAGGGTAGGCAGACATTGCCAGTCTGAGGGGTATTATGTGGTCGCTGTCTGCCCTTCCTGGGAGCTTTTTGAGGATAGTCCTGTTCATCACTGTCTGCCCAGTGCCTGACCCTTTGGAGGCCCTCAATAAACATTTGGCGAATGAAAGGATGGAGAGAGTGAGAACTGGCCATCAACACCAGCTCTCTACCTGAGCCAGTAGAGAAGTTGCCCCTAGGAAGGGTAGACCCAGCAAAGGTCTAGGGCATCAGGGTTTCCAGACCCAACAGGGGCCCCTGTGCTCAACCTCAGCATTCAGGCCTCAGAAGCAGCTGCCTTCAGGGGATTATGTGAGTTTGGACAATGAGCATTTTAGCAGTAACCAGTGAAAATGGAAGAAAACAGGATTCTCCCCACATGACCTGCTCTGTATAAATCCTTGTGACCGTTCTTCCACTGGCAGGGGTAGAGGTGGGGTGAAGAAGCTTCATTAGGACCGGTTAATTTACTTCTCGGCTAGGTGGATGAGGATTTAAAACATCACATTTGATTCAAAGAAATAAGTGATGGATGATTCTGGCTCCTAAAATTATGGGGTTAATTCAACTTATTTCAGGGGCATTAAGTGGGGTTGTACAAGTGCCCCTGGTCCTAGGAGAAGCTCTTTTAAGTTCTTCCAACTGTCAAGATGACTATTTCGTTACAACAGCTAGAATCTCTAAGAGGCCAGGTCTGCTAGGGCCTCCCAACTGATGGTGCAATGGACAACCTGTGGCTGAAGGGAGACTTTCTAAACCAGCCAGCCCAGGCCAGAGCTGCCCTGTCTAAGGATAGCATGTCACTAGTTCCCCCAGGCCTCTCTGCCTTAGCGCCAGTCCTCATCTCCTCTCCAGTGACCTCCTACTCTCTCCCTCTAGAGAGGCATTTCAGCCTGGGGTGAGTGATGGCTCTCAGGTATGTGATTATGCATATGTGTCCAAACACACCTGTGGGCGTGCTCTGCATTTGTATGTATGCATTCTGTATATGAGAATATGCGTGTACATGCACTTGTGTGCTCTGTTAGGGATGTGCTTGTGTGTGTGTGTCTATAGAATCTAGGTTCTGTGTATGTGTGTGCATGTGTCTTTGTGCATGTATGGACTATCACATATAGTCACACTATATGTGTGACTGTGTGACCACAGGACAGAGGGCCCTTTGATGATGGAGGAAACTCCCACACCACTTCCTCTGCACCCAGAGCAAGAATGCTTGTGGGTTGGCAATGGACTGGCCTTCTTTAGGAAAGTTCCACCCACTGAGAGGCCTAATAAGCCCTAGTCACGGCCTCACAGCAGCTGCTTCCGGACCTCAGAATTCTCCTGGGTTGTCAAGCTGTGGAGAAGCAAGTGACGCCCATTGCAAGAAGAAACAGTGACAATCTCAGGTACCCTGTCTGCCTGGCCTGTGGTTACTTAGGATTCTAGTGTGTAGATTGGGTGGTAACTTCCAAGCCATCCCCTACTTCTCTCTCCTCCACCAATGCAAGGGTAGCATGCATCAGGCAAGGTGCTGGCAGTTTTCGTCCTGGCTCTAAGTCCTTAGGAAAATCATGTCACTCTCTGAGCCTTAGTTCTGTCATGAGATAGAAAACCTCACAAGATTGTTGAGAATTACATAAAAATTAAATCCTGTGCAAAATGAGAAAATACCTTCTGACTGGGCACTTCCTGAGGACCTGGCATGTCAACTTATCTTAGTATCCTTGAGCTTTGCCTGGGATCTGATGTATAGCAAGCTCTTACTTCACATTTCTATGAACAATTTTGAAATATGAAAGCCCTTGCAGCTTCCCAACTAAATTCATGCACCCATTTATTCAGTATACTTTTATTGAGCATCTACTTTATGTTTGACCGTATTTGGGGTATTGGGAATAGAGCTGTCAATAAAAGGGCTTACTTTCTAGTGCACATTAGCATATTAAAGGCTCTGAGAAGTCCAGCAGTACTAGGTTTGTGATAAACTTTAACTCAGTATTCTCTGTGTTTATGTAATTGTGGAATTCCCCACACCCCCTTGAACTCCCCCTCCCCCACTTTTTTTTGCTAATATGCAAATTTAAGGCAGGTCATGGTGGCTCATGCCTATAATCCCAGCACTTTAGGCGGGTGGATCACCAGAGGTCAGGAGTTCAAGACTAGCCTGGCCAACATGGTGAAACCACATCTCTACTAAAGATACAAAAACTAGCTGGGCATGGTGGTGGGTGCCTGTAATCCAAGCTACTTGGGAGGCTGAGGCAGGAGAATCACTTGAACCTGGGAGGCGGAGGTTGCAGTGAGCCGAGATCATGCCACTGTATTCCAGCCTGGATGACAGAGTGAGACTCCATCTCAAAAAAAAAAAAAAAAAAAATTAATCCTGTCATATTCCCAACTCAAAGCCCCTTCAGAACAGCTATGGAATATAATAATTAAAACAACTATTCTGGAGCCAGCACCTGGGTATGTGATCCTGGGTAAACCTCAATTTCTTCATGTGTAAAATGGTGATAATGGCTAGGATTAAGTGAGATAATGTCCCATCTCCAATGCTCAGCATTGTGCCTGGCATTTAGTATAATTCATTTAAATAACACCTATCACACCAGGTCTCCTCAACACCTATGAGATAATGCCAATTGTCCTACATGATACCCAAGGCCCTAATTGCCTCCCCAGAGTTATCTGAACTTATTCTCCCACAACTCTCTTAGGAGCTGGTCATTCGGAACCATTTGCCAGTTCCCATGGATCCCAAACAGCCACCTGTTGTTTCATACCTTTGCTCTCATGTTGCTTCCTCTTCTTAAAATTTTCTGCTCAGTGTTTCCTACCTGGAGAACACACATTCATCTCCCAGACTCATCCCTTCATCACCTCCTCCATTAAATACATACTCACTCCCTGATCTTCCAGTTCCAACTGATCCACCAGTGGATTGCATTTGCATGTGTTATCCAGGAAAGACCAGTAGAGGAATCACCCAGTTCATCTACAGAATCATGAGAAAATAATATGTCATTATTGTTTTAAGCCTTTACGTTTTGGAGGTGGTTTGGCATGCAGCAGTAGACAACTAATGCAAGCTCCTTGAGGCCAATAATAACTAACTTCCACTCATGGTCACCTCGCCCCTTGTCATTCAGAGGAGTACATGGGGACCCCTAGGACTCTTGGTGAAGCCAGGAGAGAGTGAGTGCCGTTGGTTATCTCCATTCCAGACTAGAGTGGGGATAAATGAGGGACTTCCCCTAAATCATCAATGGGAGGACCCTAGGCAGAATGAACTGACTGAGAACCTACTGACAGATCCTCTAGAGACACTGGGAGTTGTCCAGGGTGCTGAGTTGTCTGTTTTAGGGGAACACAGTGCCATGCTCTGATCTGCCCACTCCTGGGCCAGGGTCACCCTACTCAAGACCCGCCCTGGTAATTGTTATGCTGACATCTGAGAGAACCAGCCTTATGGTGGGAATAGAGGGTTTGACATCTGTTCAAATGGAATTGAAATCGATTCTTATACCGTCACCCTTCCTTCTCCCTTCCACCCTCCCTCCCAGGAACCATCTGACCATTATAATAAAAATCCAGCTTTATGTAAATACCCTATCCTCCAAGTAATAAATGCCATTAGCTGAGCCTGGCTGAGCAATTGCGTGCTTTTAAATATCCATTTGAAGATCTTTGAAAGCTCTCTCGAGGCTCTTGCTCATAATTCACTAAGTGGGAGTTGGTAATAACTGTGTTAAATGGCCAGGCCCTGCAATTCGCAGGAGGTGTATCTGTTTGTGTGTTGGTGGTGGTGGTGGCAGGGGGTGCTGGGAGGAGGATGTCCTTCCTTCCATGCTGATCGGTTACTTATTTTTAAGAGTCTCACTGGGGGCTCACAGTCCTTTGATGAGCTACTAATGAAAGAGCCAGATCTAACAATTAATTTCCCTAGAGTTATTATTTATTGTTTTGGCAATATTTCTCTGAAAAGCCTTAATACTCACCTGGCTTCCTGATGGTTGAGGAGAGTCGTGGGTTGAGAAGAGAAATGAGTTTTACCTATTTATTCAGCAGTCATGAATTGAGCATCTATGTGTGCCAGGCACTGCACTGGCACAAGATACACCCCTGCCTTCAGAGAGCCTCCAGTCTGGTGGGGGGCAAGATAGGGAAGGGAGCAGGCAGTAACAATACAGTCTGATACCTATGATAGAAGGGACAGTGTAGGGGACTATGGGAACCAGGAGTGGCATATAACCCAGATTGAAAGAGTCAGGGAAGGCTGCAGGAGGAAGAGTCCTTAACGATGACCTAGAACTAACAAGATAAAGGAAAGGGAAAGGGACATAGGGAAAGGAAATACTGTGGGAAGAAAGACCAGCAACTTCAAAGACTCTGAGAAGAGAGAGAGCTCCATAAAATGTTGGTGAGGTAGTGTAGTACTGAGAATTCTGTCACTATTGTCACTGTAAATTTGTAGAGCCATTTGGGAAAACAGTTGGACACTAGTAAATTTGGAGATACACAAGCCCTGTAACCCAACAATTCTGTTTATTTCTAGAGATACTTCTGTATACAATGTTAGGAGGTATATACACAACAATTAGAGCAGTATGGTCAGTAAGAGGCAATGACCAGAAACAACCAAAACCCTATCAATGGCAGAATGAGTAACCATGGTGTAATCATACAACAGAATACTATACAGTAGTGAAAATGAATGAGCCACAGTATACTTAACAACACGGATAATTTTTATATTGACACAATTACATACAACATGACTTCATTTATATTAAATTCAAAGCAGACAAAGCTGAAATATTGTCCTGGGATACTAAGGTGGTAGAGATATAGAATGAAGCAACAAAATGATTGACCACAGAATGCAGAATAGTGTTTGATTTCATAGGGAGGAAGGGGTATGATTGGGGTGGATCACCTGGGGAGTTTCAGAAAATGTTTATGTTTTGATTCAAGTGGTAGTTACACAGGTGTTTAGAATTATTAAACAGTGCAGATTTATATCTTTTATATTTTCCTAGGTTTGTGATATATTTCAATATTTTTATTAAAGAGATGAAAAAGCATTGTAGCCTGAGTCACTGCGTCCTTCTCTGAACATAACGATGAGAAGCCTGGCACAGCAATGAGAGGGCTGTTCTCAGGGGACCCTCTGGTGCCAGCATCCTTCTTGGTTGTGTTTGTGTGTGGCAAATAGGCAACCTCACAATAGCAGTGCCAGGGGTCACATAGGACCTGAAGTCTTTTGGACACTTCTTAGATCATATCCATGAGATATGGCATGGCTTTGTTATCCAGAAGACCACCAGATGGTTAAATAGTAAAAAAGAGCTTTATGGGTGATATCAGTTTGCAAGCTGGGAAGAGAAAGTCTTCAACATGGATTAAAGGTGCTCTCTCTGTGAAGAGAGGAAGAACAGGTTGGATTTTCTGCCTCGCAGTGTCCGTATTACACGATAGAGTCATACATAGTTCAGCAGGTTTAGGGGGAAAGGTATCCATATTGATGAGGGGAGCTGAGCACGTACATGCACAGTAGGTAAATACATATGTAACATACATCTCATGTTCACTTTGGGGTGGGGTTTTAGCATTAAAATGAGGTATAAATTGGCTCTGTACATCCAAAGGTGAACTATAGGATAGAAAGTTTGTACACAGCCTCTATAAGCTAGCTGAAGATGGTTTAAGGTCTGCAATTGCTTATGAGAAAGAATGCAAAGTCAGTCGTCTGTTCAGTCAGAGCTATAATGGTCTGGGTTGTAAATCAGAGCTAGGAGGGATCTGATAGCTCCTATTGTTAGGGAGTTTAAAGCTAAAGGAATTTAGAAATGTTCCAGGATGGTCAGGCCCCGAACCCTCGACCCATAGGTTACTTTGTTTCCTTAACCTTTGGGTTCATCTTAGTTGATAAAGGGGCATCTATTTTGGCCTCTCAGATCTCTCCTTCATCCCCAGAGAACCCCAGATGGGCCTGGGTGTGAGTTTCACAGGGTAGAATGGAGTCAGGTGATGTTCTGGGAGAACCTGAGGAGAGAGAGAGCATTGCTTTGTCTTTCCACCTGCAAGTCCCCAGGATGGGCTAGGATTGTGAGGTGCAATCTGGCCCCAAAATCCAACTTCAGGGGCCCGGGTCTCTCCTAGGTGGACTCTGCAGTGGGTACACTAGAATGAACATTGCCATGAGGATCTTGCCTAGTTCTAAGTGACTCAGAATCTTTAACAGAAATGAACCTTGATGCTGATTTGGGGAAGAAGATAGGTGTCCCCAGGTTGTAGGAGCTGAAAGGGATCTCAGTGATCCCTCGTATCCAGCCCTTGAGACTTTTTAGCTTTTGATTAAGTCTCAAGTCAACTTTATAATTGTTCATTTATAAGAGTAATATATTCTTTCAGAACAAGTTATACAATGTGAAATTGAACATAGAAAGTATTGTGGTTTCCCTTATAATCTCACCTTGAAAAAAAAAAAACCAACAATATTAAGACTGAGCATGGTGGCTCATTCCTATAATCCCAGTACTTTGAGAGGCTAAGGTGGGAGGATTGCTTGAGCCCAGGAGTTTGAGGACAGCCTGGGCAATGTAGAGAGACCTGGTCTCTAAGAAAAACAGAAAAATTAGCCAGGTGTGGTGGTGTGCACCTGCAGTCCCAGCTACTAGGAGGCTAAGGCGGGAGGATCACTTGAGCCCAAGAAGTTGAGGCTGCAGTGAGCCATTACACACACACAAAAAATAAATAACAAAAGAAATCAATAGTCTGGTATATTTTCTTCCACATGTTATGCCAAGCCCATACACATATATATAAACATGGAGTTTTCTTCTTTTTTATTTCAAAAAATGGGATCATACTGTGCTCATTGCTCTGTGATTTGACATTGCATCTTATAATAGATCATGGACATCATTTGAGATCAGCCCTTCCAAATCTAATAGATTTTTTTCCAATAGCTGTGTAATATTCCCTAGTTTGGATGTAGCAGAATGTACTTAACCAGTCCCCTGTTGATACACTTTTAGGTAATTTCTATTTTTTGCCACTACAAATAAAGTTCAGTAAAAATTCATTGCTTGTATCTACATGTCCTGATGCATTTCTTTATGTAGAATAAATTCCCAAAGCTAAACTGTGAGTGAAAGAATGCACTTTCTTATTTTAATAAATCTTGACAGATTACTTTCTCAAGATGTAGTCTTTCATACTTTCACCAATGATATAGGACATTCTTACGTCTCCACACCCTGTGCTGGCAGTTATCAACTCACAAGGTTCTCTTCCCTCAATATGATGATGAGCAAATGAGCAAAGCAGAAAAATAGCAGAAATAAAAACAACACCAAAAAGCTTATTTGATTCTGATTTGTACTTATCTGATCACTATTAAGGCTGGTTATCTTCTCAAATGTTTGTTCATTGTTTATATTTTCTTCTCCAAGAAATGCTTATTCATATCACTTATTCATCTTTATATCAGGTGGTTTCTCTTTTTATTACTGATTTGCTGAAGATCTTTGTATACTAAGTGATTAACTGTGGTCTCTTGCGTGATCTTTCATTTATAAAGATAGAAAATGGTAACAGAGGGGAAGTGAGTTGTCCAAGGATACCAGATTGTAAGTGTCAGTGGTAGACTGGGTCATGCCTCTAGATTCCCTGTCCAGGGCTTAATCCCTGGCCTTTTCCATAGCTCAGACTCTTGTGGCCAACTTTCTGAGAATTACCAGAACAAATTTTCTCAGAGTATGAGCTAAAGACTTACCTCATCAGAATAATCTAGTGCTTCATTATAGTACAGATTCTGGGACCACATCCCAAACCTGTTTATTGAGTCGGAATCTCTAGAAGTGGGGCCAAGGAATCTAGATTTTAAGAGAGCATTTTAGGTTGTTTTCGTATCCACCAAAATTAGAGAACAATTACCCTGGAAACTCAAAGTCCTTGCAGAGGCACTGAGTGGGAAGAGAGGCGTAGGAAAATTAATGGGAACATTGTTTAGTGGTTCCCATCACCACCACCACCATCACCACCAGCTGAGGAAAGAGCCCTCAAGGTTGAAGCATCAAACCAGAGCTATCACTGGGGACCTTTTGGCCTAATTCTGCCCTTAAGCCACAATCAAGCCTTTGTGGCAATAGGGGTGAATCTAATATATCACTTTCTTGTCGGTATAAAGGTGTAAATGTCAATTTCTCCTCCTTTTTGTGAAGATTTGACAAAGCACTTAGAGCAACACCCATTTTAATCAACAAAGAAGCCATAAAGATCACAGGGCATCAAGTGTGCCATATCCTGTCTGAGCTTTGGATGGATTTGAAAATTGCACTTTTAATTAAAATTGGCATTTCCGCAGCTCAGATTGGAACTGGCCGTTTTGCTGGGGAATTGCAAACTGCGAGGCAAACAATCTAGCAGATTGTTTAAGATTGAGAGGGAGGTTTAAGAACGCAAAGAGGAAGGCTTGTGTATGAACAGGAGGCGCTTGTTTAAATAATGAAGCGGAGAAAAGATAATGTAAAAATGCCTTTGTCTATGTTTAGTTAGGTTTCCTCAGAGACCTTGATAATTGCGGCTGAGCTGTCCGAGGTGCTGACGGCTGGGCGAGAGGAGCGGTTGAATGTATGCACAACGCCCAAAGGTAAATGCCTGGTCTGCAGTTCTCAGCCCAATCAAGTTTGGCCTGCTTTATGGGTTTCTTTTCGGCCAATGACAAACAAAATTCCAGGCAGGTGATTACTAACTTTTGTGTTTTGAAGGAATGAATGATCACTGATCACCTACTATGTATAGTGTGTGGTGCTCTGAAAAATGGAAAAAATGTCAACCAGAATTATTGGATCCTTTTCTTGTGATGTTACAGTAAACCTCACAATTGATCTTGTTGTGAGATTTCAGGATTTTGTGAACCAGAAAAATTTTAGGCCATCAAGGACAATGCCAAGTGAAGACATTTAAGAATAACAACTATCACCTGTTCTCTCCAATGCTTGATAAAAACAAAGTGCATTTTAAAGCTTAATAAGTAGAGGGAAAAGACTTAATAAGTAGGAAAACCATAATCGCAGAATAAATAACAGTTACTTAAAATGGTTTTATAAAAACTTTCATTGTTTGACCTTATTTTTCTAATTTCACTGTACTTAATAAGTAGGAAAACCATAATTGCAGAATAAATAACAGTTACTTAAAATGGTTTTATAAAAACTTTCATTGTTTGACCTTATTTTTCTAATTTCACTGAAAAACACAGTAACCATCACCATGCATCATCATCAGCTTAAAAACTGGCATTTGGGAGCCATTGATCTGGGTCCTCAGGAAAGAAATAGAATCTCTCAAAAACATGGTAATTGCAGGATATCTGACTTCCGGCTATACATCTGATCTCCGGGGTCAGCCTCTTGTATAGTCTTATTAGAAAGTTTTTTCCATAGTGACAGTGCCTTAAATATGTGTGGGAAAATGTTGAGGGGATAGGTGGAAGGAATAAAATTGACACTTGTTGAGAACCCACTGTGTCCAAAATCTGAAACTGTTTTAAGATGTTACATTGACTTTATCACACATAATCTGGTTTTTACCCTCATTTGTTAGATAGGCATCATTAATACCCCAACTTAAGGATGGAAAAGGTGTTACACATAATAATTTACTTTATAATAAAAGAACTTTCAAAGATCAACTTAAAATGGAACAACTTGTCAATAAATGATATAAAGATAATTGATGAGAAAAAAATTATTTTGACCTTCACACCAGAGCAGTCATTAAATACTTCCCAACTGAATTAAGTGCCTCTGTGTAGATAATATAAACATATAACATAGTTTTGTCCTTTTTTTCTTTTTTTCTTCTAAAAAGGGTACATGTGCAGAACATGCAGGTTGGTTACATAGGTATACATGTGCCATGGTGGTTTGCTGCACCTATTGACCCGTCCTCTAAGTTCCGTCTCCTCACTCTCCACCACCCAACAGGCCCTGCTGTGTGTTGTTCCCCTCTCTGTGTCCATGTGTTCTCAATGTTCAACTTCCACTTATGAGTGAGAACATGTAGTATTTGGTTTTCTGTTCCTGTGTTAGTTTGCTGAGGATGATAACTTCCAGCTTCATCCTTGTCCCTGCAAAGGACATGATCTCATTCCTTTTTATGGCTGCAGTAAAATATTTTTAAAACATAGATAAAATCCTGAAAACATAATTTGTGTAGTCATCAGATCTCTAAGGTAAAAGGGCTTTTCAAAGCTTAGCAACAACTAAGACATTTAAGAATAGCATCTAAGACATTTAAGAATAGCAACTATCACCTGTTCTCTCGAATGCTTCATAAAAACAAAGGGCATTTTAAAACTTAATAAGTAGGAAAACCATACTCTCAGACCGAGGAACAGCTATTTAAAATGGTTTTATAAAAACTGAAAATTGTTTTATAAAAACAACTAAGACATTTAAGAATAGCAACTACCACCTGTTCTCTCAAAAAAGGAAGAAAGGAAGAATGAACAATATTAATTGCTGGGATGAAAGGATTCTATTAGACTTAAATCTCATTTTGTAAAAGTTGATATTTTGTAAAAAATGAACATTTCAAATTAAAACAGTGAAATCCATAGTGGTTACTTCTAGGGTAGAGCGGTTGACTAGGAATCTTATAGGGAAAATGTTCTCTATTTCCATCTGGGTAAAAATTAATTGAACTAGATATCTATTTGAAATAAGCACACTTTGCTGTGTAATTATACCTTGATTAAAAAGTAAAAACAGGCCAGGCGCAGAGGCTCAAGCCTGTAATCCCAGCACTTTGGGAGGCCGAGGCGGGTGGATCACGAGGTCAAGAGATCAAGACCATCCTGGCCAACGTGATGAAACCCATCTCTACTAAAAATACAAAAATTAGCTGCATGTGGTGGCGTGCGCCTGTAGTCCCAGCTACTCAGGAGGCTGAGGCAGAATTGCTTGAACCCTGGAGGCAGAGGTTGCAGAGAGCTAAGATTGTGCCACTGCACTCCAGCATGGCACCTGGTGACAGAGTGAGACTCTGTCTCAAAAATAAAAGGAAAAACAGAAAACAAAGTGAAACCCATTCTAAATGCACTACCTCTGTTTTGAACTACCAAGGAGAAGGATATCAGGTTCCAGGGCAGTAAAACCTCTTGAAACCATTGTGCTTTGTGTGAATGAAAAAAATTTGAAGATTCTAGTTGACCACAAACTCAAGAATGTCAATCATGCAACTCTATTAGTATCAAGACAGCACATGACCCAAGGTTTTATTGGTAAAGGCATAGTGCTACCAAAAAAGGAAGTAAGAGATACCTAGCTTAGGGCCATTTCTCTGACAGACTGGCTAATTTTTGAATAAATTAATGAAACTGATTGTCTTTCAAGACGATGTGTAAGGACAGAGGCAATCCAGCCTAGACTTTGGAGTAATACTGGCCTGGATTTCAATCCCAGATTTGCCAACTTCATGCCATGTGATTTTAAGGAGAAAACAATGTCATTTCTATGAGCTCAGTCTCCTCGTCTGTAAAACGGGCATAATAATAATAATATCATCACTGAAAGGCTGCTGTAAGGACTAAATAAGATACCATATGTAAAACTCTTAGTGTAGTGCTTGACACATTCCAGTTCTCTCACTTCAGTGATAGTTTTTACTAGTGGTATTATTAACGATGAGTTCCAGGGTGGGCCTTCCTTTTATGTCATCTCCATGGGATTCCTGAGGAAGTTTGTTTTCTGGGGAGTTGGAGAAGTTGTGCAATCTTTGCTAAGAAAACCAAGTTACATCCTGCCATCTGCATCTCACCACTGCCCTAGAGATACCCCAGATCTCTTCTGGTCTTGTTTCCCAGTGTGAACTGCTGCAATCAGTGGCCAAGGCTGCAAGCCAGGCAGAGAAGAGGACTGTGCAGAAAGCAGAAGATGAAGAAATTGGGAATCCTGCACAGCAGTGACAGGAGCTCATTGACTCCTTCTCCCCAAGGGCCAGATCAGGCAGCTAGAGAGGCCTGTCATTAACTCTCTTTATTATCTGCATTTTCTGCCTCACTGGCTCATCTGAGGCTGCAAATGGGACTCACTCCTTGCATGAGCCTTGCTTCATTGGCTTCTGGAACTGAGAGGAGTTGAATCACGGAAAACATTTATCAACTTGGGGGTTAAATGTGGGAGATAGGGAACTCGATGTGCACATAATACACCAAGTTGTATTGTCCTAGGAACTTATCCTAAAAGGATCATGGTAGTTTCTACCCTACTGTGGCTTCTTCTGAAGCCAGTATCTCCTACTACTGTTATTGAAGGATCAGCACTGTCCTTTCTAGCCAGATTCATATAATTCACCTCTTACATTTTAAGAAATGTGTCTATATGGTATTCCCCTACAAGAACAGGAGCAGTGTGGCATGGGCTTATAGTGATGTGCTGCTTACAAGTCATGAGACCTTAGACTCTCTGAGCTTCAGTCTCTTTATCTGTAAAATGGGGATGATTACCTGAGCCTTGAAGTTCTGGGTAAGGATTACTAATATCATCCTTCTTTGTTAAGCATTTACCAGACTCTAAGTGCTTGAACATGCGCTATCTAAATCCAGTCCTCAGAACAATGAGGTAAACACTATTATCATCCCCATTCTGTGGATGAGGAAACTGAAACACAAGTTAAATAACTTGCCCAAAATAACACACCTCTCTCCCAACCTTCCTGCAGGAAACTCATCTACTCCCATGACTTACAATATCAACCATAGACAACAGCTCCTATGTGTGTTTTTTTCAGTCCTATTCTCTCCTCTGAGGCCCAACTTACATTCCTGGTCAACTTGGAGGTTTAACAGATCTCTCTAACTTATTTATCCCAAACAAATGAAGACACTGAAGCAACATGCTCAAGGTCAAACAACTAGGGAGTCATCAAGCTAGAATCTGAACCTAGGTCTCTCTTTATCTGCAAAGATCACACAACTGGGCACATTCTCTCTCTCTCTATGAGTTGGTGCTCTCTTCTAATTACCCCTGTCAGTGAGGCATAGTGGTGCATGCCTGTAGTCCCAGTTATTCAAGGGGCTGATGCAGGAGAATCATTCGAGCCCAGGAATTCAAGGCTGTAGCAAGCTATGATTGTGCCTGTGAATAGTCATTGAACTCTAGCCTGAGCAACATAGCAAGATGCCATCTTTATTTTTATTCAAAAGTAAAAATAAAGAAATAAAAGAAGACCCCTTTCCATTCTCTAGCTCATACCCTAAGTCACATCTACCAGACTACTGTGATACTCACTAAACCATGCCAAATGTTCTCTCCCCCATGCTAAAGAGGCCCTGAGCATCAGCCTTAGGATGTGCTAAGAAAGAAGCTATCCATAGGGGCAGAGGGAAGCCCCAAAGAGGGCTCATCAGAGAAAGTCATGGGGAAGAAGAGCTGTGAAGACATCTAGTCTCCTTCCATCAAAAGCCCTTGTTCTGTAGCTCAGGAATTATGTCCTTGAGGACTTCAATGAGTGTGTGTTGGGTGGGAGGGCAGAGTACTTTAGGGAGGATCTCTGAGTTTCCCCAAAAGAGTTATGGTGTATGGCAGTTCTCATTTATCAAAGCTGTGTATGCCTTCCTCCATCTGCCAATCATCTACCTTCTTTCTATCCAGTGTTAAACGCCCTAGTAGCACATGCTCTGTCATCTCCTTCTACACCGAGTGTTATCTTCAGTGTGGAACACAGGCTCAGGCACTCTGATCAGGCTATGCTTCAAAGTAATGAAGCCGTTCTTGACTTCCAAAAAAATAGATGGAGAAAATTCATCCTTGATTAATGACATATGGCAAGTATCTGCCCTATGTGACCTTGTGGGGACTCCATGATTTCCCTCTATGGTCTAGAGAGAAAAGGGGATTTGCCCAGGGTCATTGAAGGTTGACAGCAAAGCTGGAGCTTGACTTTGGGGTCTTTGTGACTATTCTCTTTACCTCAGACCAGCCAAACACACACAAGGAGCTTTCCTGAGATAACCTTGCATTTGACAATCTTGGTAGTCCATTTTCAAGCATTCAAGTCTTCCCCAATTCTCGGGAATCAGCCACAGTGTGATTCCTCAGGTCCTGCCCAAATAGTCCCTTTTCTGCCCCATGGAGTCAAACTATGCCTTAGTTGGAAAATACAAAAAAGTGTTTTAAGCTAAAAAATGAAACCCAGTACTTTTCTTTTACAAACATAGGGGCATGTTAACCAGTAAGTTTAAGAAGCCAACTCTGTACTAAAAATTCAAAAAGATACTGGATACTTAAGGTGAGTGGAGAGGATCAGAAAGGAGTAAAACAGAAAAGAAGGTAAGCTGGGATCTACTTCCTCCTAAGGTCACAGGCATTGCCATCAGCTGGCAGTGGAACTTCAGGCTAGTTATTAAATCTCATTCATACTCTGTTTCCTCATTTGTAATATGGAGGATCTGAGAGCAACTATGTCACAAGGCAGGTGGGTGGACTAAATGAGTTCTAGCATATAAGTAACTTAGCATGGAACACAACAAATACTTATTTTATTATTGTTGTCACTTCTTCCAAGTTCTTTCTTTGGCCTCTATTGGTGTGCAGTATCTCATTGCTTTTTTTTTTTTTTTTTTTTTTTTTTTTTTTTTTTTTTTTTTTTTTTTTTTTTTTTTTTTTTTTTTTTTTTTTTTTTTTTGACAGGACTTTATTCTGTCACTCAGGCTGGAGTGCAGTGGCTCAATCATAGCTCACTGCAGCCTCGAATTCCTGGGCTGAAGAGATCCTCCTCCCTCAGCCTGCCAAGTAGCTAAGACCACAGGTGTGTACCACTATGCCCAGCTAAGTTTCTTAATTCTTTATAATTTATTTTTTGTGTTATTTTATTTATTGTTTGTATTTAGATAGGGCCTGCCTTGTCACCCCAGGCTGGAGTGCAGTGGCAGGATCTTGGCTCACTGCAGCCTCAATCTCCCAGGCTCAAGTGATCCTCCTCCCTCAGCTCCCAGTAGCTGAGGCTATAGGCCTGCACTACCATGCCAGGCTAATTTTTTTACTTTTTACAGAGACAGGGTTTCGCCCTGTTGCCCAGGCTGGTCTCAACTGCCTGAGCTCAAGCTCTCCTTCTGCCTCAGCCTCTCAAAGTGTTGGGATTACAGTTGTGAGCCATCATGCCTGGCCACATATTCTTCTTTTTCTAAGGTCATAAGAACCTTTAATCTCACTCACTTGCCCTTCCTTGGTCAAATAGTCTTTTCTTCAACCACTGGCCAAGTTGAAAGCGGAGACTAAAAAATACCACACCATTATTTGGCCTGCAAAGAAATTCTCCCTCCCCTCCCCTCCCCTCACCATTTCCTCTCCTTTTCCTTTTGCCTCTTCCCCCTTTCCCCTCCCTTTCTTCTCCCTCCCTCACCTTCTCCTTCCTTCTTTCTTTCCATCCCTGCTTGCTTTCGATTAAGGAAAGGCCTCACAGGACGCTGTCCGTGGTGCTGACTTGTTTTTCTCTCTTGTTCAAACTGTATGCAAATGAAAAGACCACATAGCTATTGAATGTTGAAGCTGGGGACATTCCCCAAGCTAATCTCTGTGCCTGTGTTGTGGCCAGGGCTCTGGCCATTCTCTGGCCACAGTGCCCCGGAGATGCTGATGCTGACCTGGACCAGAGGTGCTAGCCTGGGCACTCCCAGTCCCCACAGCCATTGACTAGAGCCCCAGGGCACAGGCAGCTAGCACTTTATCTGGGTGCCCCAGGGACTGCTATTGGCAAAGTGACGGCCCCACGGGGACCAAATGTGGAGGTAAAGCAGGATACGCAGGCTGGAGATAAGGCCAAGAACAGATTCCCTTTAGCGCTCAAGTGCTGTTCGTCAGAAATCGACAGCCCCACGGCCCTGGCCGGTGACAGACACAGGGTGATAACAATGCCATGTGATCAGCAGCCTTGGAGGACAGGCTGTCACTGGCTCCCAGAGATAAGGAAACAATGAGCAACCCCTCTGTCTAGGGAAAGGCCTGCATGGAGTCTCCCAGGGCAAAGCAGCAAGATCTAAAGTGTGTCTCTGACCCCTGGCCCCTCACCAGCACCGCCTCCACCCAGCAGGCCCCCAGAGCTCCCTCTTGTCACCCAGGGATTCCTGGCCTCCATTGTGCACCCACTATTCTGACCCCTGTTCTCTGGAGTTAATCATGTTATCTCTTAGAGCGCAGGTGTTAGTGGATGATAACAGAAACAGTTCCCTCCCTAGCTCGCTGTGCTATAGACACTGCTAAGGGTGGAGTGGGAGATCAGAGCTTTCTCCATGTGGTTTATGCAGGCCATGGACTCAGCACTAATAGATTATCTCCAGCCTTGGACTCTTGAGAAATCAAAAGGGTGGGTGTGAAGGGGCTCCCACATTTTCTAGTGTCTTCCCATTCTACCCCACTGGAGCAAAGCCGTTGATCATACACTTGGGCACTTATTTTGGAATGGGTTCCACTGCCCTGGATTGGCTATATCCCTTCCCCCACTGCTGCACACCGTTTCCCTACCATAGCCCCAGCAGCCATGAAATGGGCACTCAGCACACCCAGCCGCAGTTCCTTCCCTGGCCCCAGCTTGCTGAATGATTTAGGGATCATAGGCAACTCACTTCACTCTCTGGCCTCAGTTTCTTCAACTGTAAGTTGGGTTTACTCATCTGTAACTATCGGATCTGCCAGGTGGTATGAAATTCCAGTGAGATAAATATATGTGAGGAGTGGGTGGTGGGAGAGCTGGGATTTACCCCCCACTAACCAGGCCCACCAAGCACAGCATGAAGCACTGTTGGGTGTCGGCTTGGAGGTCTGCTCTGCCTGACACCCCAGGTGGCAAGAGCATCCCCCCCCCGTTCCCCTCCTGTTCCGTGCCTAGGCTGTGATTTCTCAAGGGCTCACCTCTCATACCCTCCTCTTTTCTTTCTTTTCATGTCTGTCTCTCCAATGGTTCTTGTTCTTGCCTTTTTGCTGATCTTTCACGTACATTTGCAAACCTCACTCTGGTTCCTCATTTGTTGCTGATGAAGAAAGAATGCAAAGGATTATTTATTTAGCTCATATTTGGCACCATTATGGATGATTTTGATGTTGCTTTGGACAACCATCCAAAATCCTGGCTTCATAGTTTTTTTTTTTTACCTCTTCTCAACTCCAATGACCTCCACCCCTTGTCCATTCAGTTGGTGCCCGCAGACACATTCTAGACTTTGTCTTCATCCACAATTTACCCATCTCGAAAATATATTAAACTTTCTGGTGTTAGCTCCTGTGTTATTCATTCTCTATTTCCACTCTGCCTTCTCGTTAGCATCACTAAGATCTCCAGTTCTTTCTGCCTCCATTTCCTACCAAAATGCTTGCCCTCTGCTTGGTCTGTTTCTTTTCTAACTGGCCAAGATCCCCTGACTCATTATGTCAAATATCTCCCTGCCCATGCCTCCTTTGTCCCTCTGCTGCCCTCTTTATTTACTCATTTATTCATTCATTCATCCAATACATTTTTAGGGCTGGTCAAGGGTATCAGTGGTATTTCTACAATACTTTTTTTTTTTTTTTGAGACAGAGTGTTACTTTGTCACCCAGCTGGAATGCAGCGATGCAATCACAGCTCACTGCAGCCTCGACCTCCTGGGCTCAAGCTATCCTCCCACCTCAGCCTCCTCAGTATCTGGGACTACAGGCATGCACCACCATGTCCAGCTAATAAAAATTTTTTTTTGGTAGAGACAGGGTTTCACTGTACTGTCCAGGCTGATCTCGAACTCCTGGCCTCAAGCAATCCTCCCACCTTGGCCTCCTGAAGTGCTGGGATCACAGGTGCGAGCCATTGTGCACAGTCCCAGTATACTTTTATTGTACATCTACTATGTGAGAGGCACAGTACTAGGATATAGAGAGACTCGTAAGCAAAAGAGATAATAGTCCTCCTCTAGAGCTCTAGAATTCAATTCAGTCTAACTCACTCTTGGCTACTATATTTGGGGTGCTGAGTGTTCCCTATGAATTTCAGGTTTCTAACATTCTCTGGACCTTCATTGTTGCTGTCCAATCTTTTATTTTTATTTATTGATTTTTTTTTCCTGGCCAATCTTTTACATGGGTGGTACATTGGGTCAGCAGTTCTAGACATTTGTGTCCTGACATATATACAAACCTTTTTTTTTTTTTTTTTTTTTTGAGATAGGGTCATGCTTTGTTGTGATCCTCCCACTTTGGGGCCTCCCAGACTGCTGGGATTATAGACGTGAACCACTGTGCCCAGCCTACAAATCTTTTTATTTTTATTTTTATTTTTGAGATGGAGTCTTGTTCTGTCACCCAGGCTGGAGTGTAGTGGCGCAATCTCGGCTCACTGCAACCTGTGCCTCCTGGGTTCAAGTGATCCTCCTGCCTCAGCTCCCAAGTAGCTGGGACCACAGGTGCACACCACCATGCTTGGATAATTATTTTTTTCTTTCATTTTTATTGTTGGTAGAGATGGGGGTCTTGCTATGTGGCACAGGTGTGTCTTGAACTCCTGGCCTCAAGCAGTCCTCCTGCCTCAGCTTCCCAAGGTGTGAGGATTACAGGCATGAGCCACTGTATTCAGCCTTATGCTGTTGCTTACACAGGTCAGTCCTGATCAGTGTGAATGGGGACTACCCAAAGGCATGGATACCAGGAGAGGAGAATCACTAGGGCCATCTTGGACACTGGCTACACCTATGGGAGATGGTCCCAGTGGGGGAACCATGATGTTTTTGCATAAGTTATTTGTAAGTTGAGACTTTCTCAGTCATATCTGCCTATGCTTTTGAGGGCATCTATTAGTCTTTAATTATTCATTTTACTTTGCATTCCAACACCACGAGGTTAGCTAGCAAAGTGTATTTATCTTCTGTTACAAGTGCAGGTGTGTAAGTTATCACTACATTGGGAGTAATGAAAACAGCCATCCTTTATGTAGCAGTTACTAAGTGCCAGGCATTCTTGTAAGCACTTTATATATAGTAATTCATTACACCATTAAAAAACCCTATGAGGTAGAAGTTATCCTTGCTCCCATTTTACAGATGAGAAAAAGAAGGTACACAAAAGCAAAGTAACTTCTGCAAGGCCCCACAGCCAGCAAGTGCCAAAGGAGGGGTTGAACTATAGCAGTCTAGAGAGTATGTGCTCTTAGTCACCACCCCTGACCATCAGCAGAAGGGGTTGTAGATGGTGTGGAACGCAGATGTACCCAAGTTCTCCTGGGAGTATTTAGAGAGGGTCAGTGACTGAGGGCCAAAGAGCATCGACTTCAAGGGCAGAGCATGGGAAGGAGATGAGAAGAGGTGAACTAAGAGGTAGGAAAAGAAGCAGGAGATGAGTGTATGCTGGAAGTCAGATGTGAGAGGAGCAAATGTGGGCAAGAATGAGCGGCCCAGGCCACAGAGTCACTGAGCAGAATGAGGATGACATTGAAGGCCCTGGATGAGGCAGTTTGGTGGAGTGGTGTGTGGGAGAAAAAAGTGGGCTTTTTTTCACCAGATTAAAGTGGGCTGAAAGTGGATGGGAGGTGAGGCGGCAGGTGTAGACCACTCTTGGGACAGGTCAGCTGTGAATGAAGTGGGAGGCATGGGGCTAGTGGAAGGAGCAAGAAAGCCCCCTCCCTGCCCCCCACAGGACACAGGGATGGATCCAGGACAGATCCCAGCCTGAGCCCAGGCCTCTCACCCAGGCAAAGCCGAGCAGAATCTGCCAGGCAGAGGCTTTCTCTTCCCAGAAGGAAGCTCCCATCCCAGTAAGTGCCAAGTGAGGCCTGAAGACACAAATATTTGTTCGGCTTCTGCCCTTCTTGTTCAAACGGCATTCTTTTTGGGGATGAAGGCTGGCTACTGCAGCGAAGAAGGGAGAAGTCGGTGAGGGTGGGAAGGAGGAGCAAGTGCTCTGGGGGCCACTAATGAATCCCCCAGGCTCTGAGCTACTGGAATCCATTAGCTCATGAAAGCAGCTAAATAATACCCCAGCTGCTTTAGGAGACATCTGTTCAAATAAAGCCAACCTTTCTCCTCGAGATGAGACTTCATCCCACTCCCTGGTGCCCATCCTGCTCTGTCTGACTGCGGCTGAATCAGGGGTTGTATGATACTGCCTATCTGCACCCGCACCACGAGACTGTGTGTTATTGTGTGAGGGTGTTTTGTTATGCCATGACCGTGTGTTATTCTGGAGCTATCCTCTGTGTGGGTTTCTTTTTGCCAGTGTGTGAAAGTCCACCTATGAACGGAATGACTCTGTGTTTGTGTGTGTGTGTACACATGTGTTTGTGACACAGTCTCGTTGTGCAGCTGTATTATGTGGTTTGTGACTGTGTCACCCTAAGGCTACACGTCTGGGACCATGTATTGCTCTAAGAGTTTCTTTCCATGCTGTGACAATTTGTGCCTGTGAGGATTCTGAAGCTGTCTGGATGCAGAAGAAAAGGTTGTGAAGTGACATAGTACATTACTGTGTGTCATTTGGTAGTCCACTGTGAGAGGCCTCCTCTGTGTGTGTGTGTGTTCATGTGCACAAACACTATAAATTTATCAGTGACTTTGCTCATAGCAAAGTATGCTGTCTTGTGTACAGAGGTTCCCATACAAGGATGTGCCTGTGTGTTACTCTGTGAATTGGGTATTGTGCTACACACAGTGAAGTCATGGGACACTGTGTATTAGTGGGACACTTTATTGTGACTACTGTGTGCAGAGAAGGACCTAAATCTCTGACTTCCCCTCGCAGTGGACAGATGTGGCGAATGTGAATGATGGTAGGTGGGATGGGGCACCACTTCTCAACTGTCGGATAAAGTCTAAGCCTTAAATCCCAGAAAGGATCAGTCCAGGGCAGAGGCGACACCCAAGAGGCAGCCAGTCCAGTAACTGGGCAAAAGAAGGAGCCTGCAGTGAATCAAGGTGGTCAGCCGCCAGCATCCAAGCCCAAGGAGGCAGGTGGACAAGTGGGGGCAAGGGCAAAACCTGGGGATTCCAGAACCTGCAAATCTCTGCTGCTGCCATGATGAAGGGTGGTTAAACTAGCAACATCCACATGCATCAGAAGCACTGGGGAATTTTATCTAAATGCAGATTCCTGGGCCCATAACCAAAGACTCCAATTTACTAGAGCAGGAGCAGGGCCCTGGGATCTATGTTTATACCAAGACTCCTGGCCAGTCAGGGGACCGCACTTTAAGAAACACTGGATCCCAGGAACCACAGGGAAAAGGTGGGGAACATGAGGCATAGTAAAAATCTAGAGGGGAAAAGGAAGAAAGCAAGAGAGGACAAAAAGGAGAAAGGGAAGAGGAGATGGAGAAAGTGATGAAGCAGGCATCATTGGTACCCTGCCCGTATCTCCTGAGCACTGGTCACCACAGTTTGCACCTGAGTCCTATGGGGTCTGCACCTGAGGACTCTTAGATTCTGTTGGATTCTCTCTGTCTTTCTATCTTTCTCTCTCTCTCCCCTCCTCTCTCTCCCCATTTCCCCACTGGAATCATCTGCAAAATAAGCCATCAGCGCTCACATTCTTGTCTCAGTGTTGGCTTTTCGGGAATCTTAACCTGAGACAGGTGAAGGGAAAAATTCCCACAGCTCAGCCTGAAGCACCCAGCTGACCAGCTAGAGGAACTAGGGTGTGGGGTGGGACTGCCAGGCTGCTCCTCCTATTAGCTGTTTAAGTCTCTCCCCAACTTTGGGAGGTTGCAACTGCCTGCTCAGGTGACCTGCTTCCTCTCTGGTCTTTTGGATGCCTGATCATTTTGATTGATCGTCGGAAGTCTCCACTTCCAAAGCATTGTTCTTGAGGCCACAGGCTGTTGCCCCCATGCCTGGCAGCCAGCAGTTCCACTCAAAGGCCCCTTAGCCCCGGCCTGGGGAGGCGACAGCTGGCCTGGGCAGAATCTGCTGAAACCCTCGGCAGCTCCAGTTCTGGAGGCCTCCTTCCAGTGCCATCTGGATGGAATTCCTCCGCTCAGACTGTTTGGAGCAATGTCTGCATGGTCAGATGTTGCTGCTCTTTGATAAAGCCAGCCTCTCTCTCTTGGGCAGCCCCACCATCTGCTTTAGCTATTTCCTGCAGGAATATACTGCATAAAAAAAGACCCCTCTGTGGTGGGACCCAGCTGCCTGAAGGTCAGCCCCTGTGAATAGAGAGCCGGGGCTTTGTTGGGAAGTCATTTTGATGACAGCCTCTGACAAGTGCCCAGCACTTCCCAGCATATAAAGCACCATTCCAGCCTTTCCCCCAGTATTGGAAAGTGGGGATTTTGGATCTGACCCATGGGTCCGTGTGTCTTCACTAGAATAGCAAATGAGTTTCATTTTGAATGGCACCCTGATGATGGTGGCTCCCCAGGGCACCACAGTGAGGATTCTGAAGCTGTCTGGACTCAGAAGAAAAGGTTGTAAAGTGGCTTGACACAATGTCCTGGAGCCTGGAGTGGGGAGCGGTAGCAGACTGATGCCCTCAGCCACCTCCAAGTTCTTATCAAGCCTGGATGGACAGTCCCAGGGCCTGCTGGTAGCTGCCCATCTTGGATCCTCACTTCACCCTTCTCAGCCTGAGGTCTTCCTCTGCTGCCACGAGAGCTAGCGCAGTCTACTCACAGGGCAACCTGGAAGTGCCAGAGATTTAACAACCCCCAGGGTGAAGGCAGCCTCAACCTATGAGGGATGGTGGGTCCACGGATGATCCAAGTTCCCTGCCCCTTGCTGGGCCAATTCTGAGACACATTCTGTCTGGGCGTGGTGGCTCATGCCTGTAATCCCAGAACTTTGGGAGGCCAAGGTGGGCGGATCACAAGGTCAGGAAATCAAGACCATCTTGGCCATGGTGAAACCCCATCTCTACTAAAATACAAAAATTAGCCGGGCATGGTGGTGCGCACCTGTAATCCCAGCTACTCAAGAGGCAGGGGAATCACTTGAACCCAGGAGACAGAGTTTGCAGTGAGCCGAGATTGTGCCACAGCACTTCAGCCTGGCAACAGAGCAAGACTCTGTCTCAAAAAAAAAAATAATAATAATAAAAAGACTTGCAGTTGCCGAAATGCACAAGGTCTTTCCCATCGCTGGACCTTGCTAGAATGCCCCTCCTTTACCCTTTTCATCTGAACAACTCCTTCTATTTTCTCAGGACTCAATCCAAGTTTCATCCCTTCCAAGAATGCTTCTGAGACCCCCTCGAATTGGGACATCCCTTTCCCCTATTCTCTTGGCCACAACACTTTTCTAGGGGACTATATCCCCCCCCCACATAACTCTGCACTGAAGCCACCTAAAGTAAGCCCAGCTCCATGAACTTGCTCCAGAACAATACCTGATGTTTAGAATACAATGTGACTTTATCTTACCTTCCAGCTCTATCTTCCACACCTGCTTTCTGCCTTCTCCAGCTCCCTCCACACTTGACATCTCCCATTCCTTTGCCATGAGTTTTCCCCTTTCAGTGAATGAGAAGTGATCCAGGATGGTCCCATGACATGTTAGCATGTGCCCTGTGCAGAGAGGGGTGGAAGGGACTTTCAGATGCCTGGAGGATGAGAACCGAGACACGTGCCTGGGAGTGAGATGAGGCTGCAGGATCCTGGAGCTCCTAGTCAGACAGGCCTGGGTTGAAACTCAGTGGTGCCACCTACTAGTTATGTGACCTTGGGCAAGCCATTTCAACTCTATAAGCCTTGGTTTTCTCCTTTGTTTTTTGTTTGTTTTTGTTTTGAGAAAGAGTCTCACTCTGTTGCCCAGGCTGGAGTGCGGTGGCATGATCTCAGCTCACTGCAACCTCCGCTTCCTGGGTTCAAGTGATTCTCCTGCCTCAGCCTCCCTAGTAGCTGGGCTTACAGGCATGTACCAGCGTGCCCAGCTAATTTTTGTATTTTTAGTAGAGACAGGGTTTCACAATGTTGTTTAGGATGATCTCAAACTCCTGACCTCAAATGATCCACCCACTTCAGCCCCCGAAAGTGCTGGGATTACAGGAGTGAGCCACCATGCCCAGCCAGTTTTCTCATTTGTAAAATGGAAGTATGAATACCTGCTTGGCAGGGGTGTCGTGAGAGCCCAGTAAAATAATGGACACAAAATGGTTAGCATGTAACTGACACTTTGGGAAAGCATCACCAAATTGCCATAATCATTGTCATGAAACAAGTCAATCAGAAAACCTCTGCCATTTTTCCAGCCATAGCAGTGACAGGGGAATGGAATTTGTGCTCAGACCTGACAGTGCCTGGCTTGCCAGGATAATTCAGGATCCTCCAAGACCCACCTCTGGGCGGTTTAAGACTAGTCAGTTGCAGTTTGGCAGTTTTGTGTTGAGGATCCAGGTCATAGAACCCCAGAGGTGATGAGACCGTTGTTCTCTATGGCCCAAGACAGGGTCATGGGAGACCCTGGCCTTAGGGTTGCAGAGGAAAAGCCTCCAGTTTCAGCCTTTATCTCAGGTGTCCTCATCAGAGCAGTTCTTAGTGGCAGAATTTTCAGGACACCAGCCTTGGCCAAAAAGCAAGTTCCAAGGTGAGGATGGAGGATGTGAGTTCAGACATCCCTCAACCAGCAGTGGCAGAGCAGATGGGGGTGCCACTCAGGCACCTCCCAGCCCTGTCTTCCACACATGCTTTCTGGCCTCTTTGGGTTTTAAGTAACAGTATTTTTTCCTTAATCATACTAGAAAAAAGCCCCACAGAGAATGATGATGTCTACACCTGGGTCACCTCTCAGGGTAGGGTGGGGGAAGGGGCAGATAATTCTCCAAGAGAATGAATTTCAGGGGTACCAAAAGCACAAATCCACAAGAATATAATTGCCCCCACCCCACCATTTTATAGAAGAGAAAAGTGGTTGCTCAGAGATGCTAGGTGCCCTGCCCAAAGTCACACAGCCAGTAAGTGGAAAAGGCAGGACTAACACACAGGGTTCTTTTCTTTTCTTTTTTTTTTTTTTTTTTTTTTTTTTTTTTTTTTTTTTTTTTTTTTTTTTTTTTTTTTTTTTTTTTTTTTTTTTTTTTTTTTTTTTTTTTTTTTTTTTTTTTTTTTTTTTTTTTATTTTTTTTTTTTTTTTTTTTTGAGATGGAGTTTCACTCTTAGTGCCCAGGCTAGAGTGCAATGGCGTGATCTTGGCTCACCTCAACCTCCGTCTCCCAGGTTCAAGTGAGTCTCCTGCCTCAGCCTCCCAAGTAGTTGGGATTACAGGCATGCGCCACCATGCCTGGCTAATTTTGTCTTTTGAGTAGAGACAGGGTTTCTCCATGTTGATCGGACTAGTCTGGAACTCCCAACTTCAGGTGATCTGCCCGCCTCAGCCTCCCAAAGTGCTGGGATTACAGGTGTCAGCCACCGTGCCTGGCAACACCCAGAGTTCTGAAGCTTTGAGCTCCGGATGCTTTTCTCATCCCTAGTACTGCTTCTCAGAGGCTAAAGCAAAGTGATCCTTGCTACCTCCAAGACAGCCCCCGCAGCAGAGCACTCTGAGGGGGTCTTTAGTAACGCTGGTGAGGACCTCGATGTGGACAGATGGGGCTTCTACTGCTGCCAATTCCCTCCTGAACTGGCCTGGGTATGGATTCAGAGTTGACAATGGGGCAGGACAAGCAGGGACTCTCCCCTCCCAGTCATCAGCCATCCCATGCCCAGGTGCAAGCTGTCCTGTGTCCTCCCAGCCAGGCAACAGCAGGAGTCCAAACAGGCAATTAATTACTGCCTGGCTGCTGCCGGCTCTCCTCCTCCCTGCTCAGCCGAGTGTGTAATGGAAATGGAACCAAAACAGACTCCCCTGCCCAGAGGGACCCTGGTATGCCCAACAGAGGTTGAGCTCCAGGGAGGAGGACCTGAGACGCGGAGGTGAGTTTATTAACACAATGAACTTCCCTGACCCCTTCTCCGTCACCTTTCCCTGCCTTTTGGCTGCAAAAAGCAGTCTTTCCAGGACTCTGATCCCAAATAATTCCTCCTTGGCGGCCTGAGGATAGTGGCATTGTTGGTATTAATTTTAGATAATATTAATAACAGTGAAGTAGGCAGTGTACTACAGAATTCACAGGCATTGACTCTTCCAATCTTCAAATCAGCCTTTGATGTAATTTTTATGCCCATGTCACCAATGAGAAAGGTGGAGAACCAGAAAGGTGGAATGGAAATGTCTTGATTTCCCTTTACTTTATTTACCGTCACTTTGGAAAAGTGTTTTCTTGCTAGATACTGAATTCTTGGTTGTTCGGATTTTCTCCAGCCAGTACTTTGACTACGTCGCCTTAGCACTTTCTGGTCTCCATTGTTTCTGTTGAGAAGTCACCTGTTAATCTTCTTAGGTTTCCCCAGTATATGATGAGTCATTTTTCTCTTAGTGCTTTTGAAATTTTTCAAAATAATGTAGTGGTCAGAGTACAGGCTCTGGAACCAGACAGACCTATTTAGGTCACTTACTAGTTGTTTGGCCAAGGCAAGTTACTTAACTTCTCTGTGCCTCGGTTTCCTCCTCTGCAAAGTGGTAATGATGGTCATATCTACCTTGTAAGGTCACTGGGACAGTGTTCGATGTGAAGCCCAATCAATGGTAGCTCTGTGTCTTCAGAGGGTAGGTGCTGTTATCCTTGTGCTACTAGTTTACATTAAAATAGTAAATGATTCAGTGTACAAACTACACTCCATGCACATGACAAACATCACAAGTGACTAAGAAACTTTTCTTCAGGAGAACATTCCCCTGGGGGAAAACCAACCAAACAAACAAGAAACTTTTCATCCAGAAGATTTCAGGCCACTTTGAATCCTCTCGCTCTGCCTTCTGCATGCCTTACCAGGTAGCAAGCTCAGCTGAGCATCGTCTTCCGTTCTTTATATTAAGAACATAATGGGAATTTTTATTTATTTCTGGAAGAGCCATTGACATTCTGATGATGAATATTCTTTTATAAAACTTAGACACACTTCCCTGTAAGAGATCCTTAGATGTTCCCCAACCTAGTTAAAAAAAATCATTGCCCCTAGAACTGGGCATGGTAGCTCACACCTGTAATCCCAGCACTTTGGGAGGCCAAGGTGCGTGAGAAACCAGGAGTTTGAGACCAGTCTGGCCAACACAATGAAATCCTGCCTCTACTAAAAAATACAAAAATTAGCCGGGTGTGGTGGTGCGTGCCTGTAATCTCAGCTACTCAGGAGGCTGAGGCAGGAGAATTGCTTAAACCTGGGAGACAGAGGTTTCAGTGAGCTGAGATCATGCCACTGCACTCCAGCCTGGGTGACAGAGTAAGACTCTATCTCAAAAAAAAAAAAAAAAAAAAAAAATCACTGCCCCGGACTGGGGGAAACTCATCCCCCTAGACATCCAGATGGTCAGGCTGGCCAGTGTGTGGCCAAAGAGAAGAGGAAACCCAGTTGAGACTAATGGCATCGAAAAGGCAAGGTACAGACACTAAAATGAGGCAGGAACTGCCCCTCACTCATTCATGGCTTGCTGGGGGTACCCTGTCTTCCCCCAGCCTCTGAGCCCTGGGGAAGGGGGAGCCTAGCTATTTCATTTCTGTAGCCCCTGCACCTGGCAAGGGGCCCAGCACAAAGCAAGAGATTGGTGAATACTGAAAAAAGGAACCAGCAAATGAATGAATGAATGGCATAGCTATTTGGGGAAAGATACCAAGTATAAAGCTATAGAGAAAAGAAGAAAGGAGAAATACAGTGCTGTCCATTCTCAGCTCCTTACACGTGCTGAATAATCTCTACATTCTGCTCTGAACGATCTCAAAAGACATATTGCTAAGTGAAAAAAAAGCTAAGTACACAATAGGGTGTAGAATCCTTTATCTTTGTTTTTAAAAAGTGAAGAGAACAATAAGAATATACATGTGTATTTGCTTATATATTAATAGTTGCACTTGTGGTATACGCAGATGAGAGGCTACTTAAGAAACCAGACACTGGCCTGTAATCCCAGTACATTGGGAGGCTGAGGTGGGTGGACCACTTGAGGTCAGGAGTTCGAGACCAGCCTGGCCAATATGAGGAAACCCCGTCTCTGCTAAAAATACAAAAAATTAGCTGGGCATGGTAGCATGCTGCTGTAATCTCAGCTACTCAGGAGTCTGAGGCAGGAGAATCTCTTGAACCCAGGAGACAGAGGTTGCAGTGAGCTGAGATCACACCACTGCACTCCAGCCTGGGCAACAAGAGTGAAACTTCGTCTCAACAACAAAAACAACAAACCAGTCACTGTGTTTAGGGCCAATCAGAACATGGGTGGATTGGAAAGAATTGTTACAGGGAGACTTTACCCTATATGCACTTTATATATTCTGTAAATTTCTAAATCATGTGAAGTTAAAAAATAAATCAAGTAAAGGAAAACAAAAATATTGAAAATTTCTGCTCCAAGAAAATGTTGAGTAAGATCCACCCTGGCTTGATGGCTGGGGAGGGAAGGGAGTGCACAGTGAATACCTAGTTACAGCCCGCCTTCTCAAGGAGTCAGTATAACTAAGGGCTTGGAGTTCTCCAACCTATTGATCTTGGAGCAGAAAACATTAGCTGAATTCCCAGGGGACTTGAGCTTTCCGAAGTTGTTTCTCTAAATTCCACATCTCTCTTGCTGATAGCCGGTAGCCTCTGCACGCTCCCATGATGGCTGAGGGGTGCAGTTGGTGTGGGCTACGGGGGCTAGAGACGTTAGGAAAGACCTCTTAGAGGGGCTGGAGACCACTCTCGGGTGGAAGGGGAAAAGGAGCCCCAAGGCCTGGATACAAAAGGCAAATGAGGTAACAACAACAACAACAACAAAAAAAAAAGGAGTAAAAGAAAAGGAAGCATTGTCCCTGCTTTCTCCTTGTCACCTCTCTTCAACACCCACCTCCTGAGAAACATCACAATATCCAATATCTTGTAGAGAGACTCTATAAGCCGTGACATTGGGGTAGGTGTAATCCCTCTGACATCAGGATTATATTTGTAATTGACAGATGCAGGCTGGGCGCAGTGGCTCACGCCTGTAATCCCAGCAGTTTGGAAGGCCAAAGCTAGTGGATCACTTGAGGTCAGGAGTTCAAGACCAGCCTGGCCAACATAGTGAAACCCCATCTCCACTAAAAAACTAGAAAAAAAAATTAGCCAGGCATAGTGGCATGTGCCTATAATCCCAGCTACTCGGGAGGCTGAGGCAGGAGAATCACTTGAATCTGGGAGGTAGGGGTTGCAGTGAGCCCAGATAACGCCACTGCACTCTAGCCTAGGTGACGGGGCGAGATCCATCTCAAAAAAGACAAATGCGGAATAGCACAAATGCTTTCAGGGAGCCCTGGACACTGAGAGTCTCAGAACAATGGGCTGGGAGGACGGGATTAGGGGGAAATCTACAGCACCACACCTGTATTCAGAGTTGATTCTGGAGCCAAAGGAAGGAGCCAGCTCATGCATGTGGCTGGCCCAACTCTGAGGGGCTTAGGTGCTGTCCCGGCACAAGAATCTCTCCTTGTCTTTGGGATCTAGACTCAGAGACCCCACAGTAGGAGGCCTGTGTTCTACAGAGGGACACCTTCTATAGGAGGCCTTTGATGAGCACATTCATTTGGCTTTTACACCTGAGACGGCTCCTAACCCTTTGATGACATCCATGCTGATAGACAAAGCAGCCCAGGCTGTAAGTCCCCAAGAAGAAAACCCCATCCCTTGTCTGCAGCTGCAAGGATCAAGGGCAGAGGGAGGTCTCCAGCAGGCTGTACAAAGCTCAAATAACTTTGACCACTGCCCTGGAGGCTGGTGACAGGCTAGTCCAGGCCATGGCCTCCTTTGCCATCAAACACCCATTTCTTAACAGGATTTGCTCATCCTGGGAAGAGACATTTTTCTTTGGCCTGACCTCTCTCAGGGATTCCTGACTCGTGTACCCACCTGCGAGTACTCCCATCCTCTTAGGCTGAATATGGTCAATGTTGGTAAAAGTAAGTACGTATACCAACAGCAATAATAACAAGATTATCAAAGCTGTCATTTACTGTGTTTACTAAAAGGCACAGGACTTTACCCACATTATCTCATTCAATCCTCACAACAACCCTGTGAGGAATGTACTATTATTGACCGATTTATGAATTAAGAAAAGGGCACAGAGAGGTAAAATAGCTTCTCTTGGGTCTCACAGCTGGCAGAGGTAGTGCTGGGATTCAAATCAAAGCAGTCTGATCCTAGGATGGGTTCCATTAATGGCAATGTGACACCAAGCTCTTGCTGGCTTTCTTCCCTGACCAGCCTTTCCTCCCAAACTCCCTGCATCAGATGTGTCTTCTCCTGGATCCCTATAATTGGCTGTGGAACCTCAGAATCATCTCTGATAAGTAGTTTGGCTTTGGTGACAGACAGACATGGGTTTGAGTCTTGACTCTGGCTCTTGTTGCTGTGTGGGCTTGGGGAAGGTGATCCTGCTCTCTGTTTCTTGGTCTCTAGTTGTGTGAAATGATCTGGCAATATCTGGTGGGCTTCTGTCACTGCCTGCCCAGTGCCTGTCCTTACTCTGAGAACTCTCTTCCCACCCCCATCCACAGGGCCATTGTTGAGTTGCCACAGTCTTATATGACATTGACACTGACATTGACTCTGACTGTTAGACTGTGGCAACCCAGTGATTGCATGGTTTTTTGTTTTTGTTTTGTTTTTGAGACAGAGTCTCACTCTATTGCCCGGGCTGGAGTTCTGTGGCGCGATCTTGGCAGAGGCAACCTCCGCCTCCTTGGTTCAAGCAATTTTCCTGCCTCAGTCTCCCGAATCGCTAAGATTACAGCCATGTACCACCATGCACGGCAAATTTTTTGTGTTTTTAGTAGAGATGGGGTTTCACCATATTGGCCAGGCTGGTCTGAAACTCCTGACCTCAGGTGATCTGCCTACCTCAGACTCCCAAAGTTCTGGGATTACAGGTGTGAACCACTGCACCCAGCTGATGATTGCAAGTTTACTGGAGTTGGGGGAGGGGGGCGGTGCTTGATTTGAGCTGGCCAAAATCCTTCCCCTGGACTTTTCAAGCCAAGCTTATGACAAACAGCCAGTTCCACTCCAGCAGTAATAACTATGAGATGGGAGGCTTGGGGGCGGCTAGCGTCATGTTTACTTCAATATGGAAGAAGTTCACAGCAAAAGAATGGATGACATGCTGAGAGCACAGAAGTGAAAAGAGAGGGGTCTCTGGTCCTGGCTTTCCTGAGGCCATGCTCCTGAGGTCTGCCCCTCCTACTGTTACCTGAGACCACAGCATTCTTCCCGTAATGTCCTGTTGGACCTATGCTAGTGGCTGAGGTTGAAGATAAGATGAGATAATACATCAGGGGCACTTAGTACATTAGATGGAGAAAGTAAGTCCTCAATGAGTGGTAACTGCTATGACTTTTTTTTTTTTTTGAAACAGAGTCTGGCTCTGTCATCCTGGCTGGAGTGCAGTGGTTTGATCTCAGTTCACTGCAGCCTCTGCCTCCTGGGTTCAAGTGATTTTCCCGTCTCAGCCTCCCATGTCACTAGGACTACAGGCACCTGGCACCATACCTGGCTAATTTTGTATTTTTAGTAGAGACAGGGTTTTGCCATGTTGGCCAGGCTTGTCTCGAGCTCCTGACCTCAGGTGATCCACCTACCTCGGCCTCCCAAAGTGCTGGGGTTACAGGTGTGAGCCACCAAGCCCAGCCTATTATGACTATTATTAAGACAGTACAAGCCTGGGCAACATAGCAAGACATCCATCTCTACAGAAAAATTTTTAAAAAATTAGCCGGGTGGAGTGGTGGACACCTGTGGTCTCAGCTGCTTGAGAGGTTGAAGTGAGAGGATTGCTGGAACCCGGGAGGTGGGAGCTGCAGTGAGCTGTGATCGCACCACTGCGCTCCAGCGTAGGTGATGGAACGAGACCCTGTCTCAAAAGAACAAAAGAGCACAGACTCAGCTCCAATTCACATCCTGAGAAGTAGTCAATGGAAGGAGAGAAGATTAAATTATATGTTCTGTTTGCCACTGTGAGCTGTGAGTCCAGGAAGGCTCCTTGGGAGGAACGAGGGGCTTGAGAAGAGGGTGGAAGGCAACTTGGCAGGGGCTGGAATGGGAGACAGTTTGCTGAAGCGGAGGGCTGGACTCAGACCCAACTCCCCTGCTCCAGGGCCTTGGAGGCCAGGCCTCCAAGGGGTACTCAGCATCTCTATGACAGCGTTCCTCGCTGTCAGCGCGGCGGTTTGTCCACAGGCTCGTGGACAGCCTCCTTTATAGCAGCCTTTTGCTGAGCACCAGGATAGAAGGATGAGAAAGACATCAGCCACACCTTCATGGATGTATAACATGCCAGGGCAAAGCACAGAGGGTGGCAGGAAGACATAGGAGGGGCATACTCAAAACTTGGGGAATCAAAGAGGGCTTCCTGGATGGAGTGACATCTAAGCGATGACCTAGGAATGAATGAGGATAGTAGCTAATATCCCTGAAGGATAGATTGCATGTGAGGTGTTTTAGATGCTTTGTGTCCTTGAATGTAATCCTCTCTGCCACCTCGAGAGGGAGGACTGATTATGTCCATTGAGCAGATGAGGAAACTGGAGCTCTGCTGGGTGAAGTGCTTCCTGGTCACACAGCTACAAAGTGGTGGAGCCTGGATTTGAGTTCAGCTCTGCCTGCTTTACATTGCATGTTCTGAACCACAGAAACGAGAGTAAATAAGAGTCAGGGTGGGAAGCAGATCATCCCTGCAGCTGGAACTAGGACGATCCATTTGAGATGCTGGATAGGAGGCTGCTGAAGCAGGCAGGGGCTAGGACATACCAGGCCTTGCAGGCTGGGTGCGGGGGGAGTTTGCGCTTCATCCTGGGGGCAGCTGGATGATGGAAGAGGCCAGGGCTGGCTCTAGAACTCTACCAGGTAAGCATCCTGCCCACAGATGCAGGCTGGAATACCAGTGCATGGGCCTGTGGCTCATGTGCCCTGAGTAACAGGCTGCCCCCTGAGTCTCTCCTGCCTGTTGCAGCCCCCCTCTTGGCCAGGCGCTGGAGGAAAGGAGCCCAAGGACTCAGGCCCTCTTCATCTGGAGCGGGGAGCGAGCTGAGGATTCTCAGCCAATCATCAAGCTGTCCCTAAATTAGCTGTAATCACCCCTGATTGCTCCTTTGTCGCTGGGCTGGCTCTCAGAGCCACTTCCATCTGAGGCTGTGGGGAGGGACCCTTCAGATCAATGTGCAATGTTGGTTTCCTATTTTAGAATAAACACTTGTGGTGGGGGGCTGGGTACCTCCTGAGCACTCAGAGATCCAAAAGACAGGCACAGATGAGTGTGGGGGTGAACAGAACCAGTCCCCACAGTGGCCAGGACTTGACAGCTGGTGAGGCACTTCTCTGACCCTTGAGGCAGGATCCTATCCCTATTTGACAAATGAGTAACAGGCTGAGAGAGAGGGGTTAGTGTATGTAATCACAGAGTGCAGGCAGTAGAGCTAAGGAACGTTTCATCCATTCATTCACTTGCCAAATATGTATTGAGAACCTGCTATATGTCAGGCACTGTGCTAGGTGTTCAATATAAACCCAGAACTTTTCTGATCATGACAATGATAAAAATAGCCAGAGTTTATTGAGCATTTACTATGTGCCAGGTGCTCCACTACCTACATTCCATGTGATGTCTCATCAATCCCCCCAACAGCACTGTGAAGTGGAGTGAAGCAGGCACACATATGGGGAAGGAAGCATTTCTCTCTGTCTCCATCCCAAAGGTTGGCATATGCCAAAGGTGACTCACAAATAGTGGCATTTGAAGGAGACAGGAACTGAAGAGCTGAGGGGGTGAGAGAGAGGGTCCAAAGAGGAGGGGTGACCTCAAGGTGGTGACCACATGGTGACTACAGGGGACCCAATCAAGGAACTCACCCTGCAGAGGGTGGGAAGCCCAGGGGACGTGAGTAGGCACAGCCACAGATTCACTGTATTGGGAGATCCAACTTAACACAAGTAAAAGCCTCCTCTACACTTTCCTTTGAATGCCCGTGTGCAGCTCCCAGCTCTGACCCGTTTAACAATGAATGCCCCACCCCTTCCTCCCCGTCCTGGGGCAGGGTTCTAGGGTGATCATTTTTATCCCCATTTAATAGATGAGTAAACTGAAGCAGAGAGTCACCTCCCCAGGGTCACTCAACCAGCAGTGTCAGAGTTGACTCCAGAGCTGAACCCTGAAGCAACATCCCCCTCAGGCTGGTCCTGTGGTCATGAGTCTAGCCTGGGGACCCCTCGATACCTGCAGGCAGTGAATGAAACAACCTCAGCCCCTCACTGAGAAACAGCAAGCCCCTCCCCCTCCTGCATCTCACCCTCCCCACGGCCCAGCTCCGCTCAGAGCTATTAACCAGGTCACGCTGGCTTGTCCCAGTCCAACAGTTCCCTTAATTGCCTTTTTATAGCACGTCGTACAACTGTTCATTACGCTGTCATATTTCCCCTCGAAGGCAGCAGTGGGGGAGCCAAACTGAGGATGGGGACCCACCCAGGTGGCAGGGGCTGTGTGTGGGGCACCAATGTGTGAAGCTTATTTTCTACTTGGTCAGAACGAATTAAATGTGTGCTTCTCACACTTGGGTAATGCAGGAACCACGTTTAAAGGGAAAAAAAAAGTCACAGCCCCCTCGTCAACAATTGACAAATCATCTTTATTACAATTTTTTAAAAATACGTACAGACAGAAAGCTAGGTATCAACTCCTTATCCTTTTAGCTCTACACAATTGGAAAAGCAGAGGCAATATACCAATGCAGCACAAACAAAGCCACAACATCAGACATTTCCAAAGAACGCGAATAATTTAACGTGATGGATAGTGTGTGGCTGAAATGAAATCGCACTTGCACAGTGAATATGGTTCAGCATTTAGCCCCCCTCTGTTCTTTTGTCATAAGGCACATGACAGTTAAAGCAGTATTTGGTCATCTAGGAGACCTAGAATCTGCTGGTAGGTTTTTTATATATAATATAATGTAAAATTGGCTGGGTGTGGTGGCTCATGCCTGTAAATCCCAGCACTTTGGGAGGCTGAGGCATGCGCATCACTGCAGGTCAGGAGTTTGAGATCAGCCTGGCCAATATGGTGAAACCCCATCTCTACTAAAAATCCAAAAATTAGCCAGGCATGGTGGTGTACACCTGTAATCCCAGCTACTCAGGAGGCTGAGACAGAAGAATCACTGGATCGCAGGAGGCGGAGGTTGCAGTGAGCCGAGATCACGCCACTGCACTCCAGCCTGGGCAACAGAGTGATTCTGTCTCAAAAAAAAAAAGAAAAGATATAATATAATATAAAATTAGCCAATTCTGAGAGAGAATTAATTGGTTAATTTTATAACCAATTCTCACACCCTAGGTTGAGAAACAATAAATGTCCCAGGAGCTTTTTTTTCTTTAAGACACAATCTTGCTCTGTTGCCCAGGCAACGTCCGCCTCCGGGGTTCAAGCAATTCTTATGCCTTAGCCTCTTGAGTAGCTGGGACTACAGGCACACGTCACCAATTTTTGCATTTTTAGTAGAGACAGGGTTTCGCCATGTTGGCCAGGCTGGTCTCAAACTCCTGACCTCAGGTGATCCGCCTGCCTTGGCCTCCCAAAGTACTGGAATTATAGATGTGAGCCGCTGTGCTGGACCAATCATTTATCAGCTGTGCAGGTCTAAGCCATCCTGTGGGGAAAAGCCACGCGTTCTTGGGGCTGGCAAGCCAGGACACAGAGCCCAGACCAGTAAGGCCAGATCTCACCCAGACTTTAGTGAAATCCACAAGGTCTTCTGAGAGAAGAGCACCTACTCTGTACCTGGCCCTATGCCTCCCACCTCCCTGTCCCAGGATTTGCCTATGTAGTCAGGAGGGAGACAGGGGTGCCCCAGAGTAGATGTATATACAAGTCAGTGCAGAGAGAATGCCTGGGAACTGACACAGAGAGATGTTTGGCCAGGGGGAGCCAGGTCTGGATCACAGTTCTTCCCTGGAGCCCAGAGACCCAAGCCCTGCCCTGCAGACTCACCAACAGTGCTGAGGTGATAAGGACAGCTCATCCTGTGTTCGACTCCTGAATCTGTCACTATCTAGCTGTGAGACCATGGGCAAGTCGCTTAACCTCTTTGCACTGCAGGGTCCTCACCTATGAAGCAAACATAAAACCAACCCAATGGTGTGAGGCTTGTCCATGCTGGTGTGACCCAGGGAATGCACTTAGCCTAGAACCTAGCAAAGAAGAAGCATTTGGTAAATGTTAACTTCGGTATCTTACCCCATTCCAGCTTTCAACAGAATTCGAAGAGAAAAACACATCTAGATTGGGTTTTTAGGCTGGAGGCCATGGACTCACCACAGGTGGGCTTAGGGGCTTGAAAGCTTGTGCAACATTGTGTGTGTGTTTCTAGAAGAAGAATCTGCAGCCTCACCAGATGTCCACGGGGGCTGTGACCTAGAAAACTCTTTGGTCTCTGAGCTAGGTCAGGGCTGGCAGAAGCACTCAGTCTCAGTTCAGGCTGCCATGATAAACTAACATAGCCTGAGTGATTTAAGCAACAGAAACTCATTTTCTAACAATTCTGGAGGCTGGAAGCCCCAGGTCACAGTGCTGGACCAACCTCACTTCCGCAGGATTCGTTTCTAGGGAGGGCTCTCTTCCTGCCTTCTCCCTGAGTCATCACGTGGCAGAAGGAGAGAGAGAAAGAGGAGAGAGGATGCTTTATTGTCTCTTCTTATAAGAACACTGATCCTATCAGATTGGCACCCCACCCTTTTCACTGCATTTAACTCTACTTCTGTAGAAGCATCTCCAAATATAGTCACATTGGTGGTGAGGGCTTCAACATATGGATCTGGGGGTCACAATTCAATCCATAGCACTCAGTGAGATAGATTATTCTAGATCTGGGTACAAGCAAGTTTTGACCAGCAAAGGCTGACCCTTGAGGTTTCTAACTAAAGCAAGGACCCCCTGCAGTTCACCTGGCCCCAGTGATCATCAGTCCTCCCAACTGTCCCCTTCCCTGCTTGTGCCCATTCAGTTATCCATTCCCCGTGTCCATTCCTGCAGGCCCTGCCTCCAGCTCCTGAGATGACAGTGGGCTAGTCTCAGAATTGTGAGAATTTAAGGAAACAGTCCTGAGAGTGCACTTTCGACAGTGCCTGGCACAGAGAGGGCACTCAGCAAAGGCAAGCTCTGTACCTGGAGAGTATAGGAGGTCAGACACACGGCCCCTTCGCACTGTTGGAGTCCAGGGTCCCTGTCCCAGGGTTCACTAGAATCAGAGCCCCCACTATAGCTCTCTCTCCCGGTTATAACCAGTGACCCACAGATTCCTAGAGACCTAGAATCTGCTGGTAGGTGCTGAGTGTTCTTGCAAGGAGTCCCTGAATCTGCGTGTGCACTCCAAGCCCTAGATGAACAAAAATCACATCCTATACACCTATGTAGGACTGACTTTCAACTACGTAAAAGATGATGTGAGCATAAAAGACAGAAGAGCTACAGTATTTGTAATTCAGAGCTGGACTTTGGCTGTTGTGTGTTTCTTGGGAGGGGAAAATGGTTTTGTGACATTGGCTTAAGTCATCTCCATGAATGAGTGTTTACTGTGTGTTGCGGACCCAGTGACGGATAAGGCTGACATGCTCCCTGCTTCCCAGCATAACTGGAGCTGTGTTCTCAGAAAAGGACAGGAACCATTGGTCTAACCCACCAAGCCAGGTCCAGGGCTCCTCCTTCAGTTCCAGGAAGCTTCTGGTTTTAAAGGCTGCTGAGGGCAAGACCTGGGTCCTCATGCCTCCTGCTCTCTGACCCATGCTCAGAGCTGTCAGCCCAGAAAGTATGAACCTGGAACCCCAGAAGTCATGAAATGCAGCCTCCCTTACCCTGAGGGAAGACTTCTCTGGACATTGTCTCTGATAGGCCATCCGGCCTCTGCCTAGACACCTCTGGAGATGGGATGCTCACTACGTGTGCAAGGAAAACTGCTACTATCTATACAGTCACGAAAGTATTTTAGTATGTCTTACCCTGAGCTCACAGGGGCAGCACCTACACGGTCCACGCCGCCACCTGATTTGACCCTGAAGGGAGAAGTACCAGGGTCTTTGTTCCATGTATGGGCCCCCACCTGTCACCTCAGCCTTGCTGCCCTCTCCTCCCTTGTGCCCAGGGACACAGCATCAGGAAATCGGGCTTTGGTTTGGGGGAAGGTGAACTTGGCTCCCTCCAGCTGTAGGGAAACTTCACCAATGTCCCAGCCCCAGGATACTTGGGGGTGGGAGTGGTTTATGAAGCCAGTGCCTGTCCCCTCAGCAGGAAAAGCCTCACAAGGCAGACTTTGCTCTGGAAAAGGAGGGCTCTGAGCCACAGGGGAGGGGGAGGGGGTCTATCTGTGATCATTCAGCCCCGAAATGATGCTCATGATGTTGGCTTTCCAGGCCATTAATTCAAGGGCTCCATGCCCCCCTTCCCCCAACTTGCTGTCTGCTCTGGGAGATAAGCCCAGTTCTATTTAACCCTATTTACTCCCCCAAAGTTTCTGTTAGCCAGGCATTTAACCCCCTGGGCACTGAGGCATCAAAGACAGAGAGATTGAGCTCATGCGTCAGGAGGGGTTGTGTGCATTTCACTTGAGCCCTGGCATCAGGGAATCTGATCCAGGTCCTTTCTGATCCACAATCCTGATCCAGTAGTCCATCCTTCACAGGGCTCTGCTGAAGTCCTGAGAGAAGGTAGAGACACCCCAGGTTGGGTATCAATAGCGCCTGCTATTTCTCCACATACCCTCTCCGTCCCTAATTTCTTAGTCACAAGATCTGGGCTCTGGCATTGGCAAAAGAGGAAGGCTGTGGCATCTCTGCCTCTTTTGTGTCCCACTGGCTGGTGGCTGCGTCCGGCATGGCCTGCTTCCATCTCCCTCTCCCTACTTGGTCCTTTTTATATCTCCCCTGCCCCTTTCTGCCCTTTGTTCGCTCCTCTTTTCCCTTCAGTGATCACGCAAGAGTAGTCCTGTTGGTCTCAGTGTGACTTTGTGTGTGTGTGTGTGTGTGTGTGTGTGATTTCTTGTGTGCGGGGGCTTGTGTGTATGTGTGTGTTTACCTGTCCTTGCACTGCTGTATGTCTTAGCCTGTTATCCAGGTGCCTCTGTCCATGCAGAGGGACTCACCAGTGTCTGTTCTGATTCCTTTGTGTGGCAGGCAGTCTGGGTACAAATCTTGCATGTGTCTGTCTGTGTGCTGGCCTGTCCTTGCTCTGTCAATGTCCTAGAATGCTCTGTTCAATCTACTAGAATCTGTATGTTATCCTCATGTCTTTGTATATCTATCCATCGGCTTGTCATGCTCTGTGTGAATGCATGTATGTGCTGTGCTTCAACTCAGGGACTGGCCTGTTGCAAAATCCTCTCCTAGGGGACCCCTCTAGAGGAGCTATTTGTGAGAATTTGGAGGTCGATGGCTTCACCAGATCAAAGCCCAGCTCACTACCAGCAAGGGAAGTCATCCTATTGGTCCCCTGGACTCTGCCCTCTGCCCTGCTCCTGACCTCCATTCCCTTCTCTCCAGGTCAGCTCAGGACTGCGAGGAGTAGGAGCAGAGAGTCACAGGGCAGAAACAGAAGAGTGTACATTCCAGCTCACTCAACTCCCAGATCAATCGCAGGCTTTTTCTTGTGCACTCCTATTCCTCCCACCCCCAATAACGAGAACTGACCATTGAGTATAGTAACTACAACAATAATAAAATAATTGCTATCACACATTGGGCATGCAGCATGTATTAAGCATTTCATATTCAAGATCTCATTGAATTTTCTCAATAATTCTATAACATTCTAAAGGATGTTATTCTTATTTTCATATTTTAGAGATGAGGAAATGGAAGCTAGGAGAGGTTAAAGAAGTAGTCAATGTCACAGAGCTGGGGATGGGGTAGAATTATTCAATAAAGTGTGGGTTGCTTGAGAACTTGACACACCTGCCTTTCACCTGGGAAGAGGCATTTATTACAAACAGCAGGAAGAGAGGGAAATATGGGAGTTCCTTTCCCAACTTTTGGCATCTAATTGTAGCCAGGGGGATTAGAATCTGATTTTGAATTTCATCTCTTTGGGCAGTGAGGTGGCCAAATACCAAACGGCAACCAGGGAGAGAAGATGAGGTAGTGCAGGGAAAGGCATCCTGGAGAGAGTCTCAGGATTCCTGGGGTTCTTGCCTGGCTTTCACCTGGATTCTGTGTGACCTTGGGCAGGACACTTCCCTGCTCAGGCCTGAGTTCACTTGTCTGTGAAACTAGGTTAAATGTGAGGCTCTGTTGGGATGTTTGGGGAGGTTTAAATATTGCAGAAAGGAAAATTGGACCGAGGGCTTTCTAAGGTCCTAGACCCAAGAATTGGAGTGGGGAGCATAGGAAGACACCATTCTGTGTCATCTTGACAATTCCTGGAATAGCCAAAATAGAGTCTCATGCACAGAAAGGGCTGTGAAAAGGTTCACTGAATGAAAGAATAAATGACCCCATCTCTCACTGATGAAAACACATCACAGCCTACCTTGGGTCCTACAGCAAAGAACACCATAAAGGAAAAGAAAAGTAAGCACTTTAGACTCACTTGTCAGAGAAGGCATCAGTGGTCATCTTAAGGTCTGGGTGAGATGGGGTGGAGGAGGCACTAGGGAACCCTACAAGACCCAGACTTTGCCCAGATCATCTCACGTGGGCCAAAGAATTTCACCAAGAACAGAAGGGGAGAAGATGGTAAGTAGGATGTGGAGGTCTTTGTCTATAGGAATCTGTAGGGAAAATTCTCTCTCTCTCTTTCCTGTATCTGTGAATTGGGGTGGACCGAGGGTCTCTGTACAGGGCAAATTTCGGATGGGGAATCACTTCTATTTCAAAGCCTCCTTGGAGGAGAGGATCTCTGTGTTTGGAGGAAGAATCTCTTTACTGTCTTTGTTCTGGGTCTTATCACTTGGTGTGTCTGCATTTGGAGGAGGGTTCTATGGAGAGGCTTTTTGTTTTGTTGTGTTCATTTTTTGGTCTTAGTAGCTAGTGGCTAAGAAGACAGTTTCTGTCCTGGTTTCCACCAGGCAGGAGTTAGGGCTTTCCAGAGCTTCTGGGGAAATTAAGGGGGTACCTGGGGAGAGGTTAGGAGCATCTCTGTCCAATGTGGTGGAGCTTCCCTATCTGGAGAGAAGCCTCCTCCGGGAGACTGGGAGGTGCTTGGGTGGGAGGAGGTGGCAGGAGGTGGGAGGGTGTAGAGAGGGAAGTCTTGTCCTGGGCAGCTCCAACTCTCTGCTCAAAGCCCTCGGGCTGCCCTACTTGTGCGCTGACGTGAGCTAATCTAGAAATACTGCAGCGAAGGAGTGAACTGGGGTTCCCAGGGAGAAAGGGCCTCGGGAGACGGGAGATTGGGAGCCCCTTCCTTTTTTGTTTCCTTTGGTTTCTCTGTCTGCCCCTGCCCCCACTTCCAGTCACAGCCGCTACATCTCCATTCAGGCTGGACTGCCAGGTGGAGCCCTGCGGTTTACTGTTCCGGAGGAGTCCTCTGTCAGCATCTCACTTGGGGACCTACACTGCGACCCATTCAGAGCAGCGGACCATCATGGAGACTACTACAAAGGAACTCACACAGGAACAAACGCAGGCAACCCCATTCGGGAACACATACGCACGCAATCCAACGCACCAGCTCCGGCACACAGACTCGAATGCGGACAAAACCACACAGACACAGAATGCACGCAGTTACCAAATCTCACATTTGGAGGCCACACTGATCCAGCTTCAAACAGTGTCTAATAGAGCATCAGTCTTTGTCTCTGGATCTCCCCCTTACTCGAGCTCGCACACCCCAATCAACAGAAACAGCCCAGGCTCTCACCGCCTGCAGACGGCCGCCGTCGGAGCAGGGACCCAGCGCTCCGCGAGCCTCGGCTTCCTCCACCCCACTGCGCCGCGAGCCCTCTCAGCTTGGGCATTTGCAGACCTACTAGGAGGCTGCCAAGAGGTGTCCTCATAGAGTCCTGCCTTCTTCCATACCCCCCAAACGAAAAGAAAGCGAAAAGCCAACCTTCCATTCTGCACACATTTGGAGAGTGGTTGGTGGCGAGCGACCTGCACAATCGCTTCCCTCGCGGCATCCCTGGACAGGCGGAGAGAGGCCGGATGACCGAGCCCGAGGCTGAGCTTCCTTGGGAGCGATCCATGCCAACCACTTCTACCTTCAAGGGGGACTCGCGGCCAGGTTTAAGCGCGAAGGATGCGTACCAGGGAAGCTGACTTCTAGACGACCCGCTCCGCCTGAGACGGGCAGCTCAGTCCTGCGGGCTTTCGGGGTGCCCAGACCAGTCCTTAGCCAGAGGATCTGGAACTGCACAGCTCTGGGACTCTGGAGGGGGTGGTCCGGGGGCGGGAGGCTGCAAGCATTAGTCCACGCCGGCTCCCTCCCTCCCTGCGGAGGCGGCGAGGTGGGAAGGGCCAGGATGAGAGCTTAGCCCCTCCCCTAGAAATGCAGCACTTCGCCCCCCTCACCACCCCTGCCTTCGGCGCTCCCTCTTTCACGCGCTCACTCCCGACTCCTTCCCAAGGGCACCCTTCTCCTGCCCCCAGCTCACGTCTGAATCCTTCGGCACCCCCTTTCTCTCCTAGCCCCTTCCTCATATCCCCTGCCTCCGGGTATTTCCTCTCTCCAACCCCCCCACCCACTCACCGCCTGATTCCGAGGGGCGGGAGCGCATTGGGCCGCGCACGGGTGGGGGCGCCGCGCCAGCTTCGCGTAGCTGCTCTGACGCCGCTACCGCCGCCGCTGCCGCCGCCCTCCGCAGCCCAGCCCGCGCCCCACGGCAGCTCCGCAGTGCACTAGCCACCGCCGCCGCCGCCGCCGCTCCGCCAGACCTGCTGCCAGCTTGCCCGGTCCAGCCCTGAGCGAGCCTCGAACGCCAGCCGAGAGGGTCATGAGCCAGAGAGCCCCGCGGCGCTGCGGGGAGAGCAAGCGGAGATAGCGGTTTTGCGCCCCCCGGCCCTCGCGGTCTTGCATCGCGTCCCCCGCATCCTCGGGTCTTTCTGTCCTTTCCGCCGTCCCCACCGCCGCCATGGCCACCTTGCTCCGCAGCAAGCTGTCCAACGTGGCCACGTCCGTGTCCAACAAGTCCCAAGCCAAGGTGAGCGGCATGTTCGCCAGGATGGGTTTTCAGGCGGCCACGGATGAGGAGGCGGTGGGCTTCGCGCACTGCGACGACCTCGACTTTGAGCACCGCCAGGGCCTGCAGATGGACATCCTGAAAGCCGAGGGCGAGCCCTGCGGGGACGAGGGCGCTGAACCGCCCGTCGAGGGAGACATCCATTATCAGCGCGGCAGCGGCGCTCCGCTGCCGCCCTCGGGCTCCAAGGACCAGGTGGGAGCTGGTGGTGAGTTCGGGGGCCACGACAAGCCCAAGATCACGGCGTGGGAGGCAGGCTGGAACGTGACCAACGCCATCCAGGTGAGCGGGGGATTCCCAGTTCTGCCTGCCCTCCCCCTTCCTAGCTCAGGGAGCCAGACTCTGCTCCCAACAGAGGTCCCGTGATCTCGGCCTCGAGACCCCCTCCTGTACCCAGGTATCTCCGTTTCTCCATCCCTCCCAGCCCTGCTCGGGGACCTACGCCCCCAGGCGGTGTCTCCCGCCCTAACGGACAGTCCCTCCCACGGCACCAGCTGCAAGACCGCTATGCTGAGATTCGGTCTAAAACACCTGTCCCGAGATACTGAAAAAGTGAAGGAAATAGGGGGAGGGTGAGGGCAGGGATGAGGGAGAAAGAAAATCAGGATTGGAGGGCACGGTATGGCCTTGGACTCTGGAATGGATTCACGCATGCATTTTTGGGAGGAAAGAAGAAGGGGAAATCGCTGAGCTGGGAGTCTCCTCCCCCCGCATACACGCAGAGACACGCACACGTACACAGGCAGGCACACCGAAAGCCCACAGCCCCCCTTCCCACGAACAAACGTGCAGGCAGGCAAAGGCGCACGACATGGATCTATATATAGACCACAGTACTATCCCCAAATGTACCTGCGTATACCCCTACATCTCCACGAACAAAAGCATGTACCTGCACATACCAAACACACGAATACTCGCTTGAACATATGCACTCACACACATGTACAGACGCATGCAGACAGGAACCAGCCTGCTCCCTCAGGTGCGGCCCTGTTGGAGACATACAGGTGTACACCCACGAATGCACACACATGCTCCCAACAAGCACATTTAGTCCGCAAGAATCCCGCATTACCTGCGCACAGGCTGGCCCCTCTCGCCCGAAATCCCGGCTGCACCGCAAAGAGGAAGCCGGCTCCTTCGCGGGTGACGGGTGACGCTGGCAAAGCCCTCTCCGAAGGCTAAGAATGGCCCCTGCTCTCTAGGCCCGCGCCTCTCCCCTTGTTCCCAACCCCCTACTCCCCACCAGGCGGCGCAGGACTCCTCCACCCGGAGCAGGTTTGGAGTATCGGCAACGACCTCGGAGCTAGCAGGGGCTGGCAGGCCGCGGTTTTCTGGGCCAAAGGAGACTTCAGCTCTAGGCATCCCCGAACCCTTACAGCTTGGCCCCGCGGGGTCCCTGGAGCGCATTATCACGGGGGCCGCGGAAGGCAGGTTTTCTGGGAGCAGGAGGCCTCCCCGGGACGGGTGCTCGACGTCTTGGGCTCAGCAGGACTCCACCGCGCCCTGCACACCAGATGGCCTGACACAAGGCGCTTTCCGCTCCGGGGCGCGGGAAGACCACCTTGCTGGACCACTGACCGGGGGCTGCTCCCGCCTTCGCTGTAGCCCGCGCCTTTCTGGGGCGTCTTTCAAGTCTCCGTTTGGTAGACCCCGAGAGAGGCCAGGGCAGGAGGCTGGAGGCTTGCAGGCCTCCAGGACCCCGGATTTCGTTAGTTCTTAGTCCCCATGTGGACTCTAAACCCTACAGCCCTGTCCGCCCGATCCTGAAGCTTTTGGTTCTAGACTCCCGCTCGGCTCGGCTTTCCGACCTCGCAGGTGCCTTCCCGCCAGGCTCCTCCTCCTGCTTCCCTCCGCCGCCTCCGCTTAGTCCCCTTCCTTAGGTCTCGCCTTCGCCCCACTCTAACTCCAGCCTTGTCCTAAAACTCTCAATTTCCAACCCTGCCTCATCCTCCCCGAGCCCTGTTCCCCAAAGCATCTTCACATTGTCTCTGTTCTGGCCTCCCAGATGCTTCGCCCACCTTTAGCCCCTCTCCCTCTCCACCCTGTCTCCTTCTCCCTCCCACTGCCGCCGTTAATGTTTCCTCCTCTGGTTTGAGCCTGAGACTCCCGAGTTTCCCTCTTTAGTTCCTGCTCCCCCCATTCCAGCCCTACCATAAATCCTGTGCCTACTCTTCCAAGTGGCTCAGGCCCAGCTCGCTACCTTTCTTAGCGCCCCTTTCCGACCACGCTTCCTCCTGCCCCTTCTCATCACCTCCCCGCACTCCTCATTCTGGTTCTGTCCCCAGAAACCATCCCGAAGTATCCCTGCTTTCCCCTTCCCTTCTGAGGCTTCTTCCTATTCTCAACCCTCTCCCACCCTAGCCCTCTCGCTATCGCCAGCCATCACCGCAGCTTTCCTTCTCAGATCCGTCCATACATCCCTCCCTCTCCACCTCTAGCTCGACACCCGGGCTCTCGGTTAGCTCACCTACATCTCCACCGCAGCCTGCCCTAAACCCCTCCTCCCCGGCGGCTCGGACCCAATTCTCAGAGTCCTTAGCGCCCCCTTCGGGCCACAGCGTTAAGCCACGCCCCCCCAGGCCCCCCTTGGGTTTCGGAGTTCGCTGAGCGTCGGCGTCTGGTTGCCTCTCCGCCCCACAGGGCATGTTCGTGCTGGGCCTACCCTACGCCATCCTGCACGGCGGCTACCTCGGCTTGTTCCTCATCATCTTCGCCGCCGTGGTGTGCTGCTACACTGGCAAGATCCTCATCGCGTGCTTGTACGAGGAGAATGAAGACGGCGAGGTGGTGCGCGTGCGGGACTCCTACGTGGCCATCGCCAACGCCTGCTGCGCCCCGCGTTTCCCCACGCTGGGCGGCCGCGTGGTGAATGTGGCGCAGATCATCGAGCTGGTGATGACGTGCATCCTGTACGTGGTGGTGAGTGGCAACCTCATGTACAACAGCTTCCCGGGGCTGCCTGTGTCGCAGAAGTCCTGGTCCATCATCGCCACGGCCGTGCTCCTGCCTTGCGCCTTCCTTAAGAACCTCAAGGCCGTGTCCAAGTTCAGTCTGCTATGCACTCTGGCCCACTTTGTCATCAATATCCTGGTCATAGCCTACTGTCTATCGCGGGCACGCGACTGGGCCTGGGAGAAGGTCAAGTTCTACATCGACGTCAAGAAGTTCCCCATCTCCATTGGCATCATAGTGTTCAGCTACACGTCGCAGATCTTCCTGCCTTCCCTGGAGGGCAACATGCAGCAGCCCAGCGAGTTCCACTGCATGATGAACTGGACGCACATCGCCGCCTGCGTCCTCAAGGGCCTCTTCGCACTCGTCGCCTATCTCACCTGGGCCGACGAGACCAAGGAGGTCATCACGGATAACCTGCCCGGCTCCATCCGCGCCGTGGTCAACATCTTTCTGGTGGCCAAGGCGCTGTTGTCCTATCCGCTGCCATTCTTTGCCGCTGTCGAGGTGCTGGAGAAGTCGCTCTTCCAGGAAGGCAGCCGCGCCTTTTTCCCGGCCTGCTACGGCGGCGACGGGCGCCTGAAGTCCTGGGGGCTGACGCTGCGCTGCGCGCTAGTGGTCTTCACGCTGCTCATGGCCATCTATGTGCCGCACTTCGCGCTGCTCATGGGCCTCACCGGCAGCCTCACTGGCGCCGGCCTCTGTTTCTTGTTGCCCAGCCTCTTCCACCTGCGCCTGCTCTGGCGCAAGCTGCTGTGGCACCAAGTCTTCTTCGACGTCGCCATCTTCGTCATTGGCGGCATCTGCAGCGTGTCTGGCTTCGTGCACTCCCTCGAGGGGCTCATCGAGGCCTACCGAACCAACGCGGAGGACTAGCGCGCAAGGGCAACCCCCTGCCGCGCTTCGGCGCCCTCCACCTTTTCCCTTCACCCCGCCCCACCAGCCCGGTGCGCCCTGCCGCCGCGCTTGGGAAGCCAAGCTTTAAACATCTCTGGTTCATAGTTTCTGATTATTCGGGGATGAGGGGGTGGGAGGGGATAGGGATTCACGATCCATCGCGTCTGCGTTTCTGTTGTCCTTTCTTTTCCACAACACCCTGGTTTCGGGGGGAGGCGGGGCGCATTTGCGTGGAGGGTTCTTTGTCCTTCCAAGTGGGGTCCCGACACTTTGGCTCCAGTCACCGAAGGGATTGGGAAGGGAGGGAGAGGGGGCGCAGCTCGCAGGAGTGGAAACTTGACCTTGGGGGGACATTTGACACCCATCCAGTGCTCGGAATCTACAGCGTCCAGCCATTTCCAGCAAGAGCGCTTCCCATTCCGGAGACGTTTCAACCCTGCAGCGGGAAAGGCTGACTGGGAAATCTATTTCGGGTGGGCGATTTCCTTCAATGAAGCCGGGAGGCGAGAAGCCGCGGCGGGGCCAGCTTGCCTGCCGGTTTTAAGGATCCAAACTCATCTTGTGCAATTTATCAGGTGTGGAACTGTTCTACTGTGCGTGTGGTGTGCTCGTGGTGAATAAGATGAAATGTATATCAGAAAAAAAAATCTATCTCTAATTTAGAATGCGGTACATAATTATATCCGCAAATAAAGAGACAAAGGCTTGCGCGGCCTGGTGTCGAGTTCGTGTTCGTACCAGCCGGGATCCCCGCGCGCTGGGAGGCGTGGGAACTGGCTCCAGCCGGCTGAAACCCGAGATGGTGAGCAGCTGTGGTCAAAGGGTCCGGCGAGGGCTCTAGGGAACACAAAGTTTAGTTGGTGTGGAAGAGGCTCCTCAGGTGTGAGGAGAAAGCAGAAGACCGGGAGTGCTGCAGCGCTCCCCTCAGCCACCAGGACGAGGTTTGTTCGAATCTCTCCCCTGAGGCGGGTCCATCTGAGAATTTGGTGGAGGCTCTCAACTTCCAATCTCAAAACAGAGTGGGACGGGGGAGCTTTTATGTATCAGAACCTTATAAATTTGTTCAACCAATATTATAAACAGCCGATCAGGGCTGGGACAGTGTTGGAAACCTGGAGAAAGAAACTCAGCCTCGCCCTCCTGGAGTTTGCAGTCTATTTAGGTGGAGACAGGCAATAAGCAAGGGCAGGCAGAAATCCACAACGTGACTTCATATTGTGAAGAGGGCTATAAAGGAAGTCAGAAGTGGGCTGTGCATTTTGCCAGGCCCCCAGAGCCAGGAGCCAATCTGGCCTGGCAGGAGACATCTCCCACCCAGGAGAACCCCTCCCTGCAATCCAAGCTGGGGTTTGCACAGCCACAGCGAAGAGATCTGACTCTAGAATCAACAGCCTCAAGCTGTAGGATCCCAGTCTCCCCTTGTCTTGGGCAGAGAGTCTGCTAAAGTGTGTGCCTGAATTACCCAAAGGATCTAGTCGTTTTCCGTGCTGATCCCACCCCAGGCGCAGCACCTGCACTGCCTCCAGGAGAACCAGTCCAGAGACTGTTGGGAAAGGTCAGAGTCAGACTTTCTGGATGGGAGCTAGGAGTGCAAGTTGGCAGGGTGGATTCCGGGGTCCTCTCTCACAGCGGAGGCAGAGGCTTCGTTAGGAACGACTTCTCCAAGTACGAATGGTGCACGGGCGGGAAGCCGGGGAGAATGCTAAGTAGTGTACGTGTTCCTCTCCGCCCGCTTGCAAGTGGCCTGTGAGAGGCTAGGTGAAGATTTGCGTGTGGGGTGGGGGAAGCTGCCTCGTGTGTTGTGAGAACCTTGGTAAGTGTGAGTGCGTGTGTGCAGAGCATCCTTGTGGGCGTGCTCCCTAAAGCGCCTGCGACAGAGGTGACCTCACATCCAGTTCAGGCGGCCACAGAACTGGAGTGGGAAGTGGGGAGGGATAAGACCCAGTGCCCTCAGCCATCACTTCGGCTCTAATGCTTTAAACGAGCCATCTGAGAGGTCTGCTACCTTCTGCCTAATTCCCCGTTGTCACTATTGTCACGCATTCAGGATCTTGGACTGACTGAAGGGTCCTCAGTTTCCCGTCTTCCCAAGACCACTTACGTCTCCCAGGCCTGGGGTGAAGGGGCGGAGTAAGGGGCTGATCGTTTATTCCCCTCCCCAACTCCCAAGGCTTCTCAGCAGGTCCACGGACCCTGGGGTACGCTCTGAGTCACTGTGTCCTCAGAAAAACCCCAGACTTCTATAGTGGAAGGGAAGGCGAGGGCGTCACACTGCACCAGCTCTGTCCTTCCCATCTTTAAAAGGACGAAGGAGACACTAGGCAGACTCCGGATGGCGGGCTTTCCTGGATCCGCTCCACTGATCCCAGCTCCAGGTTTTGCGCTCATCTTGTAGCGTCCCTTGTCCTGGAGGGCGAATCCCGAGGGTGGCCAGGGCGGGAGAACTAGCACCCTAGACACCCAAGGAAAACCCGAAACCCTGGTCGGTAGGACGCTGATCCCCGGACTCGCATCCAGGACACTGGGAGAAATGGGAAGGAGGAGTGGATGGGACCCGTCTCTGCACCTCTCATCTCCCGCACCCGTCTACCCCCACCTTCACCATCACTCAAGCTTAAAAGTAGAAGTTGAAAGGAAGAAATCCCAGCTCTCCTCGCAGTGGGCTCGCTGTGCAAGTCCAAGGGAGCAGGTGGTTCCGGCAAGGCTTATTCCGGGGTCAGATTGAGAAGGAGAGGAGGAATCCGCGTCAGCCCCCCAGGGCTCCCGTCAGTTCTTATGGGGCACCCTAGCTGGACGCGCTGCAGACCCTGTAAACTGTCCCCACCTGCGTCCGCAACAGAGGTGTGTAGGTGTACCTGGCCCCTTGCCTTGGGGCCAGGACCTGGAACCACCAAGACCCACGTGCGCCAGAGGAACCCAGAATCGCAATCGCACGGTCCCAAGGCTGCCCTGCGCCGCCCCCCAGTGGTGAGAGCTCAAAATGCTGGCCGAAAGGAGGGATCTCCACCCTAGTCCTAAATGCTTCCTGTGTCCCCACACCCCACCCCCTGCCCAGTTGATAACTATTGCTTCTTTCTAGAGTTTTATTTCAGGTCCTCAACATTACAAAAGTTTTTAGTCGTTTTTCTCCAAACATAGATGGATGCTTACTATTGAACATGTTTTGTTATATGACACCGTCCTATCCCAGGGACTGAGTGCTCCTCACCTAAAGACCTTGTAGGAAGGGAGCCAAACAGGCTCCGTGGGGGCCATCCAGGAAGTGGAGGGAATCCAGGCCTTGCTATTCTAGAGGGGACTTCAGTGGCAAGAGCCAGAGAGAGGCTTTTGTCAAGGAGGGGGCAGTCCTCTAGGTGGGCTCCATCCTCACCATGATTTGAGGGTGTGGTGGGGAGCTCAGTCCTGGACAGCGAAGGATTCATGCATTGCACTGGTTTGACCTCAGAGAGCCAGCCTTGGGTGTCCTTCTCATAGCTCTTTCATTTTTTCCTTTTCAAGATTATGAAGAATTTCTAATGTATAGAAAAGGTGAAAGAATTCTACTCTAAACATACATACACCCACCACCACCTAGACTGAATGATTAACAGTTTATAACACTGTATTTACCCCTTACCTATCAATCTATCCATCCAACAATCTACCTTTAAAAACAATTCAAATGTTGCAGACATCAGCGTATTTCCCTCTCAAATAATAATTATTATTTTTGAGACAGGTCTCGCTCCGAGTCAGTGTGTCACCTTCAGAAAAATCTCAGACTTCTATAGTGGAAGGGAAGGTGCGAGCATCATGCCATACCAGCTCTGTCCTTCCCCTCTTTAAAAGGGAAAAGGACTTGCCCAGGCTGGAGTGCAGTGGTGAGTACACAGCTCACTGCGGTTTTTACTTCCTGGGCTCAAGCAATCTTCCTGCCTCAGCCTCCAGAGTAACTGGCACTACAGGCATAGGCCACCATTCTCAGCTAATTTTTATTTTTTATTTTTTGTAGAGATGGGGTCTCATCATGTTGCCCAGGAGTCTCATCAAACTGCTGGGCTCAAGCGATCCCCCTGTCTTAGCCTCCCAAAGTGCTGGGATTACAGGCATGAGCCACTGTGCCCAGCCACCCCTCCCAAATTTTTAAGCATACAGGACAAGTAACAGTGACATTCAGATAGCTAGCACAGCATCAGTACAGCACTAATCTGAGCCACATTGGAGATCAAGGCAAAAAAAAAAAAAAAAATACCCATCCTTTCTGTACTTCAGATGTTATTTTGTTCATATTATTTTGAACAGTATTGTTCATTTTTGCATTAATTTTGATTTTTAAAAAATACTGCCTTAGCCAGGTGTGGTGGCTCATGTCTGTAATCCCAGCACTTTGGGAGGCTGAGGTGGACAGATCACCAGGTCAGAAGTTCAAGACCAGCCTGGCCAATATGGTGAAACCTTCTCTACTAAAAATACAAAAGTTAGCCAGGCATGGTGGCACACACCTGTAGTCCTAACTACTCAGAAAGCTGAGGCAGGAGAATCACTTAAAGACGGGAGGAGGAGGTTACAGTGAGCTGAGATCATGCCACTGTATTCCAGCCTGGCAACAGAGCGAGCGAGACTCCATCTAAAAAAAACTTTTTAAAATTGCATTAAAATATTATTTATATCGCTTCCTGAATTTTTTGCATCCTCTTAAATCTTGGTACCAAAGAAAATGCCTCACTTGCCTCATGCTAGTCCTGGTCCCGGATATGAGGCTAGGCTTGGGAGATGAGCTCTGCCCCTCTGAGATTTGGATTGAGTCTTTTCAAGAGTCAGACTATAGCTGGTTCCACAGTGATGCTTCGGGCACCATCTCTGCCAGTTGTGGAGTCCAGGAGGGCGTGGTGACGGCAGGGCCTCTGACCAGGGACACCCAGCAGGATGGTCCAGCAGAGTCACATAGGGGGCTGAGTGGAGGGAGCTTTATGATTCCAGATGCTTCTGGCAACCCTCTTGGGGTGGGATGGAAACAATGTGAAAAGACTAAGAATGGCTGGGCGCGGTGGCTCACGCCTATAATCCTAGCACTTTAGGAAGCCGAGGCAGGTGGATCACTTGAGGTCAGGAGTTCGAGACAAGCCTGGCTAACACAGTGAAACCCCATCTCTTCTAAAAATCTAAAAATACAAAATTAGCTGGATGTGGTGGCACATGCCTGTAATCTCAGTTACTTGGGAGACTGAGGCAGGAGAATCGCTCGAACCTGGGAGGCAGAGATTGCGGTGAGCCGAGATTGTGCCATTGCATTCCAGCCTGGGCAACAAAAGCAAAAAACTCCGTCTCAAAGAAAAGAAAAAAAAAGAAAGAAAAAGAAAAGACTGAGGTGCTGTAGAGGGGTTGGTGGTGTCTAGAAAGGAAGGAGGTGGAGCTAGAAGGGAGAGCACAATTAAAGGAATTGTTAGTGTGATCCAGTACCTGTTTCAAGTTCTGGTAGTCAAACAAGATTTATTTATCAAATATTTGTTAAGCACCCACTCGAGGCCACGCACTAGGCTAAGGGCTAATGTATGAGAATGCAATAGCAAACAAGACAGACATGGCCTCTCCGTAGCTGTCAGTGCCACCCCATGTTCCCTAGATGCACCTAAGTTTACCTGAAGCTGTGGAGCAGGAGCCACTGCCAGTGCCTCCATCTGTCTCCTCATCTCCCTGAGGGCTTTCTAGGCTCCCTTGGGAGCATGGTTTGGAATTGTTGGGGAGCTAACAGCCCCCAGTGCTCAATCAGTTGGCCATAAATGCCTGTCTCCTGTCCTCTGATAGGATCATTTTAGGTCTCTTCCACAAGGTATCTTGGAGGGTCCCCAACAGGATTGAACCTCAGGTGTCCACAAGCTCATCAAGCAATCTTTATCTGGCCTTTCCCTCCTCCTTTTCTTCCTTTCCCTACTTTCAGTGTTCACCTCCTACATAAATGGATTGCATCTGAATCTTTGTCTTAGAGTCTACTTTTAGGGAAAGCTAAACTAAGCTCCTGTATTCACAGTGCTTCTAATCTAACATAGTGGTCCCCAAAAAGCTTTCCATAGACAGGTGCCAGGCTGGGTGAATCAGAATCAAATGGGGAGCTTTCTAGAGATGCCTGCTCCCCACCAAACCCCTAGATTCAGTTTCAGAAAGACCTTTCTCCTCCTCCTCCTCTTTTTCCTCCTCAATCTCCTCTTCCTCTTCTTCCTCCTTCTTTCAAGTTCCCGATGTGCTACTGGTTTGGGGTCACTAATATTGAGAAGGTTTGGTCCATTGGAGGGTGGGTGGATGAATGGATGAATAGATAGATGGCTTAGTGGATGCTTTGAGGTCAGTGGTTGGATGGATGAGCCAATGAACAGATGAATCAGTGAGAGAAGGAAAGAATGGATGATAGATGAACGGTGGATCAATAAATGGTCCATGGATAGAAGGAAGAAAAGAAAGAAATATAAACAGGTCCATAGCAACAATCTTTAAGTAAACTCCACAAGGGCAGAGATATTCTCTGTGTGGCACCCTGCTGCATCTCAACCATCTAACACAGACCTGATATGTAGAATGTTCTTAATAAACTGTGCTCAATAAATAAATAAATAGATAGATGAATGTATTTTCAAAAAAGTTATCAACACATTAATAGTACTAAAGTCACAGAAAGTATGAGGTCAACCAGGAGAGTGGATGAACATTAAACGAGCACTGGGCCAATGACCTTGGGTAACAGCAATATTTAAAGGTCAGGTAGGCGGGGCATGGTGGCTCACACCTGCAATTTCAGCACTTTGGGAGCCGAGGAGGGCGGATCACCTGAAGTCATGAGTTCAAAACCAGCCTGATCAACATGGTGAAAGCCTGTCTTTATGAAAAATACAAAAATTAGCCAAATGTGGTGGCATGTGCCTGTAGTCCCAGATACTTGGGAGGTTGAGGCAGGAAAATCACTTGAACCTGGGAGGCAGAGATTGCAGTGAGCCGAGATCACACCACTACATTCCAGCCTGGGTGACAGAGACTGTCTCAAAAAAAAAAAAAAAAAAAAAAAAAAGAAGAAAAAAAAAAAAAAAAAAAAAAAAAAAAAAAAAAAAAGTCAAGGAGGAGGAAAGGAGGAGTCAAGAATCAAGACTGAGAAAACATAGTCTGACAGAGAGGAAAAGAGTAAAAAGAGAATGATGTCCTGGAATTGAGGAAGGACAAGATGTAGGACAAGATGTAGAAAATGATAAGAATTTATTTTCTTTCTCTGGACAAATATCTTGATTTGGGGCAGTCATGGAGATATGGTGACATAGTTTGGATGTTTATTCCCTCTAAATCTCATGTTGAAATGTGATTCCCAATACTGGAGGTGGGGCCTGGTGAGAGGTGATTGGATCATGGGGAGGAGCCCTCCTGAGTGGTTTAGCATCATCCCCTTGGCGATAAGTGAGTTCTCACTTGGAGTTCACGTGAGATCTGACTGTTTTATTTAAAAGAGCATGGCACCCCACCCCCACTCCTTGCTCTTGCTATCACCATGTGATGTACTTGCTCCCCCTTCGCCTTCTGCCATGATTGAAAGCTTCCTGAGGCCCCATCAGAAGTGGATGCTGGCTCTGTGCTTCCTGTACAGCCTGAAGAACTGTGAGCCAATTAAACCTCTTTTCTTTATAAATTACCCAGCCTCAGGTATTCTTTCGTAGTAACGCAAGTGGACTAATATATGTGGGTACTCTTTGTTTCTAAATTTTGAAGTAGATGAAACACATCTAGAAGCTTCTCAAAGAAGAATGAGATCAGACTTGGAAACAATTCCCATGGAGCCTTTACTCTGAAGAAGTGTTCAAAGACAGAGAGTTGAAGAATACAAGCAAGTAAGGCAGACCAAGAGAAGCTGAAGAGAGAGGAACTCACGAACAAAGGTGAAGACTCAAAGGAGGCTGCCTTAGGTTTGATTGCCCCAGCAACAGACCTTGACACTAGAGACCTATTTGACTGAAGTAGTTCACATGGGAACGGATGCCAGTAGCACAGTGGAGGAATGAGACAGGGAAGGAACAGGAAGAATGTCAATTCAGGAAACTTTACGGACAGGGAAGCACCTGTCAATAATGGGAGCTCAATCTATCTGAGATGTCTGGGAGGTGAGAGTTTGCCACCAACAGCCTCTTACTGAAATAACTATCAAAAGATAGACTTCGGCAAGAAAGAAACAACCCACAAGGAAGGAAGGAAGGACGATGTAGGAAGCAAATCTGTGCCTGAGCGAGTACCGCCCATAGAAAACAATAATAGCAACAATCAATTCTTGGGCTCTAAGGTGGAACTAAAATTTTGGTAAATAATCTCTAAGACAGGAGGGAATGATTGCAGTCTCATCTTCTATGGCTTTTTAATTCCGATATGGGGAGAAATACCAATTAACTTTAGGCTTAATGATGAGCAAGAGTGGTACGCATACACCACCACTGTCACAAGCATCAACAACAAATGGATGGAGAATGTGTAACTTCCAACCTAATAGAAGGCAAAGAGCAAATAAAGGAAACTTGATCAATGTGGAAGTCAGGAAAAGAGAAGGAAAGGAAAGAAAAGGAAAAGACAGAAAAGGAGCAAAATTAAGGCCCTTCTGGTCAATACAGGGTAGTAAAAATAAATGATTCAGTAATAAAGATAAGTGGACTAAACTAGCCGGTCAGAAGACAATGATTCTCAGATTGAATTTTAAAAGTGTATCTATGGCCGGGCACGGTGGCTCATGCCTGTAATCCCAGCACTTTGAGAGGCTGAGGCAGGTGGATCATGAGGTCAAGAGATTGAGACCATCCTGGCCAACATGGTGAAACCCTATCTAGGCTAAAAATACAAAAATTAGCCAGGCATGGTGGCACGCATCTGTAGTCCCAGCTACTCAGGAGGCTGAGGCAGGAGAATCACTTGAACCCAGGAGGTGGAGGCTGCAGTGAGCCCACATTATGCCACTGCACTCCAGCCTGGCAACAGATCAAGACTATGTCTCAAAAAAACAAAAAACAAAATTCATCTATACGCTATTTGCAAAGTACACATCTAAAACAAAAAGATGAAGAAAGATTAAAGTAAAAAGATGGAAGCATTTGCCAGGCTAACATTAATCAAAAGAAAGCCGCCAGGCGTGGTGGCTCATGCCTGTAATCTCAGCACTTTGGGAGGTCGAGGCAGGTGGATCACCTGAGGCCAAGTCTTCAAGACCAGTCTGGCCAACATGGTGAAACCTCGTCTCTACTAAAAAATACAAAAACGTTAGCCGGACATGGTGGCACACACCTGTAGTCCCAGCTATTCGGGAGGCTGAGGCACAAGAATCGCTTGAACCTGGGGGGTGGAGGTTGCAGTGAGTCGAGACGGCACCACTGCATGCAACAGCCTGGGTAATAGAATGAGACTCCTTCTCAATAAAAGATTTTTAAAAAGAAAGCTATTGTCATTATAGTAGTGTTAGACCAGTAGCCCTTAAAGCAAAAAGTAGCATCAGGGATAAAGGCAACAAAATATGCCAGGAAGATTATTCTAAACTTGGTGTTTCTAATAACACAGATTCCAGATATGGGATGTAAAGAAAAATGGACTAATTTACAAGCATAGTAGGAGAGTTTATTATTTGTTATTAAAATCTTTTGTTAAGATAGGCTTTCACTCTGTTGCCCAGGCTGGCATGTAATGGTGCAATCATAGCTCATTGCAGCCTCAAATTCCTGAACTCAAGTGATCCTCCTGCCTCAATCTCCTGAGGGCTGCAGGTGTGCACTGCCGTGCCTGGCTAATGTTTTTATTTTTATTTTTCTGGTAATGGGGTCTTGCTATGTTGCCCAGGCTGCTCTTAAACTCCTGCCCTCGGGCGATCTTTACACCTCAACCACCCAAAGTGTGGGCGTGAGCCATCATGCCCAACCAAGGAGAGTTTAATAGACTTTCTCTGATATTCAAATTAACTTGCCTTTTTCCCCTTTTGTTCACTTTTGTTTAATATGTCTTTGCCCATACTTCAATTTTTTAAATTATTTATTTATTTATTTACTTATTTTTTTGAGATGTAGTCTCACTCTGCCACTCAGGCTGGAGTGCAGTGGCACAATCTCATCTCACTGAACCTCTGCCTCCCAGGTTCAAGCAATTCTCCTGCCTCAGCCTCCCAAGTAGCTGGGATTACAGGTGCATGCCGCCACACCCAGCTAATTTTTGTACTTTTAGTAGCCTCCTGACCTCAGATGATCCTCTAACCTCGGTCTCCCAAAGTGCTGGGATCACAGTCATGAGCCACGGCGCCCAGCATACTTCAATTTTTTAAGTTTTATTTTTTGCATCACATGTATGCATAATGTAAAGAATCAATGAATTCTACAAGTTAAAACAAATAGCACTCTGTAGCCCCTTTCTCCAATATCTCCTTCCCAAGAGGCAGCTACTCTCAATTCTTACACTTGATCCTGTTAATATTTATCTCCACATCTCCAAATAACATGCTTATATTGGGCCAGGTGTGGTGGCTCACACCTGTAATCCCAGCACTATGGGAGGCCAAGGCAGGCAGATAGCTTGAGGTCAGGAGTTCGAGACCAGCCTGGCCAACATGGTGAAACCCTGTCTCTACTAAAAATTCAAAAAATTAGCTGGGCATAGTGGTGGACACCTGTAGTCCCAGCTACTCGAGAGGCTGAGGCACGAGATTGACTCCTCACTCAGGCAGGTGAGGTTTTATTCCTTTTCCTACTCCTCCAGTCTACGTTCCTGCCCCTTCAGTTTCCCGGCATAGTTAAATGATAATTTAGTTAGCTTAGTACTCAAGATTTGCATTGTATGATAGGTATAGCATGATTACACTTCCTTCCCTGTACAACTTTTTATTGTATAAGAAGTTGCCTTTAGCCTGGCGTGGTGGCTCACGCCTATACTCCCAGTACTTTGGAAGGCTAAGGCAGGCAGATCATGAGGTTGGGGGCTCGAGACAAGCCTGATCAACATGGTGAAACCCGCTCTCTACTTAAAAATACAAAAATTAGCCCACATGGTGGTGCACACCTGTAATCCTAGCTACTCGGGAGGCTGAGGCGGGAGAATCACTTGAACCTGGGAGGCAGATGTTGCAGTGAGCCAAGATTGCGCCACTGCAGTCTAGCCTGGGCAAGAAGCGTGAAATTCTATCTCAAAAAAAATTAAAATTTAAAATATTTTAAAAATTCAGTTCTTCAGTTACACTATGCACATTTCAAGGGCTCAATGGCCACGTGATTACTGGCCACTGTGTTAGACACAACAGATATTAGACTATCTCTATCAATTTGTACATTTCCAATGTACAAAGTTCTGTTGGACAGCATTGGTCTAACATATTAGCAATTTTTTCCTGCAATGATACTGCATAGCAACTCCAGAATTTCAGTGGTTTATATCCGAGGCAGGTGGACCACCAGTTCAGGAGATCGAGATGAGCCTGGCCAACATGGTGCAACCCCATCTCTACTAAAAATACAAAACATAGCTGGGTGTGGTGGTGCCTGCCTGTATTCCCAGCTACTTGGGAGCTGAGGCAGGAGAATCACTTGAACCCGGAGGCGGATGTTGCAGTGAGCCAAGATCGCGCCACTGCCCTCCAGACTGGGCGACAGAATGCAACTCCATCTCAAAAAAAAAAACATTTTTCTTGTTCAGAAGTCTCTTGAGCAGCTTCACTTGAGGTTGCAGGTTGGCTGGACTTGGCTTTGGATTGCAGTTTAGGTTCAGATCTGCTTCATGTGTCTCTTATCCTCTTTGGATCAGGTATGTTCCTCTCATGACTAATAGCAGGAGTTCAAGAAGGCAGTCTAAACCAATCATATTCAATTAAGAGTCCATTGGCTAAAGCAAGTCACATGACCAAGCCTAATATCAGTGTCTGCAAGGAAAGGCTCTACAAAGTTACATAGCAAACGGTATGGATGTATCATCCTACTATAAAGGAGTGAAGAAAAAAAAATTAAAGGACTGAAGAATTGGGAATAATAATCCCAGCTACCTCATGTTGTGCCAAACCCTTATCAAGACCAGCCTGTGCAACAAGGCCAAACTCCATCTCTACAAAAAATACAAAATTAGCTGGGTGTGGTGGTGTGCACTTGTAGTCCCAACTACTAGGGAGGCTGAAGCTGGTCTTGAACTTCTGGGCTCAAGTAGTCCTCCCACCTCAGCCTCCCAAAGTGCTGAGATTATAGGCATGAGCCACCACACCTGGCCATCTCCGTTGGAGTTGTCTCAAATATATCTATATATTTACCTTGGTGCTGTGTGTGTGTCTGTGTGTGTGTGTGTGTGTGTGTGTGTGTGTGTGTGTGTGTGATGAAAGTCTTGCTCTTATTGCCCAGGCTGGAGTGCAATGGCACAATCTCGGCTCACTACAACCTCCACCTCCTGGGTTCAAGTGATTCTCCTGCCTCAGCTTCCTGAGTAGCTGGGATTATAGATGCCTGTCACCACACCTGTCTACTAATTTTTGTATTTTTAGTAGAGATGGGGTTTCACCATGTTGGCCAGGCTGGTCTTGAACTCCTGACTTCAGGTGATCCGCCCACCTTGGCCTCCCACAGTGCTGGGATTACAGGCATGAGCCACTGCACCCAGCCAGTGAGTGTTCTTTCATATTAATATACATAGACAGAATTCTTTTTTTTTTTTTGAGATGGAGTTTCGCTCTTGTTACCCAGGCTGGAGTGCAATGGCGCGATCTCAGCTCATGGCAACCTCCGCCTCCTGGGTTCAGGCAATTCTCCTGCCTCAGCCTCCTGAGTAGCTGGGATTACACATAGACAGAATTCTTAAACTAACATTCATTCACTTGTATTTGCTGGTTTCTGTGTTCTGCTGGTCCCCCTCTTAGTTAACTTAAGGATGGGTACTTTGGATATCTGAACAATGAGCTCCAACATAACCTGATTTTTGCCCCTGGGCTGGCTCCCAATCTGGTTTAGGAGTGTTGATAGGCTGGGCGAGGTGGCTCACTCCTGTAATCCAGCACTTTGGGAGGCAGAGGCAGGCGGATCACTTGAGCCCAGGAGTTAGAGCCCAGCCTGGCCAATGTGGCAAAACCCTGTCTCTATTGAAAATACAAAAATTAGCTGGGTGTGGTAGAGCATGCCTATAATCTCAGCTACTCGGAAGGCTGAGGCAGGAGAATCACTTGAGTCCAGGAGGTCGAGGCTGCAGTGAGCCGAGGTAGCCCTACTGCACAAAAAAAGGCTGTAGAGAAATAGCTGCTCTCATTCTTACCCCCTTCGCTAGTGAAAAGAGGGAGTGGGACAGGATAGAGCGTGACCAGTGCTTTAAGGGCTAAAACTGGGAGTGGGTCACACGCTTCACCTCCTCTCCCACCCGCTCCTGGCCAGGCCAGAATTTAGTCACATGAGCGCATCTAGATCGCAGCCAGACACATGGTCACCAAACCAGAGGGAACGCTTGGGGAATAATCAACAGTCCTTTCTCAGTGTTTGAGGTCTTAGTGAGAAGACACAGTGTGTGGGAGAAGTGAACAGACCTGCGTAGTCACCTTCCTAGTCAATAAATTGAATGGCTGGCACCACAGTTTGAGATTTCTTTCTTTCCTTTCTTCCACTCTCTTCCCCTCCCTCCCTCCCTCCCTCCCTTCCTTCTTCCTTTCCTTCCATGGAAACAGAGTCTCGCTCTTGTCACCCAGGCTGGAGGGCAATGGCACCATCTCGGCTCACTGCAACCTCTACCTTCCTGCTTCAAGTGATTCTCCTGCCTCAGACTCCTGAAGTACCCTCCACCACGCCAGGCTCATTTCTGTATTTTAGTAGAGACGAGGCTGGTCTCGAACTCCTGACCTCAGGTGATCCGCCTGCCTCGACCTCCCAAAGTGCTGGGGTTATGGGTGTGCGCCACCACGCCCAGCCAAACCTTTTGTTCTGTATTTTTAGTAGAGACGGGGTTTCACCACGTTGGCCAGGGTGGCCTCAATCTCCTGACCTCGTGATCCGCCCGCCTCGGCCTCCCAAAGTGCTGGGATTACAGGCGTGAGCCACTGCGCCCGGCCATGAGATTTCTTTCTTTCTTTTTTTTTTTAAGACGGGATTTCACCATGTTGGTCAGGCTGGTCTTGAACAGGTGATCCGCCCGCCTTGGCCTCCAAAGTGCTTGGATTACAGGCGTGAGCCACCGCGCCCATGAGATTTCTTAACGTCAAGGAAGCGTCAAATGGTAAACGGTCCCTGCTAGCCGGGTCGCAAGACTGAGGGCGAGGCAGCCACCCTACGGCGGGGCCGCAGGCGGTCGAAAGCGCGCGCCCGGCGATGGGGCGTGCCCAGGCAGAGAGGCGGGGCTCCGCCAAGCGCGGCGCTGTGGCTGGTGGTGACACGCTTTGGGGCGGGGCTTCCCAACTGAGCGTCCCGGCAAGAGCGAAGGGGCGTGGTCACTCATGGGCTACTGGGGGCGAGGTTAAGCAACCATAGAATTTCGCAGCCAGAATGGGTGGGTCTCAGCGATCCTGAAAGCAGCCTGGACAGCCACACGCCAGTCAGGTGGAAAAGTTGGCCGGGCTTAGGGAAGGGAGGCGGGATCGATGCACTTGAGGGCCTGAGCCGCGCGGCGTGACGTCGGGGGCGCGGTTTTGTGGCGTTTGGGCGGACGCTGCGCCGAGGGGCGGCACTAGGCGCGCGCTCCAAAATGGCGGCGAACGTGTTCCCGTTCCGCGACGCCCGGGCAGCACCCGACCCGGTGCTGGAGGCCGGCCCGGTGGCACACGGTCCACTGCCAGTACCGCTGGTGCTGGACAACGGGTCGTTCCAAGTCCGCGCTGGCTGGGCGTGTCCTGGGCAGGACCCAGGTCCCGAGCCGCGCCTGCAGTTCCGCGCAGTGTGTGCCCGCGGTCGTGGAGGGGCACGGGGCGGGTCGGGCCCGCAGGTGGGCAATGCCTTGGGCAGCCTGGAGCCACTGCGCTGGATGCTGCGCTCGCCCTTCGACCGCAACGTGCCAGTCAACCTGGAGCTTCAGGAGCTGCTGCTGGACTACAGTTTCCAGCACCTGGGTGTCTCCTCACAGGTGAAGGGCGGAGTGGGCTGGGTTGGGCTTGAGGGGAGGGGTGCGGTCTCAGCTCCGCTCACTCTGCACTGGGAGAGGTAACAGTCACTTCAGTAGTTCCAATTGTCTTTTAGTGGATCAGATGCTAGGCGCTGGAGGTATAGCAGCGAATAAAAGGCTGCTCCTCGTATCTTGGAGCATACATTTGGACATATATGCTCGTTTTTTAAGAAGCTCATTTATTAACACATATGTATTGAGCACTTTGTGTCAGGCACTTTTTAGGCATTTGGAGTACATCTGTGAACACACAAAACTTCCTGTGCTTATGGAGCTATTAATACTATGGAAAGATATTCTAGTATGAAAACGCAGACAGTAAACAGAATTAAGTAGTAGATTCTATGCTATGATAGGACAGGAGGGGGTTACATTTTTTTCAATAAAATGGTCAGAATAGGACTCAGGGCGAAGGTGATATTTGAGCAAGGGCTTGAAGGACGTGATTCAGGTAGCAAGCCATGTGAATATCTGAAGGAAAAGCAGTCCAGGCAGAGGTAACAGCCAGTGAATAGGTCCTGAGGCAGGAGTGTGCCCTAATCCTAATTGCAAGGCTGCCTGTGTTGGAGGAGAGTAGTACGTGGAAGAGGACGTCAGAGAGGAAGTGGAGAGGCAAGTCACACACCTGGTAGGCTTTTACTCTGAGTGAAATGGAGAGCCATGGCAGGGCGTTGAGCTGAGGCAGGACCTGAATTATGTTTCAAAAGGATCACTATGACTGCTGTATGCAGAATGAACTGTCATGGGTCATAGGGTGGAAACAGGGACAAGTTAGGAGGCTATTGCAATAACCCAGGTGAGGGATAATGGTGACTTAGACGAGGCAGGTAGCAGGGAATGTGATTAGAAGCAGTTGGATTCGAGAGATACTTGGAAGATGGAGCCAACACGATTTGCTCACAGTTTGGATGGGACCTTGACTTAATAACTTAAATTGACTCTACTTTTGTATTTTCCAGTAAGAATAAGATGAGTTTTACAGTTGTCTATGATCAAGTTTTTGATTAAGAGACCAAAAGCAAATTCAGCCCCGCAATAAGGATTTTGGGTTCTTTTATGCTTCAAAAAGAGTATTCTGTTGTCCCTTATCTATTTGCCCTTTCCTTTCAAAGTAGGGCTGCGTTGATCATCCCATAGTTTTGACAGAAGCTGTGTGCAACCCACTGTATTCACGGCAAATGATGTCCGAGCTTCTTTTCGAGTGCTACAGGATTCCCAAGGTTGCCTATGGAATAGACAGTCTGTTCAGCTTCTACCACAATAAGCCAAGGAACTCGGTGTGCAGTGGGCTCATCATTTCATCTGGATACCAGTGTACGCATATTTTACCCATCTTAGAGGGGAGGTGAGTTGCACTTGTGGCATTTGAGTGCTATTTTGAGAAGCATTCAGGAAACATTTATTTAATGTGTGCTTTAATGGCAGAGTAGAAAGAGCAAGTCCTAGCCTACGAACTGAGCCGTTGGGCTTTGAACTACCTCACTGTGTGACTGTGGGTAAGTCACTTTGTCCATATTTCTGTCCTTTGTGACCTTCTGAAGGGAGTTGGAGTGGATGATCTCTTAGTTCTACGTCCATAATTCTACAATTTTATAATTCTGACTTATGGGGAGATAGCTAACATGGTATCTGCAGGTGGTAGGCATTCAATAGAAGTGTTTTGAATAACTTTTTTTTTTTCCGAGACAGTCTCACTCTGTTGCCCAGGCTGGAGTACAGTGTGGCGATCTCAGCTCCCTGCAGCCCCTGCCTCCTGGGTTCAAGTGAGTCTCCTGCCTCAGCCTTCTGAATAGCTGGGACTACAGGCACGCACCACCACACCCAGCTAATTTTTATATTTTTAGTACAGACGAGGTTTCACCGTGTTGGCCAGGGTGGTCTCGATTGCCTGACCTTGTGATCCACCCACCTCGGCCTCCCAAAGTGTGGGGATTACAGGCATTAGCCACCACCCCGGCCTTGAATAACTTTAATTGAAAAACATCTTTGTGTTCTGGAGTCAATTCTTTTTTCTTTTCTTTTCTTTTCTTTTTTTTTTTTTTTTTTTTTTTTTTTTTTTTGTGGCAGAGTCTTGGTCTGTCACCCAGGCTGGAGTGCAGTGGCATGATCTCGGCTCACTGCAACCTCTGCCTCCTGGGTTGAATCAGTTCTCCTGCCTCAGCCTCCCGAGTAGCTGGGACTGCAGGCACTCGCCACCATGCCTGACTAATTTTTTTTTTGTATTTTTAGTAGAGATGGAGTTTTACCATGTTGGTCAGGCTGGTCTCAAACTCCTGACCTCAAGTGATCCACCCTCCTTGGCCTCTGAAAGTACTGGGGTTACAGGGGTGAGCCACTGCACCCAGCCAATTTAAAGGTCTTTAATCACTGTTGTTCAGACCTTTCAGGTACAGTGCCTGGCATATAATGGACCCTTATTAAATATTTTCAAGTTGAATACAAGGCAAAGGTAGTTTACGTTATATTTAAAAATCCGTTCCCACTTTATCGCAGAGCTTTCACTGTCTGCTAAGAGCCTAGGCCAGCACTGTGGTTTCCTGAGAAGGTTTCTCACATGTCATAGAGACCCAGCCTTTGGAACTGAATGCCTGGGTTTGCAGCTCTTCTGCTACTTAACTTCCTCACTTCATTTCCTGACATGTACAATTGGGAAAAACTGATTTCCCAGGGTTACCCTGAGAATGAAATGAGATAAGGTAGGTAATGGCACTTTGTGAACTGTAAAGCAGACTGAACATGTAAAGACAAATCCCATTGAATGTTTCATGAAGTTTCTGTGAAAATCTATGAAGGAAACAGTAATTCTTAGGCGTTACCAAACACTTCTGATGTATGGAGTTCTCTATTTTATGTAAACAGAATATGCAGAAATAAAAAATGACATGTTATTTTTATGTTATACTGAGAGAAAATTATTTTACCTGAAGGCTGGGAAATTATCAGAGTGAATCATATCCTGTTATATGCTGGCATCTGCTGGTGAGGTATGATACAGCAGCCATATTTTAGTTCCCTCCAGCCGATTCCTAGTGCTCTGCCACTCTTACTTTCTTACATTAGGAAAATAAAATTACTCTGATTCTTTTACAGTATACCAGGATGCATGTGGTTACTTAATGTGTTTGCATCAGTAGGTATGGAGTGTTTAGGAGAGGGCATCTTAAACTCTGGCCCATGCCAGTCACCTAGGGAGCTTGTTAAAATGCATATTCCCAGGCCCACACCAGAGCAGCTGTGTCCTGTGAATTGGCATGTTCAACATTTCCCCCAGCTAATTCTGGGATACTTGGTCCCAGAACTACAGTTTGAGAAATACGTGATGAGACTCATTAAGATCCGACTTTGGAGTGCATCTTCTTCCTGTTTAGATGGCCATGTGACTATGGTGAACTGGGAATTCCTGCCTAGATAAAGGTTGCACCAAGGGAACGTTAATGTCCCTTCCTTCCAACTGTCAGGTTTTGTGTTTCTCCTGCTGGTCTGTTTCTTCTCTTTCTGCCTTAAATTATCTTGTTTCTCCCAAGATGCTCCATACCCTGTCCTTCATGTTGCCAGAAATTTCAGTGCTATTTTCTACTGCTTGGTTATAGATTAGATGCTAAAAACTGCAAGCGCATCAATCTTGGAGGAAGCCAAACAGCTGGTTACCTCCAGCGTCTCCTCCAGCTGAAGTATCCTGGGCACCTGGCAGCCATCACCCTCAGCCGCATGGAGGAGATTCTGCATGAGCACAGCTACATCGCTGAGAATTATGTAGAAGGTAACGAAGAGGATGTCTGCCTGCAGCTTTTGGGTGTTGTCTACTTTGGGGTATTCCTTAAATTACTGCCAGCATGATTCTTTGCCTGTTCACTTTTTAAGCACCCCTTCCCATTTTGTATTTCCTTTCTTAAACTATTCAGTAAACTGAATAGCTTAGTTATATAGGTTCCCTTCACAGATGGTAGCTTTTATAACTTGCCTGTAATACAGATCTTGGGATTGTATAACTTTCAACTTTTGCCAGATAGTAAACATTTAAGAGTGAGCAGAACATATCAGACTAAAAATATTTTAAATTAGAAAACAATTGAAATTGTTTTATTATACCATTAGAATAACAGCTATGCCCAGAAACACGTCTTTCTCTTTTCAAGCTTGTCTTAAAGTTTTGGTTGTATTTTACTTCAAATTAAAGTGTGAGTTTTAGTTACTATTGTCTTGTCACATCAGTGTGATGAAAATATCTTCCTCATGAATTTAAATAGTTCATATAAAACCAAAGGACTGTGGACAATGTCACTGTGAATACAACTCTGTTCCAAGAATGGATTTGCTTGTTGTCATTGAAGGTGCTGACTTCAGCTGACCAATAATGAATTCCCGAAGGGCAAAAGTTTCATCTTTTTTTTTTTTTTTTTAAATTGTGGTGAAAACCACATAACAGCTGGGTGCAGTGGCTCACGCCTGTAATCCCAGCATTTTGGGAGGCTGAGGTGGGTGGATCATAAGGTCAGGAGATCGAGACCATCCTGGCCAACATTGTGAAACCCCGTCTGTATTAATAATACAAAAATTTGCTGAATATGGTGGTGTGTGCCTGTAATCCCAGCTACTTGGTAGGCTGAGGCAGGAGAATTGCTTGAACCAGGGAGTCGGAGGTTGCAGAGAGCCGAGATTGCGCCACTGCACTCCAGCCTGGCAACAGAGTGAGACTCCATCTCAAAAAAAAAAGCCACATAAAATAATTTGCCATTTTCACCATTTTTAAGTATATATTTCATATGTTAAGAGCTGTGTCTTATTAACTTTAAAAAGCATTTATTAGGCACCTGTTATTCCTGGGATATAAAGCAGTTGGGGAGACGGATACAGAAACAAATAATTGATAAGAACACTCAGTCCCGAGAGTTAGAGGCCAGAAGACACAGCTGAAGCACACAGCTCTCTGTGCTCTCACTTCCTTGTTCTCCAGGTGCTCTGGTGTTGACTCTTTTGTCAGTCAACTTTTTCTTGTAAAATTCTATGAATTTTAACAAATAAAGATCTATGTAACCAACACCACAATCAGGATACAGAACCGTTCCATTATCCCCCCAAATTTCCTCATGCTGTCGCTTTATGATCATATTCTGTCTCCATCCCAAGCCCAGGCAGTCTTCCCCTGACTTCTTCTATGGCTTTATCTTTTCAAAATGTCACGTAAATGGAATCAAATAGTATGTACCTTTTGAAAGTTTTCCCTTTTACTCAACGTTATGCCTTTGATTTACTCAACATCATGCCTTTGAGATTCATCCAAGTTGTTGAGTGTGTCAGTAGTTTGTTCCTGTTTACTGGGGAGAATGTGTTCATTGAATGGATGTGCGGCAGCTTGTTTATCAATTCACCATTAAGGATCATTTGGGTTGTTCCCAGTTTTTGGTGGTTATACGTAGAGCTACTGTACGTGTTCATGTACAAGCTTTTGGGTGAACTTGTTTTCATTTCTCCAGAGTAAATAGATTGCTGGGTCACGTGCTTGCATGGTGTGTCTTTCTGTCCTTTTACTTGTAACCTACCTATGTCATTATATTCAAAGTAAGTTTCTTAGTAGTTGTATCATTTAAAAAAAAAATCTATTCAGTCAACCTCTATTGTTTAATTCTTAAGTTAAAACCATTTATAATGTGCTTAATTATTTGTATGCTTGAGTTTAGGTTCACCATTTTATTATTCATTTTTGTTCCTTCTGTTTGTTGTTCCTCTGTTTCTCTCTCCTGCCTTCTTTTAGGTTATTTGAGGTTTTTTCTTTTTTTAAGTATTTTATCTGTTGTGTTTTTTACTGTACCCTTTTACTGTAGTTTTTAGTGGTTTCTCTAGAGCTTACAGTAAACACAACTTTTCACAGTCTACGTAGAATCTGTATTTACCACTTCAAGGGGAATGCGGCAATGTGGTTAGCACTGTACAGGCTCCTTTATTTTGCCCTGTTTATCTTAGAGTTGTCTTATTTATTTCACCTATATACATTGCAAACACATCAGACAGTGTCGTGATTTTTACTTTCAGTTGCCAAATGGGTTTTAAAGAACTCATAAGGAGATTAGTCTGTTTTGGTTTGG
>NW_016107333.1:3052958-3092979 GCF_001604975.1 Cebus imitator | reverse complement strand
TTTAGTAGAGACGGGGTTTCACCATGTTGACCAGGATGGTCTCGATCTCTTGACCTCGTGATCCACCCGCCTCGGCCTCCCAAAGTGCTGGGATTACAGGCTTGAGCCACCGCGCCCGGCGGAGATTAGTCTGTTATGTTTAACCAGATTTTCATCATTTCTGTTGCTCTTCCTTCATTCCTGATGTTCCAAGCTTCCTTCTGGAAGAACTTTACTTAGCAGTTCTTTTAGAATGGGCCTGCTGGCATTATGTCCAAGTTAGACAGCTTCTTTTAGTTGATTGAGTGGATGCAGGGATTGGGTGGAGTGTATTTTCTCCATTTGACCTATATCTGGAATGCTGCTATTGACTTTAATTGTTGTGTTAATAGTGTTTCCATTTCCTAACTTTCAAAATTGTTTCTTCGAAGAATTACACAAATGGCGGTGTCCTGATTATTATGAGAATAATGTCCACAAGATGCAGCTCCCATTTTCCAGCAAGCTCCTGGGCAGCACTCTGACCTCTGAGGAGAAACAAGAAAGGCGGCAGCAGCAATTGCGGCGGCTGCAGGAGCTCAATGCCCGGCGGCGAGAGGAGAAGCTGCAGCTGGATCAGGAGCGGCTGGACCGACTGCTGTACGTGCAGGTAAGAGCAGACACCCAGCCGTGCCAACAAGATGGTCTCAGAAGACTTTCTTGTGTATTTTTCCTTGGCCTTAAGATGCTTTGACTGTTTGTCACCTTTGGAGTCCAGGGAAATCATCAGCATAGAATACAGTTTAGAAGCAGCTGTTTCCGAAAGAGCTGTGGACTCCAGCATTATTTATTTTCACCTTATAAACTCCATTTTTTTTTTTAAACTTTTCAATTTTAGTGTAGCATACATGATGCAAAACGCACAAATCTTTATGTTTCATCTTGATGGATTTTCAAAGTGAAGCTCACCCATATGTCTGCTGTCAGGTCAAGAAACAGCATTATCAGCATCCCAGAAGCCTCCTTTCATGTCTCCTCTTAGTAACTTTCCTATTTTCTTCCACATGCCCCCCACCGGCCCCCCCCAAAAAAGGTAACAACCTTTTAGACATCCATCACCACCTAATCAGTGTTACTTAATCAGATGTTGCTGGAACTGTGATGCAGTGCTAGCCCAGAGACAGCTGTGGGAAACTGGAGGGAGCTGGAGGTGTGACTCTGTGCAGGGTAGACCAGGGGAGCTCTGGAAGCCCCCTCCAGCTGTAGTTTTCTCTGTTTGGCTTAGAAGCTACTTTCCTTCCTGTTTGTGACTGCTCTGTTTTCAGGAACTTCTAGAGGATGGCCAGATGGATCAGTTTCACAAAGCTCTGATAGAGCTGAATATGGACTCCCCAGAAGAACTGCAGTCCTACATACAGAAGCTCAGTGCCGCAGTGGAGCAGGCTAAGCAGAAAATCCTCCAAGCGGAAGTCAACCTCGAGGTGGATGTGGTAGACAGCAAGCCAGAGGTAACTGAGAGCCTTAGAAGGAGCAGTCCTTCTTGAGGGAAGGAGTGTCCTGAAGAGGGCTGACATCAAAGGGGGTTGTGCCCAGAGTCAGGAGGAGAAGAGAGCAGAGGTGGTGGCAGAGATGGCACTGACCTTGTACCCACTGACGTTTTACCAGAAGGGTTTTCACCCTGTAGATCCCCAATCCCTGAGAGCAGAAAGTGCATTTAACATAGGAAGAACATTCACACACCAAACCTGTGGTGCTGTCTTGAACCTAAACCAGCTCCACTGATAGTCAGTGGCAGTCATACACATCCTTTAATTTTCTTCTCACGTTTTATTAAATACATTATGGTTGATCGTTCACTTACCTTCTTTCCATCTTGATGTTCCCTAAGGACAGGGATCATGCTTTCATACACGATTTATGAATTTTTGACAGCAGCTGGTAGTTATACTCAGTAATACATTTATAGATTGCCTTAAGATCAGCCTTTTATTAGTTCCTAAGACCCTTTGAATAAGCTTTTTGATTTTCTCTTTGTCTCTTTTCTGTTTCCTCACCAGTGCACTGTTAAGAAGTGTTTTTGAAGCCGGGCATGTTGGTTCACGCTTGTAATCCCAACACTTTGGGAGGCCGAGGTGGGTGGATCACCTGAGGTCAGGAGTTTGAGACTGGCCTGGCCAACGTGGTGAAACCCTGTCTCTACTAAAAATACAAAATTAACCAGGTGTGGTGGCACGTGCCTGTAATCCCAGCTACATGGGAGGCTAAGGCAGGAGAATTGCTTGAAACTGGGAGGTAGAGGTTGCAGTGATCTGAGATCACGCCATTGCACACCAGTCTGGGTAACAAGAGCAAAACTCTGTCTCAAAAAATAATAATAAGTGTTTTTGTTTGAGACAGGGTCTCACTTTGTTGCCCAGTTGGCAGGCAGTTACATGATCATAGCTCAGTGTAACTCAAATTCCTGGGCTTAAGTGGATCCTCCCATCTCAGTCTCCTATGTAGCTAGGACTACAGGTGAGCACCACCATGCCCAAGTCAATTTTTGTAGAGGTGGGGTCTTACCATGTTATCCAGGCTGGTCTCAATCTCCTGGCCTCAAGTGAACCTTTCACCTCAGCCTCCCAAAGCACTCGAATGACAGGTTTGAGCCACGATACTGGCTGTTAGTAAGTGTTGATGTGGCCAAAAGAGCTTAGACCCTAGCATCTTAGCGCCTATATGGTAGAGGGGCAGCCTGTGGGTCACTCCTCAGTCCAGAAGTCACCAGTTGAGTCTCCTTCCTTTCGAACTGGAACAAAAAGTTAGTAAGTGTACATACTGTTTCTGGCTCAGTCATGCCTAGGATTCCAAAACAAAGGAACTTATTCATTGCCTTGAGACATGTTTTGGGCAGGATAAACCAGACTCTCCTCTTGTCTTTGTGTTTTTTTTTTTTTTTAATCAACTTTGATTAAGCTTTTGATTACCTATCCTTTTAGAAAAAAAACGATACTTTGGAAAAACCCAAGTCAGTGCCATTTGATGCTGGGTGTAGCATGGTGCTCATCAGTGATGTCAGAGCTGCCTTTGGCTCAGAAGGAAGCTTGGTTTTGCAGTGATGGGCTACCAGCCGGAGGTTCACTCATAGTTTCTGCTCTCACCATTGCATTTTCTACGTCTCGTTGACAGGCTGTAGACTATGTGAGGATAGTACATGAGCGTATGCTCTGTAGAGTAGATCCTGAGATAGGCTTCCGATATACACCTTACTGGATCACTAAGATCTTGTGTAGCAGGGGCCTTTACCATCTTCTTCCAACATGGCATCCTCAGTTGAATGACTGTGCCTTTTCCATTTTGCTGCTCTTGGTTTTCAGGTCTTTATTTCAGATTTGAGCTTTTGTTTACTGAAATCCAGAACCATGCTGTCTTTGTTATGTATTCATCCATATTTAGTTTTTATCATGCGTGAGACGTTAGCAGGACATACTCTTCTTTATACCAAAGCAGTACCACTAAGTCACATGCAGACAAGGGATTTCAGATTTCAGAAGGGAAAAAAAAATAAAAAGCAGCTGTGAAGATATGATTCTTCAGCAGTGGGAAACTAGCGTTTCCTTTTCTTTGTTCATTTGTCTGCATTTGTTACATGCTGTGATTCACCACCCATTCCTCCGTTCTTACGTCAGATACTTAGTAGGCACCTACTTCATTTTAGGCTCTGGCACATACATTTAAATCTCCTTGAGTTGGGGGATTTTGAAATGTTGGACTTCAAAAGATTTTTCTGTATGCACAAGTTTGATGATCAGTCAGGCTGGTCATGGCGGCTCACTAATCCCAGCATTTTGGAAGGCCGAGGCGGGCAGATCATCTGAGGTCAGGAATTCTAGACCAGCCTGGCCAACATGGTGAAACCCTGTCTCTACTAAAAATACAAAAATGAGCCAGGTGTGATGACAGGCACCTATAGTCCCAGCTACTCAGGAGGCTAAGGCGGGAGAATTGCTTGAACCGGGGAGTTGGAGGTTGTAGTGAGCTGGGATTGCACCATTGTACTCCAGCCTGGGTGACAGAGTGAGACTCCGTCTCCAAAAAAAAAATGATGATCAGTCACCAAAGCGTTAATGGTTAGTCAGCATTTTAGGGTCATTCTTAATGATTAAAGTCAATTACAGTCACATTTATGGGATAGATTTGACCATGGCACTGGCTAGCCAGTTCTACCTTTCAAAAAGTATTTTCTAACAATGTAATTCATTTAGAATGAATTGAATGGGTATATGTGAACCAAAATTCATATTGAAATACCACTTAAGCAATAATGGCTGAATTGAATTAATACAGCTGGAATTTTACTTATAGTGGTCCCAAAAATCTATTTTTTCTTATAGGCCAATCTATTCTGGCCCTTGCTATTCTGCAGTTATTCCTGTGAGTATGTTGTGAAGGAGCAGGTTTTGTTAGCATTCAAATGAAGCATTTAAACCAGAAGATGATTACTTTTTGTAGCTACAAGCACAGCATAAGAGGGTAGGAGGGGGAGAACACAGTTTTTGAGCATCATCATTTGTTGGAAAACACAATGGGCCAAATATGGAAAGTTCTCTGGCTTTATTACCCAAGATCAGGGTTGGCCTCTGCTGCTTCTTATTCTGCTCAAGGCTGTTTTAGGGAACCATGCTACATCTTCTGTGATAGGCCTTGGCAAACTGTCATTCCATGCAGAACAGTCATATTAGTGTTCCAAAAGAACACTAATATTCCAAAAGAACAGTCATATTAGTGTTTCTGAACACCACATAAGACGTGTGGAGACCCTGGCAAACTCTAGCGGGGGAGAAGCCAGCTGTGGCAGAGAAAACTATTCTCTGTTGGATGCCTGTTCTCTGTGATGAAATTTTATCAGCTTTGTTCCTCTCTGTGAATCATATGAATTGGGATAAGTAAATATCCTTTTAATAATTTTTGTAAAGCTAAGAAGTTACCTTAAGATGGTATGCTTTGGAATGAAGCTAGGTGAAGGTGAATATTGATTTTTTTTTTTTTTTTTTTTTTTTGGCATCTGAAGACACCTCTTGGAACCCAAAGCTTTACAATCACCTCTATTCCAGGGAAATTTGAGGGTATATCCCAGGGGCCCACCACTCAGTGCCAGGCATAGTATACCAGGGATGCAGAGGTGATTAAGATACAATTCCTCCTTCCTGGGTACCTCAAAAACAAAAAACGAGGGCTGTAGCACCATGCTTAGCTGACTATAATGGAGCGTAGCAGGTGTGGTGGTAAATGTGTGTGAGAATACACATTTGGTTTTTTGAGAAAGGATAATGTTTCAGGTGGTCCTTGAAAGATTATTTGGGCTGGGCACAGTGGCTCACATCTGTAATTCCAACACTGAGAGGCTAAGGAGGGAGAATCACTTGAACCCAGGAGTTTGAGACCAACCCCTGAGCCACATAGACCCCCATCTCTAAAAAAAAATTTTTTTTAATTAGCTGGGCATGCATCTGTAGTTTCAGCTGCTTGAGAGGAGTTCGAGGCTGCAGTGAGCCGTGGTTGTGCCACTGCATTCCAGCCTGGGCAACAGAATGAGACCCTGTCTAAAAAAAAAAAGGAAGATTATTTGATTTCAGTAGGTAGCAAAGGAGGAGGGAAGGACATTTTAGGTGGAAAGAACCACACATGCCAGTATATGTAGTGTGAACAAGAAAGGCTGTGGTGGGTAATGAAGTGGAGGTGACTATTAAGATCTTTACTCATCAGGCTTACGAGCCTGCATGTCATCCTTCAGACACCCAGAGCCTTCCAGGGATGTTGAGCAAGGGTAACAAGACGGTGAGGTTTTGTTTTGAGAAACTAATTGGCAGCAGTTAGGATGATGGGTTGAAGGGGGAAGGGGTGAGGCTGCAGGTGGGAAAACAAAACAAAAAGTGTTATATTGTACAGAAGAGAGCCAGTGTGGACCTGAAATGTGTCAGCAGCCTTGGGGATGGAGGGTGGAGAAGGAGACACTTGAGATGTAGGATCCCAAGATCTCGCTGCCATTTACAAGTCAAGGTGACAAGAGTAGCAGTGGCTGTTGATAATAGAGCATGTGGCATGTGCCAACCCCTTGCTGAGCACTTACACAGGTGTCCTTCTGGTTAGGGTTAGGGTAGGTATACAAGTCAGCATGTATGTGCTGTTGTTATCCCACTTTTTCAGACAAGGAAGGATTTGGAGTGAGGTCACTTAGCTAGAAGTAGTGCTGGTCAGATTCAAACACAAGCCATTCAGTTCCAGATTCCACTCTTATAACTCTTAGGCTGTATTGAAAGGTAGTAGGTAGATGGTAGTGCCCTTGACCAAGTTTGGGAAGATAAAATGAGCTCAGTTTTGAGCACCATTTTTTTTTTTAAGAGATTGGATCTTGCCGGGCATGGTGGCGCATGCCTGTAGTCCCAGCTACTTGGGAGGCTGAGGTGGGAGGATCTCTTGAGCCCAGGAGTTCTGGGCTGTAGTGCGCTATGCCAATTGGGTGTCCACATTAAGTTTGGCATCAATGTGGTAACCTCCCAGGAGTAGGGGACCACCGGATTGCCTAAGGAGGGGTGAACCAGCCCAGGCTGGAAACGGAGCAGGTCAAAACTCCTGTGCTGATCAGTAGTGGGATCTTGCCTGTGAATAGCCACTGCACTCCAGCCTGGGCAACATAGCGAGACCTCGTCTCAAAAAAAAAAAAAAAAAAAGAGATTGGATCTTACTCTTGCCCAGGATAGAATCCATGGTGCGATGATGGCTCACCATAACTTCAAACTCCTGGGCTCAATTTATCCTCCCACCTCAGCCTCCCTAGTAGCTAGGACTACAGGTATGCACCAACATGCCCAGCTAATTTTTGTTTTTTTGGTTTTTTTTTTTTGAGACAGAGTTTTGTTCTTGTTGCCCAGGCTGGATTGCAATGGCTTGATCTCGGCTCACTGCAACCTCTGCCTCCTGGGTTCAAGCGATTTTCCTGCCTTAGCCTCCCAAGTGGCTGGGATTGTAGGTACCCACCACCATGCCCCACTAATTTTTAAAATATTTTTAGTAGAGACATGGTTTCACTGTGTTGGCCAGCTGGTCTCAATCTCCTGGCCTCAAGTGATCTGCTTGCCTCAGCCTCCCAAAGTGCTGGGATTACAAGCATGAGCCACTGTACCCAGCCTAATTTTTTCCTTTTTAATTTGTTATAGAGACAGGGCTCCCTGTGTTGCCCAGGCTGTTCTTGAACTCCTGGCTTTAAGCAAGCCTCCCACTTTTGCCTTTCAAAGTGCAGGGATTACAGGCACGAGTCACTGTGCCTGGCCCTGAGCCCCGTATCTTTAAAATCTCTGTGGGACATCAGTTGGAGCCTTTCAGGACTCTATGGGACATCATGTGGAGCTATGCGAGGACAGAGTCAATGGGAGGGAGAAAAGAAAAATGCCTGGAGAATGCCACCACTTGAGAGTTAGGTGACAGAAGAAAAGCCAGGATGGAGATTGAGAAAAAGCAGTCAGAGATAAAGGAGGCCGAAAGAATTGATGGGAGAGTTAAGAGCTTGAATGGTCAGCTTAACCTAGGATGACAGATTATTTTTTGAAACAAGGAAGGCTTGAAAGGATAGGAAAAGACCAGGTGTGGTGGCTCACTCCTGTAATCCCAGCACTTTGGGAGGCCAAGGTGGGCAACTCACAAGGTCAGGAGTTCGAGACCAGCCTGACCAACATGGTGAAACCCCATCTCTACTAAAAATGCAAAAATTGGTTGGGTGTGGTGGCATGCTCCTATAATCCTAGATATTCAGGAGGCTGAGGCAGGAGAATTGCTTGAACTTGGGAGGCAGAGGTTGCGGTGAGCCGAGGTCATGCCACTGCATTCTAGCCTGGGCAACAGAGTGAGACTCCGTCTCAAAAAAAAAAAGAAAGGATAAGAAAATAGGACATGGGGGTGATCTGGCTGTGATGATTGGTGCGGTTGATTCGACTGATCTGTCTGGCTAGGCAGGTGTCCCCTTCTGTCCTCACCACTTCATGCGCATCCCTCCCGAAGCTGCACACTTGATCAAAGAGAATGACCATCACCAATAGAGGAGGACCACTCTTCGGTCAAGGGCATAGCAGTAGCTGCGTTCCCCTGCTAGAACCTTGAAACGCTTTCAAGGACAAGAAAACATTTAAGGAAGTAGAATGAAGAATTAAGAGGGAAGTTCAGTTTTTGAAGCAACTGAGGTGATCTTTTAAGATTTCCAGGGTTGATATTAGAAAGGGGGCTGTGGAAAGGGACTGTGGGAAAGGGCAGGCACAAAGAAGCTGAAAAGTAACCTCAGAATTGCCAAAATAGCACCTGGGGCTTTCTGCACTCCTGCCCCCCTGGAGAGTATTTAACTTTTCTGTTGCTACAAAAACCACTCCAAACTTAGCAGCATAAAACAACCACCATTTTATTGTGCTCTCGGGTTTGATAGGAGAGGAATTTAGAGAGGATACAGCAGGGATCTCTGCTTCAAGGTGCCTGGAGCCACTGCTGGGAAAACTTAAACAGTGAGGGACGGGAATCAGGTGGAGGGTTTTTCACTTACCTGTCTGGTATCTGGGCTGGGAGGGCTCAAGGGCTGGGTTTATGGGGGACACTTGACAGGCACCCACACATGGCCTCTTCGTATGCCTTGGGCTCCTCCCAGCTTGACCACTGGCTTCCAAGAGGGAGCTTCCCAAGAGAGCAGCCAGAGAGTGAATGTTTCAAGAGATGATAAGAGAACTGCATGACCTTTTAGGACCTTACCTCAGAAATCACATGACATCATTTGCACATACTTTGTTGGTCGTAGTCCTCACAATTCCCCACAAAGACTCAAGGCGAGGAAACAAAGACCCGCCACCTCTTTACAGGGAGTGTCAAGGTCGTATTACAGAAAAGTATGTGGGATAGATGTTACTGTTGTGACCTTCTTTTAAAATATAATCTGCTCCAGAGCGCAAGTGGAAAGAGTGTGGAGAGGCATCGTTTAGCCTGCAGGCTTGTTGGTTGGGTGTAACAGAAGCAGATAGAGTTCGACGACGGATGGTGGCTAAAGTGATTGGATTCCAGGCCAAGTAGAGAAGGGCATGTGAATCCACAGGAAAGGTCATCACTTGGATTGAGGGAGGCTGGAGGGGAGGTTAGGATGAAGACGACGAATAGGGTAAAAATGTGCGGTGTAGAGAGGAAGGACCCCAGTGGAGCCAGTGCTTGTTTTCACCCATTACTTGGGGAATCACAGGTTACAGGTTTTGTCTGTAGTTGTTTTAAATACACAGATGACATCTTTGTCTTCAACCCAGTAATATAACGGAATTATTTAAGGGTCCAAATTGAGTGTGTATTTAAAAGGGAAGAGGAAAGAGTTAGTTGTTCTTTTCTCACCCACCGCCGTCCTAACTGTGTGTCCCACTTACACATAGATGGAGAAGCGGCTCAGAGTATACTTTTCCCAATTCTGCCACTGTGACCTTTTTTTTTTTTTTTTTTTTTTTGAGATGGAGTCTCACTCTGTCACCAGACTGGAGTGCAGTGGCACGATTGTGGCTCACTGCAGACTCTGCCTCCCAGATTCAAAAGATTCTCCTGAGGCCGGGCGCGGTGGCTCAAGCCTGTAATCCCAGCACTTTGGGAGGCCGAGGCGGGTGGATCATGAGGTCAAGAGATCGAGACCATCCTGGTGAACATGGTGAAACCCCGTCTCTACTAAAAATACAAAAACATTAGCTGGGCATGGTGGCGCGTGCCTGTAATCCCAGCTACTGAGGAGGTTGAGGCAGGAGAATTGCCTGAACCCAGGAGGCAGAGGTTGCGGTGAGCCGAGATCGCACCATTGCACTCCAGCCTGGGTAACAAGAGCGAAACTCCGTCTCAAAAAAAAAAAAAAAAAAAAAAAAAAAGATTCTCCTGCCTCAGCCTCCCAAGTAGTTGGGATTACAGGCGCCCACCACCATGCCCAGCTAATTTTTTGTATTTTTAGTAGATACAGGGTTTCACCATGTTAGCCAGGATGGCCTCGATCTCCTGACCTTGTGATCTGCCTGCCTCGGCCTCCTAAAGTGCTGGGATTATTGGCGTGAGCCACTATGCCTGGTTCACTGTGACCTTTAATATACCTTTGGTTGCCATTCTGAGCTGCAGCAATGTGACTCCAGAGCCTGACCACTTCCTGTTAATGCCACCTTGCCTCCTGGTTCCCCCAGATGACAAAGCACCAAATGAAAAAGAACTTTGATGACCAATTTCCAGTCCTCTCCTGGAACCTCTTTGGGGTCATTCCTGAAGAGCTGGGTTTGGTGCCAAGCCAGAATAGGCACAGACACTCCTGGGGTAGTGCTCCTTTCTTGTGAGGGGAGCTGAGAGTCTTCCGGATCACAAACTGCAGACGCAAGGGAATGTTCCTTTACTCCTTCTCTGCTGTCCCTGCTTGAACAGAGGAGCCTGCCATTGCCTTCAGCTGGACTTGCTGCTGCATGTAAAATCTTTCATTCATCTCTTATATTACCTATTCTGACCTTAGGCTAGATCTTTTCCATATTCCTAATGCCCCAGTTGTCTTAGGCTCATGATTTATAGAACTGCAGCTTAAGGCAGAACAGAGACTTTGGAACTGAGCAGTTCTGTCTCCTCCCACGTGTCCACTGCCTGCTTGTATGATGTGACCTTGGGCAAGTTACTTCACTTGTCTGAGCCACAGCTTCCTCACCCATCAAATACAGTAATAAATCTCTGCAGTGAGGATTGTGCAGATAGCAGGTGTCCCTCCCCTCTGCGTCTCATTCGGTATTGGCAGGGACGGCTTTTGCTTCCTTCCCTGAGAGCAAGATTCTTTAGATTCTTGTCACATACCCATCTTCTTTCCCCCTCAAATTACCTCTGCAAACCAGCCCCCTCTCCTGTACACAAGCCTCTCATGAAGAGACATTCGCTTTCCTTTCCAGGCTTTATCCTCAAGCCTGGAAAACCCCCCTCAAATATTGTAGAATCATCTATACTGAACAGAATTTCGAGTACATTGTCACCCATCTTGCATGCCATATTTGCCTCATGACTTTTGGTGTGTGAATGTGTGTGGGGTGTTGAGGGGTATTGCCTTATTTGAATGCCAGTTTACATTTGCAGTATATATGAGTAGGTTCTAGAGAAGTATATTTAAGTCCTCTGAATTATGTTGGTAATTTACATACTTCATAAATTCCGAGAGTAAGGAGAGACTCAGAGAATGCATACTCAGTGGTGCAGTCTCCTCTCAGGCATACTTGGCTATAGGTTGTACTCTGCTTGAACCCTCCCAAGACACTACCTCATAAGACAGTCCATTCTGCAGCAGCTGTCATTGTTACAGCATTCCTCTTTGGGGTGCAACTAAATATTTCTACCTGGAACTTCTCACCACTGAGTCCAGTGACAGATGGCTAAAGATGTCACTAACTTAAAAATGGCTAACTTAAGATGGCTAACTTATTTTGTACAGGTTAAAATTTAAAGTGCCCTGACTCCTCTTTTGGGAATGGTGCCAGCATGTCTAGACCCCACCCAAGTTCATTGTGGTCATAGAGCAGAACTTGTTCTGCAGGACTCCACAGATAGGAAGCACTCTGCTGCCTTGTGGCCTCTAGTCCCATTCCCAGCCCAACGGTACCTACTAAGGAACTGATTGTTGAGCTCATTAATGTTGCCACATATATTTATTTATATTTCTGAGCCAGGGTCTTGCTCTTTCACCCAGGCTGGAGTGCAGTGGCGTGATCATGGCTCACTGTAGCCTCAACCTCCCAGGCTCAAGTGATCCTCCCACCTCAGCTTCCCACGTAGCTGGGACCACAGGTGCACACCACCACACCCAGCTAATGTTTGTATTTTTTGTGGAGACGGGATTTCACCATGTTGCCCACACTGGTCTCGAGCTCCTGGGCTCAAGCAGCCTGCTTGCCTCTGCCTCCCAAAGTGCTGGGATTAGAGGCATGAGCCACTGGTCCTGGCCAGCAGATGTATTTATAAATTATTAAGAGGCTGCTTTAACTTTTCTTGTAGTCTAGCTGCCTTGTAGGATAGCAGCTGTCACACCCTTCTCTCAGAGTCGCGTGTGTGGTGGTGTGACTCATGCAAGCAGCAAGTCTTCCACGGGGCCAGCCATGAGCTGGCACCATCAGAAGGCTTTAGAGAAGGCGGGGGTTGGTGAGGCTTGTATAAAGTAGGAAAGGTAGGAGATCAAAGCAAAGCCCGTTCCTGGCTTTTTAGTCTTCATGTTCATGTGTGCTTTTTAAAAATAGCTTAGAAAAATTTTCATAGTTTTTATATAAGGTTTTAGAACATTGGGCAAGATCCCAGTTCTTTTTCGTGGCACCAAAATGATAGAACTGAGGCCTGCTGGAGGTACAGGTTCTGTTTCGTTTTGCTGCTTCTCTTCTTCTCTTAGACCCCTGACCTGGAGCAGCTGGAGCCGTCTTTGGAAGATGTGGAAAGCATGAATGATTTTGATCCCTTGTTTTCAGAGGAAACACCTGGAGTGGAGAAGCCGGTCACCACTGTCCAGGTTTGATTCTCACAACCCAGAACATGCTTATTCTTTGAAGGTGTTGACATAAATGACTGGGCTAGTCTGCTTCTTTAGGACTTAAAAAAAAAAAAAAGAAAAAGAAAAACCTGTTATATTTTTTTTAGAAAATTGGGTACCAATACTTAAAACATCTGAAGTCAGGGATTTTTTTTTTTTCCCCCAGTGATTGATTGATTGGTTCCAGTGCCAAGATCTGTGAATCTGTGAGAAACAATCCACCCGGCAGAAACATTTGGGAGAGTAATTGGGAACTTGAGATCTGAAGACTGGCTTATATGGTTTCATTGATGTTCAAGCCAATGCCAGTACACGTAATCCTCTTTGGAGTGTATGTTTCCGTCACTACAATGACAACCAGATAACCTGTCCTAAGTCTGAGGCCCACCTGGGAGAGAGCTTCCATGCAGGGATGGGACACTAAGCAAGGCGCTGAGCAGGAGACTTGTCCTCTAGGCTGAGCCTTTTACTGCTCTCCACAAAGTCTCTCCCTGTAACTCAGGGACCATTTCATGATGGAAACATGTATGTGTTTATAATACACAGGTTGAAAGAAGGTAGGAAATTGAATTAGCAAGCGGAGAGAGTTGGGAGAAGCTATCCTGGCATTAACAAAGGACAGAAACTTGGGATAAGAAATGCAGTTTGAGGAAACTAGCAACTGGAATGTTTGTCATTTGGCCTAAAAATATCTTTTAAACCTTGGGTTTTTAAAGCCCGTGTTTAACTTGGCAGCATATCACCAGCTGTTTGTTGGGACAGAAAGAATTCGAGCTCCAGAAATTATTTTCCAGCCATCTCTCATAGGAGAAGAGCAGGCTGGGATTGCAGAGACTCTGCAGTACATTCTGGACAGGTGAGACAGTGAATCTGCTTTTCCTTATGTTTCCTGAACCATTTCCTGGGATTTTGCATTGAATGGTAGATTTGATGGTCAGGCACTTGAAAATGCATCTCACTCTTCTTTTCATTGATTTGCTATGCTCAGATAGATTTCCCTTAATATCTTATGACCAGGCTGGCACCTCACTGGGGCTCTGTAGTTGTTTTCTGAACCTGTAAATGCTGGGTAGACTTGAGGAGCCTTAAGAGTGTCTTTTAAGTTTGAACAACCTGATAACATGTACACTGGTTTCTATGCAAACCTTCACATTATTAAAGACTAGTGATTTTTGAATGCCAAGTGTCTACTTGGCATTAATTCTAAAAGAAAAAAACAAAAAAACTAGTGATTTTAAATCACCCTAAAAATATTGCAGAGCTAATAAAAGTTTTTTTTCCCTCCTTGCAGGCATTTTACTTATTTAAGAGTTTACATTTCCATAAGAATGCAGGCATTTTACCCATTTGTGTGGGCATTTTCCTGCAGTGTGAGTTTGATAATTCAAGTTGGGCAAGTAGGGAATAGAATTTTATAGTGCTGTGGCTGTGTTGGCTAAAACAGCAGGGAAACTTGTACCTAGCAAGGAAAAAAAGCTGCTGCAGGTACTTTGAGTGGCTTTGAGCTTTGTCTTAACAGTGGTTGGGAAAGTGATCAAATATGTATTAGATAAAGCTGTTATTAAAAAAGATAAAAAGAAAGCACAGATAGATAGATGGGCCCTCAAAAGGGAGGCATGGCCTTTGTGAATAATGGAAATGTTTTGTGTCTCAATTGTAGTGATAGTTAGTGGAATGTATAAATTTGTTAGCCTTTATCAAAATGTTTGTAAATTTATCCTCAATAAAGTTTATTTAAAAAAAATTTATTAGAAAGGTATAAAAATTCTAATCATGTTGAGAAAGTCAGTTGACCATTCAAATTATGGTTTTGACTGGCTGTTTGGAAACATTGGGCTGGCATTCTGTAGAGACGCAAATGGAAAATGAAAGTTTTGACTTTTTTTTTTTTTTTTTTTTTTTAGCTTTTTGTGTAGATTCTGTTTTGTATTGAGAGCTTACATTTCTGCATCCGCATTTCATTCTGATTCGAGTTAAGGGACTATATCAGGAGTCGTTTCTTTCCTAGGTACCCAAAAGACATTCAGGAAATGCTGGTTCAGAACGTTTTCCTCACTGGCGGGAACACGATGTATCCTGGGATGAAAGCCAGAATGGAGAAGGAGCTGTTGGAGATGAGACCCTTCCAGTCTTCTTTTCAGGTACTGATTGTTTGGGTAGCCAGTTATTTTGAAAACAGCATTACCTGTTTTCTGTTTGCAAAAGTAATAAAGCGTAAATTATTTTATAACTCCATGCTGAAATATCACTGTTAACATTTCTGTGACTTCTAGTCTTAAGTCTATGTTTAATTTTTCAAGCAAAATGGGAATCATGTTTTATATACTATTTTGTGGTTTCTTTAAATTGGAAGATGAAGACATGCATATAATTCTAAGAGTACAAAAGAGTGTACATCAAGAATAAGCCTTTCTCCCTACAAAGTCCCTGGCTCTACAGGCAGAGCTTGTGCATCTTAAATTTTCTACACATGTGAGTGTGTACTGCTTTGTAAGCTGAACTGAACCTGTCATGTACATTTTCCCATGTCATTATTCTTCTAAAAGACTATCTTTATGACTGGTGTGAATGCCTCACAATTTATCTACCAACTCCCTGATTACCAAGAAACACAGTCTGATGAGCTCCCATCATGGACCAGGCACTATGGGGATGTCCTGAACATAGCACCTGGCTGCAAGGACCTTGCTATCTGAGCGTCAGGAACCAGGCAAATTGGAGCGTAAGGGACGGTACAGGCATGGGCACCTGGCAGTCTCCATTGGCTTTCAGAGAAAAAGGCTCCATGGATCTGGATCTTCTCAGGATGAATAAGCATTTGCCATGTAGACGGTGTGGGGCAAGGGGTACATTGGAGAGAACATCCCAGACGGAAGGACTAGCGTGAGCAAGGGCACAGGTCCAGAGGCTTGTTGAGGGAGTGAGAAGTGACTGAGTGTTGCTGGAGTGGCCGATAAAGAGAAGTGGAGGTGGGTGAGGTAGAGAGGTCGGCAAAGCCCACATTGTGCAGACTGTGCAGAGCCTGTGCATCCTACTAAGGAGCTTGGCCATGATCTGCTCTGCTGCATGATGTAGTGTACATTCAGGGCGGCATCTCTGGGACTTGGTCCTGACTCCATCACCACCGTTACTGAATTGTGCTAAACTTCGGCTTTCTCAGTGGTAGAAAGTGGGTAATCAGTACCTGTTGCTGGGATTTGGTGTACTGGTGCACGTCAAGCGCCTAACAATGGGTCTGCATGTAATAAACTCTCAGACCCTAGCTGTTGTGCTGAGGGTCCCTAAGACCATTCCAGGCAGGATGATTCTCTGGGAGGATTCACAGGAGTCAGTATATAATCACACTTATGGCTGTGACTTACTATGGCAAATCAGCAGAGAGACAAGGTGCCCGGGGGAAATCTGGGAGCAACCAGGTATAAGCATCCGAGGCCTCTCCCTGTGGAGTCACACAGGACATAATTTCTCCAACAGTGTGTCGTAAGGGCACATTAGATGTCGCCAACCAGGGAAGCTTGTAGGAGACGAAGTGCCTAGGATTTGTATTTGGGGGCTGATCATATAGGTACCCCCCTGCTTGGAGCAGACCCAAATTCCAAGGTCACAGAAGGGAATCATGCATTTGGCATAAGCCACATTATTTGTATGAATGGGCATACTGACCCACTCTTACCAGGTGATGGCGGGAACCCTTCCAAAATTCAAGTTCCCAGTTGCCTGCCAAGGCCCACACTTGTAAGTGTGCCTTTCTAAGGTCACAGTAGGCCGGTCCTATTAACTCTTCTGCATAGCTCGTGTCTTTAGGCCACAGTGATGAACCATAAAGGATTCTAAGCAGGGAAGTGATGTGATCTGATTTACGTTTTAGTAAGATATATTTGATACTGATGTGCAAGATGGAGTATTAGGAGAAATATTGGAAGCAGACCACTTAGGAGGCAGCTTCCCTGCCTCTAGGAGGAAGTCCTCACTGTACTCGCCAGGGTTTCCAGGGTCCCTTGTGTTCTGACCTTGAAGAACTGTCCAGGGTTCTCTCATCATTTCCCCCTCCACCTTGTACTTCAGCCACAGCTAACTACTATTAGTTTTCCAGAGCTGCCATGTTTTCCTGCCTCAGGGCCTTTCCACATGCTGGCTCCTTTTGTATAGAGTACTCTTCCTAGCTTATCCAACCCTCTCAGTGGCTGGTTTCCTGGAAATCACTTCCTCCAGGAAGCCTTCCCTGTCCTTCCCTCTGTTCCTTACAAGATCCACCTCTGTTAGGAAAGAGACAGCCACTGTCTTGTGAAATATGTTTTAAGCCCTTGGCTCAGTGTCACTTGGTAGCTATGCAGGAAATATGACAGCAGTGGCAGAGGGAGAGGAAGAGAGGGAGTTGATGTGAAAGAGGCTAAGGCAGTGAAATTGTCAGAGCTTAGTAGTAAGTTGGATCTGAGGAGGGAAGTAGGACCTAAGACAACTCCCAAGTTCTAGGTGGAGCAACTAGTTTGCTGAATAGGAGAGTCACTGGATGAGGAACAGTGGGAGGAAGGACAGGCTTAAGGGAGAGGATTGTACATTCTATTTCCGGGTGGGTTGAGTTTCCAGTGGACACACAGGGAGAGATGGCCACAGTTAGCTAGATGAGTGCTCGGTGGGGAAGACAAGAGGGTAGATAAACACCCTCCCACCCACCACAGGCATAAATGTGCTCTGGGCACTCTTTGGGAGGGTAGGTAATGTTAAGGATGAACCCCTAAAGAACACTAGCATTTAAGAGCCATAGGACACCCATGAGTCTAAGAAGGAGGTGGAGGAAGAAGAGGGGGAGCAGGAGACAGCTGCAGCGCTGAAGCCAAGAGGTGACAGCGGGGGGTGTGAACATGGGGCTGGGTCATGCTGGCAGCAGCAACTTATGAAGAAATAGTGGAGAAAAATTGTAGAGGATTTTCAAGATCTATTTCTTGGTAATTTTCAAATTACTTTGTGAGTGTTCATTGCAGGAATGCTGCTACCAGCCAGAGCTTTTCCCAGCCTTGTCTTTTGCTGTTCTGGTCTCACCTGGCCAGCCACAGCTCCCCTCTCCCCTCCTGTTTCTGCCCTCTTTCACATTGCTCATGTAATGAGTGTGTCACACCATCACTAAGCCCTGATGTTCCAATTTTAGATTATGTATTCAGCAATGGCTCAAACATACCAACCACCTAAGGCCCTCCGTGATCATTAGAAGGAAGAGAACCCAAAGATGTGCAAATTTACAATTTTCTTTTCTTTTTTTTTTTTTTAAGACGGGGTTTCACCATGTTGGTTAGGCTGGTCTTGAACTCCCGACCTCAGGTGATCCGCCCGTCTTGGCCTCCAAAGTGCTTGGATTACAGGCGTGAGCCACCATGCCTGGCCACAACTTTCTTTTAAGTTTCTGTTTTTCCTTAAACAGCAGAACATTTTTAAACATCATAAAAATGTCAGACAATTCAAACCAAAATGAAAACCAAGAAAACTGTAGTTTCATCCTCTGCAAGTAATGTTCTTTGTATGCTTTCTGGTTGCTTTCATCTCGTGTATGGTTTTAACCAAAAATGGATTGTTGATAGCTTATTTTGTAACCTGTATTTTTTTTTACTTTCAAATTATTGTGAGTTTTTCTATATCAATAGGTACATTTCTAGAGTATCCTTTTCGTGGCTGTATAGTCTATTAACCATCTATCTTGCTGCATTTTTTGTTAGTAATGACAGCTACCCATACCCCACTAGGTGGCATCTACCATATGCCTTACACTTATGCTGTAAGTCCCCCTAAGCCAGGGGGTGGGGCCTCTGGTTATCCTAGTGACAAGGCCCTCATTCACAGGCCCCTTGCCTGCATGGCGAGCCCAGCAGCCGGACTCCTGAGTCTGTACTTTCCCACCTCAGTTTGTGCATGCCGATTCTGCCCTCACTCCCGAAAGTTCTGAAAACATCATTCCAACCTGGAACTCACGGGATTGGTGGAGTGGGGAGGTGAGACGAAGGTAGGAAGTGAGGCAGGTAACTCCAGAACACAGGAGGCCCAATGGGAGCTGCAGAGTACCGTAATGATCAGGTCAGCCTAGCCGAGGGCCTTCTCAGAGCTGCTGACCCCCGGACCAACTCCAGTGAGAAGCAGGGGAAACTAAGCGCTGGCAGCCTCACTGAGAATGACCAGGTCACCCCTCTCTGCTGTCATTTCTCCTGAGGCTGTTTTGCTACCCTGGCTAGAGTCACCTTGCAGCAGCCTCTGTTTCCCTCTGCTCAGAGTGGGGAGGAGGGCTAGGAAGGCCTTTTCCTCAGGTCATGGGTCTCCGCTTCACCTCTCCCTGACAGCTTGTGGTTGACAGCATCGTGCAGCAGGAGGCTGGGCCACGGTCCCTTTTCGAGTGGCAGGTCTTTTGTTTGTAAACTATCTGAAAACCGTCTGTTCTGGAGAGTCTGACATTCCAGCTCAGCTTTGTTTACAGAGTGTAGAACTAGCCCTGAACTGTCTTGGAGTGCACTGGGCCCACCTATGTGTATATTTCTGGGAATAAAATGCCAGGGGCCATAGCTGAGCCAGGTGAACATTCACAGCTGGAGCCCTGGTGGAGGCATCCTGGTGAATCATCTTTGTGTTTCAGGTTCAACTTGCCTCGAACCCTGTACTGGATGCCTGGTACGGGGCTCGTGACTGGGCCTTGGACCACCTAGATGACAGTGAAGTTTGGATCACCAGGAAAGAATATGAAGAAAAGGGAGGAGAGTACCTCAAGGAGCACTGTGCTTCCAACATCTACGTCCCCATCCGCCTGCCAAAGCAGGCCTCCCGCTCCTCAGATGCCCAGGCGTCCAGCAAGGGTTCTGCTGCTGGCGGAGGTGGTGCTGGCGAGCAGGCGTAGCCCAGGCCCTCCAGGTACACTGCCCTGCACACCATGCCTTGGGCCACGTTGGCAGCATGACAGGACTGTGATTGTGCTAGGTGTGTCCGCCCAAGTCTGCTGGTCACATTTGGCAGCAAAATGGATTTCTCCTGGGGAGAACAAAGTTAAGGGACACTGAGAACTGCCCTGCAGAAGCAGGTTCACTTGGGGGCTTCTGTGGTGAAGAGACTAACTGGCCTTCTCATGTCTTTGTTCAACTGTGGCCAGCTGTGGCATCAGCTTCCTGTAGCAGTAAATGAAGACAGAATGGAGAATACAGATGTACAGAATGCACAAGACTGATTTCTTACCACATTTTAGAGTCTTTTATGTTTTAAAAAAAAATCCTTTAAAATCTATCTTGTCCGTGTAGATACTTGATTCTTCTGAATATATTCAGAAGTTGCATGAATGCCCAGCAAGGGGAGGTCTTTCATGTATATAAAAAAAGGTAATGTTTATTGCTGGGCACAGTGGCACATCCCTGTTAAGTCCCAGCTACGTGGGATGCCAGGGCAGGAGGATCGCTTGAGCTCAGGTGTTCGAGGCTATAGTGTGCTGTGATTGCACCTGTGAATAGCTACTGCACTCCAGCCTGGGCAACATAGCAAGACCTTGTCTCTACAAAAAACCCTTTTTCATATGCAATAAAAGCAGTCACCTCAGAAGCTGGAAATATTTCCTTCCTCCTATTTTTTTTCTTTCAGATAAGGAGAAAAGGCCCAGAAAGTTACCAATATGTGAGGTCACTCGGCAAGCCATGGACTTGTTGGTGCCCTCTTCTGAATGGGCAGGAATAGAGCCAGTGGCCCAACTTTGTTCTTTCTCTGCTGGAAACTTTACCACCATAAGGCTTACAGATGTTTTATTTCTGTCCATCTGAGTTTGTTGGCTGCTTAACCTTTTCAGACTTTTCAGAACAAAGATTGGAGGACGTTTATCCTGTAGTCTTTGCAGTTTTGCCATAACCTCATGTGTCCTGTGCCTTCCCAGTTCTGTCTTAAGTGGACGGATAACCCCTCCCTTTTACAGAGATTGCTTGGCGAAAATTTTGGCTCAAAGACACCCAAGTATTGGTTCCAGAAGGCCCCTGAGCTAATACCATTGTCACCAAATTTCACCTTTAAATCCCATGGAGCATCTAGCTCAGCCCTCTGATGAGGCCACCTCAGAACCTGTTTGCTCATACAGTTTACCAGGGGCCACCACCTGGATCTCCAGCTCTCAAGGGCTTAGAAACTGCAGACCAGGAGGGAAGGGGTAGTGGCGATGGAAAGAGTGGAAGACCACAGCTGACCCTGGAAAATGAGGAAAAAGGAAAGGTTATCACAAACGTAAATAGAAGATGCACAGGGGGATGATACTCCATTGAAAAGAAATAAAAAAAGGAAATAAGAAAGTAATAGATAAGGAAAAGAGGCAAAGGAAATTAAATTGAATATAGTTGAAGAAGAAAATTTGACTACATTGAGTTTGGTGGTGGTGGTGGGGGTAAACACAACGTGACATAAACTTCCCATCTTAACCATTTTTAAGCATCTAGAACAGGGGTGTTAACTCTGTGCACATTGTTAGTCACAAAATCTCTAGAACTTTTTCAAATTGTGAAACCACACTCATCCATCAGACAACTCCTTTCCCCTTGCCTCTGTCCATCCCCGACCCTTGGCAACCACCATTCTACTTCGTGTTTTTCTTAGATACCTCACATAAGGGAAGCCATACAGTGTTTGTCTTTTTGGCCTGTTTCCCTTAGCATCATGTCCTCAGGCTTCCTCCATGTTGTGGCATGTGGTCAGAATTTCCTTCCTTTTTAAGGCTGAATAGTGTTCCATCGCATGGATATACCACATTTTCTTTCTTTACCTTTGATAGACATTTAGGCTACTTCCATTTCTTGGGTATTGCTGATAGTGCTGCAGTGAACATGGGAGTGCAGATATCTCCTCGGGTTTCTGCTTTCAATCCCTTTAGATGTATACCTAGAATGCTGGATCATATGGTAGTTGTATTTTTAATTTTCTGTGGAACGCTCGTACTATTTTCCGTAGCAGCTGACCATTTTCCATTCCCACCATCAGTGCACAAGAGTTCCAGTTCCTCCACATCCTCACCAACTCTTTTTTTTTCATAGTTTCCACATTCACTATCTTTCATCTTTTTGATAGTAACCATTCTAAGTGGGGTGAGGTGATATTTCATTGTGGTTTTGATTTATTTGCATTTCCCTGATGATTAGTGATGCTGAGCATCTCTGTTTGCTTCTTGGCCATTTGCATGTCCCACTTCTGGATATTAACCTCTTACTAGATAACATGGTTTGCAAATATTTTCTCCTATTCTGCAGGTTACTTTTTCACTCTACTGTTTTTTTGGTTTTTTTTTTTTTTTTAACTGTGCAGAAGTTAAGTTTGATACAGTCTCATTCATCTGCTTTTGCTTTCATTGTCTGTTTTTGGTGTCATATCCAAGAAATCATTGCCAAATTCAGTGTCATGACATGTTTTCCCTAAGTTTTCTTCTAGGAGTTTGATAGTTTCAGGTCTTATATTTAGGTTTTATTAACTACATTAAATTTTATGTTGAAGAAAAAACAATGGAACAGAAGTAATGTTTAAACTGGTAATAAAAGTTTCTTCCCCCACAAAACAAACCACCCTTAATATGGATACTGTAAGGACACTCGGTGTGCTTGGGAAAATTGACTCAGGAGTCTCAGATCCTAGTGAACTGATTAGATTTCAAAGATAAAAGAAGTCCTCTCGGGCCAGGGGTGGTGGCTTACACCTGTAATCCCAGCATTTTGGGAGGCTGAGGCAGGCAGATCACTTGAGGCCAGAAGTTCGAGACGAGCCTGGCCCTCTCTACTGAAAATACAAAAATTAGCTGGGCATGGTGGTGCACACTTGTAATCTGAGCTACTTGGGGACTGAGGCAGGAGAATCACTTGAACCCAAGAGGCCAAGGTTGCAGTGAGCCAAGATCGCACCACTGCACTCCATCCTGGGCAACAGAGCAAGACTGTCTCAAAATAAGTCCTCTCAGCCTCCATGCAAAAAGACAAATGACTTACACAAGAAAGGAAATTTGGATGGTGTCAGACTTTTTAACAGCACTAATACTAGAAAGTTAAATAACTTGAATAACTGGAAAACAAAAATGATAAATTTGAAGAAGGATGGCAAAATGTTTAAACTACTGGAAAATCTAATTAATGTAGAAAGCACAAATGCATGTAATAAATTTAAAAAAAAAAAAAAATAGGCTGGGCTCAGTGATGCACACCTTTAATCCTAGCACTTTGGGAGGCTGAGGCAGGAAGATAGATCACTTCAGCCTGGGAGTTTGAGACCAGCCTGGGCAACATAGGAGGACTCCACCTCTACAAAAAAATTTAAAAGGCTGAGTGAGCTACTTGGAAGGCTGAGACAGGAGAATCGCTTGAACCTGAGAGGTGGAGGTTGAAGTGAGCTGAGATTACATGCCTGTAGTCCCAGCTACTCAGGTGGCTGAAGCGGGAGGATTGTTTAAACCTGGGAGGTCAAGGCTACAGTGAGCCATGATTGCGCCACTGCATTCCAGCCTGGGTGACAGAGGAGCAAGACCCTGTCTCCAAAAAAAAAAAAAAAATAGTCTTTAGCACTAACCTGCAAGTTGGCCCTTTCCAGTACAGGAGAATGGGGATGGAGGGAGGTCATTTCCTTGGCGCTAGTCTCTCAGCTTGGACATTCCTCTCAGGAATGCTTAACAGGATGAGGGAGGGGGCTTCACCTCTGGCCCGTGCCCAGCTTAAGTTGCCTTTTGGAAAAGTTCCAGAGGACATGGAGTGGGATTCTCCAAGCAGCCATTCCTCAGCCTAGACAACCCTCTGGTTCCACAAGAATTGGGAGATGAATTCAGCCGCCTGCACTTCCCAGCCTGCATCAGATTTTGATGAGCACGTGGCCAGGAGTAGGGTAGTGCTGTCCACCAGATCCCCTGCCTGGGCAACCTCCTGAGGACTGCCAGGGATTGAGATTGATTGTATGCCCCAGCCTGGACAAATTTCCAGAAACCCTTTTGCTTTAGTCCTGGGGGCAGGGCTTTACCCACGCATACTCCCCAGCTTGTAACGCTTCAGCAATAATCTGGACTGGGTTTCATCACAGGTGGTAAGTCTCCAAGGCTGTACAGTTGGACCGTGAATAACCATGCCCTGGTCATCAACAGAAATGGGCATTCCAAGAGTTAACTAGGTCCTGGTGTTGATGGTGATTCTGCCAGCCTTTGCTATAGGCATTCCTTTAGCCATTCAGAGAAGATAAGGATACTCTCAAATGCTACAGTATACTCTAAGATATGAATAAAATGGACCAGGATATTTTCCAAGGCCCCCAAAGGAGAGGATGACCTGCCCTCATTTTCTTGACAACGTTTTTCACATCTGGGCCTGTGCAATAAGGAAGCTCTTTCAAAACTGCTGAGACACTGGGAAATCTGGGGTATACCAATCACAACCAGCCAGTCATGGCATTCCTCGGTGTGTGCCAAGCTAGGGGTTATGGGAACGGGGTGAGTGGGTAGATCCTTTGATGCCACTCCATGGCTTTCTGGGGAGCACCAAAATGACAGCAATGCAAAATCTGAAGGCTCTTTTCTGAATCCCTGGCTGACCCTGGAGGAGGGCCAAGCTTAAAGAAACGGCCCAAGGATCCTGGTAGGGTGATGAAGGTGAGAGCAGAGGCGTGTCTCAGGGTCGTGCGGCATCTCGGCTTTGACTCTTTGCAGGCTGTAGAAGCAGAATTGTAAGACTTCTTTCCATTTCTTGACTTCAGTTCTCAGCCTGCCCTTCTGGCTCCCTGCTGTCTAATGGAATTCCAGGGCTTGACCTTGAGAATGCAGATTCTCCCGATTGACAATTTCTAGTGAAGGGAATCTCAGAAAGGGGAAAAGGAGATGTTCCCCCTTCCCCTGCAAGAGTGGAAAAGCAGACACTCTCCCGAGAGCCTCATAAAGCTGGTGAAAGCCTGTTCTCATAAAGCACCCACGAGATCATTCTGCCCGCCCCCTGCTCCCAGGACAGGCACTTAGGTGAGAATGTGTGACTCATCCAGTTCTGATACCTGCTGCAAATGGTATATGAAACAAAGGAATCTTTTAAGCCACGTGGGTTTCAGAGAACTATAACTATGTACCTTTTTTAAAAAATCTGCTTTTAAGTTGGTAACCTTGCTTAACTATATGTTGCCCTGGTAATAACCTTGTAATTGACATCTCTTTTAAAAAATGAAGGTATACTTAGTCTGTATTGGCTAGAAGAACTTCGTAAGTTTCTTTGTTCTTCTTTCTCCTATGACTATGATTTTCTTTGAACAAAGAGTTTGAGAGGCCTTGCTTCACTTTAAATGAACAATACATACTTTGCATATTTGACTTGAGAATTGTGTATATGTTATACACAATTATAAAACAAATCAATTTCAATAAAAATAAGAGCACAATCCTTAAAATCAAAGCAAAGCGAAACAAGTAAACCTCATTATATATCAAGTTGGTGGTTTACTCACACAGAGAGGACTTATTTTAAGTGACTTTAATTAGGTGACTTTATTTTAAGTGACTTTTCATGGTAGTTGAAAAAAAGGAAACCACAGTAGTTGACTATACATCTTTAGTGGGACATATTCTAACAACAAAAAACTGCACAGAAGTCTTATGTTTTCAGTAATTATGTTGTTAGTAATGGCATTGATATGATTATTCTGAAGATATAAATATATGTGTGTATAAATTCAAATAATTATGTTAACATTGTTAGCAACCAAGATTTTCAGTATAACAAGACATAAAAATATAAAAACTAAAAAATCCTATAATCCTAAATTTGAATTGCACATATCTGTAGGAACACATGATGTATTTTCTCTTTACAAATATTAATTTATTGGCCTAGAAACAACAAACAGCCATAACAAGGAATATACCTCTAGTGACCACACTGTAACTTCTCAATACCATTTCCCATTCAAAGGAACCACCGCTCCTTGGAGAAATGGCTGCTTCCAGTCTGGGACAGGAAATATATAAAATGGGTCTGTAATATCTTTTTTTTTTGGAGACAGCGTCACCCTCTGTTGCACAGGCTGGGTGCAATGGCACGATCATGGCTAACTGCAGCCTCAACTTTCTGGGTTCACATGATCCCCCTGCCTCAGCAGGTATGCACCACAGGTGCATACCACCAGTCCCAGCTGAGTCTGGAATATCTTGTTGCACCAGAAAGCAAGGAAACTATCCAAGACTCCTAAAAGAACTCAAGATCAGGGTGTGGTGGCTCACACCTGTAACCCCAGAACTTTGGGAGGCTGAGGCAGGAGGATCCCTTGAGGCCAGGAGTTAGAGACCAGCCTGGGCAACATAACGAGTGGCCCCATCTCTACCAAAAAAAGTTTTTAAATTAGCCAGGTGTGGTGGCTGGCACCTGTGGTTCTGGCTACTCAAGAGGCTGAGGTGGGAGAATGGTTTGAGCCCGGGAGGTTGAGGATGCATTGAGCCATGATTGCACCACTGCACTCAAGCTTGGTCAACAGAGTGAGCCCTATCTCTTGAAAAAAAAAATGGCTGGGTGCAGTGGCTCATACCTGTAATCACAGCACTTTGGGAGGCCAAGGCAGACAGATCACCTGAGGTCAGGAGTTTGAGACCAGTCTGACCAACACAGTGAAACCTCGTCTCTATGAAAAATACAAAAATTCGCTGGGCGTGGTGGTGCGCACATGTAATCTTAGCTACTAGGGAGGCCGAGGCAGGAGAATCGCTTGAACCTGGAAGGTGGAGGTTGTAGTGAGCCAAGACTGCGCCACTGAACTGCAGCCTGGACAACAGAGTGAGACTCCGTCTCAAAAACAAACCAACCCTCAAAATTCAGGAGTCGACTTGAAGGGGCTCCCGCTGGCCCAGGAATAGGATAATTTGAGCATCTGAAAAAATAACGATGAAAGGTTGAAACATATTAAAATCCATGAATTCATCCTTGGTCACTTTTGGAAAATGCTAGGGAACCAGCTCATCATTGTGAAACTAGGAAATAAAGGGCACAAGCAGGCACTGATCTCACCTTTCTTGTAGAAACTGTACCTCATGGCAGCCAAACAGATAAGGGAATGTCTTTTCTTTATAGAGGATTTCCAGCTAAATAAATGAAGACAGAATGATGAAATACCACCATTTTCTTTTTGTTTGTTTGTTTTTTGTTTTCTTTTGAGACAGAATATGGCTCTGTCACCCAGGCTGGAGAGCAGTGGCGCGATCTTGGCTCACTGCAACCTCTGCCTCCTGAATACCACTGTTTTCTAGCTCCTGATAAAATAACGGCAAGAGACAAATGTTCATCAATGACAGCTAAAAACCACTTGGTGAAAAGTTGATGGAAGGCTGGGCACAGTGGCTCACACCTTTAATCCCAGCACTTTAGGAGGCTGAGGCGGGTGGATCATCTGAGGTCAGGAGTTCGAGACCAGCCTGCCAACATGGTGAAACCCCATCTCTACTGAAAATACAAAAATTAGCTGGGCGTGGTGGCGGGCCCCTGTAGTCCCAGCTACTCAGGAGGCTGAGATGGAAGGATCGCTTGAACTCAGAAGGTGGAGGTTGCAGAGAGCCGAGATCACATTTCTGCACTCCACCCTTAGTGACAGAGCAAGACTTGCTCAAAANAGAAAAAGAAAAAAAATTTAAAAGCATAACAAATATAAAGCATGGACCTTGTTTGGTTCCTAATTCTAATAAGTCATGTTTGATAAACTCCTGAGAAAAGCTGGGAAATGTGGATATTTAATAATATGAAAGAATTATTGATGGTTTTTAAAGATGTGGTGGTGATTTTTGTAGTTTTGTGGAGTAAGAGAGAGAGAAGAGCGAGTGAGCTTATCTTATAGAGATACATACTGAAGCGTTTGCAGGCGAAGTCATATTTGGGATTTGCTCCAAAATAACCAGGCAGGGACTTAACAGATAAAACAAGAGCGGGTGACCATGTGTTGATTGTCACTGAATATGGGGGAATAGGTACACAGGGGCTCATTATACTTCTGTTTTTGTGTGTGTTTGAAACTTTCCGTTAAAAACATTAAAAAGTTGGTCCAGGCACAGTGACTCATGCCTATAATCCCAGCATTTTGGGAGGCTAAATTGGGAGGATCCCTTGAGCCCAGGAGTTTTGAGACCAACCTGTGCAATGTAGCAAGACCCCTATCTCTACAAAAGCAAAAAAAAAAAAAAATTATTGAGGCGTGGTGATCCCAGCTACTCAGGAAGCTGAGGGGAGAGGATCACTTGAGCCTAGGAAATCCAGGCTGCAGTGAGCAGTGATTGTGCCACTGCACTCCAGCCTGGGCTACAGTGAGACTGTCTCAAACAATAAAATAAAAAGCAACGACACTCTTGTCTCGCCTTATTTATCATATAGCAATAATTCTTGGATATCACTAGTAGCAGTGCATAGTGACCTGCTGCTTTAAGAAAAGAAAAAAACAGGCGCCTCACTAGTGTTGCTCAGGCTGGTCTCAAACTCCTGGCCTCAAGCAATCCTCTGGTCTCAGCCCCCTGAGTAGCTGGAATTACAAGTGGGGATGCTTCTTTCTTGTCTCTTTATAATGTATGGCTGTATAAATTATATGTGTCACAAACATAACACCATGGGCATTCAATCAGCATATCCATGACATATACATATAAATTTTACCTAAATGGTAGCATATTACAATATAACAGTCTCTCTTGGAGATCACTTCATAACAATACAAACCGAGCTTCTGCTTTTTTCCCTTGTCTTAATATTATTTTTTTTTAGAGATGGAGTCTCGCTCTGTCGCCCAGGTTGGAGTGCAGTGTCACGATCTTGGCTCACTGCAAACTCCACCTGCCAGCTTCAAGCGATTCTCCTGTCTCAGCCTCCTGAGTAGCTGGGATTAAAGGCGTCCACCATCACACCCAGCTAATTTTTGTATTTGTTTTTAGTAGAGATGGGGTTTGACCACGTTGGCCAGGCTGGTCTCGAACTCCTGACCTCAAGTGATCTGCCTGCCTCGGCCTCCCAAAGTGCTGGGACTTCAGATGTAAGCCACTGCACCTGGGCTCCTTGGCTCCTTTATCTTAAGAAATTAATAAGAATTGCAAGCATTTTCCCATAATGGCATTTGTCTTTTTAACTTTGTTATTTTTCGACTCAGATTCTTTTTGTGAACTCAGATGAAGCAATCTTAAAATTGCTTTTGGGTTTTATGTCATATTTAAAAAGGCCTTACTCGTCCTGAGATAATTAAAAAACATCCTATGTTTTCTTTTAAATCCTTTTTGGTAAAACACACATATAGTGACATAAAACATAAATGTACACCCGATAGCTGTGACTAAATGAACACCTATATGACTATGACCACTACCCGCTGTGGTCAAGAAATAGAATACTAATCCCAGCACTTTGGGAGGCCAAGGCAGACAGATCACGAGGTCAGGAGATCGAGACCATCCTGGCTAATATAGTGAAACCCCATCTATGCTAAAAATACAAAAAATTAGTCGGGTGTCATGGCATACGCCTATAGTCCCAGCCACTTGGGAGGCTGAGGAAGGAGAATTACTTGAACCTGGGAGGCGGAGGTTGCAGTGAGCTGAGATCACACCATGCACTCCAGCCTGGGCAACAGAGCAAGTCTCTGTTTTTGTTTGTTTGTTTGTTTTTTAAAAAAAAAAAGGAAAGAAAAAGAAATAGAATACGGGTACCACCCTAGAAGCCTCCAGTGTGATCCATCGTCCCTCATCAAAATCCACTCCTTCCTCCTTAGAAGAAGCCATTGTACCAATGTCAACAGTATTATATTCCATGTTCCTTATAGTGTTATTACCTCATTAGGCATCTCTTAGCATTCTTTTGTTGCTGCAGTTTTGAGACGGAGTCTTACTCTGTCACCCAGGCTGGAGTGCAGTGACACAATCATGGCTCACTGCAGCTTCCAACTCCTGGACCCAAGTGATCCTCCTGCCTTAGCCTCCTGAGTAGCCGGGGCTGCAGGCATGTGCCATCATGCCCAGCTAATTATTTTATTTTTTGTAGAGACAGGAGCCTCCCTATGTTACCCAGCTTGGTCTTGAACTCCTGGGCTCAAGCAGTCCTCCTATCTCAGCCTCCCAAAGCTCTGGGATTATAGGCATAAGCCACTGAAACTAGCCCCTAAAATTTTATTTCATTTTATATATTTTTTGAGATGGAGTCTCACTCTGTTGCCCAGGGCAGTGGTGAGATCTTGGCTCACTGCAACCTCTGCCTCCGAGTTCAAGTGATGCTCCTGCCTCAGCCTCCTGAGTAGCTGGGACTAAAGGTGTGCACCACTGCACCTGGTTAATTTTTATATTTTTAGTAGAGATGGCGTTTCACCATGTTGGCTAGGCTGGTCTCGAACTCCTGACCTCAGATGATCCAGCCACCCTGGCTTCCCAAAGTACTGGGATTACAGGTGTGAGCCACTGCGCCCAGCCAGCACTGTTTTTAAGATTCATTCATGTTGTGTGTAGCTGTGGTTCATTTTCATTGCTGTGTAGTATTTTATTGTATGCATGTACTATAATTTATTTATCCAGTTGGAATTTATCTTGGCATAAGTTTGCAGTAAGTCTCCAGCTGAATTTCTTTTCAGACGACTAGTCAGCTGTACCAACAATATTTATTGAGTAATCCGTCTTTGCTCCACTGATGTAAATGTCACTTTTGTTATTTATTAAATGACCTTGTATATTTTGGTCTACTTCCAGACTCGCTCGTCTGCTCCATTCATCTTTCTATTTCTGAATTTGCAATGAACTGTTTATTATTGTCACTTTATAATACACCTTACGCTCTGGCAGAGTTTGTCTCCCACATTTCTCTTTTTTTTTTTCAGAGCTTCTCTTGATTTTTCCTGCATGATCTTTGGAATCAGCTTGTCAAGTTCCAAAATAATCCTGTCGGTATATTTGTTTGCATTCTATTAAAATTATAGATGAAAAGATAGAAAGATGACATCTTTCCTTTATTGACTCTTCTAGCCAAAAATGGATATGACTTTTTCCCTTATTCCAGTCTCATGGCACATAATAGCCTTTAAAAGTTTTAGTCATATGGTTCCTGCCCATTCCTTGGGAAGTAACTCATTCATTTAGACATTTGAGTAGCATTTTATTATGTTTCATTCCGTGGTTTATTTGATCATTCTATCTTTGAATGGCATTTGAATAAATCTGTTTCCAAATTTATTCTATTATAAATAGCACTTCAAAGAGTATCCCTGCAAAAACATGTATTTGGAAATGGTGTTACTATAAATGAAGTTGATGGACCAAAAGATTTTAAAAATACAAAATAAGAAGATAATAAAGGTCATGCTAATTTAAAAATAAGAAATTAAAGGACAGTGTGCTATTGGCCAGGTGTGGTGGCTCACACCTGTTACCTCAGCACTTTGGGAGGCTGAGGCGGGTGGGTCCCTTGAGGCCAGGAGTTTGAGACCAGCCTGGCCAAGAAGGCGAAACCCCACCTGTACTAAAAACACAAAAAATTAGCCATAGTGTAGTGGTGCATGCCTGTAATCCCAGCTACTTGGGAGGCTGAGGCATGAGAATCACTTGAACCTGAGAGGCAGAGGTTGCAATGAGCTAAGATCGTGCTAATGCACTCCAGCCTGGGCGATAGAGCAAGACTCTGTCTAAAAAAAACAAAAAACAAAAAAAAAAACAGTGTGCTATCATGGAAAAAACAAAAGAATATGAGGATAAACAACATATACCAAATTACACATAAGGGTAAAATATGTGTATGAAGTAGAGGATCACAGCAGGAAAGTAAAATGTTTATTACACTACTATTACTATTACCCTGGTCTTGACTGCAAAATCATTTCCTGCTTGTCCCCAGGCTGGAGGTCAGCAATGGCAAGGCTCCCACCATTACTCTGTTGAGGTTCTGCTTCAGGGCTTTTCTTCACTGCAGTGGACACCTGGAAAGCCTCCACTACAAGGACACTGCCGGGCAAGGGAATGGAAGCCGCCCGAAGGCTCCAGCTGCTCACTGAGTTAACACGTGGGAGGTGGACCACAGCAACTGTGTGGGGAAAACCTGGCTGCACAGTGAATCCCAGAAGAATCAAGCAGAGCCAAGCACTGAGTAACACAGAGCCCCAAGGACATCATGTGAGACCCTGGATCCAGCCTTACCCGAGGATGTCTCCGAGCAGAGTTCTCTAAGGCGTAAGCCACAAGTGAGCATAGCTGTATCAGGCCCAAGGGGGCACCAGAGCTGGGGAGAGGGGCTTGGTGCCTCAAATATTGACTGCTTTGGGAACTGTAGGAGTGCTCGAGGGGTGGATGCTGGCAGCAGCCGTGAGGCCCCTCAAGAAGCCTAAGAAGGGTGCTGGAGCAGAAGGGGACACACAGCAGGGGATTGGGTATCGATTGCTGCATAATATCCACCCCAAAACTTAGCTGCTTAAAGCAATAACTTGCATTTGCTCAGGATTCTGTGGATCAGCACTTCGTGCTGGGCTCAACTGGGCAGTTCTTCTGCTAGTCATGCCAGAGTCATTCACATGTCTATAGCCGTACAGAACTTGACTGGGGCCGGTGGTCCAAGTTGGCCTCCCTCACATGTCTGGGTCATCAGTAGGGGTTCCTGGAACAGATTGAGTGGCTGGATCATTCTGTGCACGTGGCCTCTCATCCTTGAGTCTACTCCGACTTTATTCACAAGGTGGCAGTATTCCTAGAGAACCAAGCCCTCTGTATATGTGTGTTCCTAGCTCTTGACTGTATCATGTTTGCTGATGTCCCACTGGCCAGCGCAAGTCACATGGACAAGCCCCAAGTCAGTGTGGGAGGGGGCTATGCATAGGTGTGGATGTCAGGAGGTGTGGTCCATTGGACTCCATTAGTGTCATGGCGTTGCCGTGTAATATACAAGGCATGCTGGGCCCTCAGCCTATTTCTAAGCTCAGGTGAGACCTTCCCTGGGATAGTCCAAGCATAAGCAGGTGAGCCTGGCAGGTGGGACTAGAGCTAGTGCAACCTGCATTACTGAGGGGATTGGGACTTCGACAGGATTAAACCGGGGGCTAGCATAGCACAGAGGAGGGGCCTAAACATTGCCAGGGCTTTCAGAGGCCCAGTGGCTAAAGGTGACAAATACAGGCTCTCAAGCCAGGCGGACCTGGGTTTAAGTCTTCACTCTGCCATTTGCTTGTTCTATGGTCCTGGGTTAATAACTGCCCTACTCTATCAGTTTCTTCATGTGTGAAACTGACCTCACAGGGTTGCTGTGAGAATTAACGGAGTTCAAAGGACCTTAGCCTGACACAGAGCAGCAGTCGATAAATGGCAGTGCCAGTGATCAATGTGACAAGAGTGGTAGTAAACATGAAGGTCCATGAAATTGGTGACAGGAAGGAGGGTCATGGATGTTCTGGATGAGGAGAGAGCTCTGGATGGGTGACTAAGAGTGGCTTGTTAGCGGAGGCCAGGGAGGGCATCCCAGGCAGAGAAAATGGTGCATCCAAAGGCATGGAGGTAGGAGGGAGAATGATGTGCGTCACCAACTGTGGTACCACCGGCGTGTGTGGTATGCCTCGAGGACAGGTGCCGTGCAGACTGCCTTTTCCCAAGACAGATGTCACCTATATCACATGATCGTCTGACAATGTGGCTGTTAGGAGCAGAATCGTGTTCCCACAAATATGTACGTCGAAGTCCAGTATCTCAGAATGTGACTGAATTTGGAGATAGGACATTAAAAGAGGTGGTTAAGTTAAAATGAAGCTCTTAGGGTGGGGCTGTAATCCAATATGACTGTGTTCTTAGAAGAAGAAGAGGAGACCTCACCAGGGATGTACCATGCAGAGGAAAAAACCATGTGAGGACACAGTGAGAAGACAGCCAACTGCAAGCCCAGGAGGGGTTCCTTAGGAGAAACCAACTCTGCCGACACCTGGTCTTGGATTTCTTGCTGCTACAACTCTGAGGAATAAGTTTCTGTTGCTCAACTCACCCTGACTGTGGTACTTTGCTATGACAACTTAGCAAACGAATACATTGACTTTGATGTCCCTCCCATCAAAGGGTGTCCTATTTCTTCTCTCCTTGAAGCTCACACTTGAGCCCAGCCACCGTGCTATGAGGAAGCCTGAGCTAGCCTACACAGAGACCACACAGAGAGAGACCCTTGGTAGCGGTTGCAGCTGACAGCCATCATCGATACCCAGACATGTGAGTGAAAACACCTCCGGATGATTCCAGCTCCCAGCTATTGAGTCACCTCCCCACACCCCCACCCCCAGCTGGTGAGTCACCCCCAGCCAACAACTATTTTCACCTGAGGCCCCAGACATGTGGAACAGACAAGCTGTCACTGCTTCACCTTTTCCAAATTTCAGACCCACAGAACTCATGAGCATAATGAAATGGTTGTTTTACCCTTCTAAGTTTTGGAGTAGTTGGATACGCAGCAATAGCAACTCCCAAGGGCTCTTCTAGATAGAGCATCTACCCACAGCCTGGCTCTTTCAAATAAAAACACAGATCGCCTGCCTCCCTAGCACTCCCCAACTTTGACAGAGAGCTGATACTGCCACCTGGTGGCCAATAGAAACTATGCCAGACCAGCTGTTTCTCCCTTTCTTCTTCCTTATGAGTTTATTCACATTCATTCATTCATTCCACATTCACAATCCCTGATGGTGACAGATCAAGTGTAGTTTTAAAAAGCATATTCTAACATTACTGTTTTTTGTATGCTTTCATCTTTGGTCATGAAATTTCATTTACACATCTACAATCCCTTACACTCTTCCAAAATCCAAAATTCTCTGCAAACTCAGTGTTTACATCGGTTTACAAAAGCTTACTCAGTAGCTAAATCTAATCCGAACTGGCCTAAGGCTATTTATAGTCTTTCATTAACATTTCACAGGTTTTTTTTTTTTTTTTTGAGACAGTGTCTCGCCCCATTGCACAGGCTGGAGTGCAGTGGCATAATCTCAGCTCACTGCAACCTCCACCTCTCAGGTTCAAGCAATTCTCCTGCCTCAGCCTCCTGAGTAGCTGGGATTACAGGCACCCTCCACCAAGCTTGGCTAATTTTTGTATTTTTAGTAGAGATATGGTTTTGCCACGTTGGCCAGGCTGGTCTTGAACTCCTGAGCTCAGGTGATCCACCAGCCTCAGCCTCCCAAACTGCTGGGATTACCTGTGTGAGCCACCACGCCTGGACCACAGTAGAAATATTAATATTTCACTTGGGGGTGCTGCTCTAGCCCCCTCTAAGGATGTCGTAAAATAGCAGTAGTTCTCAAAATGTGGTTCTGAGACCAGCTGCATTGGCATCAACTGGGAAATGGAAATGGAAATGGAAATTATCAGGCCCCGCTTCAGACCTACGGAATGAGTGAGGCCCAGCCTTCTGTGCTTTAACAAGCCCTCTTGGAGATTCTGACTCATGCTCACGTATGAGAACCACTGATATAGACTCTATGCACCCACCACATTGCATTTATAAAATTCACAAAATTCTGAAATTCCAAAGCACATGCAGTCCCATGGTTTATGATAAAGGATTGCTTTCAGACTTGTATTTTGGACTTTCAAGTAATATTAAGGGAAGCCATGAGATTTTAATGTCTAAAAATGGGGAAAGGGGCCGGGTGCGGAGGCTCACACCTGTAATTCCAACATTTTGGGAGGCTGAGGCGGGTGGATCACCTGAGGTCAGGAGTTTGAGACCAGCCTGGCCAACATGATGAAACCCCATCTCTACTAAAAATACAAAAAAATTAGCTGGGCTTGGTGGCGGGCACCTGTAACTCAGTTACTCGGGAGGCTGAGGCCGGAGAATTGCTTGAACCCAGGAAGCGGAGTTTGTAGCGAGCCAATATTGCATCCTTGCACTCCAGCGTAGGCAACAAGAGTAAAACTGTGTCTCAATAAATAAATAAGTAAATAAATAAAAAGTATCACACTATGGGTGTTCATTTGCACATTGCATTTTTTTCCCAACTCACTTTGTTTTTCAGATTTATCTGTGTTGATACAGGTAGTTTTATTTCTGTTCATTTTCTCTGTTGTTTAGAATTCCATGATATCAAAGTACTCCTGAATCCATGTATCCATTCCCCCATTGGTAGGCATTTAGGATGTTGCTTAGTCTTTTGCAGATAAAGGCCTAATGAATAGCCTTAGATGTGTCTTCTACACAGGTGGAAGTTTTCTCCTCGCTGGATATTCCTAAATGTGGAGCTGCTGTATTACTGGACGTGAGTACGCCCAAATAATGCTGCATTGCCCAAATAATGGCAAATTTCCCTCCAAAACGGTTGCACCAGTGTTTGGTTACTCCCACCCTATGGGGTTCCAGTGACACAATCTTAGCCCACTGCAGTATTAAGAGACTTGTTTATTTATATTTACTTTGCCTTTCTGATGGATGTGACCTTTATCTCCAGGCTGTTTTATTTACATTTCCCTGTTAATTCAGGAGTGGAGCATCCCTTCAACTCGTCTGTTGTGTGGGGATAAACATTTTACCTTTCTGCTTTAGGCTTTGCCTATATACGGTTGACCCCTGGGCAACACGGGTTTGAACTGTGCAGGTCCACTTAAACACAGGTATTTTTCTTTTCTTTTTTTCCAATAAATACAGTAGGCTGCCCATATAGATGGGTTCTGCATCTGCAACCAAATGCAGATGGAAAATAGTTTATTTGCTGGAGTCCTGCAGGACTCCCAAAATTTGATGCACCCATTTTGGGAATCAGTCCCCTGGAAATACAGAAGGATGACGGTATCTTTCAAACCTAGATTTCCAGAATTCCAAAGCCTGGATTTCTAGAATTTCAAAAGACCTTCCCTCTCTTATTCCAGGCAGTAGCACAAGAAAAGCGCTTCAGCTTTCAGGCTGCCCGCTGGGTTGTGGGTGTTCCAGGCTCAATTTTGCCACTCAGGCCTGAGGAATAATTTTGTTTGCTGTCAGTGGCATCTGTCCTTCCCGAGAGACAAAGAGTGACAATTGCTAGATGGGTGAGAGCTGAGGGCAACCACAGTAGCAGCGCAACAAAACAAAAGCAGAAGGGAAGGAAACCTAACCCCTATTTGTAATTTCCAAAATATTATCTCGCTGCATTTTCAAGCTCTGTTTATTAAAACCCTGATATATGCCAGGGCTTTAATATTTCTCTACTCTCTAGACAGTCCCACCAGCCTCCAAAAACAAGGTGACTTCATCTCTTCAACAAATTCTTGCTGCCAGGCACGGTGGTATGCACCTGTAATCCCAGCACTTTGGGAGATCCAAGCAGGAGGGCTCGAGGCTGAGTTAGAAGCCAGCCTGGGCAACATAGTGAGACCCTATCTCTAAAAAAAAAATTTTTTTTTAATTAGCTAGGTGGCTGGGTGCGGTGGCTCATGCCTGAAATCTCAGCACTTTGGGAGGCCGAGGCTGACAAACCACTTGAGGCCAGGAGTTCGAGACCACCTTGGGCAACATGACAAAACCCCGTCTCTACTAAAAATACAAAAATTGACAGGGCATGGTGGTGCATGCTTATAGTCCAAGCTACTGGGGAAGCTGAGGCATTAAAATTTCAGGAACCTGGGAAGTGGAGGTTGTAGTGAGCTGAGATCATGCCGTTGCAGGTCAGCCTGGGCCATAGAGCAAGACTCTACGTAAGAAAAAAAAAAATTGCCAGGTGTGGTGGCGGCACCTGTAGTCCCAGCAACTTGGGAGGCTGAGTCAGGAGGGTGGCTGGAGCCCAGGCGTTCAAGGCTACAGTCAACCGTGATGCTGTGACAGTACCGCTGCTCTCCAGCCCAGATGACAGAGTGACACCCTATCGCCAAAAAATCAAACAAATAAGAAAGTCCTGGTTCCTTCTATGTGCCAGGCTATGTTAGACACTTGGAATCCATGTTAAGTAAAAAGTACTAGTGTCTGATTGGGCGCTGGGTGGTACTCACCAGGTCAATGTCCTGGGGCTCCCATAACAAAATACTACAGACTTGGCAGCTCAGACAACAATTTCCTCACAATTCTGTGGGATGGGAGTCTGAGGTCAAGGTGTCAGCAGGGCTGGCTTCTTTTCCTCTCTCCTTGGCTTACAGGTGCTGTCTTCCTCCTGTGTCTTCACAGCGTCTTTTCTCTGCCTCCAAATCTCCTCTAATAAAGACACCAGTCCTACTGGATTAGGGTCTACCCATATGAATTCATTTGACCTTAGTCACTTATTTTTTCTTTTTTTTTGAGATGAAGTCTTGCTCTGTTGCCCAGGCTGGATGCAGTGGCGTGATTTCGGCTCACTGCAATCTCCATCTCCTGGGTTCAAGTGATTCTCCTGCCTCAGGCTCCCAAGTGGCTGGGATTACAAGCACCTGCCACAATGCCTGGCTAATTTTTGCATTTTTTAGTAGAGATGGGGTTTCGCCATGTAGGCCAGACTGGTCTTGAACTCCTAACCTCAAGTGATCCGATCGCCTCAGCCTCTCAAAGTGCTGGAAATACAGATGTGACCCACCGCACCCAGCTCCTTAGTCACCTTTTAAAGACCTAGCTCCATATGCAGTCCCATGCTGAGATAATGGGGGTTAGGACTTCAACATAGGAATTTGGGAGTGGTGGAACCCAATTCAACCCAAAACACTGTCTAATGGGAGAATTAATATTCAATGCCACAACTATGTGCAAAATGACAACCGTGATCCCTGGGCTTATGAGAGCTACTACCAGGGGGTTTGGCTGAATGGACTCTAGGAAACCTTCCCTGAGGAAGTGGTAGTTAAGCTAAGACCTGAAAGAGGTTGAGGGCTAAGCAGAGGGAGGGAACAGCAGGCCAGGTGGAGGGATGGGATGTGCTGCAAGGCTGGCAATGCCCCAGCAGGCGTGTGAAGACCAAAAGGCAGTGAGCGGCACAGGTTGCTGAGGCTACTTCTGAGCATGATGTTGGAGATGGTGGCACCTTACCCCAGGTAAAAATCATCTGAGCACTCTTTAAAAAATACAGATCTGGCCGGGCACTGTGGCTCATGCCTGTAATCCCAGCACTTTGGGAGGCCGAGGTGGGCAGATCAGTAGGTCAGAAGTTCGAGACCAGCCTGGTCAATATGGTGAAACCCCGTCTCTACTAAAAATACAAAAATTAGCCGAGCATGGTGGCACACATCTGTAATCCCAGCTGCTCAGGAGGCTGAGACAGAAGAATTGCTTGGACCTGGGAGGCGGAGATTGCAGTGAGCCAAGATTGTGCCACTGGACTCCAGCCTGGGTGACAGAGCAAGACTCTGTCTAAAAAAAAAAAGATACAGATCCTAGGTCTCACCCAGGTCTGCTGAATTAGAATCACCAAGGGGAAGGGCCCAAGAATCTGCATTCCCTCCCAATTTTTCTTATTTTGAAAAATATCAAACCCAGAGAAATGGAAAGAAAAGTATAAGGATCTGCTCAGATGTACTTTATTGTAAAAAAAAAAGTACAAGGAACACTTGAATCCCCTTCACCTAGATTCACCAATTGTTAACATTTTGGCTCATTTTTGCTTCCTCTTTCTCCCTCCCTACCCTCTCCTCACCGTATTTTAGGTCCCTAAAAATAGGGACCTAGGCCAGGTGTGGTGGCTCACACCTATGATCCCAGCGCTTTAGGAGACTGATGCAGGAGGATAGCTTGAGCCCAGGAGTTCAAGACCAGACTAGGCAACATAGGGAGACCCTGTCTGTACAAAAACGTGTTTAAATTTTTTTAAAATTAGCCAGTTGTGGTGCCATGCGCCTGTACTCCCAGCCACTCGGAGGCTGAGGTGGGAGGATTGCTTGAGTGCGGGAGGCTGAGGTTGCAGTGAGTCGTGATAGCACCACTGCCCTCCAGCCTGGGTGACAGAGTGAGCCCCTGTCTGAAAAAACAAACAAACAAAAGGACCTTTTCCTCCATAATTGCAACCGCAATACCATTGTCATATTTAAGAATAGTAATGTCAATCCAGTAATGTCATCTAATGTACAGATATTGAAATACCCTAGTGAGTCACAACAGTTCTTTTTATAGCAAGGTGCACACATTACGCATTTTCATTGTGTCTTTTTAATCTCTTTTAATCTAGAATGAGTCCCCACTACTATAAAAAAATGATACTAATTTTTAAAAAGAGAGTCTAGGCTTGTAGAATGGCCCACATTCTAGATTTGTCTAAATTTTCCTCATGATTAAAATTAGGTTAAGTATTTTTGGCAGGAATGTGACATAGAAGATGCTGAGTACTTCTTATTGCATCACAGTGAGGGCGAACAATGGCAGGTTGTCCCACTAGTGGTGATGCTGTGTGATCTCTCGGTTAAGATAGAGACCACTGGAACTCTCTGTTGTAAAGGTACGTTTTCCCCTTTTTAACTAGTAAATGATGGCTGCCATGATGTTTTGAAGACTGTGACTACTCTGTTACCCAACACTTTTTCACTCAATGGCTGTAGCATCTGTGGATGGCTGTTGCTCCCTCAATCAATTATTACTTTGGTGATTGAAAAATGGAATCTGCCTTTTTCTTTTTTCTTTTTCTTTTTTTTTTTTTTTTTTTTTT
>NW_016107333.1:3024021-3052323 GCF_001604975.1 Cebus imitator | reverse complement strand
AAGAATACAGGAGAATGGGGCATCGCTACCAAGGCAGCTGAAGACATTAGCTAAGGCATGTTGTTCATTAGAATCTTTAAAATGCATATTCCTAGGCCCCATCCTACACCAAAGAATGAGAAAGGAGTACAAAGGACAGGCCCAGGAAGGAGCATTTTAACACTGTCTCTCCCCCACCATCCTGCCACCCATGGATATGGTTTGTTTGTTGCCACCAAAATTCATGTTAAAATTTGATCCCCAGTATGAGGGTTTGGGGAGGTGGCACCTAGTGAGAGGTGTTTGGGTAATGGCGGCAGATCTCTCGGGAATAAGTTGGTGCTGTTCTCCCAGTAGAGAGTGAGTTCTAGCTCTGGGGAGACTGGATTGGTTTTTGCAGGAATGGATTCTTTTCCACAAGAGTGGGTTGTTTTAAAGCCGGGAAAGTCCTCAGGTTTCCCCTCTTTGCACATGTCTGCTTCCCTTTTGACCTCCCTTCTCTACATGCTGTGATACAGGAAGACCCTTGCCAGAAGCCTGGGCCATACCCTTGGACTTCTCAGCCTGCAGAACCGTGAGCTAGATAAACCTCTTTTCTTTATAAATTACCCAGTCTCAGGTACTGTGTTATAGCCACACAAAATGGACTAAACCCCCTCTCCCATTCCTTACCCATTTTGTGATCACCAAAATTGGTGAAACACTGACTTAGGCGGTGATTCTTAACCCTGGCTAAGTGAAGTTGCATTTTCAACCCACCTTGGGAGTTCTTTTGATCTGTATGTGTGTTTAAAAATAAACCTCCAGGCCAGGCACAGTGGTTCACACCTGTAAATCCAGCACTTTGGGATGCCAAGGCAGGTGAATCATTTGAGGTCAGGAGTTCAAGACCAGCCTGGCCAACATGGTGAAACCCCGTCTCTACTAAAAATTCAAAAAAATTAGCCAGGCTTGGTGGAGGGCACCTGTAATTCCAGCTCCTGGGAGGCTGAGGCAGGAGAATCACTTGAACCCAGGAGGTGGAGGTTGCAGTGAGCCGAGATCATACCAGCATACCCCAGCCTGGGCGACAGAGCGAAACACCAGCTCAGAAAAAAAAAAAAAAAAAAACCTCTAGAAAAATTTAAAACTTCTTAGTGATTCCAATGTACCACCAAGACTGAGAGCCGCTGCAGAAGATTCTCCATAAATTGAATATAAAAATGAAAGCCAATGTGTTCTACTCTTAGTTACCCCTAGCCTCACAGTATCACAGGTTGAACTCACCACTAGCCCTAAATGTTTAGGGCTCCTTCCACCTACTTATGGGGCTCCTACTGTGTGCAAACAGCTCTTGAGGAGCTTACAAAAGAAGTGAAACAAAAGTAACTTCCCACAAAAGCATGAGGACGTGGGAAAAAACCACACATACAAACACTTGCAAATATTATACAATCGGAATTGTACAGACCAGGAAACCGACATCGAGAAGAGGAAATGACCGCCCAGCGAGTTCATGCCAGAGCTAGAACTCTTACCTGGGATGCCTTTCTCCCTCTTGGCTCATTTTTACTTGAACCCAAGTTGAACCCTCTGCACTCCTTGCTCTTCTCTTGGTTGGGCCTGGCCTGGAGCCATCACCTTCATCATCAGCAGTAGCAGCATGGGGACAAGGGCCACCTATCAAGGCTAACTCTGGGTCTAGCATTAGACTATCTGTTGAATGAATGAATGAATGAAGGCAGCCTAGCACCTGCCCACAGGCTGACATTAAGAATCATGGGTTCAGGCCAGGTGCAGTGGTTCATGCCTGTTATTCGAGCAAGATTGTTTGAGCTCAAGAGTTTAACACCAGCCTGGGCAACAAAGCAAGAGCTCATCGTATTAAAAGTAAAAAAAAAAAATTAGCTGGGCATGGTGGCATGCGACTATAGTCCCAGCTACCTGGGAGGCTACGATGGGAGGATCCCTTGAGCTGGGAGGCCTCGGTGAGCTATGCTCATGCCATTGCACTCCAGCCAGGGTGAAGAGTGAGACTCTGTCTCAGAAAAAAACACAAACAAAAACCTTTGTTCAGCCTGGGTGTGGTGGCTCATGATTATAATCCCAGCAGTTTGGGAGGATCATGTGAGCCCAGGAGTTCGAGCTCAACCTGGCCAACACTGGGAAACCCTGTCTCTATTAAAAATACAAAAATTAACCGTGCATGATGGTGGGTACCTGTAATGCAAGCTACTCAGGAGACTGAGGCAGAAGAATCGCTTGAACTCAGGAGGCAGAAGTAGCAGTGAGCCAAAATCATACCACTGCACTTCAGCCTGGGTGACAGAGTGAGATTCTGTCTCAACAAGCAAACAAACAAACACCTTGGTTCAGATAACCTCTAGAATGAATCCCTTTGAACGCTGGAATTAGTTCATTTTTCCCAGATTCCGTTGCCTCATAGCAACTGTATAATTCACCCAAATTCTACCTTCTTTATAATTTATATATAACTATGAATTGACTGAGTTGCAGTTGACTAGGTGACCTAGAGTTATGTTGACATTTAACTCTATATTTTTAAACATCAGTGTTTTAGATTTTGTATGTTGGAGCCCATTTATTTATTTGCAGGCCCTCAAACATGTTCCCATAGCCTCACAGAATATTCAGTGGCCTTGGACTGTCCCTTAATGCCTTACCATAGATGGTACCACAGATGACCTCCAAAATAAAGGAAGGGACTTTCCTCCCTGTGGACAGGAGAGAAAGATGTGGAGGATGAGAGTATAGTTTAACTTTTTTTTTAAAAAAAAACTTTATTATTAAAAAAAATAAAAAATACGAAGAAAAATACCAAATAAAAATAAAAAACAAAACAGAAAATGAAAAAAAGACAAACAAAAACAAAACAAAAATGAAAAAAATTAAAAAACAATAAAAACAAAAAAAACTTTATTGAGATATAATTCACATGCCATACAATTCACTGGCTTAAAGTATAAACTCAATGGTTTTTAATATATCCATACTTTTGAGATCATCGCCACAATCAATTTTAGAAGATTTTCATCACCCCCAAAAGAAAAACTGGTATTCTTTTTGAGTCACCCTACCCCCATTTGCCTCCAACAACTCTCTCCCAGCTCTAGACAATCACCAATCTGATTTCTGTCTCTATAGACCCACCTATTCTGGACATTTCATACAAATACAATACGTGTGTGGCCTTGGAACTGGCTTCTTTCACTCAGCACAAGGTTTTCAAGGTTCATTCACATTGTGGCATGTATCAGTGCTTCATTCATTTTCATTGCCAAGTAATAGTGCCTTGTACCATGTTTTATTTATCCATTATCACGATGGAAATTTGGGTTGTTTCCACTTTTCAGCTGTTACGAATAATGCTATGATGCACATTTGTGTACAAGTTTTTATGTATGCTTTTATTTCTCCTGAGCATAAACCTAGGAGTGGAATTGCTGGGCCATCTGGTAACTCTGTGTTTTAAATTTCAAGGAAACGTCATACTGGTTTTCAAAGCAGCGGGACCATTGTACATGTCCACCAGCGACGTATGAGGTACCCAATTTCTCCATCTCTATACCAGTGCTGGTTATTGCCTGTCTTTTGGATTATAACCATCTTAGTGGGTATGAAGTGGTATCTCATTGTGGCTTTGATTCGCATTTCCTTGATGGCTAATGATGTTGTCTTTTTTTTCTTTTTCTTTTTTTCTTTTTGTATTTTTAAAAACCAGAGCATCCATTGCGTGACTAATCATTGAAATTCTTAAGATGAACTGGATGCTGTAACAGCTGCCCTCTTGGGTTTAGGTGTTGTTCCTTCATGGAATCCATGCCTGAATTTGCGGTATACAATTTTTAGGTGCCTCATTCGACCAGTCCCGGTGGTATTTTGTCTTTTAGCCTTGGCACTCCAGTTACACTTTCTCTTGTGCTTGGCGGGGTAGCCACATTTGCCACAGGTCGACTTCTGAAGGTAGTAGGCCTTCGAGCCACAGCGACAGCACATCTGCATCTTATTGCCACATTTTCCAAACGATGATGTTCCCTTCGTCATCTTGCTTCTGTAGCTGAGACCAGAGCGATGTTGAGCATCTTTTCATGTGCTTATTGGCCATGTGTATATATATCTTCTTTGAAGAAATGTCTATTCTATTCAGATCCCCTACCCTTTTTTTTTTTTTTTTTGAGACTGGGTCTCGCTCTGTTGCCCAGGCTAGAGTGCAGTTGGCACGATCTCGGCTCACTACAACCTCTGCCTCCCAGGCTCAAACAATCCTCCCACCTCAGACTCCCCAGTAGCTGGGATTAGAGGCCCATGCGTGGCATCATGCCCAGTTAACTTTTTGTATTTTTTTTTTTTTTTTTTGCGATGGAGTCTCGCTCTTGTTACCCAGGCTGGAGTGCAATGGCGCGATCTCGGCTCACCGCAACCTCCGTCTCCTGGGTTCAGGCAATTCTCCTGCCTCAGCCTCCTGAGTAGCTGGGATTACAGGCACGTGCCACCATGCCCGGCTAATTTTTTGTATTTTTAGTAGAGACGGGGTTTCACCATGTTGACCAGGATGGTCTCGATCTCTTGACCTCGTGATCCACCCGCCTCGGCCTCCCAAAGTGCTGGGATTACAGGCTTGAGCCACCACGCCCGGCCAACTTTTTGTATTTTTAATAGAGACAGGATTTTTGCCATGTTGCCCAGGCTCCTTGCCCATTTTTTAACTGAGTTATTTGTCTTTTTATTATCAAGTTGTAAGAGTTCCTTGTATATTCTAGATATAAGTCCCTTACCAGGAATATGATTTGAAAAATCTCGTCCCATTTTGTAGGTTACTGTATTTATTTGCCCAGGCTGCCATAGCATAATACCACAGACTGGGTGGCTTAAACAACAGAAATTGGCTGGGCGTGGTGGCTCACACCTGTAATCCCATCATTTGAGGTCAGGAGTTCAAGACCAGCCTGGCCAACATGGTGAAACCCTATCTATACTAAAAATACAAAAACTAGCCTAGTGTGATGGCAGGCACCTGAAATCCCAGCTTCTCAGGAGGCTGAGGCAGGAGAATCACTTGAACCTGGTAGGCAGAGGTTGCAGTGAGCTGAGATCCTGCCACCACACTCCGGCCTGGGTGACAAGAGTGAAACTCTGTCTAAAATAAAATAAAATAAACCTCAAATTGTTTCTCACAATTCTGAAGGCTAAAATTCTGAGATCAAATTGTTGGCAGGTTTGATCCCTGGTCTGCCCCACAGGCCCAAGTCCTCTTTCCTTGGCTCGTAGTTGACTTTCTTCTCCCTGTGCCTTCTGCCGCTGGTCTTTCCTCTGTGTGGCGCATCTCTAGTGTCTCTTCCTTTCCCCGTCCCCCTTCCTCTAGTGTCTCTTCCAATGAGGACACCAGTCATTGCTGAGGGCCCCATCCTAAGGGCCTCAGTTTAAGTTGATCACCTCTTTAAAGACCTTATCTCCATCGATAGTTAACACTCTGAGGTTCTGGGACTGTAACTAGTACAGTTCAGCATATGAATGGGGGGGCATACAATTCAGCTGATAACAGTTACGTTTTTTAGAGACAAGGTCTTGCTCTGTTATCCAGGCTGGAGAGCCTAGCACCGTCATAGCTCAATGCAGCCTTGAACTTCTGTAGGCTCACGCAGTCCTCTTGAATAGCTAGGACTACAGTCATGAGCCACTACATCTGCCTAATTTTAAAAGAATTTGTAGAGACAGCATCTCGCTATGTTGCCGTGGCTGGTCTTGAGCTCCTGGCCTCAAGTGGTCATCCGGTCTTGGCCTCCCAAAGTGCTGGGATTATAGGTGTGAGCCACCAGGCCCAGCCCTATCTTTTCACTTTCTTGATGATACCCTTGAAAGCATGAAAGTTTTTATATTTATCTGTTTTTTTTCTTTTGTTGCTTGTGCTATAGGTATCATATCTAAGTAACCACTGCTTAATCCAAGGTCATGAAGATTTAAGCTTATGTTTTCTTCAGAGTTTTATTTTGTTTTGTTTTTTGTTTTTGGTTTTTTTTTGAGACAGAGTCTCACTCTGTCACCAGGCTGGAGTGCAGTGGCGTGATCTTGACTCACTGCAACCTTCAGCTCCCTGGTTCAAGCGATTCTCCTGCCTCAGCCACCCGAGTAGCTGGGATTACAGGCATGTGCCACCACGCCCGGCTAATTTTTGTATTTTTAGTAGAAAGAGGGTTTGACCATGTTGGCCAGGATGGTCTCAATCTCCTGACCTTGTGATCTGCCCACCTTAGCCTCCCAAAATGCTGGGATTACAGGCGTGAGCCAACCCACTGGGCCTCTTCAGAGAGATTAATAGCTTTAGCTCTTGTGTTTAGAGCTACATTTTGCATGTAGTATGAAGCAGGGATCCAAATTCATTCTTTTGCATGTGGAGATCCAGTTGTCCCAGTACCATATTTTGAAAAAACTATTCTTTCCCCATTAAATTGTCTTGGCACTGTTGTTGAAAATCAACTGGCAGTAAATGTAAGGACTTCTGTCTGGACTCTCAGTTTTACTGCATTGGTCTATAGTCCCATCCTTATACCAGTACCACACTGCCTTGATTACTGAAGTTTCCTAGTAAGCTGTGAAATCAGGACACATGAGTCCTCCAGCCTATTCTGAATTTACTTTAACTTTTGGTACAAAAGACTGTGCGAGAGGTGAATGAACATTACAGCATTGGACTTGGGAGCCCCCTCCCTCCAAGGGCCTCATTTTAGGAACCCAGGCTCCAAGTTCCACAGGAGCTTTGGAGAGATAGATTCCCATCCTCACAGCCCACAGCTCTTCATTATAAATCAATGGAAACATTCTGCAAAGAACGATGATCCCCTTGGGTTACTTTAAACATCACTTTAAGTCTTCCCCACCTGCTCGGCTGTCTAATTGCTCTTCCTGAAACAGCCTCATTCACAACTGGATTATTAATGAACAGAGAGGGAGCCAGGGAGCCAATGAGGGCGCCTTGCAGAGTTCCTGGGGAGGGCCTGGGGGCCTGGAACAAGTTCAACCCACAGATTTTCTCTCCCCCAAGAAAGGTGAGTGAGCAAACAAGAAATCACTAAACTCAGGTGATGCTGGTGGCCTCCAAAGAACATTGCTAGTGAAAAAAAGGATTCGGGAGAGTTTCTCAAACATGACAGCTGAGAATTAAATTAACTGGGTGTCATCCCCAAACTTCCCAGACTTAAACTCTCTTTCTCCCAGCTGGCTGGCCCTCGGGGTGCCTAGGGCTCTCGTCTGTAGGCCGGGAGAGCTCCGGAAACAAGGCCATTTGTGGAGAAGAGAAACCTATTGTTCTAAGGCCAGTGTTCAGCAAATGTGGATTCCAGAGAATGTTTGGGGTTGTTTTCTCTGCTTTGTTTATGAACTTTCTCTTCTCTTCCTGGGGTGGTGATGGTGGGGGATGACTCTCAGCAACTTAAATAGTTAAACCTATTGTGGTGTAAAGAAAGGCTGGTGCGCAGAGTGCAGAGGCCTTCAGCCCCAGAAAGAGGCTTGAATGAGGTGACAGAAGCCACCGGGTATGTTTTGCTTTGTATTTTTAGCGTTAAATCTCAGGGAAGCAGCCCCTATCTTCATCCTGCACAACTCGAAGGGAAGCAGATGTCAGCAGAGGTACGACCACTTCCTTCCTCCAGCGCTTCACCTCCCTTCTTTCCAGAAAGAGGAAATGACGCGAGTCCACGCCGCAGGCCACAGCCCCCATGTCTTGCCCCACGCCCCCGTTTGGGGGACCTGGCCCCACAGACCTGTCCCCAGGGCAAGACCTAGGACGGCCCCTAGACCCGGGAATCCTTCAGACTCAGGCCTAGCAGGCCTTCAAGGTAGGAGCCCTTAGTTCCTGGCCCTGGCATTAATTCTGAGTGACCTAGAGCAGGTTACCACTCCTCTCTGTACTTCAGGATTCCCGTCTGTCAAATGGGAGCAGGGATACAGTCCTTGGCTTCCCTCTTTCCACAGTGGCGGTGGCGGAAGGGGGGGCGGTTAGGAAAACTATTTGGGAGGAGCGGGCAGCATTAGGAAAGCTATTCCGAAGTCTGGCCGCGTCCAAACCGGTTTCAACTTCCTGCAGCTCAGAAGAGGGGTCCCAACCCGAGAGCGCTGGGACCCTGTCCCGCGCTGCCTCCCAAGCCGGATCGGGTTGAGCGCGCCCACCCTAGTCCCCGGAGCTCAGGCCCCGCCTTGGGGGAGGAGCCGAGAGGCGGCGCGGAGGCTGGCGGCCGAGCAGAGCCGGCTCGGTAGCCGCTAGAGCAGCTGCGTCTCGCGGACCCACCGACAGAGCCGGGGTCGGGAGCCGCCCGGGGCAGGGCTCGGGAGAGCGGGTGAGTTCCCCGGCGGCGCCGCCTCTCTCCCTGCGTTCTGCGGCTTCGCGGGGCTGGGGCGGGGAGGTGGTCCCAGCCTCCGGTCACCTCGCTGGGGGCGGGGGCGCTTTGGCCAAGGGCCAGGAGCTTAAGATAAATGGGGTTTGGGGACTCTGGAAAGGCGGATACCGAGAGCGCCGGGTCTGGGAGTCGGGGCTGGAGTGAGGACGTTCTCCCCGGGCTCGCGCTTCCTTGATGAGGCCAGGGGAGGGGGCGCTTTGGCAGGTCGTTGGCTGCGGCCGTCGTGGCCCGATCTTGAGGCGGGGAGGTGGGGTCCTCGGCCAGTTCTGGACTCGTGGGCCGCCGTCTGCCGGGGGTGCAATGCTGGGCGGCGGGAGCCACAGCGGACACCAAACGTGCCCCCGCGCCCACTCTCCTGGCCGGGCATGGGGGTGCCGCCCCCTCGCGTGGCGGCGCTTGGTCCCCGCGGGCAGCGGCAGGGCTCAGAGAGCGCTCCTGCCCGGGCGAGAACGGTCCCCAGGGCAGGCGCCTCAGCCTGCAGACCCGCCCCGCCTTGGGATCCGGCTGACAGCGCCCGCCAGCCCGGGGAGACCCCGCGAGTGGTAGTTCCCCGGGAGGGGCGCGCCCGGCCTCTCCCAGGGCCCCGCGCGCCGGCAGCTGGGTCCCCCGCGTAAGGAGCGCTCCCCTCCGGGCTACTCCCGCGCACCGATTCCAGCCGGGAGGAGCGCCCCCGAGCGCCGAGGATGGGCGGAGACGTGCAGCCGCCCCAGAGAGGTCGCCCAGAGGGGTCTCCCCAAGGTCACCCGGAGTGCCCAGGCTGAGCTGCCCCGACCGCTCCGGGTGGAGAGCCGGGAGACGGAGGCGCTCGCTGCCCTGCTCCTTCCCCCATGCAGACTCCTTTCCTCCGCTCCCCCTCCCCGGCCCGGCCTTCAGCTTCACTGGAGATGCTGATGATGCAGCTCCCAGCCCTGGGCGGATAATTGAGCCTCGGAGAGCTTTGAATCTAGCCCTCCCGAGAGCCCACGGTTGCGCCGCCGCCGCGTGCTGGGCCTGGGTCTCGGTGCTCCCGGGCACCTCATTAGCGGAGGGAGAGGGACGTGGCTTCATCAGCGCTTCTCGGAAGCGAAAACCGAGCTGCCTGCGCGCCCATGTGATTGCATTTCACATAAAGGGCCCCTGTTCTCACTGTCAGAAGCGCCCCCCAGCTCTCCGCGGCTCTGGGCACCAGGTGCCGCCTCTGAATCACCCTCTGTGGAGGACCCGGGGCCCGGAGGTACCAGGCGCCCTTTCCCGCAGGGCTCTCCATGGAAAGGGCCTGCCGATGGCGGCCTCAGTCTGCAGGGGTACTTCCCTGTGTACCCTGCCATTTCCTGCGGCTGGTGAAGCACCGGAGAAAAACCCTCCATCTAGGAGGCCTCCTCCAAGGCTGGTAATAAAGCTTCTTAGCTCAGCCGGCAACTAGCTGTCTGCTCGTGGGCAAGGCACTTGGCCTCTCGAGCCTCACTTGCCTCTAAGAAACGGGGCTAACAGCCGCCAGGCTGTGGGGAGGTGAGGGAGAGGCTGGGTGCAGCAGAGCGGGAGGATGAATACTCCTTGGCCAATACCTGCCGCCCTCGGGATTGGCTTTGAGTGGGGCGTGTCTCTCTTAGGTGCAGAAGTGGAGCCCTGGTGGGTGGTTCTGCAGGGGCTGGGGGAGTTTCCACATCTTCCTCCCCCAGCTCTGTCATAAAAAGCCAGCTTGCAGGAGGCCGGTGGGGGCCAGAAAATCTTTCCAGCAGGCTGCCTGCTCACACGGCCCTTCCCACACAAATCTCCCATGCCCTTCTCTCCCACCTGTCACCCAAATCCCATCTTCCTGGCTGAGTCCCCAGGATGCTGGGGACAAGGTGTCAACCAGGCCACCCTGGGCCGTCAACTCTATACCTATCTGCCTATTGGGGTCTACCTAACAGTGCCCCCCTGTCCTGGAACCTTCCTGGCCCCAGCTTTTCCCAGCTTCTGGAATGACTTCTTTCAGAAAGACCAGTGATCCTTCCTTCCCCTCTTTTGGTCTCCTGTCACTGTGACACTCATTGGTGGCTCTGTGGTTCTTGTGTCAGGGCCCGGTGCCATCTGTGCTCTCCTGATCATCCATGGCCTGGAAAGACATGGTAGGCAAGGTGCCCACTCAGACTTTGCTCTTTCTGGTAATTGACACTGGAGTGGAGGTTAAATTCTAATCTAGCTGTTAAGTGATTTCAGGAGCTTGAGCCACAGGGCTAAGAGGATGCTTACATGAGAAGGTGGTTTTAAAGCCAGAACCTTTCTCCTTTCTGCAGAGCCCATTTGACCACTTTGGACACTAGGCCTATGTGTGATGGCCTGACAGAATCCTCACAACCCCATGAAGTAGGCGTTACTGATCCCCATTTTGCAGTTGGGAAAACTGAGGCTCAGCTCCTCTCAAAACCAGCTCCATGCCCTGAGTGGAGCAACAGAGGCTGCAGCCAGCCTGGTTTAACAGACGGCAGAAGGCACATCCCTGAATTCAGGTGCTGTGCTTGGATTCTCAAGCCCTCACCCCCGCACCCCCACAACCATTCCTTCCCCTCTCCCAACATAGCCACCACCCCTCCTGCACCCAGGACACTTATCACATTTGTTGAACAGTAGGTCCCAAATGGCACTCTTCCAGCAGAGACCAGGACAGGAAAACTTTCATTGTCCTGAGTGCATCTTAGCAATCAGGCTTCAAGGAGGGCTTAGGCAAGCCTGCCTTTTACAGAAAACTATGAGTATGAAGAATGAGGGAGCCGGAGAGGTCTAATTTATATTAGGGATCTCTATCTAAAATCTCTGCTGCTCTGTATACATTACTTAATCTCTCTGAGCCTGGTTTTCTCATTTGTAAAATAGGTATCATAGTAATGCCTACTTTGTGGGATTGTAAGGATTCTATGAGACCATTAACACATAGAAAGTGCTCAGTACTAGAGCTGGGCGTGGTGGCTCACACCTGTAATCCCAGCACTTTGGGAGGCCAAGGTGGCAGATCACTTGAGGTCAGGAGTTCAAGACCAGCCTGGCCAACATGGTGAAGTCCCATCTCTACTAAAAATACAAAAATTAGCCCAGCATGGTGGCCTGTGCTTGTGGTCCTAGCTACTCGGGAGGCTGAGACACGAGAATCACTTGAAGCCAAGAGAGGGAGGTTGCACTGAACTGAGATCATACCGCTGCACTCCAGGCTGGGTGACAGAGCGAGACTCCATCTCAAAACAAAGGAAAAAAAAGAAAGTGCTCAGTACAGCATCTGGTGTGGGTAGGAATGCAGGAAATGATCATTGTCACCATCACTACTATTTCCTCCTTAGTGTTGGGCTCTCAAAGGTCCCACCTCCTCCAGAGCCAGGGTGGGGAGTGAGTTAGACCCTGTCTCTTCTGCCTGTAGCCATCAGGACAGGGAAAGCCTCTCAGCCTGTCTCCTGGGGTGGGGGTGGGGGACTTACTCCTGGGAACTTTGAGTCTAGCACCAGCTTTTCCCCGGGGAGTCTGTGAGCAGCCACTTAGCCTTTCTCAGCTGACTGCCATTTTCCAGGATTCATTGATTCATTCAAAAGACGTTTATTCCATCCCAGCCCTTGTGCTTAGCAAGGGATTTCAAGATGAATGAGGCAGCTCTCAGGGTTCTCCCTCTATGGGGAGAGGCAGGGCTGGAGATAGATAATGAGGACACTGTGGGATAAAGGCTTCAACAGCAGGAAGTGGAGAACAGATCCACGTGGCTCAGGATGACCTAGGTTTGAATCTTGAAGCTGTCGCCTTTTAGCTGTTGAGGATGGACAGAGGCCTTGCCTCTCAAGCAGATAAGCCACCTCCCTAGGGTGATGATGTGAGGAGAGAAGTGAGACACTGCGGGTAAAAAACCGAGCTTGGACTCACGCCTGTAATCCCAGCACTTTGGGAGGCTGAGGTGGGCAGATCAGTTGACTCTGGGAATTCAAGACCAGCCTGGGCAACAAATTCTATCTCTACAAAAAATTAGCCAGGCATGGTGGTGTGCACCTGTAGTCCCAGCTACTTGGAAGGATGAGGTGGGAGAGTTACCTGAACCAGGGAAGTGGAGGCTGCTGTGAGCCATAATTGCTTGTGCCTCTGCACTCCACTGGGTGACAGAGTAAGACTTCGTCTCAAAAAAACAAAACCAAAAAACTTAAAAACCTAGCTTGGGCTTTCTACATATTAATAAGTGCTCACAGATGTTCATTGCTATTATTAGCCTATTATTGCCAATAACAGGTGGGGAAAAGTTGCTGTGGGAGCACTTTGAGCCCTTCAGTGGCAGTTTTCCAGGTGGTGGGGCAGCCTTAGCAGAGAGAAGAATGTGTGTAGAGGCACAGAGGCTTAAAGGTGCTGGGTGTTTTTGGAGAGCAGTGGGAGAAGTTGCTGATGGAGCAGGGTCACCAGACTGTGATGGGGGCAGAAGCAAGGCCAGGGAGGTAGCAGAGGCCATCCTGCCAGGAGCCCTGAAGGATTAAACACTCACTGACCCGAGGCCGTCCCTCTGCACCTTCCTTAGAGGGTGGCTCTCTAGTGAAGGTTTTCCAAGGAACTTCAGGATTAACTTTTCATGGAAGGAAGGTCTGGCCTCTGCTCAACTGTCCATACCTTCACCATCCTTCCCTCTTCATTCCACCCAGGAAGGATGAAGAAGAAGAAGAGGTCCACTTCCTCTTCCTGAGATGCTCTTCCCACCTCTGCACTTGTTTCTCTCTTACTGGGACTCAGTTTCTCACTTGAAAGAAGAGGATAGAGGTGGAGGAAGCATCGTGACTTCTCACTTATCAATCGTGATATAGTACCAAGTGCATTTCAGGATGCTGGTCACTGTCGAAGGTGTTTACTTGCATCGCTATTGAATTCTTATACCAATCTGTTGAAATGAATGCACCTATCCCCCACTGCACAGAGGGAGAAATTGAGGTGCAGAGGGTGAGGCAATTTGCTAAAGGGCATGCAGCTTGTAAGTGACAGGAACTCACATCTTAGGAGTGTCTCAAAGTTTCCATGTGCTATCCCGCACCACCTTCTTCACACACTTTGTAAATCTAAGGCTGACTAAAGAATATGTGGCTTCTATTTTTTTTTTTTTTTAAACGGAGTCTCACTCTGTCACTGTGGCTGGAGTGCAGTGACATGATCTTCGTTCACTTCAACCTCTGCTTCCCAGGTTCAAGCGATTCTCCTGCCTCAGCCTCCTGAGTAGCTGGGACTACAAGTGCACACTGCCATGCCTGACTAATTTTTTGTATTTTAGTAGAGATGGGCTTTCACCATGTTGCCCAGGCTGATCTCGAACTTCTGAGCTCAGACAATCCATCCTCCTTGGCCTACCAAAGTGCTGGGATTACAGGTGTGAGCCACCATACCTGGCCAGAATATCTGGCTTCTTACACTTTGTGTGCCTTTGGGTGCTGGGCAGTAGGCATTTTGGAGATGGCTTACAGTGGGGTGTGCTCTGGGTATCTACTCTGACTTTGGGGAAATTCCTATGTGCAGGTGCTTTGGGTGGAGGTGTTCTTGGCATTCTAGAATCTAGAATGGCATTCCATCACCCACAAATGTGCCTTGATGCAGGCAATGTGCAGCTTGATTGATGTGGCAGATGGTGGCTGAGCCCCGTGGTGGCCCCAGGAAGGAATGAATCTTTTAGGATGCCTGGTCAGCACATCACATGACCACAGACCCTCCCTGTTTCAGAGGATAACCAAACAAAGGCTTATATTTCCTTTTCCAAGGGGTCAAAGTTTGGGGACAGGCTTCTAATCCTGGCTTTGCTTTCCACTGGCTTTGGGGCTTTTGGAAATTTTTTCACTTTCTGGAGCTTTAATTTCTTCATTTGGAAATAAAGATGAAGAAATAAGTTGCTATTTTTAGCATCTTCAATAAGTGGCTAAATAGTGACTAACAAACACAATCCTGAATTGTCATAAGGATTTGTAATCGTATGTAAAATGCCTGGCTTCCAAGCTGTAGATAATATTGATATAATATCCAGCAGATTTTTCTCTGCAGTACTTATCATAATTATGATTATATGTGAGCATTACTCTTTTAGTCTTCTGTCTCATCCACTAGACCTGAGGTTCTCAACTTGGGGCAGTTTGACTTTCCCCAGGGGATATTTGGCAATGTCTAGAGACATTTGTGGGGGGGATAGTGGGAAAGAGGAGCTACTGACATCCAGCAAGTAGAGACCAGAGATGCTGCTGAATATTCTGTAGTGCACAGCACAGCCCCCCCAACAAAAAATTATCTGATCCAAAATATCAATAGTGATGGGGCTGAGAAAGACTACATTGGACTATGAGCCCCGTAAGGTCAGTGACTGTGTCTAATTCATTCAGCTATGTGTCTCCAGTTGGCCAGCGTGATCAGCATGATGTCCAGCACACGGGAGACAATCAATATGCATTAAAGGAATGAATGAGGACTTGGAAGGCCTTATGTCCCCTGGAGTCCCAAGGGTTTGGCTTGTGGAACATTTTGAATAGGCAGAGGAGATTCAGATGAACTTGAATGATGAACAGCCAGTTGGTAACTCAGGCCAAAGACATTCAGACCAAGCTCTCTGTTTTCCGTCCCAAGCAGGTGCTTAGGGGCCCAGATTATCTGAATTGTTCCTGCCATCACCACTGCATTTTGCTCATGTGGATATGGGACCCGTCTTTACCTGGAAAGTAGGCTGGGGCAGGGGAGCCTAGGTGCTGTCAGCTGGGACCTTGGGATTTGCCAAGCTGGGGCACAGCTGCTGTCAGCTTCCTGTTTTGTCCCTTACTGGTGGAATGAAGGAAACCCACTGAATGGCTGTTTTCCACTGACATTTTCAGCAATGTGATAGGCCTTGGATTAATGAGGTCAAGCTGCAGTGTGAAATCTGCCTGATAACTTGAAGCCTGGCCAACAGGAAGACACTGCTTGTTTTCTTGGGCTGTTTGATGTCCCTGCGTGGCTTTAGGCAGGAAAGCAGGGGTCTCAATTCTGTACAAAAGAAGAGAGTGTTTTATGCCCTGGAATTATAGAGGCCAGAGATGTCTCTTTTTCAGTTTATTGGGAAGGTTTATTTTAATGTGGACTTAGAAATAAATAACTCATTAAAGTGAAGGTTCACCTGAAGCCTTAGGCTGGCTGCTAAGTGTGAATCTAGGCTTTTGAAAGGACTGTGCTGTTTTTCTGGGTCTCTGTAGGAGTTTGAAGGAGACGACTGGCCCCCAAAGGGTGTTTGGGCAGGCTAGATGTGCCCACTGGTTAGAACTTACTTGGATAGGGAGAAGGGGTCTAGGGCGTATGCCACAAACTTGCACACACATCCTCTCTGGGTTCCTGCTAAAATGCAGAAACTGATTCAGTTGGGCTGGGTATGGAGTTTTCTGCATTTCTACCAAGCTCCCAGGGTGTCAAGCTGCTGGTCTGTGAACTGCACTTTGAGAAGCAGGGGTGTGGGGGGCCCCAAGTCTATAGGTAAGGGTTCCCTGGTGCAACACAGCATGAAAGCAAACACAGTGTGTTGTGCCTGTTCGCACAGCCATATGCTGTGCTGACTGGCTTGCCAAGTCACAGATGTTTACTGTGCCCCTTCTCTGTGTGCCCAAGCCTGGGACCAGACTTGACAAAGAGGATGCTTGGTCTCAAGGAGCAACTCAGACAGCCAGAACAAGGTGTGATGAGCTTCATGTACTTCCAAAAACATGTGTCCAGGAACATGTTGTTCCAGGGTCATCTGGTCACCTGGGGTTTGTGAAAAGTGCAGATGCCTGGGCCCTAGCCCAGTCCACCTGTGTTAGAATCGGCCAAGGTAGGGCCCTGAAAGTCTGTATTTTTTCAAAGTGTGCCAGGTAATTCTGATTCACAGCTAGACTGATAGAAGGGAAGGTGGGAGGAAGAACTGCCAGACATGCAGGTTAATTGCTCAGCAGGACCTATGTAAGGTTGTAGAGTTGTGTATTGCTGATGGGCACAATGGCACAGCTAAAGGAGAGGCTGAAATCTAACCTGTGATCCACTTGCCAAGCTCTGCACCCTGCAGGGTTGCATCTGCTTAGAGGGAAGGGCACCTTTTTCTTAATATTCATCATCATCACTTGGTACTTATGAGCCAGGTGCCGTCTATTTAACTCCGTTAGTCCTCCTAACAACTCTAAGGAGTGATATTATTATTATCATTATTATTTTTTTTTGAGACAGGGTCTTGCCCTGTGACCCAGGCTGGAGTGCAGTGGTGTGATCTCAGGTCACTGCAACCCCTGCCTCCCTGGTTCAAGCGGTTCTCCTGCCTCAGTTTACTGAGTAGCTGAGATTACAGGTGCCCAACACCACACCCGGCTATGTTTCATATTTTTAGTAGAGACGGGGTTTCGCCATGTTGGCTAGGCTGGTCTCAAACTCCTGACCTCAGGTGATCTGCCTGCCTCGGCCTCCCAAAGTGTTGAGATTACAGACATGAGCCACTGCGTCCAGCCAGAAGTGACTATTGCTACTCTGATTTTACTGCTTGGGAAAGTGAAACACGGAGAGGTTCAATGACTTGCTGAAGGTCACATAGCCAGTAAATGGCAAAGTCAGGATTTGATTTCAGGACATCCAGCTTCAAAGTCCTTGCACTGAATCATTATACTCTCTGGCCTTTTCTTTGCATAAAAATGCTGTCTTCTCTTCATGGGGCTGTCCCTACTCTGAGGGAGTGCTTTTTTCTTGTCCTTCCCTCAGAGGAGGGAGGGCTAGCAATGACCTTGGTTGGTTTTAGAGTCAGGTGTGGGTTTGATTCCTACCTCCAGCACCTACTACAACCTTGAGTAAGTTACTTACATCTATTTGCTGAGCCACAATTTCCCCATGTGTAAAATATGAATAATAATAGTGTAATATAAATTGATATGATTAGGCATTTGGTCTCTGCTTGGCAGGTAGAAGGTACCTGATACATGCCAACTATTTTTACAGCGTTATTAGTATTAGAATTAGCCCCTAGGAGTATTCAGGGGCTGGGTAAATAGGTAAGCAGAGCACAGTGTCATTATGTCCCCAGGAGCTGGGTTATTCATTTTGTTTACTAGCTTACTTATGGCCATTACTTACCTGGGCATCCCTAGTCTCTGCTTCTTGGGCCTGGAGTCTGTGCCAGCCTGGTGAGTTCTCAAAATGTCTTAGTTCAGACTCTCAATCAGAACTGGCTTTATTTCCTCGCATCCAAAGACAAGTAAAAGGTACTCATTTTGACACTTATTCTCTTTAGGGCTCTTGGCCCTTTTTGGTGAGTTCCTCTGTCTCTTGTTTTCTTTGTGGAACTATTGCTGTTGCTGGCTCTCCCATGGACTGGACAGGGAGGAAATGTTGCCTTATAAACATTGCCTGCTACCTTATAAAAATATAGGGAAGACTTTCACCAAAATATCATTCATTTTTTTCTTTTATATATAAACTTAAGCTTTTGTTTTCCTATTGCTGTATGTTATGCTTTTTAAGTATAAAAAGAATATAAGTATATCATAAGTAAATTTTCCCCATCTTCCCAGCCCCTCATCTCTTTTCCCTGGAAAAATCTATGAATGTTTTATGTATCTTTCCATCATTTTCATATGCATATGCAAACCCATATTCATTTACATGTCTATCCATTTTTCTTTTTAGCACGACTCTACAAAACTCTTCTGAGAGCTTCTTTTTCAGCTAATTTATCTGAGAACATGCCAACACACAGATATACCTGGATTTTTAAGGCTATCTGATGGTCCAGTGATAAAAATTTCCCATCATTTATTTTGTAGTTTCTTGATGATGGCTAAGATTGTTTCCAGTTTTTTTCCTCCTGCAAATGTATAATGTTGCAATATCCTTGTTTGAACAGTGTATATTTCTGTATCCTCTATACGCTGATGATTTTATTCATAAGGAAAATTCCTGGCAGTTTGAACTATGATAGACATTGCTCAGCTGTTCTCCAAAGAGGCTGAACCAATTTCCGTTTCCTCAACAGTGTGTGACTGTTTCCCCCATCTATTCTCCAGCACTGAGGATTAAGTAACTTTCATTTTTATCAGTCTGATAGATACAAAACAGAACATTTCTGCATCAGGTTCTGCAGTAATTTTTAGATTTTATGACCTGGATTGTGCCTACGTAATGATTATCAAATATTCAGGAACTATATTCTACCTGGCCTTATGCTTGGAATTAGAGGCAAAATTAAATGAAACCAGCCTTTGCCCTCAGGTTGATCCCATCTCCTGGAGTTGGCAGACAAATGAACAAATAAAATGAGAGCAAAACAGCATGGTTCACATTGTGCTCGAGAAATACATAAGCTTAGCTAACTTTTGTTTGATAAACTCTATATTCGTGAACATCACAAATGAATTCATAAAATACTGTATGCACTATGTCCCAGGGTGGTGAGGAGGCTTGAAATTCTCAAAAGAAAACAACTTGATTAGAAGCAAAAAATAATGGGGCTTATCCTTAGTGGGGACAGCAGAAGAGGTGGGAAGTTAGGAAGAGGTGAGTAATTTTAAAATAGTCTCTTTGGTAGTTTCCATGTTTACAAATAGGGTTTCTTTGAGGGAGCCTTTGGGGAAACCCAGCTGAGTTTGCAGCTGGCACTGATTACCGGTCACTCAAACCTGGGCAGATCTGTACATTAGTCCAGAAAGTGGGAGCAAGGGAGCAGGAGGCTGGCTTTAAAAATCAGCAACCTTGAACCTCATAGAGGTTGGTTGTGGGTGGCATAAATAGGCTGTTCACTGCAGGGGTTACAAGCAGGTGTGCTCCGAACAGGCCTGTGGTAGAGTGGGTACACAGAGTGGTTTTCAATTAATGAGTGAGCATCAAACATCTGTCTATGTCTTGTAAAGGGGCCTCTTGCTCAAAAAGAATAGGTCCACGTAGGAAGGGGTATGATCATCTGGTCAACCCACCTGGAGGGAACCAAACCTTAGCTATATATTTTCTTTCTTTTTTTTTTTTTTCTTTTGAGACAGAGTTTTACTCTTGTTGTCCAGGCTGGAGAGCAATGGCGTGATCTTGGCTCACCCTAACCTCCACCTCCTGGGTTCAAGTGATTCTCCTGCCTCAGCCTTCTGAGTAGCTGGGATTACAGGCATGTGCCACCACACCTGGATAATTTTGTATTTTTAGTAGAGATGGGGTTTCTCCATGTTGGTCAGGCTGGTCTTGAACTTCTTACCAGGGGGGATCCTCCTGCCTCAGCCTCCTAAAGTGCTGAGAATCACTTGAACCTGGGAGCCGGAGGTTGTGGTGCACCGAGATCACACCACTGCACTCCAGCCTGGTGACAAGATCGACACTCCCACAAAAAAAAAAAAAAAAAATGACATCGAGACAACATTGTCTAAATGAGACGAGGCAAGTGCTGAACATGGTGCCTGGAAAGCTCTTTTCATTTTAGGATTTGAGCTACCTCTCAAAGAACAAGAGGAGTTTGTCAGGTGGAAAGAAAGAAGGGTATTGCCACACATAAAATAGCATGTGTGAAGGTGAGGAGGTGAGTGTGGTGTAGTGAAAATTGCAAGGGCTTTGCGGCAGATAAATCTTGGTTCAAATCCTAGCCCTGACACTTCCCAGTTGTGACTTTGGGCATGTCAAGAGGAGCATCCCTTTACTAATATATCCAGTGGGGGTAATGTCACCTGTTTCTAAGACTCATTGCAGGGTTTAAAGTCAACTTATGCATAGTATGTAGCACACAATAGAGTCTCAGCAAATGGTGAGTACCACTGGGGAGGTGTGAATCTATCAGTCCTGTTCCATGCAGCTGGAAGAGTGGGTATTTAATGAGTTGTGTGTAGGGAGGGAAGTTAGGATGGCCAGAGAGAAAGCTAAAATGTCAAGGTCCAGATATTGGACTGTTTAGGCTGAAAGCTTGAGACTGGACAGCATAGGCAGTGGGAGCCATCCGATGCTTCCCTCCAAGGAAAAAACAGGACCAGACTTGGTTTAAGAGCAAAAGCTTCACCAGTGATGTGGATGGTGGGTTGGGAGGTAAGCAATGGAGGCAAGGAAAACATCTTGGGAACTGCTGCATTCAACATTCTTGCCTTGGCAACTTACAGCTCAGATTAGCATAGCAAAGGCTCAGTTAACTCCTGCAGTGAAGCTCTATCTGGACTGGCAGTTAGGGCCTTGGTCGAGTGCGTAGGCTTCACTGATTGTCCTTTTTTTTTTTTGAGACATGCTCTCACTCTGTTGCCCAGGCTAGAGTGCAGTGATCTGTGATCATGCAGTGGTGCAATCACAGTTCACTGTAGCCTCAACGTCCTGGGCTTAGGCGATCCTCCCACCTCAGCCTCCTAAGTTGCTGGGACTACAGGTGGGAGCCACCATACCCAGCTAATTTTTAAACGTTTTGTACAGAGGAAGTCTCACTGGCTGCTCTCAAACTCCTGAGCTCAAGCCATCCTCCCGCCTTGGCCTCCCCAAGTGCTGGGATTCAGGCATGAACCATTCTACCTGACCCCTTGTAATTCTTGAAAGAAAAAGGAAAAAAAAAAAAAAGAGCATGGGCTTCAGTGTCAAAGCCAATCTGGATTTGAATCCCAGCCCTGTTGGTTACTGGATATTGGGCAATCACTGAGCTTAGTTTACCCTCTATAAAATAAGGATTAACAGTACCTTTCTCACAGGCTTGCTGTGAGGATTACATGAGATAGTATGGCTAGCTAAAACACATAGCTTACCTCTAGGAATGCAGTGAGTATTCAATAAAAGTTGATAATTGTAATGAAATACATTACTAGCTGGGTGTGGTAGTAGCTATAATCCCAGCTGCTTAGGAGGCTGAGGCGGGAGGATCGTTTGAACCCAGGAGTTTGAGACCAGCCTGGGCAGCACACTGAGACCCTATCTCAAAAAAGATAAAATAAAAAGAAATATATTGCTTATTTGACTATAGAAGACTTTATTCATGTAATGCCTATTAACATCCTCTGGCACTACTAGTGTTCTACAAAAAACATCCTGCTTTTAGACTTTCTGGAGAAGCAGCAGCCCTTTCTGCTCCAAGAAATAGTAAGGAGACTTGCCAAGTTCTGACACAGTGGTTCTTGGATGCACATGAGACCCACCTGGAGAGCTTTTAAAAATGTCAATTTCTGGCTGCATTCCAAACCAATTAAACTAGAATCTGTCGAGGTGGGAGCAAGACATCAGTATTAAAAAAGTAAATATATTGTAATGATTTCTTAAGGAAAAACAAATACAGAAAAGTACACAAATCTTAAATGAACCAATTTTTCACAAACTGAACATGTCTATTTAACCCATATCCTGCTTGGATTGCTACTAGCACTCCAGAACCACCCCCCCCCCCCGCTCTCCCAACCCATATGCCTCTTTCCAGTTAACTTTCTGCACCCTGAAACTGCATAGATTAGTTTTGCCTGTTGGTGAATTTTACATAAATGGAATCATATAGTATGCATTTTTTGTGTGTTTGGCTTATTTTGGTTAACATTGTTTGTGAGAGTCATCCGTATTGTTGAGTGTAATTTTATATTGTTCATTCTCATTGCTGTACAATGTTCCATTGTGTGAACAAACTATATTTTTTCTCCAAACTACTGTTGGGGGCATTTTAGGTTGTCTATCCTTTGTGTCTATTAGAAATAGTGCAATTAACATTCTTGTGAATGCCTTTTAGTGAATGTATATTTCTTTCTTTTTTTTTTAAAATCACGTACTATATAAAGCAAATGTATATTTCTATTGCAAAGTTTCTGTTGGGTGTATTTCTAGGCATTCAACTGCTGGATTATAGGACATGCCCATGTTTAATTTTACAAGACATTGCACAACAGTTTAAAACAGTGATTGTACCAATTTATATTCCCACTCAGTGTGTAAGAATTTTTGCCAACAGTTGGCATTTTCTGTCTTAAAAAAAAAATGGCCATTCTGATAGATTTGTAGTGGTCTTGCTCTGTAGTCTTCATGTATATTCCCAGCATCTCCAAGTGATTCCGATGCCAGATTTGAGAACCTCTTTCCTAATAGATTCTGCGAAAGCAAAGCAGAACTGGGGAAAGAAGTGTTATAATGGGGAGTGCCTCTCCATGGACTCCCTGTGACGTCCCGGAGTTTTTGGTAGACCTGACCTGGCTATCAGCCAGTAGAGGGAGAATGTTCATGTGTATCAAACCTGACAGCCTGCCTCTCATTTCCATGTGCTTTATTTGGAGCAAATGGCTCCACCAGGAGTGATCTTGAAGCTAAGGGGAAGCACTATGAAGCTCTGGAAAGATGCTATAGCAGGACTTTGATCTCTTTTTATAATTTAAGACCTCAATGAAAAGGGGAGATATGAGAAGTGACTAGTGGACTATATAGACACTGTCAGAGAAGAAGCTCTGGTCTTTGTGACATATTTTTGTGCCCCAAAGGCTGCCTAGAACCTGGCATTTAGAAGGTGCTAAAAAATGGTCATTGAAAAAAAAAAAAAAAAAAAAAAAAAAAAAAAAAAAAAAAAAAAAAAAAAAAAAAAAAAAAAAAAAAAGGAAAACCAAAAAGAAAAAAAAAAAGGTCATTGAAATAAATATGTTAGAACTTTGTAACTGTCCCTAGTGAGAGATGCTACCCACAGGGGTGCAGAGGAAGGTATTGGTGGGAATTTAGTGGAATTGATTGATAGTTTTGGTTCTTTTCTTTGTACTTTTTATGTTGCTGCTGAGATTTCCTATCTGTTCTTTTATTACAAGCATAATTTCCATTACATTCTTGAGCAAAGTTATAACTGCTTTAAAAATATTTATCTGTTAATTCCAACACCTGGGTCACCTTGAGATTGATCTCCATTGATTGCCTTTTCCCTTGAGTTTGAATCACATTTTCCTGTTTGTTTGTTTTTAATTTGCCTAGTAATTTTGGATTACATCCTGAATGTTGTGAATGAGACCTGAAAAGACTCTGAATTCTATTCTATTCCTCAGAAAGAATTTTTTTTTTTTTTTTTAATCTGGCAGTTAACTTGACTAAACTCAACTCCAAACTCAGTCTTCCTTGGGTGGGCAAATCTGAAATCTTTGCGCAATTCATTTAGTTTCAATTGAACTACTTGAAGTCTGCCCTGTACGTACATCATTCAGTGAGATTTGGGCACTGTTTATACTAAGAATTTGGGGCTACTGTTCTGTGACTCTTTTCTGGGATATTTCTCTTTATTTTCCAGCTGTGGTTACCTGAGCTCTGTCTTTAAATTCCTCAAATAGTAAGAGAGCACTTTTCTATCCAAGTTTTAGCTAGTAAGTACAGCACTGACTGGGGTTCCCACAGGTAAAAAGCTATAAAAACACAGAAGTTATCTAGTGCCGTTTCTTTCTTTCAGGTGTTGCCTCCTCTCCAGTTTCTAATTGCTTGTAGTTGAACACATTTAGTGCCTTCCAATCTTTTTTTCTGTCTTGAGTTTGTAATTGTTTTGTGTGAGATGGTTGATCTACAAAGAGCTACTCTGTCCTTACCAGAAGCAGAACCTCTCTGATTAATAGCTTTGTTCATTAAGAGATCCCGAGAGCTACCCTACTTTATTGCCTACCTCATATAGATGGCAATAAATATTTGTTTATTGACTAAGTAAATAAGCTTTAAATTAAAATGAAAGTGAATTCACAGAGGAAATTGCCTAAAGAAAACTCTGAAAGTAGTAGTTACTCATTGTTGGCATCAAGTATGAAACAGGGTATTCAGAAATGGAGTACAGCTCCAGACATTTGAGTGTAGACCAAAGCGGCTAACAAAGTGAATCTGAGATTTTAACATGAGGAGATAATTTCAATTGTGTTAGCAACACCACTTTCATGGGATGAAACTATGGCTTATAGAGAAGTTACCACATTCAAAGGAAATACAGCTGGTGAGAGGGAAACAGAGGCATGCCTGGAGTTCTGTATACCCAAGAAGAGAGAATCAAAGTGGAGGAACTTTGGCTGGAGATCAAAGAGCGGAAGTACAGAAGTATGCTCTAAAGGCAGAATACTACAGGCTGCTTCTCTGCGTGGTGACCTGGAAGGTCATAGATCCAGTACTGAGACTTCAAAACCTGTGTATTAGATGGAAACCACTTACCAAAATGTGGAGCATCTTGAAACTTTCTGTTTTATTCTTACTAATAGTTTCATCTCTCAGACAGGAGAGGAGAGAGGCCAGTTGCTGTTATGAATCTGGTTTGGGAGTTACTGGGTGAAGTGAAAGTGAGAAAGTGCTCACTGAAGTCGGGCACGGTGGCTCATGCCGGTAATCCCAGCACTTTGGGAGGACGAAGCTGGCAGATCACTTGAGGTCAGGAGTTCGAGACCAGTCTGGCCAACATGGTGAAACCTTGTCTCTACTAAAAATACAAAAATTAGCCAGGCAGGGTGGCACTTGCCTGTAGTCCCAGCCACTCAGGAGGCTGAGGCAGGAGAATCGCTTGAACCTGGGAGGTTGAGGTTCAAGTGAGCCGAGATTATGCCATAGCACTCCAGCGTGGGTGACAGAGACTTTGTCTAAAACAAACAAACAAAAAACCCAGAACGAAACAAGAGCCAAAAACACACAAAAATGCTCACTGAAAAAAGAAGCAGCCATTGGGTGTTGAGCCTACAGGGGTTTGGAAGGCAGATTTTATGAAATTTAGGATGAAATATATTTCCTGCTGAAGCCTCCAAAAGTGATGACGGCTCCAACAGTAAGGGAAGTTATGACTTTAATCAGTTATCCTTACTCTGCAGAGATTTCATTTATTTTCCTTCAAGGACTCCTCTTACAGTCATGCCTCCATGGCTCATCTTTCCTGTCTGACATTTTTTCTTTTATTTTTAAGCAGTGGGATATTAAAAATACTTAACAAATGGCATAGAGACTGACCAATCGAAACAGATGCCAGATAATAATCAGAAGAGATGCCAAAGACACACAACTGGAACGTCAGCCTTACTCAGGAGCTCCCTAACCTTTCTGAGTCCCAATTTTTTGCTCTCTGAAATGGAAACAATATCTACATTGCAGAGTTGGTGCAGTGATCCCCAGAGAGGTTACATGCAAAGAACTGGGCAGGTATAAGGTATGCTAGACACAGAAGCTGCCATGATTACCTGGCATCCTTTGTTTCTAGGTTCATTTCATGTATCTAGTTTATAGGTCCTAAAATGTTTGCCTTTAGTTTCGTTAAGCATGTGTTTTACTCTATACTGACTTCAGCAAGTATTTGTTCTATTACCAATTGTCTGTCTGGTTTGTTAGCCAAAATGTCCCCATCTCCCTGGTCATGAATACCATGGATTTTCTGAAATCTTCTTGTAATTCATGAGAATGATCTGTTAAAGCACTTATGGTTCCTTTAGAGATTTTCCTAGTTCCTTCTTCTCCTTCTGCTTTTTATGGGTGTAAGCTTTGGTGTTAGGCAGACCTGGGTTCAAATGTCAGTTCCATCCCACACTGGCTATGCAACTTAGTTGGAATCTGCTCTCTGCGTTGCCCTCGTCTTCCTCTTTTCATTCTTTTGTCCTCCAGGGTAGGACTTTTTCCTTCAAGTTCAACTCTATGCTTTTAATTGTCCCTGTCTCCTTGGAATTATTCTCTGAGCTTCAGTGAACAAACTATATGAAAAGCTTTTAAAAATTCCCATCCCAAGTCGGGCACAGTGGCTCATGCCTGTAACCCCAGCACTTTGGGAAGCCAAGACAGATGGAATCACTGGAAGTCAGGAGTTCAAGACCAGCCTGGCCAACATGGTGAAACCCTGCTACAAAAACAAAAATTAGCTGGGCATGGTGGTGTGTGCCTGTAATCTCAAGTACTCAGGAGGCTGAAGCAGGAGAATCACTTGAACCCAGGAGGTGGAGGTTTCAGTGAGCTGAAATCATGCCAACACACTCCAGTCTGGGCAACAGAGCAAGACTCTGCTTCAAAAAATAAATAAATAAAAATAAAATCTATCCTAACCTCTTTCTAACTGGCTAAGAACATCCCTGGCTAAAGGGGAGGAGATAGCTTGTGATGGATATTTGAGGTTTCTCAAATGGAGAGACTGGTCTTATAAGGCAGCAAACTATGCTTCCCTTCCTCTCTTATGCTGGCAATGGTATGGAGCCCAAGAAGCTTGGAATAGACAAGACAGTGATTCCCAGATCTGGATGGGGAATGGTGTTGGCTGGTGACAGTGCCTCCGTCCTTCTCCGTTCCTGAATGGAACCTATCCAATGACCAACAGCATGCTATCTCCCCACACTCCAGGGCCAGCCTTGGGAGGGGAAGTAGGAACTAGGAAAAAACTATAAAGCAGCTGCAATTGCTTTAAAAGATCTTCCTGGTGAAATCCAAGATGTCAGAAAATCCATGGTATTAGTGATCAGGGAGATAAGGGGATATTTTGGTTAACAAACCAGATAGACAATTTGTAATAGAACAAATACTTGCTAACATCCATATGGAGTAAAACAGGGGCTGCCCCCCTCTACTTGAGTTCCTAGAGTCTGGATCTAGTCACCTTAACAGGATGGAGTACTGTTCTTCCTTTGCCTCTTAGGGTGGGTAATTGGAAAAATTCCTATGTGAACCTGAGATTTTCTTGATGCTTGCCTACCATGGATGCCATGGTGAAGTTTTTGCTGTTGTTTGAATGATATCCTGGGATTTGAGGGCCTTTCCCCTCATAACTTTCTAGATCCTTGGCCTCCCAGAGTGCTGGGATTACAGGCATAAATCACCATGCCCAGGCAAGGATTGTAATCAAGGGATACTTGGATGCCAAGCTCTTGGGCAGCCTGATGTAGAACAGAATCGCGTACTCAGTACTCAGCGTGCATGCAGCCACTTCGCACCTCTTCAGCCGTGGCAAGCTTTGCTCATTGATCACAACACACATTCTTCCTGTTATCACTCACACATAGCTTCGTAATCCCTCTCCTCACAGTGCACCAAGTAGCTACCACCAACGTAAGTGGCACAAGAGAGGAGAGTTTGGCCACGAGTGTCATGCTGGGAGAGAAAGGCAGGGATTCGAGGCCACCCCCAGCCTACCTGATGTGAAGGGCCATCCCCTATTTAACAACTGTGTAACCCAGGAGTGTGTTCCATAGCCACAGGTGGCCTCCTTTGGAAAATGATCTCTTCAGCTGCAAAAGGAGTTTTTATCTCCCTGTTAAGGGAGGGGGTGGACTACATTCCCTCAAGCCTGGAGAAACTGTTTGTAATTTGACTCCCATTTCCCCAAGCTTAGCTATTATATAAGCTGCTTTAGAAGACAGGCTGTTTGGTTTAGCACCGTGCCTGTGACTGACTAATGTGTTTGTAGACATCGCATCGGCTTTGTGTGTGCCCCTGTCCTTGGCACCCTTGTTCCCATCCCCTAAGGCCTTCTCCACACTGCTGTATTTACCCACAAGTGTGTGGGCCACCGCAGGTTCAAGTTCTTGTGGGGAAACTCAGCGTGGAAGACTGGTGTGTTCATGGGTATTCCTTTACCTGTTTGAGCTGTAGCCTCCTTGAAGTTTTCTTGGAGCTGAGCCTGAGTGCGGCTTCACCCTGACAGGCAGAACCGATCCAAATTGTCAATCAGTATCTGCTTAAAATGGTCCTTGCAAGTTGTGTAGCCTGGTGGTTACCAAATGCTGGTGCAGATATGCATGATAGAGCGCTTACTCCCAATACGATGCCATCCCCTGCAGGCCAGGAATGGGGCTCACGGGCCTTCACGGGACCAGTCCCACCTGCCACCCAACATAGACCTCTAAAGGCCATGGAGTTCCTGGTAGTGGTGGCGTGTGCCTCTAGCCCCATCATGCCATCGGGGGGCTTTGTTGAATTGTCACTGTTAGACAGTTTATCCTCATTCCAGGCTGATCCTAGTTGTTCTTTAAAAAAATTATTCATGTGGGCCGGGCGCGGTGGCTCAAGCCTGTAATCCCAGCACTTTGGGAGGCCGAGGCGGGTGGATCACGAGGTCAAGAGATCGAGACCATCCTGGTCAACA
>NW_016107333.1:3008909-3023746 GCF_001604975.1 Cebus imitator | reverse complement strand
TTTTTTGAGGCAGGGTCTTGTTCTGTCACCCAGGCTGGAGTGGAGTGGTGTGATCATAGCTCACTGCAGCCTCGAATCCCTGGGCTCAAGTGATCCTCCCACCTCGGTCTCCCAAGTACCTGGGGCTAGAGGCACACGCCAGCACACCTGGGTAATTTTATTACTTTTTTTTTAGAGACGGGATCTTGCTATATTGCCCAGCTGTGGATCCCACTTCTTCATATTGTCTGTGCATGAGTCTCACTCTGCTCTCCAGAGGCCTGGAACAAAGCCAATTCTTCCTCGATGCCTTTTGTTAACACCTGGTCCTCTGCTCCCAATATGGCCCAGCCAGTTCAGACAGAGGTCAGCCAGGCTGTTATTGTTCCACTGCTGGACATGATGACACTATTCTTTTCCTGGGACAGCTCAAGATGTATGAGTTGTTTCATCATTCTTTGTTCTTGTTGAACTTGTGGTTTTTGAATCCTGCCTCCCCTACCTCCAGGCTCCCCAATACACACAAAGTCCTGCCTGCCAAATGGGGTTATAGTCAATGGGCTTCAGGGGACAGGGACAAGTCAGACATCTGAATGAAGGGGTACAGGTGGGAGAACTGGAGTTACGGAGGAGGCCTGTGGGGATCTGAGTATCAAAACCGATTTAAAACCAGGAGCTTGGTCTGGATGACAATGCCCAAAGTCTAGAAGTTCCATCCTAGCAGGAGTAGGACAGTCAGTCCACAAAAATCCCATGAGAATGAGATTGGGGGAGACAACAGTGATTTCTAATTCAGGTATTTGGAGCACCAAGGGCCTCAGAAGTCTCTTTGCTCATGAGTTAAAGCATCTTTATGCTGGAAAAAAAAATGATGCTATTATTCAAAGAAGTGTGTTGTGGGAGGGCGGGGGTGTACATCCTTTAGGAGAGAAAGTAGGTCCCGAGTGAGATCCCAGGAGTAGGGAAGCCAGTGCTGTTTGTTTTGTTTTCTTTTTTCCCTCGTGCTCAATGGTACAGGAAACACAAGGAAAAAAGGACCCATTGCCTTCCTCCAGGCTGCTGCCAACATTGTGTAGAGAAGAATAGCTGAAGAACATGAAAACAAATCTTCACATTTTCTTTTAACAGTGTGAACTTTGAAATACTTTCTGACTCATATTTTAAAATCTCTCAAATTTAAATTCACCTTCCTTTGTGTTGTTTTTCTCAAGGCACTAGGCTTGACTCCAAAGATGTGTCAACTGGCTGCTCCCCCAGAATTAAGGAGTCACAAAGCCTGGGCTCCCTTCTCCCAGCTGTGTGGGCAGGGTTTCTCTGAGCACCTGGCTTTGACCTTCCTACCCTTCCTCAAAGCTGGGCTTCACCTTGGCCTGAAGAGCCAAGAAATAACCACTATAGGGGGAAAGGAGATATTTGGTAATATGCCTCAGCAAGAGACCATTCGTCTTGCTACAAGATGAAATAGGGATCCCTCTGGGGTCCCTATTTCTGCACCCCTAAAATTATCATTGTTGTCTCTCAGGATACTTTTGGCTATAGGTAGCAATATCCCATTCATCTGGCTCAAATAATACAGGGGCTTTTGTTGGCTTGGATAACTGAAGTCCTGAGACCCCTTAGTTAAAGGACCCTGTTTCCCTCTGGTGACTGCCAAGCACTGGCTTCATCCAAAAGCCAGCATCTTGCAGGGATGGCAGCAGCGTGGCTTCCAGGAGCAACTGGGCTTTATGCTCCCAGTTCACAAGTTGTGAGAAGAGAGAGCTTCTGACTGGGCCAGCTCAGGACACGTGCCTAGCCCCAACCAATCACTGCAGCTGGGCTCAGGCAGCTACTGACAAGCTCTGGCCAATCAGGACCCAGCACTGGATAATAATGTGGGAATACACAGATCACCACCAAACCAGTGCCTCTGTAGTTTTCCCAGAGGTATATTTATTCCCCCAAACAACACTCTTATAATACTCTTCCTTCTTATTTGTGGGTGGGAAGTGTGAGGGGTTCTGTAGTACATCCTGCCCACTCCCTTGGCTCCACCTCTCCACCCAAACCTTGCCATACTTTCTTGCCCTTCTTGTAAAGGCTCAGCCCTCTGGAGCTAAGTCTCTGCCTCCCCAGATGTGCACTAACTCTTTGGGGTCAATATGAAGTTCAGGCTTTGTCAGACAATAGGGGCTGAGTTAAAGCTCTGGGGGAAGAGGCGAACACACCTCATTGGCCTGTTTCTGCTTCCCCAAGGGTCAAGTGCCTTGGCCTCAGACTTCCTGCTGGCCACAATCAAACTATTTTGGTTTATCCACCCAGATGTTAGAAAAATTAAGTACCCTGCCCTATTTCCCCTTGCCTCTGATTTCTCTTCTCATATCACACATAGTTCCTGGATGACTTCACCTGACCTGGCCTCCACAGACCCCTCCCCCAGATATCTTGCCAGTCCTGGACAGTCTGTTGACTTGTGGGCCCATGTATCCCATTCTCTGCAGGATGGTCTGTCTGGATTTTCCAATGCTGGGCTTGCTATATCTCCACGGAGCTGGTTTTCCTCCAAATGAGGTCTTCCTTGGGGATCCCCTTTAATTTTGATGATAACCATTGCTCTCCCAGATCCTGGCAGTTTGGGCTTCGTTCCCATCACCCTCTGGGGCTTTCTCTGGAAGTGTGGATAGGTAAGCCCAGATCTCACGAGGAGGCCAGTCTGCAGCCCATTGGAGCCATGGCTGCAGTGGGCTGCCGCAGCACCCAGGCCAGTGCCCTGTCTTGGGGCCACCCAGCTGCTGCATTTTCAGCACCATGGCAGTTCTTTAATTAGATCAAGCAGGGTTTTCTCAGACAGGGGTGGGAGGAAGTGTGTGGGTCTATTGGGGGAAACTAGGTCACCTGAAAACCAGTAATCAAGAGGGAGCTGTCCTCGAGCCCCAGCTCCAAGGAACCCAGAGGGGCGAGGTGGGAGGAGCCAGCGGGGAGGGCCAAGTCAGAGAAAATGTGCCTCTGGCCCCTTTTACTGGCCTTTGGGAGACTGTGTTCTCACCTTTTCTCCAGGGGGCTGGGCAACTGCCCTTAATTCCTTTGCTGGGAGTAGGGAGGACACTGCAGTGGTGCCTGCCTTCTCTCTGCCTGGAGCCTGCCGTCCTGGGGCGCATGGAGGGAGCACTGTGCTGTGAGTCAGGCCCCAGGTTTAGTTACTGCTCAGTCTCTGTATCCATGGAGCACGTCACCCAGTTCTGTGTGTCTATGCCATCCATCCACTGCACAGGGACTGTGTCTGTCTTTACCCTGCTGCCTCTGTAGCTCTGAGCATAGGCCTGGCATGTGGTAGATGCCTCCTAAATATTTGTCAAACAAAATAATGAGTTTAGATGAGTGTTTCTCTTATAAGATTATTGTCACAAGGATCAGTGGCAAGACGGTTTCCCAAATGTCAGTCACTTACACATTTTGCCAATACTAAGTGCCATCATCATTAAATTTTTCTTTACTATCAACTTGCTAGTTTTCAACTGAAATAGATTTGTTTAAAAAGGAAATTTCATATCACAACCACAAACAAACAGTAACTGTGAAAACAAATCCACAAGAAACAAAATAATATTACATTCTAGATACAGTGCCTTGCCCAGGCCAGGAGTCTGAGACCTGCTTTCTCTTTGTTTACAAGGGGAATTGTCATGGTTATAAAGATGTTAAGGGTCTATTAGCCTCAGACTGACACTTTTCTCTGGAGAAAGTCTGAAAGATTAAAAGAGAAGTGAAAAGCATATATACTCTGCTCTCTGTGTGGGTCCATGTTATGTCAAGACTTGTTCTTGTACTTTTGAAAATTTCCTTGGAGTGGATTCTCCTTCCACACTTAGGGAAGCGCTTGGCTGACGTGATGGCTGGGGAAGTCCTTTGAAAGGGATAAAGTGCTTTAACAGTGTAAGTGATTGGCACCACTGCTCTTATCTTTACTTTTAGCATGTTTTTGGTACCTCTTCCTAACAATGAAGAAATGAGTAACTGTGTACATAATCTTAGGGCTGAAAGACATCTCACAGGATACTTAGGCCAATCTGACACGGGTGGAATTTTTTTTAAGATGGAGTCTCGCTCTATTGCCAGGCTGGGGTAGAGTGGCACAATCTCAGCTCACTGCAATCTCTGCCTCCCGGGTGCAAACGATTCCCCTGCCTCAGCCCCCCAAGTAGCTGGGACTACAGGCACCACCTTGCCTGGCTAATTTTTTTATATTTTAGTAGAGACGAGGTTTCACCATGTAAGCCAGGATGGTCTCGATCTCCTGACTTCATGATTCGCCTGCCTTGGCCTCCCAAAGTGCTGGGATTACAGGCGTGAGCCACTGCACCTGGCCCACAGGTGGAAATTTTATCCTCCAGTGAGTGATGGGGAATTTACCACCTCCTGAGGCAGACATTAATCATGAGCACCTTTGTTGAACTGCTGGTTGGACAGCTCTGGAGGCTGATGTCTGTTCTTGGAGTGCAAACAACTGCTTCCTTGTACTTCCTTGTTCCTCCAAATGAGGTCTTCCTCGGGGATCCCCTTTAAGGGTTGATGGTAACCGTTGCTCTCTCAGGTCCTGGAAGTTGGGCTATGTTCCTGTCACCCTCTGGGTCTTTATCTGGAAATGTTGACAGGTGAGCCCAGGTCTCATGGAGAGGCCAGTCTGCAGCCCATTGGAGCCTGGCTGCTGTGGGCTGCCCCAGCACCGAGGCCAGTGCAGTGTCTTGGGACCACCCAGCTGCTGTGTTCACCCTGCTCTGTGTTGGGGAGACTCACAGGCTATCTTTCTTTTCTTGTGCAGATTGGAGTTCTGGTTATTTGGAAACTGCTGTCTTGTTCTGCCTAAGATAGAGCTTGTAAACTCAAATGACATTGGAGCTGGCAAATGATGTCAGTAAGGGCTGTCAGGTGGGAGTAATGGGGAGCACTGGGGACTATGGTGAAGGAGAGGGTATGTGCCCTATCTAAAGGGGACAGCCCAACTCTACATCAGTTGATGGCGATGCCATGTGAGCCCACTGTGGCCACATACCAAGATATTCTAAGAAAAGCTGAACTCCAGTGTTGGATATGGAATCTCCAAGTTGTCAATGTTAGCAATGAATTAAAATATCGTAAAACGTGATGTGGACTATGACCAAACAAACCAACAAACATGATGTGGATCACGGGGGGCTTTCTGGCTAGGCCTGGCCCACAGCCACAAGTGGCTCATCCCTGCCAACAAGACATCTCTGCTCCCTTTGGGCTGGGTAGCCACGTCCTCTTCCAGCCATGTTTGTGCATGTTGGTTGCCAGAATTCCCTCCACTGTGGTCAGCCACTCTGCACGCCTTTGAATGCTGCCTAACTCCCTCTCAGCTCATGTCTGCTCCTTTCATCTGGTGAAATCCTACTTATGCTTTGAAATTCAAATCCATTGTCCTGTATTCTGGAGAGCCTTCCTGGAGAACCCCAGGCAGACTGGCTCTTCCATTATCTAGCTGTGGTATGTTGGGTAAATTACTTAATCTCTCTGTGCTTTAGTTTCCTCATCTGGAAAAGGGGCATGATAGTACCTAGTACTACTATTTTATTAGGTTACTGGGATAATTAAGTGGATTTATAAGATAAACTGACAGACAGAAGGCCAAAGTGGTCCCTATCCATCTCTGAATTAGGGCTTGTCACAGAGCAGGACTTCACTAAATGTTTGCTTACTTGAGGAAGTGGAGTGAAATAAACTTATGGTCTGCTAGCTTCCAGAGACGTCTAACTATAATAATGATACTGTGTGGTTGTGCATTCAACTCTTTTGAATGCCTTACTTCTAGAGAAGCAACCAAGACATCTATCTAACTGGCTAAAATAGAAAGCAGAGACAATCCCAAATGCTGGTGGGGAACTGGATCACTCATACATTGCTGGAGGGCATGAAAGCAGCACAGCCACTCTGGAGAACAGTTGGGCAGTTTTCTTTTAAAAGTAAACATGAACCAGGCACAGTAGCTCATGCCTGTAATCCCAGCACTTTGGGAGGCCGAGGTGGGCAGATCATCTGAGGTCAGCAGTTTGAGACCAGCCTGGCCAACATGATGAAACCTCATCTCTACAAAAATACAAAAATTAGCTGGGAATGATGGCAGGTGCCTGTAAACTCAGCTACTTGGGAGGCTGAGGTGGGAGAATCACTTGAACCTGGGAGGCAGAGTTTGCAGTGAGCCAAGATCGTGCCATTGTACTCCAGCCTGGGCGACAGAGACAGAGCGAGATCCATCTCAAAAAAAAAAAAAAAAAAAAAAAAAAAAAAAAAAAAAAAAAAAAAAAAAGAAAAAGTAAACATGCAATTACCATATGCCTTATCACTTGAACTCTTGGGCATTTTCTCCTGAGAAACAAAAGCTTATGTTTACACAATCCGTAGATGAATGAAACAGCCTTAAATTGGAAACAGTGCTGATGTTCTTCAATAGGTAAATGGTTAAACAAATTGGGGCCATCCATAAAATGGAATACTACCCAGCAACAAAAGGAAAAGCACTACTGATGCATGCAGCAATGTGGATGAATCTCAAAGGAATGATGCTTGGTGAAAAAGCCAATCTTCAAAGGTTATCTGCTATCTGATTCTGTTTATATAACATTTTCTGAAATGACAAAATTCTAGAGATGGGGAACAGATTAGTAATTGCCAAGACAGGGACAGGAGTGGGTTGGAGGGGGAGCTTGGAGAAGGAGATAGGTGTGGTTATGAACTGTGGTGGTAGATACATTGATACGATTGCATAAAACAAAACTCATCCAAATAAGTACATGTAAAATTGGGGAAATCAGCATAAGGCTGGTGGATTGTATCACTGTCAGGTTTCTGGCTGTGATTTTGTATAGTAGTTTTCAAGATGCTACTACTGGGATAAACTGGATGAAGTGTACACAGGATCTCTCCGGACTATTTGTTGTAGCTGCCTGTGAATCTACAATGACCTAAAATAAAAAGTTTAATTAGTTGAAAGTGCCTTGCAAGTATATTCAAAACAAAAATCAAAACAAAACAAAACAAAACAAAACAAAAGGCAACCAAAGCCAGCTAGCTTGTCTCCTGCTGAGTCTTGCCATTGGTTTATTTATGCTGGAGGCCACACCCACTCAGACCCCAGGACTTTTGCTGTTTGGGCATTGCCAAGGCAACCCCTTTCCCATTCTGCCTGTTTGCTCTCCAGCCTCTGGGCTGGAAGACGCGTGAAGAATGATCTGGATCTGACCCAACCTGAGCACCTGAGGATTTAGCCTGAACCCTGTTCGTCAGCTTCTGTAGAAAGGGCTTTTGGAGGGGCGGGTGACATGGGTGACCCAGGAGATTAACAATGCTTCCTGAAAACAACCAGGGGCTAACCCAATACTCTTTGAGACATCAGGCCGCATCACACAGATGTAGACTCCTTACCCAACAACCCAAAACCAGCCTTGCCTGTTGGTTCGCAGACATGCAGCACTTACATCTCCCTACCATTCCTCCTCTGAGCTTGTGTCTCATTGCTTAGGTGTCTTAATATTTTGGACCAGCTCTTTTTTAAAAAAAAATTTTTATTTTTTTGTAGAGACAGAGGTCTTGCTATGTTCCCCAGGCTGGTCTGGAACTCCTGGCCTCAAGCTATCCTCCCACCCTGGACTCCCAAAATGTTGAGATTGCAGGCATGAACCCCTGCATCCAGCCCCAGCTCAACTCTTTTTATTCCTTGTACCTGTAACTTCTGGGAGGTGGATAGAACACTTTGCAGGTGGGGGAACAGACTTAGAGAGGATCAAGTGATTGTCCTAAGACCCTTTGCCTCTATGTCTGAGAGTCCATAGAATCCGTGCTGAAGACCAGCTGGCTTTAGACTCTGAAATTTTGTTGACCTCATGCTGTTTGAGACTCATGAGAGCAAGAGGCGTAATTTTTTTTTAGAGGTCATCCAAAGAGAGAAACTGTTAAGATTTTCTATGTCCTAGTAGTTCAGCATTTTTCAAACCTTTTGGTCTTAGGGTTTCTTTAGTTCCTTACATTGAGGATCCCAAAGAGCTTTTGTTTATGTGGATTATATCTGTCAATATTTATCATATTATAAATGAATACTGAGAAATTTTTTAAAATAGCATTGATTCCTTTAAGATAAAACCATAAACCCATAATATAACAATATAATAATCTACAAGATATTTTATTAGACTATTATAAGAACATAACATATAATATGTAACATTTTGATGAAAAATAGCTATTTTTCTTTTTTTTTTTTTAAGATGGGGTTTCACCATGATGGCCAGGCTGGTCTTGAACTCCTGACCTCAGGTAATCCACCCACCTCGGCCTCCCAAAGTGCTAGGATTACAGGCGTGAGCCACTACACCCGGCCTTGAAAAATAGCTATTTTTCAAAACAAAAAAATATTTAGCAAGCAAAGTGATATTTAAAAACTTTGCAAAATTCTTTATGTTGAGCTTAGCAGCAGCTGGATTCTTCTATCTACTTCTGCATTCAGTGTGTTGCAATGTCACTTTTCATACAGCTTTGGAAATCCCTGTATACTCATGAGATAATGAGTGGAAATATTAGTAATATCTTAGTATAGTTATGAAAATAGTTTTGACCTATGGACTTCTTGAAAGGGTTTCAGGGATTCCCTAGGGAGTTCCAGGACCACACTTTGAGAACCACTGCAATAGTATGTTATTTTTTCTGGTCTCTTTCTAGTCCAGTCCCTCCCGTCTCCATAACAACTTGCATCCCTTGGTGATCAGAACAAAAGATGCTTGAGCAAAAGTGTCAGATAGTCATATTTCTGAGGCCTTGAACATTTGTATCGTCTCCAGATTATGGGGGATCTGCAGCCCCCATTATGTCCTGACCCTTCCTGTACCCCTTCTGTTCCAGCACCTGCAAACTCAAATCCTTAAAGTAAGGGGATTCTATATAAGAAAACGAAAAGGGCATGCTTCCTGTTGATGGCTGTGGCTAGAGAGGCAGACAACCAACGCTATCCAATAGAGCTTTTTGCAGTGATGGAAATATTCTCTATCTGCACCATCCAATATGAAGCATGTGGCGACCATGCACATGAAATGTGCATAGTGCAACCAAGGAACTAAATTATTTTACTTTATTCTAATTAATTTAAATGTAAATAGCCACAGGTGGCTACTGGATACTGTATTAGACAGTACAGCCAGACCTTGCTGATACTTAGAGGGCTACTGTAAGGGTTTACATTTTTCTCCGAGCAATGGAAGGAAAACCTCAAAAGTGTTTTGAACACTGGGCGGCGGGGTGATCTCATATAATTGGATCTGAGTTGTGGAGTCTGACACATGTGTTCATCTGTGTCTCCCTCCTTGCCACAGGCCCCACCATGAGGCCCCAGCCCCACCAGAGGCCCCGCGCTGCCCTGGCCCCCGGTGCACCGTGCTAGCCCCCAGCCAGGGCGTGGGGAGGGCGGTGGCCATGGCCAGCCACGTGGACCTGCTGACGGAGCTGCAGCTGCTGGAGAAGGTGCCCACCCTGGAGCGGCTGCGCGCCGCCCAGAAGCGCCGGGCCCAGCAGCTGAAGAAGTGGGCACAGTACGAGCAGGACTTGGAGCACCGCAAGCGGAAGCATGAGCGGAAGCGCAGCGCGGGCGGCCGCCGCAGGAAAGTGTCCTTCGAGGCCAGCGTGGCCCTCCTGGAGGCCTCGCTGAGGAATGACGCCGAGGAAGGTAGGCCCCTCTGTGCCTTGGCCGCCATGCAGCTGCCTTGGCTTCTGATCAGGGCTTGGAGTCCAGGTTCTGTGCAGTAGATGTGTGGGCAAGGCGGGTCTGCAGACCGTTTTCCAAGTTCCAGCAGCCCCACTCCTCTTAGGAAGTGGACAGTCCTAGGAAAAGCTTGAAATTTGTCTTAGACTTTTTTCTTTTTTCTAAGGCGGGTCTCACTGTCTCCCAGGCTGGAGTACAGAGGCGCGATCTTGGCTCACTGCAACCTCTGCCACCCAGGCTCAAGTGATCCTTCCACCTTAGCTTCCTGAGTAGCTGGGACCACAGGCACACTGCCACCATACTCAGCTAATTCTTTTCTTTTTTTTTTTAGATGGAGTTTCGATCTTGTTGCCCAGGCTGGAGTGCTGTGGCCTGATATACCCAGCTAATTTTTAAAAAATAATTTTTTTTAGAAGTGGGGGTCTCATTTCGTTGTCCAGCCTGGTCTCGAACACCTGAGCTCAAGCGACCTGTCCACAGTGGTCTCCCAAACTGCTGGGATTACAGGCATGAGCCACAGCACCAGGCCTAGGGTTTTTGTTTAAACATCTTCATTCGTTTTTATGTATTTATTTATTTGGACATAGGGTCTCACTATGTTGCCCAGGCTGGTTTCAAACTCCCAGCTTCAGGGGATCCTCAGCCTCCCAAGTAGCTAAGATTATAGGCATGCCACCTTGCCCAACTTTTTTTTTTTTTTTTTAATTTTGGAAACAAGGATTCCAGCCTTTGGCTAATGAATGCCATAATAACCTTATTTCTCTCCCACAAATATTTATAGACACCCTACTTCTTTTGCATTACTTTCCTAGATATAGTGGTGAACAAGTTGGATCTGGTTTCTCCCCACCAAGAGCTTAGTACTCATAGGATCTGGCATTTCATAAAGCTCTCCTCTGTGCCAGACCCCATGCCTGGCACCCTCTGAATGCTGTTCCATGTATTTCTTATATGTAGCCTTTGCTGTAGTCATAAATGGTGTAGCAGGATGGACTCCAAAGTGAGACTACCTGAATCTAAAACTGGCTTTGTCAGTTCCCTGTGTGCGCTTGACAAGCAGACAAGTCGCTTCTCTCTGTACTTTTGGGGCTAATAAGAAAATCTACTTTAAGGGCTTGCTGTGAACATTAAGGTAGAAAATCCCTGTGAAGTCCTTAAACATGATCCCTTATGCTGAGAAAGTGATTAGTAATGTTTTATTTAGTATATTTTATTTACATTATCAGAGGATGTCCATAACGTCTGAAAACATAGATAGAGACAATGTTGTCTGGGACATTTTCAATCTGTAAAGTGAATGAGTAAATAAATACAAACAAACATGTGTTTCCAAATTTTTTTTTTTTTAAATGGAGTCTTTGTCGCCCAGGCTGGAGTGCAGCGATGTGATCTCAGCTCACTGTAACCTCTGCCTCCCGGGCTCAAGAAATTCTCTTGCCTCAGCCAGCCAAGTAGCTGAGATCACAGGTATACACCACCACACCCAGCTTTTTTTTTTTTTTTTTTTTTTTTAGTAGAGATGGGATTTTGCCATGTTGGCCAGCCTGGTCTGGAAATCTTGACCTCAGGTGATCCACCTGCCTCGGCCTCCCAAAGTGTTGGGATTATAGGCATGAGTCACCTGTGCCTGGCCTGTTTCCAGGTTTTATGGATACCTTGTACTTGCCGTATTTAATTTAGTTATATTATTATTGTGTCTCATGAGCTAGATATCATGATCTGTTCCCTGGACAGTGCTTTAAGAGCCATGTATAATAATACCCATTTTACAGATAGGGGAACTAAAATAGGTTCAGAACCTTGACCAAGGTGGCAGGCTGGGATCAGAACCGCCAGTGTCTGAGCTCTTGTCACTGCCCTCATGGCCTTGTAGGTTTGCTTCCCGTTGTAAGAATGAATGGAGGATCCACGGTTTAACCACAGCCCCCTTCCCTGGGCTTATTCGGAGGCAGTCTCGCCTGCTCATTGTACAGCCAGGGTCTGTACACCTCCCGTTCCCCTGGTTCCCTTGGCCCATCCCTGTGTAATAAACCTTTCTGGCTGTCCCTGGAGAGTCCTGACCGTGCTTCCTGGGTCCCTGCACACACCTTCTAGTCAATGAGAGAACAGAGAGGTGGTGACACTTGCAGCCCAAGAGGGTGCTGGGTTTTAGTCACCTTGCTCTTCAGGTTCTAGAACCCTCTGAGAAGCATAAGTCCACTTCCACCTAGCTGCAGAGGGCTCTAGGAAATGAGCCGAGAGGCATCCCTAGAACCACTCTGCTGGGAGCTGCTCCGCTGAGAGCAGGGGGTGAGCAGCCCTGGGGAGACAGGGGTGAAATCTCGGGCTTGGGGACATGGCCCCAAGGCTCCTTCCCACGTGCAGTTTGCCGAGTGATGCGGCAGCCCTATCCCCACGCAGTGGGTGGCTTGTCATGATGTCTAATTTTTGTTGGGGGCGGAAGTTCATCAGCTCTTCTCTCACCCTACGTTACTGACGCCCTTCTTCCCTGACAAAGCCCCATTGCCACTCCCTGAGGGGCTCTGTGCACTGGCTGTGACTTCAGAACATCCTCCCGGCCCCTTGCCAGCCCCTATCCCTTGCTGATGTCTTGTGTACTGGTTAGAAGGAGCACTGGGCTGAGAATGGAGGGAACAGAGCCCTGCTGCCCTGTCTATGACTTTGAGCAGCTTGTTCCACCTCTGTGGGTTCAATTGTTTTGTTTCGTTTTGTTTTTGTTTTTGAGAAGAAGTCTCATTCTGTCGCCCAGGCTGGAGTACAGTGGCACGATCTCAGCTCACAGCAACCTCTGCCTCCTGGGTTCAAACAATTCTGCCTCAGCTTCCCAAGTAGCTAGGATTACAGTCATGCACCACCACACCCAGCTAATTTTGCATTTTTAGTAGAGATGAAGTTTTGCCATGTTGGCCAGGCTGGTCTTAAACTCCTGACCTCAAAGGATCCACCCACCTTGGCCTCCCAAAGTGCTGGGATTATAGGTGTGAGCCACTGAGTATTTTAATCTGTAAAATCAGATTTTGAAAGCTTGCCATCAAGAGGGTATGGCAAGACTTAGATAAAGTCCTGGATGTGACAGTTCTTAGAAAAGTTACCCTGAGACTTGTACCAGCATGGTGATAATGACCTTTATCTTTGTTTTATCTTTATCTTGTTCAATGCTTTTCAGAACTTAAACATGCACAAATACATTCTTCTTGTAAAAAATCAATCAACATAGAAGTGTACAAAGTAAAAAGTCCTTTCCGTACCTCCCTTCCTCCCTCTCTCCTTCCTCTCTTTCTTTCCTTCTTTTCATCCATCCATTATTACTGTTGTTAGTTTGATGCTTTTTTTTCCAGGTATTTTTCTCATTTACCTGTGCAGTTGTGGACTTAAGAGAAATATAAAGCCAGATTTCTTTTTTAAAGTTTTTACATAAGTGACAATATCCCAGATACATTATTCTGCAATTTTCTTTTGTTCCCACCCAACAGTATATCTTGGAGATATTTCCATGCCAGAACATGTACAGTACAGATCTGTGCCATTCTTTTTAACTGCTGTGTAGTATTCCATAGTATGGATTCACCAGAATTTTTGAACTAGCTCCTTATTGATGTAGATTTTTCCAGTAGCTTTGCTTTTGCCACAGTGAATGTTTCATGTACATGTGCCAATGTTTATCTAGAACAGATGTGGCAAAATGAAAGAGATGGATCTGAAGGTATTGAATTTGAATGAGAAAAGTGCTAGACCCCATGGGTGAGTCCCCCTGTCTCTAGGGGCAGCCAAGTGAGGGGCAGGGGCCAGAACACTGTGCTCTGTGGCAGGCTCTGGGGTTGGCCTTGGGGTCCACAGGTGCCTAGGTTTGGATGAGGAGTGTGAGGCTGCCATCAATCAGCCCTTGACCTCCCTGGGCTATGCTCAGCTTTCTGGCAGCACTACAGAGCCTGCTGCTTCCACCAGGCTGGGAATGGCTGCTTCTTGCTGGTGGAGCTGGTGTTTGGGAGGCTGCCGGGGTGTTAGCTCACAGTGGCGTGGGAGCGTGGGGCAGCAGTTCCCCCGCTCCCCTGAGCTCACAGCAGCCTCTGAGTCAACCTCCCCCACCTGCCTGCGGAATATGAGTTGTTCCCTGAGAAAGGCAGGCTGGGAACTCACTGAGTTTTGTCCTCTGGTCGCATATTGCCTTTAGGCTAGTGTCCTTGCTCTTGGACCTGCCTGAGCCCTGTGCTCACTGCTCTCACTGTATCACCCTCTGTCCCAGGCAACGCCAGCTCCACCCAGATCCTCCCATGTCCCCTGTGATATCTTACCTTCACACCTTTGTATATGTAATTCCATCTGTCTGGGACACTCTTCCTATAACTAACTCCTGTAACCCTCAGCTTTGAGTTTGGCGTGACCTCTGGAGAGCCATCCATGAGCCTTTTCTGCACTCCCACCCCATCACTGGTTAAAGCAGCAACTCAATACATTGCTGATGTTTACTGAGAAACAGTGTAGTGACATGGCTAGGAGCACAGACCCTGCAGTTTGTCCTCCAGGATTCAAATCCTGGCTCTACCATTTACTAGCTGTGCATCCTTGGGAAAGTTACTTTATTTCTTGGTGCCTCCATTTCCCCATCTGTAAAAATGAGGATGATAATGTATCTGCTTCATAAAGTTGTTGGGGGGTTAAATTAAGTTGATAAATGTTGAAGTGATATGGTAAGAGCTATATAAGTGATATAAATTGTTCTTATTCTACATTTACATAACCTACTATTACAACATATTCTGATCACCATCATTGTTATTATTTATCAAGTACTTTGTACCAGGCAGCTTGCCTTATACATGGTATCTCAGTTAATCCTCACAGCAACTCTCGGAGGTTAGAGCGTAAAAACCCATTTAAAAAAAATAGTTTGCGGTTCAGTTTACATATTATAAAATTTGCCCACTTTAAGTGTACAGTTCAATGATTTTCAGTAAGTTTACAGAGTTGTGCATCCATCAGCCACAATCCATTTGTAAAACATTTCCATTGGTGGGTGGATTGGTTCACACCTGTAATCCTGGCACTTTGGGAGGCCAAGGTAGAGGATCGCTTAAGCCCAGGAGTTCTAGACCAGCCTGGAAAGCCTGTCTGTACT
>NW_016107333.1:2992798-3008858 GCF_001604975.1 Cebus imitator | reverse complement strand
CCAGGCATGGTGGCATATGCCTGTGGTCCCAGCTAGTTGGAGGGCTTAGGCAGGAGGATTGCTTGAGTCCAGGAGGTTAAAGCTGCAGTGAGCCATGATCAAATCACTGCACTCCAGCCTGGGTGACAGAGCAAGACCCCATCTCAAAAACAAACAAAAAGCATTTTCATCATCCCAAAAAGAAGCCTCTTGCCCATCTGCAGTGACTCCTGGTTCCCAGCCCAAGGCATCCATAATCTACTTTCTGTCTGTATAGATTTGCCTTTTCTGGCCATATTATTTACATGGAATCATATAATAGATGATCTTTATGGTTGGCTTCTTTCGTTCAGAATACTGCTTTCAAGGTTCATTCTTGGTGTGGTATCATATATCAGAGCTTAATTCCCTTTCATTTCTCTGTAGTATTCCATTGTGTAGATATACCACATTTTGTTTATCTATTCACCAGTAGGTGAACATTTGGATTATTCCTCTTTTGGGGTATGATGAATAATGCTAGTAAGCACATTTGGGTACAAGTCTTTGTGTGGATATACATTTTCATTTTTCTTGGGTTGTTACCTAGGAATAGAACTGTTGAGTCATATGGTAAATTATGTTTAACATTTTTTTTTTTTTTTGAGGCAGTCTCACTCTGTTTCCCAGGCTGGTGTGCAGTGGCACGATCTCAGCTCACAGCAACCTCCAACTCCCTGGTTCTCCTGCCTCAGCCTCCCGAGTAGCTGGGATTACAGGCACATACCACCATGTCCAGCTAATTTTTGTATTTTTAGTAGAGATGGGGGTCTCACCATGTTGGCCAGGATGGTCTTGATCTCCTGACCTCATGATCCGCCCACCGCAGCCTCCCAAAGTGCTGAGATTACAGACGTGAGACACTATGCCTGGTATATGTTTGACTTGTTTTTTTTTTTTTCTCTGAAATACTTTGTTCACATGTGGTTTTCTATGTTTAACTGTTTAAGAAACAGCTGTACTGTCTTCCAAAATGGCTTCACTATGTTAATTCTCATCCCCCATTTTACAGATGATAAATCTGAAGCTGAGAGAGACTAAGTCACTTGCCAAGGTGTCACAGGTTTTACGTGTCTGTCAGACCAGGACTCAAACCCAGATCAGTTGTCTCTGAAGCCCATGCATTTAACCACCAGGCAGTCTTGAACTTCCTGCTTTTGTTTTCACTAGAAAACAAGAGAACCCTCAGTTGCAGTTCTGATCTGTGTTTGTTTTGGCCTTAGGCATCCTGGTGTTTCTGCTGGTCTCTTGGGCCCTTTGATTTGGGGGCCCCCAGATATAACTTCTTTCTAGGGCCGCAACAGCCCAGCCTCCCTTGAAACCATCAAATTTATGTTAAGTTGTTGGAGACTTCTGTTTTTCTTTCAGAATGTGTAGGGTTTTCTTTATGGAAATTCTCATTCAAAAAATGTTTGAGTGATTCTTCTGTACTCTAAATTTAACTCTTATTAAATTTAATGATTTTTCTCACTGTAAAGGTTTTCAAACTCTTTTTTAAGCAGTGGAAACTTTTCTTTTAATGAGATATTATGCAGAAACCCAATATGTAAAACAAAGGAAGGAGATGTTCTGACTGAAGAGAGGTGGGTGGGGGTGCCCACTCATCCCTGCCACCTGCAACCCCCCTACCCCACACCCAGGCACAGCGCTGGACACCTAGGCCCTGCCACCCCCCACCTTAAACCATTGGCTCATCTACAGGAACTAGCTCTGACTTTCACTTTTGGTGATTTTGAAAAGGGAAGTTGCTTTTCTTCTAATTATATATTTTTTAAAAGCCCCATTTTTTTTCTTTATATATATATTTTTTATTGTACTTTAGGTTCTGGGGTACATGTGCAGATCATGTAGGATTGTTGTATAGGTACCTACATGGCAATGTGGTTTGCTGCCTCCATCCCCCTGTCACCTATATCTGGCATTTCTCCCCATGTTATCCGTCCCCAACCTCCCTACCCACTGCCGTCCCTCCCCTAGTGCCCCCCAACAGACAGACCCCATTGTGTGATGCCCTTCTCCCTGCGTCTATGTGTTCTCATTGTTCAACACCCGGCTATGAGTGAGAACATGTGGTATTTGATTTTCTGTTCTTGTGTCAGTTTGCTGAGAATGATGGTTTCCAGATTCATCCATGTCCCTACAAATGACATGAACTCATCATTTTTTATGGCTGCATAGTATTCCATGGTGTATATGTGCCACATTTTCCTTGTCTAGTCTATCAGTGATGGGCATTTGGATTGGTTCCAGGTCTTTGTTATTGTAAACAGTGCCGTAATGAACATACGTGTGCATGTGCCTTTATAATAGAACGATTTATAATCCTTTGGATATATACCCAGTAATGAGATTGCTGGGTCAAATGGATTTCTATTTCTAGATCTTTGAGGAATTGCCACACTGTCTTCCACAATGGTTGAACTTATTTACACTCCCACCAAGAGTGTAAAAGTGTTCCTATTTCTCCACATCCTCTCCAGCATCTGTTGTCTCCAGATTTTTTAATGATCGCCATTCTAACTGGCATGAGATGGTGTCTTGATGTGGTTTTGATTTGCATTTCTCTAATGACCAATGATGATGAGCATTTCTTCATATGTTTGTTGGCCTCATATATGTCTGCTTTTGAAAACTGTCTGTTCATGTCCTTCGCCCACTTTGGAATGGGTTTATTTTTTTCTTGTAAATCTGTTTTAGTTCTTTGTAGATTGTGGATATTAGCCCTTTGTCAGATGGGTAGGTTGCAAAAAATTTTTCCCATTCTGTTGGTTGCCGGTTCACTCTAATGATTGTTTCTTTTGCCGTACAGAAGCTCTGGAGTTTAATTAGATCCCATTTGTCTATTTTGGCTTTTGTTGCCAATGCTTTTGGTATTTTAGTCATGAAGTCCTTGCCTATGCCTATGTCCTGAATGGTTTTGCCTAGGTTTTCTTCTAGGGATTTTATGGTGTTAGGTCTTATGTTTAAACCTTTAATCCCTCTGGAGTTAATTTTAGTGTAAGGTATCAGGAAGGGGTCTAGTTCTGTTTTCTGCACATGAAAAAGCCCCATTCTTGTTATAGAAACTTTTAGAAGTACAGAAAAAAAGGAAGCATTAAGAAGATAAAATCACCCATACTCCCACTGAACAGCAACAACCATTGATAATATTTTGATATTGTTGTGTCAGGCAGCGTCCTGCAAGGAAACAAATGGTGATTTTATATGCGGAGATTTCAGGAAAGTTTGATCAAGGGCAGTTTGTAAAGGGTTTAGGGAAGTGGCCCTCAAACTTTTAGATCTGAGAACCCCTTTTCATTCTTAAAACCTGATAACTCCTAAGGGTGTTGGTTTAACTGGGTTCTGTCTACCCATATTTACTGTATTCGAAATTTAAATGGAGACATTAAATATTTATTCATTCATTAAATCAGAATGATAAACTCATTATATGTTGACTATCTACTTCTGCGTAGCAGATGAGCTCAGAATTGAACAGCTTAAAATAATAAACATTTACTGCCTCACACAATTTCTGTGGCTCAGGGATCCAGAGCAGCTTAGCTGGGCAGTTGCAGTTCAGGATCTCTCATAAGGTTGCAGTCACTTCAGGATTTACCTGGGGCTGGAGAATCCACTTCCAAGATGGCTCACTGGCCTGGCTTTTGGCAGCAGGCCACAGTTCCCCACCATACAACACTCTCTATAGGACAGCTTGAGTTTTCTCTCAGCATGGCAGGTGGCTTTTCTCAGAGTGAGTGATCCAAGAGATAGAGGAAGCCACAATGCCTTTATGACCTCACACTGGAAATCACATACCATCACTTCTACCATCTTCTATTCATGAGAAATGACTCGCTAGGTCCAGCCCACACTAAAGGGGTGGGGAATTAAGCTCCATCTTTTGAAGAGAGAAGACTTTGTGAACATGTTTTTAAAATCACCACATGTTAACATAAATATTTTTATAAAAAAATGATATTTTTCAAAACAAAAAAAAAGCAGTGAGGAGAGTAGCCTTGTTTTATATTTTGCGAATCTTTTAAAGATCTGACTTAACAGAAGACAGTTGGAGTCTCTTATCTGCTTCTGCCTTCAATCTGTTGTGATATGTTATTTTGGTTGAAGTAAATAAAGAACATCTTATGTAGCTGGAAAAGGGAAGAAATATTTTAATTGCTTTTTCAGATATTGTGGATATTCTTTGATACTACATCTAAACTCAACAAGTTGTAGTTTCTTAAAGGTTAGTTCCAGTGTGGAATCTGAAGCCATATCAATTTACATCAAAATCCACTGGACTGTCTTGCATTTGGATGATTCTTTTACCCATGTGTACTTTTTTTTAAATGTATCGGATCTGTTAGAAAATATCGGTTCACTGAGTTATACAGATCTTCCAAATGTTGACACATTGCTTTATACAATATAAGAAAATATATAGTTTCAACACCAATCTTGCCATACAATTCTTCAAGAACTGGGAAACTGTAAGTTCATGGTAGCTATAAAAGTTTTCTAAAATTTGGATTTTTGCTTAAAAGTTCAAATTCTATCAGTTGTAACAAATGCTGTCCATTTTGAGAAGATCCATTTGCTCTTTTTAGGAAAAAAAAAAAAAAAGCCTGTTAAATGCTAATAACCATTGTTTGCTAGACATCCTTTAAGTAAAAATAGTTCTCCATGAGAGAAGAGGCTAGCTTAGTACACAACTTTAAAAAATGACTCAAGTAATGCAGATGGAAATAATGATTATTCTTTTTGTGAACTTCCCATTTTGTCATACAGAATATTAAAAGGACATGTACTCAAGGATTGAGGTTTCATAAAATTAATACATTTTACTGTTTTATCAAGGACATTTTTAAGGGAAACTGGCATTGATTTTTTTCTTTTGATTGCACATACAAAGCAGTGAATATGGTGATTACTAGTACAGCTGGGTGCCACTGAGTGAATTTTGTTAAAGCAACAGTAGTTTTATCCACCATTGCTTTTACACCATCAGTGCAAATGTCAACACAGTGGAAAAATGCAAATAATTTCTTAGTGTTACTATGAAAATAGTTTTGATCTTTTACTACCCTGAAAGAATCTAGGGAACCACTTTTAGAACCACTGGTTTATGGGATAAACAAGGAATAGGGCAATAACCTGGGATAGGAGAAGTGGGGAGATCATACCACCCACCCCCACCCCAGGGCCTGAAGGAGACAGGGAAATTGAACCTATGGAGCCTAAAGAAGGTACCATATGGAGAGGGCTGCCTAACAGGAGCAGTGGCTGCCACCCGATGCCCCTGCCATGCTGGTGCTTTCAGTGAGAAATCTACCCAGAAAGCAGAATGCAAGTAAGCCTTCGATGCAGTCTCAAGTCAGGTGCTGAGTTCCTCAGGCACGAAAGGAAGATCTAGAGGAACAGATGGGGCAGAGAGTGAGCCCAGCTGTCTTCAACCCTTCGGATCTACACACAAACAAGGAGTGAGTTTGTGTGCATTTAAAAAGCAACTTTTAGGGCCAATTGTGGTGGCTCATGCTTGTAATCCTAGAGCTTTGGGAGGCTGAGGAAGGAGGATTGCTTGAGTCCAGGAGTTCAAGACTGCAGTGAGCTGTGATGGTGCCACTGCACTCCAGCCTAAGTGACAGAGCAAGACTCTGTCCCTAAAAAATAAACAAATAAATAAAAATGTAAAAGTAAAAATAACTTTTACCCTAACATTCACTTGTGAATTCTGCAAAATTAGTCATTTGCTAGAGCTGTGGTATCAGGGAGAGCCTGTCTGAGGAGGTGGTTTGGACTGAGACCTGAATGTGGAGGAGTCTGGAGGACATGTACAAAGGATATGTGATGGGAATGGGCTTGGCTTGTTTGAAGACAGGAGAAAGATGGGAGGTGGAGGGGTAGGGGGAGGAGGTGGTCTGGGGGAGAGCACACTGCCCTTAGAAGACGAGAGTTGGAACTGTGTATTTGGTTACGATGAAAAGCCACTGGTGGTTTTGAAAGGGGAATCATATGATGAGATATAGATTTTGAATTAGGGATGGATTTTCCTGGTTGCTGAGTGTAGAATAGATTGTAGGAGTCTATTTTCACAGGGCCATGAGGGGAGCAGGGAGGCTCGTGAGAAGCCGTCACAGTAGCCTTGGTGAGAGCCTATGGTGGTCACTGGGCGTTGCAGAAATGAGAAGGTGGAGCCCACAGGGCTTCTGTGTTGAGTGACAAAAGAGGGACTCAGTGATGACTCTTGGGTTTTTGGCTTGAACACCTAGATGGATGACAGTGCCACATTTTGAGACTTGGAAGATCAGAGCAGGAGGGAGGTAGGGATTTGGAAAGAAGTGAGTTCTGTAGGACTGTCCAAGTTGACATGTCCTTTTAGCATCTGCCTGGAGATCCTGAAGAGGCAGATGAATATGTGAGTCTGGAGCTCAGGGAGATACCAGGGATGGTTACAATACTTGGGAAGTCATCACATGATATGAGTGCAGGCTTTTCAAAACCATGGGACTGTATGAGGTCATTTAGGAAGCAAGGGTAGTTGGAGCAAAGAAGGGAACACTAGAGAAAGTCCTGGGACACCTCAATAGCTGCATGTTGACCCAAGAAGACGAGAACAAAGAAGACCAGAATCATCTACTCAGAAGGTAGAAAGAAAACTAGGAATAGTGTGGCATCTCAGAAGCCTGGAAGAAAGAACTGTTGGCTCTATCATATGCTGTTGAGAGGTTGAATATTTTGTTTTGTCTTTATACACTGTTTAGAAAAAGAGATTACTAATAATGACCTTATATATCCTGTCTAGATGTTCCATAATTTATGCAACTACTTCCTTATTATTGTATTTTGAGGCCATTCTCAATTGTTGCTACTATAAATTATACCGTGGTGAATATTAATGTATAAAATTATTTGGTTGGCTAGGCCCAATGGCTCATGCCTGTAAATCCCAGCACTTTGAGAGGCCGAGAAGGGAGGATCGCTTGAGCCTAGGAGTTTGAAACTAACCTAGGTAACATAGTGAACTCCATATCTATACAAAATTTTAAAAATTATCCGGGTGTGGTGATGCGTGCCTGTGGTCTTTGCTACTTGGGGAGCAGAGGTGGGAGGAACTCTTGAGCCCAGGAGGTCGAGGCTGCAGTAAGCCATGATTGTGGCCCTGCACTCCAGCCCAGGTGATAAAGTGAGACCCTGTCTCCAAAAAACTAACTAAATAAAATTAAAATAAAAAGTATTTGGCCATAGCTTTGATTATTTACTAGGTAGAGTCCTAGAAGTTCATTGGTTTTGAGGACTTGATAAAAACCACTCCTTTGGCAATTAGAGAGGTTGCATCAGCTGTGTTGTATCCATCCCTGATATCTTCCCTACCTCACCACCACCTTCCACATCAATGCTGGATGATGACATTGAAAACACTCCTTTGCTGATATATTTGATATAAGGAAAATAGTCCTGTTGTCTTAATTTGACTAAAATCGAGACATTGAAGGTTTAATACCTATTCATAAGCTTACTCGTCACCTCGCTACTTCTTTGAGTTGTCTAGTTGTTTGTTGATGCTTTTTTTTTTTTTTTTGAGATGGTGTCTCACTGTCACCCAGGCTAAAGTGCAGTGGTGCGATCTCAGCTCACTGCAGCCTCCGCCACCTATGTTCAAGCAATTCTCCTGCCTCAGCCTCCCCAATAGCTAGGATTACAGGCACCTGCCACCACCCCGGGTAATTTTTGTATTTTTAGTAGAGATGGGGTTTCACCATGTTGGCCAGGCTGGTCTCGAACTTCTGACCTCAGGTGATCCGCCTGCCTTGACCTCCCAAAGTGCTGGGATTACAGGCATGAGCCACTGGACCTGAACCATTTGTCCATTTTTTCTACTAGTGTACTTTTTATTGGTTTCAACAATTGTGTGTGTGTATGTTTGTGTGTGTGAGAGGAGACAGGGAAAAGGAGCGAAAGGGAGAGAATGACATTGGAGGGAGAGATGCCAACCCTTTGTTTTCATGTACGGTTCATATATTTTCTGCAGTGTGTGTATGTGTTTGCCTTCACGTTTTGTTTATAGTAAGTTTTTTATGTCTTAGAGTTCTTATTTTTTATATAGTCAAACGTAATGATACTTGATTTCTTTTTTAAAAATCATCTTATTTTTTGCTTTTATCCCTAAGGAGGGACCAAAAAACTATGGCCTGAAGGACAAATCTTCCCACTGTCTGTTTTTGTAAAGTTTTATTGGAACACAGCCATGCCCACTCATTTGCATATTATATATGGCTGCTTTCACATTACAATGGCAGAGCTGAGTTGTAACAGAGACCATATAGCCTGCAAAGATGAAAATATTTACTCTCTGGCCCTTTACAGAAGAAGTTTATGAGCTCTTGCTCTAAAATGTTTCCTCATCTAGTGATGCATATTAAACCTATGTTTTCTTCTAGGGGGCCTTAAATAAATATGTAATATTTCTAAAATTCATTTTAGTACAGAGTACTAAATGAAACTCTGCATATATTTTGTTTCCAAAGCATTATCAATTTTCCCAACATTTGTTCCTTTCCCACAAGTTTGTAAGGCCACCCTCGTATTCTAGAGCCTCATTTGTAATGAAGGGTAACTCTCCAAGATGTCTGTTCTGTTCCAGCCACCTCTTTGGTGCCAGTTACATACCACTTTGATCCTTGTAGCTTTATATTATGGCTTAATGTGTGATAAAAGCAAGTTTTTCCTCAGATTGCTCTTCATTTTCAAAATGTCCATGGTTATTTTCAGCTGTTCACATAATATTTAGGACTATTTGGTCCGGCTTTCCCGCCAAACCTCAAAAATAGATTTCTCCAAAGCTTTGCAGGGACATGGATGGAGCTGGAAGCCATTGTCCTTAGCAAATTAACACAGGGACAGAAAACCAAATACTGCATGTTCTCACTTATAAGTGGGAGCTAAATGATGAAAACACATGGACACATAGAGGGGGACAACACACACTGGACCCTACTGGAGGGTGGAGGGTGGGAGGAGGGAGGAGATCAGAAAGAATAACTAATGAGTACTAGGCTTAATACCTGGGGAATGAAATAAGCTGTACAACAGACTCCCGTGACACAAGTTTACCTACATAGCAAACCTACACTTGTACCCCTGAACTTAAAAAGTATTTTTTAAATATAATTAATTAATTAATTAGGACCAAACTGGTATGTTTACCGTGCTGAGTTTTTCTAAGCAGGCAAATGGCACATGTCTCTGTTAAACATGTATTCTTTCATGTCCTTTAGGAAAGCTGTAGGGTTTTTTTGTTTTTCATGTAAGTCCCATTTAATGTTCTAAAAGGAGGGCTTTGGGTTTTGTACAGCGATGTTATACAAAGCCAATTTACTGAATTCACCTTAGTCTTGGTTTCTCAGTGAGTTACCTTGGGGGTTTCTATATAGAAGAGAACATTATTTGCAGATGACAAGGTTGCCTGATCATTCCAGTGTTTCAGTGGGCCTGGAGATCTGAGTCCTATCCATATGCTATCCTCTCTCCCCTCTCTCCAGGCTAACTACTTCTGTTCCTCTTGCTATTCTTTTATGACATGTGGCTTTGAGATTTGTGAAAGTGCTCTGCTTTGTCTACACTCTTCCTGAAGTCTGATCTGGCTCACTCTAGAGCGAATGGGGCTGTCACTTTCCTCGTTCTGGTTGAGTTTTCCTGTTAGTATGGCTTGAGTTTCCATTTGTTTTTTGGGTAGCTGCTGTTGACTCATTGAATTTTAAAACCGCCCCCCCCAAGTCAGTTTCCCATTAATGAAGCTACATTTTCCCCACCCTGATTTTTTAAAAAAAGTATTTGTTGAAACATAATCATCAGACAGAAAAGGGTAAAATTAGTTGTATTTTCATATACTGAGCACACCCATGTAACTAATCAGCACTCAGATCAAGAAACAGAACATTATCAATACCCCAAAAGCCTTCCTGGACACACAGTTGATTTTTAACATTGAAGTCAAGCTCTACATTTATCTTGTTGAGTTTTGAGCCCAATTATCTACCTGCTCAGATAATTTTGGATTCTTGAATGATTAGTTAGGACTTTTGTGTCACCAGTGACAAGAAATCAAATTAATAAGGTTAGCAAAACAGTGTTTGTGTAGTGGAGAAGTTCAAAGATAGCACAGCTTCAGGCACATGTGGATATACAGACTACCCAGAAATGTCTCTGAGAAGATGACTGTCAGCAGCTTGAAATATATATTCTAAATCATTATGGCAACCTCAATAAGAATAATTTCTTTTCCCAGAAGTGTCCCAGGCTCAACAAGTTACAGAATGGAACCTCATTGGCTATGAGGTCAATTCCCGAGTCAATTGCAAGGGCTAGATCAGGGAAGCAGGGCTGTGATTGGTCTGATTGGAGCCATATCCCCATTCCTAGAGTCTGCTTCTCCCAAACACATGGTCTGACACTTGGGATTATGTTGTGCCTACTCACTCCCCCCAAAATATTGGGATGCTATTTCCAGAAGGAGGGAGAATGGATACTGGCCAGGACATAATGAAATGTATCCACCTCAAATGAAATATTTACCAGCAGTTTCTACTCCATGTCATTCATAAATGCAATGAGCATTTGCCTTCTAGACCAGAATTGTCTAACAGAAATTTTTTCCCATGATGGAAATGTGCTGTCCAATATGATAGCTGCTAAAGTTTTGATTGTAGTTAGTTAGAAATAATTTAATTAGTCAACTGTGGCTAGGCTAGAGGTTGCTGACTCAGAAACACAGTCCTAAGCCATTATCCAAATCCCTGCTAAAAATGTTGAATAGGGCCCAGTGTGGTGACTCAGCCTGTTAATCCCAACACTTTGGGAGGCGGAGGTGGGCAGATCACCTGAGGTCAGGAGTTCGAGACCAGCCTAGCTAATATGGTGAAACCCCATCTCTACTAAAAAATACAAAAAATAGCCAGGTGTGGTGGTGGGTGCCTGTAGTCCCAGGTATTCGGGAGGCTGAGGCAGGAGAATTGCTTGAACCCAGGAAGTGGAGGTTGCAGTGAGCCGAGATCATGCCAGTGCCCTCCAGCCTGGGCAACAGAACAAGACTCCATCTCAAAAAAAAAAAAATATTGAATAAGTCATGGGCAGAGATGGAGCCTAGGGCCACACCCCTGGAGACCTTTCCCAGATTAATATATCAAAGTCAATCATTACCCATTTGGAATAGTTGTGTAACTAAAATGAACTTAACTACACTGTTATTTGTGGTTGGTATATGGGGACAGTAGCAAGAGTCTCTACTATTAAAAAAAAAAAATAAAAAAAAAAAAAGAGCTGGCCAGGTGTGGTGGCTCATGCCTGTAATCCCAGCACTTTGAGAGGCCAAGGTGAGCGGATCACTAGGTCAGGAGTTCGAGACCAGCCTGGCCAACCTGGGGAAACCCAGTCTCTACTAAAAATACAAAAATTAGCCGAGCTTGGTGGTACATGCCTGTAATCTCAGCTACTCGGGAGGCTGAGGCCCAATTATCTACCTCTGACTCCAAGAGGCAGAGGTTGCAGTGAGTCAAGATCGCACCACTGCACTCTAGCCTGGGCGACTGAGCAAGACAACATCTCAGAAAAAAAAGCCATCTTTTCCTACAAAACTTGGAAGATAATTTCTCTCTGAGGGTTAATGTGATGGATCAGTGTAGCAATTCATGTGCAGACATTTATGGAACACAGTCTGGACATTATCAGGCTGGCATTGGTGGTTCAGTAGTGAACAAAACAAACTGGGTAAGGCTACCTTGTAGCTCAGAGTCTGGCAAAGTCACTGTGAGGAGAGTATAGTATTAACATGCTTAACAATGAGTGATGTTATTATGAAGAAGGCCTTACCTGGCATGGTGGCTCACACCTGTAATCCCAGCACTTTGGGAGGCCAAAGCAGAAGAATCACTTGAGGCTAAGAGTTCGGGACCACCCTAGGCAACATAGTGAGACTCTATCTCTACCAAAAAAAAAAAAAAATAGCCAGTCATGCTGTTATGGGCCTGTAATCCTAGCTGCTGGGGAGGCTGAGGCAGGAGAATTGCTGAAGCCCAAGCCCATGTGGGCAAGGCTGCAGTAAGTCAGAGTTGTGGTACTGTGCTCTGCCCTGTCTCTGGAAAAAAAAAAAAAGGCCTTGTCAAGAACAGATGCTAGAAAAAGGGGGCTAGGAGATAATTTATGAACAATTCTATTTAAATATCCTTCAGGGGAGAGGACACTGTGAGCAACAACTTTGACAATTACCATCCCATTGCTAAGGACAGTCTGATTATGGAAAAAAGAGACTTCAACCATCTTGGTGATCTTGGCGTAATCATTAAACATGATGATTATGCACCTCCTTACAAACCTTCTGATTATAATTTGGCATCCCAGCCAGGTCTGCCTACAAGCATAGAATGAGTTGACCATGCTTAACTGAATTTCAAGCATGCAAGGCAATTATTCTCCTGTGATCCCGGCATTGTGTTTTTATGCAGTAGCCTGATAAACTTGGATAGTATGAGATTGCTCTTGGGAGAAGAAACTGCTGTTGGTAGGCTGGTCAACCATGGTCGATCAATCACCAAGGTGATACCATCATGGGGATCTTGGGGAGATTTAACCAATTGGAACTCCCTTGGAACCTCCTCCAAATCAAAGCACAGTGACACTCAACCAGCATTTCCCCAGGGTGTTAATAACGAGATTTATGAGAAACTTGTCAAGTGTTCAATGGAGTCTAGACATTTTCTATCTTTGAAATTTCTCAGTGTAGTGAACCCATTGAGGAGATAGATGAGGCATTGCTGGCATGATTGATTCTTGCTTGGCTTCTAGGGACCACTATTTCTTTCTTTTCTTTCTTTCCTTTCTTTCCTTCCTTCCTCCCTCCCTCTCTCCCTCCCTCCCGCCCTTCCTTCCTCCCTCCCTCCCTTCCTTTTCTCACTCTATCACCCAGGCTGGAGTACAGTGGTATGATCTCAGCTCACTGCAATCTCCACCTCAGGGGTTTAAGCAATTCTCCTGCTTCAGCCTCTAGAATAGCTGGGTGCCCACCACCATACTCAGCTAATTTTTGTAGTTTCAGTGGAGACTGGGTTTCACCACGTTGGCCATGCTGGTCTCGATCTCCTGACCTCAGGTAATCCGTCCCCCTCGGCCTCCCAAAGTGCTGGGATTACAGGCATGAGCCACCGCGCCCAGCCCCACTATTTCCTTTCTAATGGAGTGAGAAAGGGGTCAGTATTTCTGTCAAAGAAACTCATGAGCCTCTTTAAATGCATGGGACTTCAGGCCCTTCTCTCAATAATCCCGAAAGCTGGAGCATCACATGGAGGAACACTGGAGTTTGAAAAACAGGAATGTTCTAGAATCTTCTCAGAGTATTACATTTGCCAACACAACAATCCCATGTTTGTATAAACAAACAGAGCTGGTCCCACTGGCCTCATCCTTTGTCTACCATGTTGGGCTGAGGAAGTTGCATGCAGAGCAGAGGTGAAAACTAAGAAAGGAGATACAAGAAACCTGCTGAGTAGGGGAGTGGGAAATGGTACCTCTATCAGTTATGCCGGAAAAGCTAAATGAAACCCAAATATTGATGGAGGTGTTAGGGTTTTCAGTCTTTCAAGAGAAGCTCAGGACACAGACTTTTTGGCTTAAGGGCCCCACATTTCCTGGGTATCACAAAAGTAATAGTGGCAGTCTACCAGGTAAGTCAGTGTCAAGAGCTAGGCTGTAATCACCTGCCTTTTGTTGCATTACAAACCACTCTTGAAACTCCTAGTGGATTGAAACAACAACTTATTTCTCAATGATTCTTTGGCTTGACTGGGCACTCTTTCTACTGGTCTTGCCTGGGCAGTTCTGTTGCTGGTTTTGCCTGGGCTCACTCATGAGGCTACAGGTAGCTGCTGGGTCAGCCAGTATCTGAGGCTCAGCTGGGATAACCTGGCCTCTCTCTCCATGTGGTCCTTCATTCGGCATGATGGTCTCCCAGTTCTAAAAAGGTAAGCTCCAACGCACAAGTATTTACCCAGCCTCTGCCTGCATCATGCTTGCTGATGTCTCATTGGCTAAAATGGATCACGTGGCCAAGCTCAGCGTCAGTGTAGGAAGCGTCTGTACAAGCGCATGGGTACTGAAAGGCATGATTCATTGGGAGCCATTGTTATAATCTACCACACATTCTAGACTTTGCTTTGCTTTAGACTGGAATTCTAGCAACTCAGTGTGATAACCCTGGGCATGTCATGTTGCTCAAACACTGTAGGTGGCTATTGATGTCCCTGGAATGTCTGAGATGTTTGGGGTGGACCAAATACTGCCTCTCTCTGGGAACCCCGGACTTTGGATTGAGAATGCCTAATGTATAGTTGACATTGGCTCTAAAACTGTGGCATTCAGAATTCAGCCTGGGCAATGGCGCGTGTGCTGAATTAATTTTATTGCCTATTAGCTGCATAGCCACAACATTATGTGATTTTGTAATATTATGTTGAACCTTCAATAATTGGGGTTAAAGTCTGGATCAATGTTGAAACAGAAACAGGAACAGAAAAATAATCATCAGCCAGATGGAAGAAATTATTAGTTCACAAATGCAGTGTGCTCAGTAATAAAATCTTTCAAAATGTGGATGACATAGGTGCAGTCGACTCTAACGAGGCCTTGGGTGGAAAGCTTGGGAAGCTCTGCAGAGATGCAGTGACCTTGAAGGTTAAGAACGTGGAGTCAGACAAAACTCAATTTTGATCTCTATTTTGTGACCTTGGGCAAGTTACTTAACCTCTTTTGGACTCAGATTCCTCATCTGTAAAGTGGAGAGAATGATGCGGGGAAGGGAGGGGGGAGGGTCACCATGAAGATTCATAGAAATAAAGGATGGACAGGGGACATGGTCAGTGCAGCTGTTACTATCATCTGCCACTAGTCTCAGTTACAATAAGCCAGAGGCAAGATGAACATCTCTTCTTTTTTCTTTCTAATTATTCTGCTCACCCCCATTGCCGTAACTACTCCCATTTTCTCTTTCTCTGTTTACTCAGTGGCAGCCTTGTATCAGTCCGTCACATAAGAGTATTCTTATTGTAGTCATTTACACTTTAGTATGAATGAATCAGCACTTTTTTGCAGCAATTTTCATTGGAAGCCAGTGGGAAGTGAAAGGCTTTGGCCACCCCACATAATATATGACTTAAAGCCTGCTTGCAATAAAGAGCCCTTTCAGAATCTCTAAAAGAAAAAACCCTCCTCCTGAAAAACTTCTGAGACCATAGACCTCATAGTGCCCAGCTTTTCCTGGTTCTCAGGTGTCATCTCTGAAGGCAGCCATGAATATCTGTTTTAGTTGACTTGAGCCATTTGAATGTTGAAAACTCATCTTAATAACAAAAGCTCTTTGGAGGGACCCTAATTAACTTCTTTAAATTGCTTTCCCTAACCTTTTGGAATTAATGTAGTCTGTTCCCTTGTTATTAAAAAAAAAAAAAAAAAAAACCCTAGGATATTTCATAAAACTTCTCCCAAGTTGCTTGGCACCTAACATTTTGTCAAGGAGACATGGTGGCCAACCTTCCCCTGAATGGGTTCGGTTTCTATATAGTCATTCCTTCCGGCTCATGACTTTCTTCTCCATTTGCTGCCCACGGACGCTGAAAATAACTTGTTTTCTGGCAAGCTTGGGATGAGATTCCTTATGATTTAATCAGATCCATAATGAAGCTCTCCCAGCTTTCAGGAGAAAACATCCTGAACTGCAGGGCCCTGGTGAAAGGGAGGAGCCCCCTGCCAGAGCTGCACACTTGGAGCCAGCAGAGCTGCCACAGGGCCATGCCACCCACCCAGTGGGGTGCCCCACTGTGGCTGAGACTCCTGGCAGTGCTCCAAGGTTTGTACCATGTGAGCTCTGCCTTCTCTCTCCCTGTAGTCCAGACTAAAGGCCTCAAGATAATAGGCAAGACATCCCACCTGTAAATACCAGCAGCTTGATCCAGGAAGAGACAATTTCCTACATATATATGTGTATATATATATGGAGAGAGAGAGAGAGAGAGAGAGAGAG
>NW_016107333.1:2981161-2992772 GCF_001604975.1 Cebus imitator | reverse complement strand
GGAGAGGAGGAGGGGGGGGGAGAGAGAGAGAGAGAGAGAGAGAGACCGACCGACCAAGATAGACTGGACTTGCCCTGGCTGAAGCCAGGAGTCACTTGATTGTTCCAAACTGATGTTAAATTAGAAGATAATAATTCTAGATATGAGAACAAGCTGGGGGTGGCAGGGTAGCTGGGTAATGAGGGAGCATGTAAGTAGGTGACAGAGAATTGGATAATGAAGAGGCAGATAAGGTGATGGGAAATAGCCAGGGCGAGAGGGAGTAGCCAGGCAATAAGGGAGTAGCTGGAGAAGGGGAGAGCAACTTGACGACGAAGGCCAGGCACAAAGTGGGAGTTACTGCAGGGGGGCAACAGAAGACAGCCCCAGACCTGGGGTAGAGGCTATTCTGCCCTGTTCCAGTTGCCCTCATTTTGCTCCTTCCCTAGGTCTTGCTGATGAGAAATAAACTTATCCTAAGTCTGTACCAGTTAGCTGGAATCTGGGCTGTTGTAAGCTGTTAGGGTGAAGCTCTCTGGGAGTAAGGCTGAGGTTGTAGCAGTAGCAGGTAGGTGTGCTGAGTGTATTTCCTTGAGGAAGGGGCTCTCTCTTCTCTTAGCTCCTCAAAGGATGATGAAGTTGCCTGCTAGAAGTCCTGGTACAACTCACACCTGAGCCCCCAACTTCCCCATCATCACCTTCATCCTTCTCTCGACCAGTTTTTTACTGGACAACTCGAGCACCAGCAATTTTGCAAAAAATCTTTCTATACATCAACTCATTGCATCCTCTCAACAGCTCTATAAAATAGGAACCATTAGTAATCCCATCTTACAGGTGGATAAACTGAGGCTTAAAAAGTCTAACAACTTGCCCATGTAAGAGGCATAGCCAGGACTGTCTGACTTCAGAATCTGTCCTCTAAGCCTTATGCCACAGTCATGGTTACCCCTACGTGGAGCATTTCTCTTCAAAAGCTCACCCCTACCCATTCAGTATTTAACAGCATTAGCAAGGTCTGGGCTGGGAGTGAAAGCTCAGGTAGGGTTTCCTGGCTGGGTAAGGAGTCTGAGAAACAATTCAAATGCTCATGATCCCCACCTATGATGGGCACGGCCACTCAGCTGCCCTTTTCCGAACCCATTGCCTGTGAGGTCTGTTGGATAAAGTCACAGTTTAGAATCAGTCTTCCCCAGAGTGCACCCACCACTGGCAATCAGACCTCATTTGCACTGAGACATTTATAGTCCATGGTGAATTTCCATTGTCTATATAGAATGAGACATAGAAACAGAAGGCTACTGGGTTTAGGAAGTTTCTTCCACTCTCTTCTGTCTGACAGCCATCCTTTCCAGCATGTCTTGGGACAGATGCCATATCAAGGGTCATACCCAGGTGACATTTTCAGAAACATCTTATAGCTCTTGGTACTTGGAAAATATTGTATAATTCCAGGCTTTATAATTTTAATTTAAAAAATTTATATTTGGATCCTGAGGAGCCTAACTGTATTCCTTATTTTATGAAAGCAGTGCGATCGCATTGTCATTAGTGACGTGGTCCTTTATTTAATAAGCTGCTGGCTTCAAGATAAGCCATCTACTCCAGGAGATTTTTGATTGATAAAATTGTTTTGCACTTAAAGGAGCTTAAGGTTAAGCACTAATTAATGGAAGGGGGTTGGATTTTATATAGATAGATCGGTAGGTAGGTTTGGGGACATGTCAAATACACCATCTTTGTCTCTGCAGCTGAAAATATATTTTTTAAAGCCCACACAACTCTGTAGATTTCTTAAAGCTCCATTTTTGGCAAGTATATTCCAGTCTTGGTGTGCTCTGGTTAATAAGCAGCTTCTGACTCATGGCACTCAATGACTGATGGTTGCATTGACCCAAGTATTTCTCAGGACCACACAGCTGATGTGGTCAAAATCCCCCAGGTGGTTTGAGCCCACCAGTCTTTCTTGGTGGACATGGCTTGAGAACCTCAATTAAGCACTAGGACACTATCTGATCTCAGGCTGCCAGAAAAAATACTGGGTGGCATAAATGATAGAAATATATTTCCTTACAGTTCTAGAAGGCGGAAGTCCAAGAACAAGGTGCCAGAATGGTTGGCTCTCTTCCTGGCTTTCCACCTTTTCACTATTTCCTCACCTGGTGGTGGTTTGGGGAAAGAGAGAGTCTCTGGTGTGTCTTTTAAGGACATTAATCCCATCATGGGGGCCCCACCATCATGACTTCATCTAAAATTATCTCCCAAAAATCCCATCTCCAAATTCCATCACATTGGGGATAGGGCTTCAATGTATGAATTTGCGAGAAACACAGAGTAGTCCATAGCAGGCACTTTCTGTGGTTGGGCAAGAGAGCTGGCTTCTTTGATATCCCTGGGGTTCCCTGTGATGCTGGAGAAACTGATGGATTCTCCAGAAGGGTCGGGGTGGGCACAAAGGCCTCAAAAAGCTAGAAGCCCATTCCCAAGGCCTGGCTGCATTGAAGGAAAGTTCACTGCTGATCGGAAGAGCTGTGGGGTCTTCAGATCCTTCCAGAACACAGGACATATCATTTTGCAGGGGAGAGCCCTGGTCTTTGAAAACTCCCTGGTGGACAGGAAAGGAAAGGAGGCAGAGGAAAGGACCCACCCTGATTTATTGGGTAAATATTAATAAATGAATGTACCTAGTGTCTCCCATGCTCTTCTGGCGATGAGATCGGAGGAAGGGGATATGATTCAGACCCATAACACTCTGGAGAAGACAGTGGGCTTGTTTGCCAAATCGCTGATGCTACCCAGAGAGGTGCCCAGGAACTTGAAGCAAGTAGGGATGTAGAAGGAACCTGTGTTATTACGGAGGTATCCTGGTTCTCTGTTGTCACATAAAAGAAAACCATTCCTGGCCGCGAGTGGTGGCTCATGCCTGTAACCCCAGGACTTTGGGAGGCCAAGGTAGGCGGATCACCTGAGGTCAGGAGTTCAAGACCAGCCTGCCCAACATGTTGAAACCTTGTCTTCACTAAAAATACAAAAAATTAGCCAGGCATGGTGGTAGGCGCCTGTAATCCCAGCTACTCTGGAGGCTGAGGCAGGAGAATCACTTGAACCCGGGAGGCGGAGATTGCAGCACTGTACTCCAGCCTGGACGACGAGTGAAACTCTGTCTCACCAAAAAAAAAAAAAAAAAAGCCATTCTAAAAGTTAGCTGCTTAAATTATCTCTCGTGGGTCAGGAGTTCAGATGGATCACAGAGGGGAAAATCTGCCTCTGCTCCACAACGTCCGGAGCCTCAGCTAGAATGACTTAAACAGTCATCCTATAGTCCCAAAGCCTCCCTATGTAGCCTCTCCACCGCGGTGGCCTTGGCAGAGTCAGACTTCTTAGATGACGGCTCTGAGATCCAAGAGCAAATGTTCCAGGATCCAGGAAGCCACCAATCTCTTGAGACCTTGGAACAACTACCAAGATGAACCCCATTTAAGTGGAAGGGACGAAGACCCTACCTTCTGATGACAGGAGTTTGACGGTCACAAACTGTCTTTAAAATTGCTACAGGAGGCTACCTGCTGCAGCATTTTGAAGTTTACCTCTTGCTCACGTAACAGCCCAGCATGGGTATTCATGGTTACCTCAGCCTGTGGGTGGGGAATAGGGACTGACTGCTAGTAAGGATGCACTTTTTTGCGGAGGGGTGTGAAATGTTCTGAAATTGATTGTGGTGATGGTTGCACAACTCTGTGCATCGTTATGGTGGACCATTGTGGTTGCACCATTCTGGTGATGGTTGCAACTCTGTGTAAACATCCTTCTTAGGCAGCTCTCTTCAACACATACCCAGGCTCCTTCCATCCTATGGCTCTGCCCTCTAGATCAGAGCTGTCTAATAGAAAAGAATTCAAGCCACATATGTAACTTTGTGTATTTATTTAGAGCTAGGCTCTTGCTCTGTTGCCTGGGCTGGGCTGCAGTGGCAAAATCATGACTCATTGCAGCCTGAGACTCCTGGCCTCAAGCTGTCTTCCTACCTCAGACTCCCAAATAGCTAGGACTACAGGCACATGCCACCACACCTGGCTGGTTTCAAAATTTTTTGTAGGGACAGGGTCTCGATATGTTGCCCAGGCTGGTTTGAACTCCTGGCCTCAAGCAATTGTACCACCTCAGCCTCCCAATGTATTGGGGTTATAGGCATGAGCCACTGTGCCTAGCTAGTAATTTTTAAATGCACTAGTAGCTACATTTTTAAAAGGTAAAAAATAAACAGGTGAAATTAACTTTATTAATATATTTTATTTAATCCAATATATCCAAAATATCATTTCAACATGCAATCAATATGAAACTTAATAAAAGATTATACATTCTGGTTTATTCATATTTTTTAAAATTATTTATTTATTTAGAGATGGCATTTCACTCTTGTTGCCCAGGCTGGAGTGCAATGGTGCGATCTTGGCTCACTGCAACCTCTGACCCCCAGGTTCAAGTGACTCTCCTGCCTCAGCCTCCCGAATAGCTGGGATTACAGGCAAGCGCCACCGTGCCTGGCTAATTTTATATTTTTAGTAGAGACGGAGTTTCACCATGTTGGCCAGGCTGGTCTCAAACTCCTGACCTCAGGTGATCCTCCCACCTTGGCCTCCCAGAGTGCTGGGGTTACAGGCATGAGAGCCACCACCCTCGGCCTTTGTGTATGTTTTTGAAATCTGTTTGTATTGAGGCATCACATGTTGATTCAGTTTAGGCACATTTAAGTGTTGTGGCCACACGTGGCTCATAGTCACCGTATGAAGCAGTGTAGCCCTGGATCCTTAGAGTCCCCTCATTCAGGTTGGAGGTGGGGATGGCAGGGAAGGGATCTGCAGGCTGGATCTGCAGGTGGCAGGTTCTGCCCACATTCCACTGACCAGAACCCAGACTGTGGTCACACCTTTGCAAGGGAGACCGGAGCAGCATCTAGCCTTGTTCCCGGGAGGATAAGGAAGCAAGGTCTAGCGAACACTCAGCAGAGTCTCTCCCTGCAGCTCGCAATTTTCTGCACACCTACTATGGGCTAGTCAGCCTGGTTGGCAGGCTATACCTAGGTTTTGAGTAAGGTAGAAGTTGTTTTGCTTTAAATCCTGGTTTCCATTAGCTCATAGTTCATGCTCCTTAAAGTGGCTTCCAGGGTCTTCCATACTAACTTACTTCCCAGCACTCCCAGGGGCTCCCTGCAGATCCCATTTGTACACTGTTGCTCATGCCCTTCCTCCCACTGGGAGTATCCCTGTTCTCCTCCGGTCCTGTGCCCATCTTCCCTGACTCTTCCCCTTCCCTGGGTCTTCCTCAGTCTCTTATGTTCCCCTTTTATGCCCTGCACCATGTACAGACATACAGGCAGCATGAGGGGGGAAACATGAAGTTCAGAAGGAGCTGGGCCTGGATTCCAGCCCCAGCTGTATGACATACCTGCTGTGTGACCCTGGAAAAAGTCACTCAACCTCTCTGAGTCTCACCTGTCCCCTCTGTAAAATGGGAATAACCAGAGCTACCTGGTGGGGTGTTGGCTCCTGCCTGTCCCAGTGCTGCCCAGCTGCAGGCCAAAGCCCAACTTGGTATTTGAGCTGGTTCTGACCTGGGCATGTCCTAGAAGAGGATGAGACCCCTTTCCACTGAGGGAGGTAGATTTGATCTTGCAATGAGACATCTTTGTCTATGAGATGCCTGGGAGGGCCAAAACTCCCGCATCCCTCCAAAGTGATGACTCCACCTAGAGGGCCAGGCTCTGCCTCAGGGTCATCATCTAGCTTTTAAAATGTTTGTCTAGAAGAATCTCAGTGTGGCTATGACAGGACCCTGACCTGTCAGTTTTCACCCTGGGATGGGACATCTTCATTCCCTCCACCCTCCAGCCAACCTGTGCTAATCTCCTGTTGCCACTTGAGAACCCAGAAGGTGGCCCCTGGCCTGCTGCAGTTCTTCTTTTGCTTCTGGTCTCTTACTGGACTCTTGGGAGGCTGACACCAGCCCTGTCCAAGCCCAGCCTCCTTGGAGAAGAAGCCCAAGTCCGGCCCACAGCTGTGTAGAGCACCCCCACCCAGCCTTGTTGCCTCCCATGCCTGGCTTCTTGCCCTTTCTCTAGAGGCAGAACATGCTGGGCTGGCTGCCTGAAGCACCCAGAAAAGTTAGGAGGAGTGACCAGTGACCCTGAGCCTGTCCTTATTGCTCTGTTCAGAAGAGACAAGAACAATGTTAGCTTAGTGAGTTTGAACTGGGCTGGGTGCAGTGAAAATGCTATAAGGCAGAAACCATAAGGCGAAGGATACTATTATATATCCATTTTATGGAAGAGGAAACTGAGGTACACAGAGGTTCAGAGACTTGCTCAGGTCTCACAGGTCCAGGTGGTCAAGTTGAATTTTGACTCTATGTCAAATGAATGCCCCTGACACAACCCTACTACCTAAAAACTAAAAGGAAGCTGTGAAAGCAAATGTGGAGAGAGTATAGCTAGTAGCTAGAGGTAATGTGAAGAGGCCCAAAGACTCAGAAATAAAATCACTGTCTGATCCTTTGTCCAGAAAATTCCTGACATAATGGATGGGTCTCATCATCTCGAGAAACCCAAAGTCAGAGGCAGGAATAAGCAGGTCCTTGAGGAAATGAGGAATGGGATGAAGACGAGTGTTTGGGAGGGAGAGCATGGCAACGGGGGTGACTGTGGCCTGCCCTAGGGTGGGGAATGCAAAAGCAAGATCTTGGAGCTCTTGGGGGTTCCTTTCCTGCTCTTCTGCCACCTTAGATTCCATCAGTTATGGCCTTTGGAGGCTGTCTGATCTCCGCCCTGCTTCCTGGCTCACCCAGCCACTGCCTGTCACCAATTCAGCTTCCTGGGTGTTCTGATGTTGAAAAGAGGGTGTGTGGATGGTGAGCAAGAACATCCTGGTCTACAGGAAAGAGTGGGCTTCAGGGTCAATAGATACAGTGGTCCCTCTACTTAGCCCCATGGTGCTTAGAGACCATCGTGGTGCTAAGTCATGAAGCAGAGAGCATTTGTGGGCTCTCCTAGCCCAGAACTGAAGCTTCTGAACCATGGTGGCTCCTGGAAGCCCACCACCCAGGAGTCAGCCTGCCTCTGTGGATGCTTACAAACCACAGCACAAAACACGAAAGATGTAGAAATGGGTCGTTCCCAGAAGGCAACTTCCTGGGGCTCAGATAACCCTGGTCTGACCACAGAGATCTGATGCACCTTGTACTTCCCCTCCTGTCGGTGAAGCATGAACTTGGCTGGTTTCATGCTGCTGTGGCTCAAAGATCCCTGCTGACAGGTTTAACTCCCTGCATGACTGAGCTCCTGAGCCCAGGGCCACTCCACTAGGCTGAAGTGAGGGGAAATGGAAGTGAAAACTTTCCACGTTTCCATGTCAGTCTCCATAGCCTGGGCCCACACCCTCTGCCTGTGTGGATGATGGGAAGGAGCAGGCCCTTTCCAGGTTCCTGTTCTGGCTCCTCTATACAGCAGCTGTGTGACCCTGGCCCAGTTGCTTTGCCTCTTTGCACCCCGGGTTTTTCATCTGGCCAGTGATGGTCACAGTGACAGCTACCTCAAGGAAACTGTGAGAATTAAATGAACCTGTGGATGTTATCCTAAAACAGTGACTGGTATATAGTCGCTGCTCAATAGAGGTCAATTTCAACCTTTTCTGCTGGGGGACCCAGATAAGATGAAAATTTTCTATTTAACAAAAATGTGCACAAAACCCCAGCAGTGCTATTCCTAAATATATTCCCCAAGAGAAATGACATATGTCCATATAAACACTTGTCTGCAAATGTTCATAACCACATTTCTCACAATCGCCCCAAAGGAAACAACCCAAACGTCCATCAACTGAGGAAGGAATACATGGAATGCGGTCTAGCCATACAATTTCTTTCTGCCGTAAAATGAAATGAAGTACCGATGCATGCTACACCATCGATGAGCCTTGACAACATTATAAGTAAAAGAAGCCAGATGCAAAAGGCCACGTGTTCTAGAACTACATTTGTTTGAAATGTCCAGAATAGACAAATCTATAGAGACAGAAAGTAGATTAGGAGTTACCTAGGGCTTCGGGTGGGGTGGGGAATGAGGAGTGACTGCTAATGGGTATTGGGTTTATTTTATTTTATTTTATTTTCTGAGATGCAGTCTAACTGCAGTGGCATGATCTCAGCTCACTGCAACCTCCACCTCTGGGGTTCAAGCGAAGCTCCTGCTTCAGCTTCCCGAGTAGCTAGGACTACAGGTGCATGCCACCATGCTTAGCTAAGCTTCGTTTTGTTTTGTTTTTTGAGATGGAGTTCCACTCTTGTTACCCAGGTTGGAGTGCAATGGCGCGATCTCGGCTCGCCGCAACCTCCGCCTCCTGGGTTCAAGCAATTCTCCTGCCTCAGTCTCCCGAGTAGCTGGGACTACGGACACACGCCACCATGCCCAGCTAATTTTTGTATTTTTAGTAGAGGCGGGGTTTCACTATCTTGGCCAAGATGGTCTTGATCTCTTGACCTCATGATCCACCCACTTCGGTCTCCCAAAGTGCTGGGATTACAGGTGTGAGCACTGTGCGCAGCCTGGGGTTTCTTTTTGGAGTGTTCAGATGTTCTAAAACTGATTGTACAACTCTGAATATAATTAAAAAACTGAATTGCACATTTTTAATAGGTGAATTGTATGGGATGTGAATTATGTCTCAATAAAGCTATTTAAAAATGAAAAGTTAGGGAGAGGAAGAGAAACTTACTAGCACTTGCTAATGCCACCGACATAAATTGCTTCCTAAATATTCACACATTTGATTCTCACAACAACCTTTTGGGAGGTCCTTTTACTACCCCATTTTTGCAGTTGTGGAAACAGAAGCACAGAGAGGTGAAGTAACATGGCCAGAGTCACACGTCTAGTTAGTAGACCTGGAATCTGAACTCAAGGAGTGGTGGCTTTAGGAATACACCACCACCGTAAGCTGCCCCCCACTGCAAGGACCAGAGGTTGGACTGCGTGTGTAACAGGGAGTCACAGGACCTCATTCGCCCAGAGAGACCGCTGGAGTCCCCTGCCTCTCACAAAAGGATCTGCCAGGACTTGGGTGTAGAGGGTGTGGGGCCCAGGTAGGTGTATCAGCAAAGAGCCAGGGTCTGAAAGGCAGACAAAAAGTGGGTGTCTCTGGGTGACACTAGGGGCCTAACATGTCTCTGACCCAGTTTGAGAGTGCCCAGCCCTTCCTGGAGCTGGAGCTGCAGAAATCGATTTGCAGACCGCCAGCTTCCACTTAATTAGCGTGGCCTCCTTCTGGCTGGGAAAACACCATTAAATGGGCTGGGTTGGCCTGAAATCATGCCAGTGGCCTTAGCCCTGGTTCTCTGGGGCTGTTGGGGCTGCCTATCTCTTGGGCTCCCTCTGTTCCCTTAGCTAGGCTGGAATTCAGAATGGCCCGAGTTTCTGGTTTGGAGTATGAGGCAAGTTCTACTCATGCCCAAGCGCAAGTGTGAGATGGCCCTGCGGCCCAGGTTGAGGGAATTGGAAGGAGAAGTAGAGGCTTCACTCTTCACACCCTGCCTCCTTGGGCTCTCTGGTCCGTGTCCTGGGGCGCAGACCTCTGACTTGCACAGGGCACCTACCCTGTGCCATGTATACTGCTGCATTCTCTAGCTGTGTCACTGGGAGCACCTTTTGCTCGTGTCCTGCACAGGTGGGCTCCACTTCGCAGATGAGGAGACTGAGGTGCAGAGGGGTTGTCACTTACTGAATGTCCCCACAGCAGTAAGTGGCAGGGCCGGATTCCTGCCTCCTGGTCTCCTGGTTTTCATCACAGCCGTCCCTGCAGAGCCTGCCTCAGTTTTGAGGGTACCACTCATTACCTGGGCTTTAAAAACTCGAAAAGTGGCCAGGCACGGTGGCTGACACCTGTAATCCCAGCACTCTGGGAGCCCAAAGCGGGTGGATCAGGAGGTCAGGAGTTCAAGACAAGCCTGGCCAACATGGCGAAACCCCTATCTCTACTAAAAATACAAAAATTAGCCGAGCATGATGGCGTGCGCCAGTAGTCCCGGCTACTTGGGAGGCTGAGACAGGAGAAGTGTTTGAACCAGGGAGGCGGAGGTTGCAGTGAGCTGAGATACCGCCACTGCACTCCAGCCTGGGCAACAGAGCAAGACTTAGTCTCAGGGATAAATAAATAAATAAATGAAATAAAAAATAAAAACTCGAGAGGCTTGATTTCTGCTTCTGGTTTCGGAGGGAGGATAATCGCTCAGGCAATGGGCCCCCTGGGAACAGAGGAGCTCCTAATTCCCGGGCGTGCCATCCTCCGTGGGCTGAGTGTCTGTGCAGCGGGAAGAGGGGGTACCTCTGACTTCTACCCCTGACTTGCTGCATGACCTTCAGCAACCGACTTGATTTCTCTGAGTCTCTTTCCCTCATCTGTAGAACAAGGCGCAGCAACACCCTCCTTTGCAATGTGGATGACATAGATGCCCTGGAAGCTGCGTTGACACGCCGTCAGTGTCCCGTAGCGGCCACCCGTTGTCTCGCCAGCACTCTTGTGGTTAGCCCTCCGGAAACGAACACAGAGAAGCCCTGCTTACTTTTTCTCACACCGTGAATATCTGGGGTGTGAGACAAGGCACGTCTTTTTCCCACAGAGGGGATACAGCCCCCTCGGCCCGGAGCTCAGCCTCTGACTGGTGATGGCAGGAATCAGGCACACGCTGTGGAGCAGAGGCACCCTGCAGTGTGCAAAGTACTGGGTTTTTCTCTTAAATTGAGGTAAAATTCACAAAGCACAAAATTAACCATTTAAAAGTATACGATTTAGTGGCATTTAAGTACCTTCGCAAAGCTGTGCAGTCACCACCTCCGCTTAGTTCCGGAACATTTTCTTTGTCCCAAAAGGAAACTCTGGACTCATTAGCAGTCACTCCTCAGTTTCCTCTTCCCCCTACCCCCTGGCAATTGCTAATCTACTTTCTGTCTCTATGGATTTATCTGTTCTGGATATTTCATATAATGTGTAACTTTTTGTGTCTGACTTCTTTCACTTGGCATAACGTTTTTTGGGTTCATCCACATCGAAGTGTGTGTCAGTACATTATTCCTTTTATGTCTGGATCATATTACATCATGTGGATAGACCCCCCGCCCCCGACCACACACACCCAGACTGGAGTCACGCTAAGGTCCACCTCTGCAGTGATGGCTAAAGCGATATTCCCAAGGGCACTGTGGTCTTGGCTCCTTGACCTCATCAACCATTCATGCCCAAACATCAGCCTGGTGCTGATGGGGACGAGGTGGAGAGCGACTCTGGGGGATGGGGATGGTTAAAGATCCACCAGGGACAGAAGATGAGTTTCCTGTGTGGCCCAACTCAGGAGTCACCAGGGTCCATGGTTCAGATGCTGGGCTCTGGAGCGAGACCATCTAGGGTCAAATCCTAGCTCTGTTGCCTATTGCGTGAACTTGCGCAAACATTCCATCTCTCTGTGCCTCAGTTTCTCTTTTGGTTAAATAGAATAATAATAGTTCTTACTTAAAAGGGTTGTACCAGAACTAAATGAAGCCTTGCTTTAGCACAGTGCCTGGCACTGAGGAAGTTTCCAAAATGTG